>NC_056057.1:97622128-98247128 GCF_016772045.2 Ovis aries
AGCTCTCTCTAGTTGCTGTGAGCTGGAGCTCCTCTCCAGTTGCGGTGCATGGGCTTGTCATCGCGATGGCTTCTCTTGCGGCTGAACGTGGGCTCTAGGGCAGGGGGCTTCAGTAGCTATGGTGCATGGGCTTAGTCCCATGGCATGTGGGCTCTTCCTGGACCAGGGACTGAACCCGTATCTTCTGCATTAGCACAAGAACTCTTAACCCCTAGACCACCAGGGAAGTCCAGGTTCTGCCTTTATTAGAAGGAAGGGAGAAGTGGAACATCTCAGTCGATGCTGCCCAGGATCCTTTGGGAACAGCTTCAGACAAGTGGGAAGGTGTCCACCTGAGTGAAACTGGGGGAAACGGGGCAACCGCTCTTCTCTTTTTGTGAATGCCTGCAGTGGCTCACGGGCTATCACTTGCTCTCAGGCCTGCACTTCAAGCCCACTCTCCCAGGAGCTATTGGGAACAGCCCTGTCTGGGTGCCAGGAGCAAATGTCCAAATGGCCTCGTCAGAGTGTCAGCCATCCAAATGCAAACTGGAGCAGACAGCTCGGCCCTCCGGGGGCGGGGACCCAGCACCAAGGGAGGGAAATCATTCTTACAGGAGGCCTCACCGTGGACCCCAGGACTGCACTTGTATGAGACCAAGGTCCATGGACCTCTGAGCTTGTCAGACTTCATGCCGGCTAGTCTCAGAACATCCCAGGAGGCAGGTGGGGGCAGGGAGGGACACTGAGGCACAGAGGGGCAATAATGGTCTGCTTATCACACAGAGGGTCCTCGGCAGAAGCACCACCCAGAGAGGGTGCGAGTCCCAAGGGGTGTGAGCCTTGAACCCCAGTATCACCTTCCCCTGAGCCAAGTTTCCTTCTGAAACTCACAACATGGTAAAAATCATTTACAAAGCATCCTCTCCCCAAAGCCCTCTCTTCCACCTCGTGTTCTTCACCATCTCTCCATTTCACAGGCAAAGAGCATGAACAGAAATACAGAAAACACAGAAGGGGATAGGGGTCCTCCACAGGCCCCTTCGCTTTGATGTCTTTGCTCTCTGGGAAGCCTTCTCTGATCACTGTGCTTTTTAAATTTAAGACTTTCACCCTGAGCAGTCCTCCTGAATTCCCTTACCCTGCTCCCTGGCATGTATTACCTGATAATCTACTATAGGACTTTTTAGCAGGCTGATTCTTCTTGACTGTTTCCTCTTGCTGAAACCACAAGCTCCTAAAGTCAAGGATATTTATGCTTCTTCACTTTTGAATCCCCAGTGCTTGAGCTCGTGTTCAGCACATCGCAGTTGCCTAGTTGAGTGAACGAATGAATGAGGCCTGGGTGATTCATCACAAAGCAAGAAGGCCTTCACTGCTTCCCTACCGGATTATGATGGAGACAAGTGGACAGAGTACGGTGGACCCCTGCCTGGACCTGCTTTCCTAGGTAACTCCGACCACAGGTGGACCCACCTCCTCAGCCCCTGAAGGCATCCGTATCCTGGCCCACAGCTAGGACTGGAGTGCCACTGGCTTACGAGAGGGACAGGCTGTGATGTCCCCAGGCACCTGAAGCTGACCCACTGTCATCAGGAGTCAGTAAAACAAAGAGCTCCGTGAGAGACGGCTTTGGCCCAAACACAACTGAAAGTGTATCTCATGAGCAGAAATGTGTGTTCAAGGCCCCCGGCTCTCCGGCAGGGGAGAGGTGGAGTGTGGCTGGCAGGGATGCTGAAATTTACTGAGAAATCTGCCACTTGCTCTGAGGCTATCAAGGAAGACACTTTCCTGGTGGGGGTAATAGCTGCTTCTCCTCCCCGTAGGGGGTCGCTCCAGGGTACCTGAGGACAGCCACCAGCTCTGCCACCTCGGCTCTTCGAGCGTCTGCCTCACTGACACTTCTTCTCACTTCCCTCCCATCAGTTTGGCAGGTTTTTATCGCACTGGTTTCAGCGTATATAGACGCTCCCTGGGGAGGGCAGCAGTTGCAGTGAATATACCACATACATTCACACAGACTGATGGAGACGCACAGAGTCAGACACAGGGGAAGGTGTGTGTGCACACACACACATACACACACACACACCCTAGGGAGATACCCAGAGTCATGCAGAAGAAAGGAGAGAGACAGAGACATAATTCAGCCCAGCAAGAGACAGGTAGACCTTGACAAAATGACACCGATACCTAGCAGGGTGCATTCAACCACTCCCAAAAAACGTGTACATGGAAGGCAGCCCTTGCTGGACAAGAAATAAAGGGAACTCATCTCTCCATGACAACAGAAACAATATCTGGCTATGGAATTATTCCGCTTGCAAATAACTGTAATAGTAGCTCCATTACTCTCATCACTCAGGAAATTCCAATGATTGTGGTAATTCTGCACCATACATAAGGTGGAGACCAAGTACGTTTTTCTTATTTTAAATCACAATATCACAATTAGGAATATTACGTATGGCTAGCACACGAGATGTATGATATTATTATTTAAGAGATCAAGTAGGCTATTTAAGTTTAACCAGCAAGTTTTTACAAGAGAAAACACAAAGGAAAAAATAGTTCAGAACAGGGCAAAAGTCATGGCAGTGGTAAACACGGGGCTGAAGTTTGCGGGGTGGTGGTGGTGGTGGGGTTTCCTTTATCCAAAGTGTAGTCTTTTCATCAATTACCTAAGTTCAAACTTAGGAATTAAGCAATAAATCGTTTGTATCAGTCCTTCTGTCTTCTAACTCTGGCTCAGTGAAGACACTGGGGAGCTCATTCATTCTTTCATCAGAATACCTATAAAGGGTTTAAAGTTGATGTTTAGAAGGAGGAAGACAAAGAACTGTCCTCCATCTGCTGACAGTCTGGTAGGAGGGAAAAATCAAAGTCATCACTTTGAGCTATGTTCCTTCTATGCCTATTTTCTGGACACTCTTTTTTAAAAAAAAATCATAAATGGATATTGAATTTTGTCCAAAACTTTCTCTGCAACTATTGAGATGATCATATGGCTTTAGCTTTCAATTCATTAAAGTAATTATCCTTCAATTAAAAATAGATAAATAAGAAAGTCATCATGACTCAGAGAAGAGCTACCATAGAGGTGCAAACCCCGGGTCAGGAACAGCTCAGTGGAGAATGTGGCAAAAGAGCTAAGCTTTAAGGGACAATAAAATATTAGCCAGATGAGAAACTGAAGCCCATATTAGGCAGAGCCGACATCAGTGTCATCAGCCCATACCCTGAGCCTGGAGTCCCGGCCTGCAAAGTTTTCCAATCCTTCATGATTCACTCACTTGATGCCCTGGGGCCTGCTGTATTTACCAGGCTGCTCATGTCCCATCAGAGCTGCAGGTTGTGAGTTCTTGATTTGCTCTCCACTAGGACTGGATCCCTGCTCAGGAGCCTGCCTTGACCTTGACCTGTGCTCCACCCTTCACAGATCACCCAGAATCTTGATGCCCGACTCCACACGCAGCCAGTTCCACATACTCCTGGTGCAATGTCGTAAGAATAAGAGCCTCTACTTATCGAGTCCTTACTCTGTGCCAGGCTTGATTCATGTTGATTACACGCATTACATCATTTGATCCATGGAACCACACTCCTGGATTTTATCATTACCTCCATGTGCCAGCTGAGAACAAGGAAGCTTACAAAGCTTAACAGCTCCTGAGATCAGAGTTAGCAAATGGCAGGACCATGGTTTATGATCAGATATCCTGAAAACAAGGCCTGGCTATTTACCCGTCTTGCTACCTTACCACTCCCCACTGAAAATCTGCAACCCCCGTGGATTGTTGGCCCAGATATCAGGGCCTTGGTGCTATGATTTGCGTGGCAGCCACCCCTTCTCTGTGAGAAGCAGCGCCATGATGGATGAAGGCCTTGACTCCATCTATTCCTGCCTTCTTCCCAAAGTGCCCATAATCCAGCACTCCCAGCAGGCCTTGCAGGTCAAGCCTAAACGGGTGCTGACCACTAACTGTGCCCTCAGGGAATCAGGACAGCTGAGGTCAAGAAGCTCAAATCCCAAGGCACCTATCAGAGGGGGCTCCACGCAGCTTTTGTATTTTCTTCTTTGGAAGTCTTTAAGTCTCAGGTTCAGAAACCCTGGCTTTCCGGTGATGTAAGAAATCCTACAGCCTTCAATGCCTGTAGAGGTCTTGGGTCTTTTCTGAAGAATTCATTCCACAGAGGAAAGCTACTTCCTCTCAGCATCCAGGGCCGTGGAGGTACGCAGGGAGGGAGAGTGTAGGCCCCACCAGAAGGGAATAAGGAATGAAAGCAAAGGAGCAGCTTCATATGGGTCCTGACTCCTGGAATAAAATGCTCCCTGCTCATCCCCATCTCAGGCCATTCCCCGGCCATGGCAGCCTCAACCAGGACACCACAATGAGTCCCACTGTGGCTGAATGGGGGGCCCCACACCCCGAGAAGATGTCATCGAGTTCTGGGGGAGGGTGGAGCTGCTGTGGGCTCCCAAGGCATAATGCACAACCCTGTGGGTGGCATAATGTGGTATTTATCTCCCCCACTATGCAGAGAGGGAACAATCCAGACTCTGTCAGCAAGGTCCTCTGGGGAGTCCAGGCCTCGCTAATGAAGATGAATAAGATGAGGATCTGCCTTGACTGCTCAGAGCTAATGTATACATATTCATGGGCTGGGAGGACAGCTCCCAGGATGACCCATCCTCCAGAGAGGCAATGGAGGCATGGCAGTGCAAAGCCATGCTTGGGGTGGGGCTTTTCCTGCAGGGTGGGACACTCTGTGAATTAGGGTACCACAGGACATACCCTTAAATGGACCAGATTTCCAAAGCAAAATTGATTCCTCTGCCTGCTGCAAACTTATGAGTCCTGATCTAAGCTCAGGGACCCCTGAAGAACTGAGTTCTTAGCTGAGTTCCAGAAGTAACTCCAGCTTTGCCATTTCCTACTCCACCTCAGCTAATAGCCATCCCCACACCGTATTTGTTCTGCCTGGCATGGCCTCATGGAATTTGCTGGAGGTTTCATGTTAGAGTTCTTGCTGCTGTTGTTCAATCACCCAGTCCTGTCTGACTCTTTGTGACCGCACAGACTGCAGCATGCCAGGCCTCCCTGTCCCTCACCATCTCCCAGAGCTTGCCCAAGTTCATGGCTATTGCATCGGTGATGCCATACATCTTATCACACAAAGGCTCAGGACACATGCCTCAGCATCTCATTTCACACACATAGACCTTTTCAGAATCTCCATCCATCTGACTCTTTCATGAGCTGCCCGCAACTATTTTGGGGGGGTGACAAATCCTTGCCCACCATAGAACTCCAGGGTCCATGATGGTGACCTTGGCAGGAGACTATACAGGGTGTAGGAAAATCTAGGCCAGAAACTTGAGCATCCGTACTGCGTTTCTTCAAAAGAGGGCAAGTGTTGGCCCTGCCCCTGGACACACCATCACTCTGAAGTCAGTGGATTTGTCTTTGACTCACGGATATTTTGATACCTGAACGATTTCATTCCCTGTTTCTGGTGCACTCAGCCTCCATCCCTAGGCAGCAGAACAGAAAGGATACACACTGAGCCCAATAAATCAAACCCCCTCTCTGCAGCCAGCCTCCTGTAGGTTTCCACGGAGCCACAGGCTAGTCTTTAGCGGCAAGATGAATGTCTGGCAGAGCGCAGAGGGCCTTACCTGCCTTTCCGACATGATGTAGAGCTGCTCCCGGTCCTTGGAGAAGGCCATGTCCCGGAGCACGGGGCCGGGCTCCACCACCTGCACCGTCTCATACTGCAGGGCGTTGCCCCGGGGCCCGTCTACCCGGATCTGTGGATGAGAGGAAGAAGAGAGTTCAGATGTGAGTTCAGATCCTGAGCCGCCGTATGTCCAGCCTCAGCCGGGAGCTTCCCTCCTCATGGGCAAGGGAGGGGCCACGAGCCCAGTGAAGTGAAAGTTGCTCAGTTGTATCCGACTCTTTGTGATCCCATGGACTGTCCAATGGAATTCTCCAGACCAGAATACTGGAGTGGGCAGCTTTTCTCTTCTCCAGGGGCTCTTCCCAACCCAGGGATCAAACCCGGGTCTCCCACATTGCAGGCGGATTCTTTACCAACTGAACCATCAGGAAAGGCAAAACAGAGGCGCATGCCAAGCAGGGGCCTCTCGTGGGGAATGGCCAAGAGACCGGGTGGGGATAGTGGGGGGTGGGGATAGTGGGGGGCGGGGGGGGGAGGCGAAACCAGGCTGCACTTGGAACCTGGTGTTCTTCTCTCTGGCTCACTATGCCTTAGGCTCACAACTTTGACCCTCGCTTGCGTATCTTTGGATAAGAGGGTGGGGCTGATGTGGGGGAAGAGGAATCTGGGGATGAGGCAAATGGGAAAACTGATGCTGCTTCAGATCAGAGCATCACTCTACAACAGAAAGGCAGCATTATTAGCTACATTTGTTAGCAGAACAAATTTGGATGTAAAGATGTGGGCTGATTCTTTGAAACTGGTAGCCAGGATCACTGCTGGCCTTCGAGGAGAAGCCGGAACCCCAGAAGATTCACACCACATGGGCTTATTCTGTCTATGAACCCACTGGCTTATGCTTCAGATTCTGGAATAGATGTAGGGTCCCCAAATCCCCTAGAGTTTCTATTTATGTCCCCAGTGAAGGGCATGTGGGCATTCCAGGAAAATGTGTTTTGGGCATGAGTCATTCTATCTTCCAAGAACACTTAACAGACTAGGTCATCTCTGGGCCATCTAACAGTCCTTCCTGGAACTGCTGGAACAATGTGAAGACCATGAGGAAAGGCTTTTGCCCACATTCCCCAAGGCTGAGGACAAGTCTATAAAAGACGGGACTTTCCCAATGCCACCCACCCCCTGATTCAAGGTGCTGGCCCAGGTCTTCAGGATCATCACCAGTGTGAGCTCATAGATTTGCCATGATTATTGATGAGCACTAATATTTCCATCCACATAAGTTGGGATCAAACATTACCATCCATGCAATAATGTAGGAAGGTGAGGAGAATGCCAGAGGTAGACGGGAAAAAGTAATAGCTAGGAGATCACCAAACTTGATTAGATGCCATTTGTACAAGTCTCTATAAGATAATGTGGTGTAATTTTAGAAATTTCAATAACAAAACTAAAAGAAAAAAATAATATTCCAAATTATTGGAAAATTATTCCAAAAATAATATTCCCATTATATATTCATTTTTAATTTTAATGGGTAATTCTTAACCTTTTATGAGCTCAAGGAGAATGGCAGAGCTATTCAGAGGAATTAAGTTACAGAAAGAACACCATATTAATGCCATCTGATAACACCAATTCATCCGAAAGTCTGCCGTCTCTCATTTCTGTTAAATTCACTGAACTCTGACACCAGGGTGGTGTGTGACATATGTATTTGATTTGGGATTTGTGCTAGCCTTTTTGCTTGTCTTCCTCTTAAGCACAATTTTTCAGCCCTTCCTAGACATCAGGTACTGGGAGATGATTTTACATATGATTCCTTATTGATATAATCTTCTCAAGAGCTTTTTTGTCCTGGCTTGCATGGCCCCTCCAGGATCCATTCCAACCTCTCTCACCTTTTAGGTGGGACTGGACCCACCCCCTGCTTCCTGGGTTGGCCTTCGATGGACAGAAACAAATCGGTTTAATCTCACTCTCTGGCCACAGCGGTGGAGAGAAAGCAGACCCAAGCCATTCAACACTTGCAATTAGAGCGAAGCAAGGACTATGTCTTGTGACAGGGGAAGAAAGCACCTCCCCTCACCCTTCATAAGATCAAAGAAACAGGTAGCTCCCAGAACTATTAGCAACCCTCTTGTTCTTATGAACGGGGTGGGGGTGCTGGAGCCAGGGAAGGTCAGGGACAGAGATGAAAAGCATTGGTTTTGGGTGATGTCCCTGAGCCACTGAACCAAAATAGCCCTGAAGGCTATCATGTGTCCAGGCCTTTCTAGCTACTCAGGATATTTCCTTATTGTTAAAGCAACAGAAAGGTTTTCTGCAATATCTAATGATATGTTCTGATAGAATAGACGGGGAAAACGGGACACAGTGCATTAAATAACTGCCCTGAGCTATCAAATCTGACAAATGAATGAGGATCCAGTCTGACCCTGGAATGCGTAGTTTTCCTGCCACTCCAGTTACATGAGGGACATTGTTCCTTGATAAGGTTCACATTTACTTTCTGGGGATACTACCAAAGGCAGGGGCTTCTGGTACGTACAAACTCCAGAGGCTTTCGCCAGTCATTTCCAGTTTTGAAGATGAAACACTTGTGCTTGACAGATATTTATTTTTAAAATGAAGAAATGAATGAAGTTCAGACTCTTCTTTGCAGATTTCCCATTAAGCTCAGGAAAACAACAACAACAACAAAAAAAAAACTAGTGAATGAATTAAGAAGAGACATGCTTAGCTGTTAAAATCCAAATGCCTGGGAATCCAGTAGCCCTCCTCCTTCTGTCCCCACCCCCAAGCCACCAAATGTCCACCCTGAGCAGATCTTTCCTTAATCTGAATGAAATGGGAGCTCATGCAAAACCAATTGGGATTACCACCCAAGTCTGACCGCGCGGTGATGGCCTTGGCCTCCAGCCCAGCCAGGCTGCCTCTCCAGCTGTGAATCACCCTTGGAGCAGCAGCACAAGAGTGATCCTGTGCAGCCTGGCTGGGCTCCAGCCCCTTAAGGCTGCCAGCAGGAGCCAGCACCCCTCGGGGATGCTGGCAGAAAGGAGTCCCCTCCAGTGCCCTGTGTTATGATCCCCGAGGGAAACTGGATTCAGTGCCTAAGTGACTGTCTTTATCATTTGGCTCCACCTTCCCTGCTCTTTAGGA
Source organism: Ovis aries (assembly GCF_016772045.2). Lineage (NCBI taxonomy): Eukaryota > Metazoa > Chordata > Mammalia > Artiodactyla > Bovidae > Ovis > Ovis aries. The sequence goes on from NC_056057.1 coordinate 97,630,949, forward strand.
TGAGGTGATGGGCTGGACATCAGAAGAACCTAGCAGAACTGGGCAGGGACAGAGGCGTGGACCAGGGAGCACTAATGGGGCAAGTTTTTCCAGGCCTGGAGAGGCAAGGCATGGGGCAGTGGGCCCCACCCTTGCCCACTCCTCCAGGGCAGGAAACCAGTAATTGAAAAGGTGGTTATTCCCTTCACATCACCCCACCCAATCCACACTACTTGTTTCAGGAAACAGAAAGGAAAGCATCCGTTCAACCCATCTGCTGAAAGAGTCTCACACAAGACATGGATAACAGGAGTTTGTGATGGGATGTGCTGAATGATGGACAATTTGATGGACAGCCATCAAATTTAGGTAGGCTGGACTAGCTGCTGGCTCTTGGGCAACAAGAACTGCTAGCAACTTAGTGGCTGCTACGTGTCAGGCATGATGGAAGGCATTCTACATGGATTTATCTTCTCATTGAAACCTCATGACTCCATGAAGCCTTAATACTATTCCATTTACAGGAATAATAAGGCACAGAGAGGTTTTAATACCTTGTTCATGGTCACCCCTGCTGAAGTCTGACCAATTCCAGAGTCCACTCTTCAATGCACTTACATAGTATACCAACACAAGTTGAGCCAGGTCCTACTGCGTCTGTAAACCTGCATCTCTTCTAGGAGTGAAAGTTGTTAATGGTAAACAAGCATCACCCCAGGAGTGCTGGAGGAACCATGTCTATCTTCCGCAGTCCTTTTGGGAAAGAATCATGCATATGAATGAAAAAGACGCTGTCGTAAATTTTCAAAATAACGATCCCTTATATTTTTGTTTTAGACCTTGCTGAGAATGTTATTCTTAAATAACACTGTCTCATCTGATGGCTGTAAAATGTTTATGATGTTGACTGCCAGCATAATCATTCTCGTTTTACCAATGAAAAAACTGAGATGGGGGCTGTTTTGGGCCTTTTCTGAAATTCAGTGATAAATTAATGACAGTCAGGACTAGAACCCAGGTCTGCTGATTCCTAGCTCAGAACTTGCAGTTGAGCTATTTAGATTTTCTCTGAGCCTTTGACAAGCTTCCACATGAAAAGGTTTTAAAAATAATGAGTCTCCATGGGACTTTGGGCAGTTTGGCCATGGAGAGAACCAACTTAGAGATAGAAAAAAACACATTTCTACATGGAGAAGTGGGAACTGGGGGACTCGCCAAGCAGTAGTGTTATGACTGGTCTTATTTACTATTTTTTATAAATGGTCTGGAGCAGGGAGCAGGAACATTTACAGCTGATCCTAAGCTCTTTGGAATAGGAAGAAGGCCCATGATGGAAATGAGCTACAGAAAGACGGTGCCTCCTCTGTAGGACCTGAGGGTGGGGGGGGGGGGGGGGGGGGGGGGGAAGGGGGAGGAGCTATAATTGAGCGAATAGACCTGGGTCGTCAAGTCTTACAGTGGCAGGGATCATGCTTGATGTACCCAACGCTGCAGCCCCAATGCCTAGCACAAGACCCAAGGCACGATTGGTGCTCAGTAAGTAGTCACTGACAGATGTGGTGAGAATATGGAAAAAGGAACCCTTGTACACTATTGGTAGTGTGTAAATTGGTATAGCCACTGAGGAAAACACTAAGGTAGCTTCTCAAAAAGTTAAAAACAGACCTGCCATTTGATCCAGCAATTCCACTCCTGGGTATACACACAAAGGAAATAAAATCAGTATCTCAAAGAGACGTCTGCCCACCCATGTTCATTTCAGCATTGCTCACAATAGCCAAGATATGGAAACAACCTAAATATCTATCAAGGAATGAATGGATTTTAAAAATGTGATTATATATATGTAGTTCAGTCTTAAAATAGAAATTTGGCCATTTTCAACGACATCAGTGAATCTGGAGAACATTTATGCAAACTGAAATAAACACAGAAAGACAAAATATTGCACAGTCTTGCTTATATGTGGGATCTAAAATAGTCAGACTCTTTGAAGAAGAGCGTAGAATGGTGGGAGGGGGAAACAGGGAGATGTTGGTCAAGGCATGGGGTTCCCAGGTGGTGCTGATGGTAAAGAACCTGCCTGCCAAGCAGGAGACAGAAGAGACGCAGGTTAGATCCCTGGGTCGGGAAGATCCTCTGGAGAAGGGAATGGCTGCCCACTCCAGTATTTTTGCCTGGAGAATCCCATGGACGGAGAAGCCTGGCAGGCTACAGTCCATAGAGTTTCAAATGATCAGACACAACTGAAGCGACTTAGCATGCACACATGTTGGTCAAGGGATATAAAGTTTCAGTTATTAGATGAATAAGGTCTAGAGAGCTGATGTGCAACAAGGTGACCATAATAATAATACAATACTGCATACTTGAAATTCATGAAGAGGGTAGATATTAAGTGTTCTCATCACATACACACACACACACACACACACACACATGAGGTGGTGGATATGTGATTTATCTGAATTGCAGTGATTCAGTTCAGTTCAGTCACTCAGTCATGTCCGACTCTTTGTGACCCCATGAACCTCAGCATGCCAGGCCTCCCTGTCCATCACAAACTCCCGCAGTCCACCCAAACCCATGTCCACTGAGTTGGTGATGCCATCCAACCGTCTCATCTTCTGCCATCCCCTTCTCCTCCTGCCCTCAATCTTTCCCAGCGTCAGGGTCTTTTCAAATGAATCAGCTCTTCACATTAGGTGGCATTATTTCACAATATATGAAGACATGAATCGAAACATCAAACTGTATACCCTGAATATATACAATATTTACTTGTCAATTGTACTTCACAGATGGATAAAGGGCTTTTCTGGTGGCTCAGCAATAAAGAATCTGGCTGCAATGCAGAAGACATGAGTTCCATCCCTGGGTCAGGAAGATCCCCGGAGAAGGGAATGGCAGCCCACTCCAGTATTCTTGCCTGGGAAATCCAGTGGACAGAGGAGCCTGGCAGTCCACAGTTCGTGGGGTCGCAAAGTCAGACATGACTTAGCAACTAAGCAACAACAACAACAGGGATGGGAAAAGCAAGTCGTTACTAAATAACTGATCAACTCCCTCCAGGTTAAACAAGCCACACTCTACCAATCAGAGGATGGACTCTGAGCTGATCAAGGCAAGATCAAGGTAGGAAGCAGGATCAAAAAGGGAGAGCTTCGTTGTTACCATTTATAGCTCCCAATACTCCACAGCAGCCAAAAAGTCCAACAGAATGACCGGCAGCTTTCAAATGGGATTCCAGGGAAAAAGAGGCAAACAGAAGCCATTCTCTGGATGAAGTTCTTCTAGATACAGAAAATCACGTCCAGTCCACCCCTGGTAAGTGAGAACAAACCAGATGCCTGCAACTTGGGGACAGCCTGGGAAAGATTCTCCCAGGCCACAAAGACACAGCTGAGAGGAAAGGAGACACAGTGGCCAGTGGCCCTGGCTCCATCACTATCACAGGGGCCACCCTGAAGCCTGGGAGGGGACAGCTTAGAATAAACAAGACTTGTTGTCTTACACATTAGGACAAATAAAATGTATTACATTATACAGCACAGATGATACTTGCGTACCAACCAGGCAGTGAGAAAGAATGCAAATAGATATTGATTTAAGGTAGAAAATATAAAGAACCCCCTCATGTCCATTTGGGTGTTGAGAAGATGTTATTCTCTGAGGTTGACACCAAGGAGGAGACTGTACCCCTCACGCTGTGTCTGCACTCATCATCCAGCATGCATTCATGGAATGTGCAGTGTATACTAGACTCCGAGCCAGCTTCTGGAGGAGATCAGTGAGTGCCTGCCCTGCCCTCTGGGAGCGTGTGTGTGTGTGTGTGTGTGTGTGTGTGTGTGTGTGTGTGTTCAGTTGCTTAGTCAGGTCTGACTCTTTGCAACCCTATGGACTGTAGCCCACCAGGCTCCACTGTCCATGGAATTCTCCGGGCAAGAATAGTGGAGGGGGTTGCCATTTCCCCCTCCAGGGGATCTTCCCAACCCAGGGATGGAACTTGCGTCTCCTGCCCTGCAGGCTGATTCTTTACTGCAGAGCAACCAGAGGAGCCCACCCTCTGATATATTAGTCTCCTAATGGGCTCAGATTTCACATGGATGAGGCCAAGCGGGAAATCCTATAGCAGAGAAGTATTCGAAGGCCTCTTTTCCTTCTTCCCAGGAGATCTGGCCAACTGACTGGAGTGTAACCAGGAATTATCAGCCCAGCCCCAGTCGAGGCTCAAGGGAGAGTGTGCATGTCACAGAATAACAGGGCCACTTCACGGCACCACCAGCCATGAGAGTTTGACTAATACAACACATAGTGGGTAATATCAGATTCATTCGAAGAGCCGCTTCAGAGACGAAATCTCTTTAGTCGGTAGGAAGACTGATCTGAAGTAGCAAAATGAGTGGCACTAACAGATTTTATAAAGATACGCTGGCAGAGGGAGGCAAGAATGAACACATGAAAAAGGGGTTGACAGGGGAACTTTTGGCCAGCTTCATGGAACCCTGTCCTGAGGAGACAGCAGAGGTGTTCTCCAAGGCCTGAAGGATGAGGTATCACTTCAGGCCTCACCACAGGCCCAGTGGAAGGTTCTAGACAGCACGGGATAGCAGAATACAACGCTAGCCACAAATGCGGGCCACATGGGCAATTAAAGTTTCCAGCAGTGGTTACATTAAAAAATAAAAGTGTTAGTTGCTCAGACATGTCCAGTGCTTTGTGACCTTATGGACTGTGACCCCATGGACTGTGACCCCTGCAGGCTCCTCTGTCCATGGGATTCTCCAGGCAAGAATATTGAATGGGTTGCCATGCCCTCCTCTAGGGGATCTTCCCGGCCCAGGGATCAACCGTGGGCCTCCTTCATTGCAGGCAGATACTTGACTGTCTGAGCCACCACCAGAGAAATATCCCAAAATAAAAAAGTAAAATTAGTTCTTTCAGAAAATGTTTATTTTTATTATTTCTCTGGCTGTGCCAGGTCTTAGTCATAGCATGGAGGATCTTCGTGGTGGTGTGCAGGATCTTTTCAGTTACCATGTGGGATCTCAGTTGTGGCATTGGTGGGCAGTGGGTCTGTTTTTTGTTTTGTTTTTTTTTTAGTTTTGGCATGCGGGGTCTTAGATGGAGCATGCAGGATCTAGTTCCTTGACCAGGGATCGAACCCAGGCCCCCTGGATTGGGAGCTCAGAGTCTTAACCACTGGACCACCAGGGAAATGCCCAAATTAATTTTAGTAATCTATGTTTTTACTAACCCACTGTGCCCCAAAATAGTCTCCCTTGAACATGTCTATAGTATAAACATTGTCAATGAGATATTTTACACGCGTTTTTCATACCATGTCTTTGAAATCTGGTGTGTATTTCACACTGACAGTGGAACTCAGTCTGGACCAGCCACATTTCCAGTACACACAGGCCTCCTCACCAGTTCTTCGAAGCCGCTCAGTCTCCAGCCTAGGATAATCTGCTTAGCCCCGCTTTCCCACCAGCCCATCCACCAAGCAGCACTGCCACCTCTCCACCCCTGGCACGGTGGGCATCTACGTTGCCAGGCAGAACTGCTATTAAAACATCAGCAGGGTGGCCTCCGCAAAGGTCAGCCATCCGGGGAGCTCCTGGCAGCTGCTTGTTTGTTTGTTGGAACATTATCTGGGCTGGGCTGTTTATTTACATCCATTGAAGAATTGAACAATAAATATCGTCTCCTGGTAGCAGGCAGATGCTTGCATTAGAGCATTCTGGCTGCCGTCTTGCTTGAAATAATCTCCCCTTATGAGCAAACAGTGCTATTCATCCTTAAAGATGCAGGCCACCCCAGGATTCCCATTTCCTCTCTCCTCTCACATCCTCCCCAGACCTTCTGGTCAAGGTCTACACCTGCCAGACCTCCCGATCAGGCCCAGGAATCAGGCAGCAAGGGTGGGGGTCTCAGCTGGCAGGCAGGGACATGAACTAAGGCTGGAGAGGCAGGGTGGGAGCAGACTAAATCTAGAAACCAGTGTCCCGGGACCCTCTGAATTCTCCACCTGGACCCCGTGCCTCCAATACAGAGGCATGTGAACCCAGTCTCTGCTGCTCCCCTCAAGAGCCTCAAGACACGACTGCAGCTCTCCTAGCTGTCCTGGCCTGAACCTGTCTCCCATGGAGGCAGAAATAGAATAGCCATGAGGAGCCTCAGTGGGAAAAGAGTGGCCAGGATCTGCTTCTCTGGGACATACAGGGTTGTGGCGTCTCCCAGGAGGGAAAAGTACTGAGGCTTTTGGATCTTACTTATGCGGTTTATTTTGTTGGTCCCCAGAGGCTGACAGCGCTGTAACCCAGGTCACTGTCACTCAGCCTCTTGCCACACAGACTGGAAAGCAGGTGAAAGAAGAACTGGGCACACAGTAGAGTGCCCGCAGCGGCTGCGTGGCCAGTCTTGATCTTGGTTGAATGAGTGAGTGAATGGAGAAGCTCACTCTGAGCCTGAGCTGCCACACTGGGGACTTTTAGATGTGCAGACACACTCACAGGCACAGACACACACACACCCCGTCTCCATCCCTGACGGTGAGGCTAGGTCTCCACTCAAACATGGCCTCTAGAACTTTCCATGTATCACTCTACGACAAAGTGACGGACGAGGAGGACCTGGAAAGGTGTGGTATGCCGGCAGTGAAAGAGACACAAGTACGAGGCGTGCCTCTCTTGGAAACTTGCTGGTAGGGGGGGTTACCTCTCCTTAGGGCAAGCGGCCTCCTTACAGTCTCCGCATCCCTGTGGAAGAGCTGCCTGGTTCTCAGTGGCTGGGATGGCCTCTAAGCTCCCGCCAGACTGCCAGGGGCTGCAAGTCTGTCCCCTGCCAAGGGCAGATCCCTCGGCCCCAAGTACTCACTGTTAATTCCTATAACCCGCAACCAAGGACATCTGCAACAGAACTCCACTCACACTCACTTGAATTGTCCCCCGTGCTTTCAATTTTTTTTCAGTGGCATGCCCATTAAAAAAAACTTTTTTAAAATTTATATTGGAGAATAGTTGATTTACAAGGCTGTGTTAGTTTCAGGTGCTCAGCAAAGTGATTCAATTACACATATATATACACCCATTCTTTTTCAGATTCTTTTCCCAGAGAGGTTCTTACAGAATATTGATGGGGTTCTCTGTGCTATACAGTAGTGCCCAGTGCTTTGAATTTAAAAATCAGAGCCTCTCCTTTTCCTCTGCCCCTTCCAATCTCCTTCCCCTGCTCTACTTTCTCTTTTTAGCCATAGCGCTTGTTACCATCTCACATGCTATATAATTTATTCCTTTATGATGATTATTATTTATCTCCATGTAAACACCACAGAGCAGAAATCTTTATCTCTTGTGCTCACTGGTGTCTGCCAACCCCCTGAAACATGCCACATAGTAGGGGGGTCAATAAAAATCTGTTGAATAAATGAATGATTGGAAACATTCAAACTACTCATCAACATCTTCATTTGTCCCCAGGATGCAGATTTCTTTCTTATCTTACGACAAGGGAACTGAACAGTTGCAGATGTTCACACTGGAAGGTTCAGCAGCAGGGGAGAAGCTGGGATCATCCAACCCAGACCCAAGGGGCCGGCGGTGCCCATTCCTCCAGCAGAGTGGACCGTGCCACACACCACAGGCTCACCTCCCTGCCTTGAATCCCAGGGCTTAGAATGCGAGCAGGGCCCCTGCTTCTGTGTTTACCCTGCTTAAGCCTCCCCAGAATAGCACAGTGAGGGTGCTTTGTTTTGATTTCCTGATTCCAGCCAGGAGAAGGAGCTTGTAAAGGGAACTGCAAGAGGGTAAACAGTAATTAATTAGACAGGCTCTGCGCGCACATGAAACCCGCACCGTGTTACCAAACACTGTTGGGACAACAGGTCCCTGTGGGTCTCCCGCTAAACACGTGCAAAACCGAATGATGCTGTCCAGGTAGCCATTAGGACTTCTTGCCCTGTATGGTCCACATCAGAGAAATCAGGGACAATGGCTTCAATCCCACCCCCCACCTGCTTGGGTGGTGACACAGAGAACAGGATACAATTCCAGGAGAAAAAGATGCCGAGGAAATAAAAAATGAAAGACAGTATGGTTGAGATGAAGGAAGTATCAGATAAAAGTTCAAACCAGTATGTTTCAAATGCAAAATATTTCAAATTGACTTCTCTTGCAGCATCTTCCCAATCTTATTGGAGAGAATTGCACACACAAGTTACTGGGCTGGAAACTTGGTGAGTCAGCCAGATTGTGGCCTTAGAGTAGGCTGTACCCCCGAATCCTGAATGGCTTTTAGCTATGTGCCTCTAGCCCCAAAGGAGCATGGACAGACTACGCCCACTCCTGGAAAAACAAGCGCCCATGAAGAGACTGTTGATATATGCCTGCCACTCACTGCCATGTGCTTTGCGCAGTCTGCTTGTTCTGTATTGCAGAACACCAGAATCCCCTGGCTTCTGAGATGCTACGTGTAGGCAGAGAGTGAGAGGGTAAGCCCACGGGCAGACGGTGTGAATCCCAGCTCTGCGCTTGGAAACTGTGTGGCCTTAGACAACCTACCAAACTTTCCTGAGTTTGCTTTTCTCTTGGGAAAAAAAAAAAAAAAACAAACAGAAATAATCATAACAATACTTGGTTGTTACTGTGGGAGTCTGATCATGTCCCAAGCATGCAAAATACTTAGCAGAGTGAGGGGGTGATGGTTATGTTTCAATAAATGTTCAGTAAGTTTCAGTAATCTCATTGATTGCTAGGAAACCAGTTTTAATGAATCGATCCTTGTGATCCCCACTCATCCCCAAGGGGGAGCAGCAACCTTATGTGCTATAGAAAGAGAGGTTAGAGAATGTGGCCCACAGAGTGGACTTTCAAATTCCAACAAGGTCACTTAAAGAAAGAGAGAAGAGGCCCCAGGGCTCAGCTGCAAACCATCTAAGCCAACCAGAAAATGGGCATTGCCAGAGGAAACTAGGCCTGGAAGAGTCTGTGCCCATGATGGAGGGCTCAGACAGGCATCCCACCAATGTGGTCCAGAGACCCATCACCCAGTGCCTCAAGCCAGAGGAACTGTCCTGATGAGCCTGGTTCCACTCAGGCTTGATTCAGAAAGCCAGCAACATTATGGAGAAGATGAAAGCAGCTTCATGCCTACGGTTTGGGCAAGCCCCAGAAACGGAAGTGGGGTACCACACAGCCCAGCTCATGGAAAGGAGGCGCATCTCTGGGGACCCATCAAGGGTGGGAAGTGGACTCAGGGCTGGCAGGATGCTAAGGAGAAGCAGGGCCTATTTCCTAAAGGTGAGGCAGTGGCTCTACGTGGAACTGGGGACAGTCTCGAACCCAGGAGCAGGATGCTGGATTCCTCGTGCCTACTCCCCTACTGCCTCCTCCATGAAACTCCACCCTCCCATCCCCAGACCTATATCCTCTGGGCTCAGAGCGCCCTCCTGCCAAATGAGGGGGAGGCTATGTACTCTCTTCTGCGCCCCCCACAACTGTTACTGTCACCTATGGGTTAATGAGCAGAGGTGTATCCTGGCTGCAAGGGGCTGAGGTGCAGTCAGCGTTTTCCTCCTGCTGGAAACTGAGCCTCCTCCAGAGTGGAACCCAGCAGCTGCTCAAGGCAGCTGTAGCGGAAGCAGGAGAAACCAGAAGTGGAGTGAAGGCTGGGGAAGGATGGACTCTCACATGAGCTGTTACAGGAGTTCTGTGAGTCCCAGTTGGTCGGGTCTTAGCTCAGAGGGTAGAGCTTCTAGCAAGCAGCTTGGCCCAGAGTAAAGACTCAGGACTTGTGTTGATTGAACGAGGAAAGTGGGCTTTGTCTAGGTTTTCTCCTGAGCTCAGAAGCAGCTATAACCCCCCCCCACACCCCCCACACCTTCACGACTCAGATTTTACCATCACAGCATGCCCCATTGCTCTGGTCCCTAAGGCCCACGCAGGGTTCCCTGGTGGCTCAGACAGTAAAGAATCTGCCTGCAGTATGGGAAACCGGGGTTCAATTCTTGGGTCAGGAAGATCCCCTGGAGAGGGGAAGGGCTATCTACTCCAGTATCTTGCCTGGAGAATCCCATGCACAGAGGAGCCTGGTGGGCTACAGTCCATGGGTGTCACAAAGAGTCAGACACAACTGAGCGACTAACACGTTCGCTTCCACTTTCTTCTCATCTAGGGATCAAGACTTGGATCTTCTAGCAACTTTCCCTCCTAGTTACTTTCTCTCCTGATCCCAACTGTTTCCATCTTCAGATGGTCCTCTGCATATTGTCATCTTTGCCCTAGAGTAGAGCCAAACTCTGCCCCCCAGGCCTCCTCCCAGCTCTCCCCTTCAGGAACACCTCCCCATCTTCCCCCTCATCACCTAGCAACCACCATCCACGACCACCCACAGCCCTTGTAGGAGCAGCATCCTCACTCCTCCACACAGCCCTGCATTTCTTGCCAGGGCTATGCTTTCCTGTTTCCTCGAAGAATCGAACTGGTCCTTTCTCAGTCCTGTTCACAGTCCTATTCACACCACGTCCCTCAGTTTCCTCTCTGCTTCTTCTCAACCAACCCACGCACATCCCTCCCTCTGAATCCGGTCCAGGACACTCTTCCAAAGGCTTTCTCCATAACACCTGCCCCACTCTGAATGCCTCCCTGTTTCATATCATCCGCGGCCACAGCTGCCCAGCCGCAAAAAGCTGTCTCGTGCTTCGGCTCATGTGGACACCTGTCTTTTGCTCTTCTGCCTTCAGTGTGTTCGTTTCAGCCGTGAGAATGTCAGCCCCTTGAGGGCAGGTCTATAGCATTGAGCTTAAGCATAGGGCTGTGTAGCCAGCCAAGCTGGAGTCCTGATTCTGCCCATTATTAGCCCTTGTGACTTCAGGGAGAATTTTAAAGATCTGCTTAATATCCTTCACTGAAATATGGGGCTCAGAATTCTGAGCCCAGGGTTGCAGTCAGGATTTCATCAGGTGAATTATGAGTTGCTCTTACTAGAGTGGCTGGTATATTGGAAGTAGGGCTCCCCTCGTGGCTCAGGGCGTAAAGGATTTCCTGCCAATGCAGAAAACTCAGGTTTGATCCCTGGGTCAGGAAGATGCCCTGGAGAAGGAAATGGCAACCCACTCCAGTACTCTTGCCTGGAGAATTCCATGGACAGAGGAGCTTGGTCGGGTACAGTCTATGGGGTCGTAAGAGTCGGACACAACTTAGCGACTAAAACAACAACATGTTGGAAGTAAAACAATGCACATGACTGCTAGTTGTGGATAGTTAGTACTCGCTTGTATTTAGTGAATTAGTCTGAAGATGGAAATGAGATAATGCAGTGATGGTGATGATGCACAGCCTCTAGTCCCCAGCAGCTCTGTGAACACCAGAGCAGTTTAATAGATGTTTACTCAATTAACAAAGGAATGCACAAATTCCAATCACAACGGGAAAAGATCAAAAGGATCCCAGGATCCTCAGAGACTCTCTCCCAAGTTTACGTCTTTTTGATGTCTGTCTCCAGAGGCCCACCAGTCCTCTTTGTGAAACCAAGGGCTGCAGCGGCAGCCAGCCCTGTATGGTTCCCGCCCGCCAGGCCCTGCACTGAGCTGCCTGTGGGAAGCCCCATGAACTGGCGGCTCAGCCCCTAGGCACTCCTCAGCAATTTTCTTGGCAAACAAATAACCCAGGGAGCATCAGACAAGTATGCATCACCGCGACATCTGCTCTCTCTGATGAGCTCAGCTCTGGGTTCTCTCCCTGCAGCCTCATCAGACTTCTGGGGATCAGCCCTTTCTCATCCTAGGACAGCTGTGTGTGTTTCTGTGGGCCTAATAACAACGTATGTTTACTTAGTGCTAAGGGCTAAGGAGCCAGCTACATACAACTCCCTAAGAAGGACTGGCGGCATCTCCATCAACTGCTCACCCGACGTTCCGCATGCCACCTCCCCCTTGGGAAGCATGTTGGTCAGTAGCCACCACCCCGCTTCCTGGCTGAAAGTCAGTGGACTTGGAAAGCCCTGAAACAGGCAGAGATTCATATTTTGTTCACTTGAGATTTGTACCAGGATTTAAAGCCCCAGATTCTGAGCCACCTAAGATATATTTTGTGGTCAAAATGAGGGTTAGAAGTGTGTTTACTCAAGACGCAGGTCAGCATCACTCTCTCCAAGAATTCTCCCCACTGTCTCTGAGGCTATGTTCAATCACCACCCCTACCACCCAGTTTGAGTTCCTCCTGGCTTGCCGGGCCCATGGCCCTTGGGACACCTCACAACATGGGGTCGTCATGTGTGCCCATCTTTCCACCTGCCCATGTGCTCCCCGAGCACAGCACGAAGGCATGTTCATCTTCCCTAAAGTCACAAGGCCAGTGAGTGGAGCCCCAGACTGGAGTTTAAGTTTTCTGGTTCCAAATCCATTCTCAGCAACAACTGACAGAAAAGTAGGTATTGCTGGGTGCCCTAGCAGCAATGTCCATTATTATTATCTAGTAAAAACTTTCTGAATCTTCTTTGAAGAATAGACTTCAGTCCACTCAGTACTGCCTCACAGATCACCAAGGATTACTCAGTTCTTCCTCTCTCTATCTCCACACATCTCCCCCAGCAACCACTGCCTGCATTTTACATTAAAACACACACATACACACACCAGCAGCTCCTCTGGGCAAGAAACACTTGGAACTCTTTCAAATGAAAACCCCAGAATCCATGAGGCCTGGGTGAGGCATGTGAATGGTTTGCAGTCAGAAAATCCATTCCCAGAGACAAGGGAAAGGGCCTTCCTCGGGCTCAGAATTCTAGGGTGGAGAAGGGCATCCCTGTGTGGGTGTGACATCAGCAGATGGGGCTGGAATGCACACACGCGGAGAGTCAAGGGGCCCCAGGGCCAGGAGAGAGCTCGGCTGTCACATTACAAAGGGTCTTTTGATCACCCTCCATCCCAGGAAAACCACAGAAATCCTTCTTGAAGCTGCCCCCCACCCTCAGCAGAGGGGCCTAAAGATACTGTCCTCTAATCCAATGGGTGACCTTTGACCCCAGTGAGGGCGAGCCTGGAAAAGGCAGGTTTCAGAGCTAAAGGGCCTCGAAGGATAAAAAAAAAATAACCAGTGCCTGTATGGAATATTTGTTCTGCCAGCAGTATGTGGAGTTAATTGCAGAGAAATGCATTTTAAAAATAAGATATTGGAAAACCATCCTCTCCATCACCGGCCACAGTTATTACAATTATTTATATGGCATCACCATAGCGCGTGTGTTTCACAGCAATTAAACTATTGATCTTGCAGCTCTGAGGTGCTGAGCAAAATTCACTGCCACCATTCCTGCCCCTGTGGGTGTCGTCTGTCCCCATGCCCAGACGTGGAAACGGACTGAGGAGGAAGTAGCCAAGAGCGGAAGAGTTAGTAGTTGGAAAATTAATATGAAGAATCAATATATCGGGGACTTCCCTGATGGCTCGGTCTGTAAAGAATCTGCCTGCCATGCAGGAGATCTGGGTTCAATCTCTGGGTCGGGAAGATCCCCTGGAGAAGGGAACTGCTACCCACTCCAGTATTCTTGCCTGGAGAATTCCAGAGACAGAGGAGCCTGGCGGGCTCTCGTCCATGAGATCACAAAAGAGTTAGACACAACTGAGCGACTAAAACACACACACACACACACACATATACACACACACACACGTGGTCAGAGGTTAAGAAGCCACCTTGCAATGGAAGCAATGCAGGTTCAATTCCTGGTCAGGGAACTAACAGCCCACATGCCACGGGGCAACTGAGCCCAGCACCACAACTAGAGAGTCCATGCGCCACAACAAAAGGTCCCACATGCCATAACTAAGACCCAGTGCAGCCAAATAAATAAATATTGAAAAAGAGAACCAATATATTGACATGATAAGCTAATATTATCCTAACATAGCAATAGTAGTATGGTCCTGTCTCCATTTGGCCGGCATTTCGTCCATCGCGATGCTGTTTTCCAGGCTTGCCCAAGAGGTTACATACTGCAGCTGAGTGACGGAGTGCATGGGTCCCAGGGGCTACAACCGTGGACTCCAAACCCAGCCCCACCGTGAACTAGACACAACACCTCTTGGGAAATGAGTCAACATCTCCTAGTGTCCTCATTCATAAAATATCAATAATAACAACACCCAGCACATTCAGCTGACGTGGAGAATTCATGAGTTAGTGAAGGAAAGGCATTTAGTACATGGGCTGAAACATAACTGGGCTAAACTCAAGGTTCCTGTTACTGTAGCAGCCGGTCCACAGGATTCCCATTCACCCAGGACACATCTCTCTGAACTCAGGTGTCATAGTTACATCACTGGTGAGGGACAAAGGGTAGGCTTGGTCTCCTGTGAGGCTCCACACTGAGATTTGCAGTCAGATAAGTAGCATGCATTCTTTTTTTTTTCCTTCTTTCCTCATAGCCTTGAGGTAGGAGCTGGGCCTGACTTCTCTTTGTGGCTGGTCACCTAGATGTGGGTAGGGATGGTCCTTGGACTCCAATCTCCCCCTCTGCCTACCACACTCCACCTCAGGAACATGCCCTCATGGCCCCTTCATTTTTCTTCAAGTTTAGAGTCAATATTAAGCTAATGATGGAAAGTCTTATTTACGACATGTATTTGATGTATTATTTAATGCATTGTGAAGATATATTAAAAGATAAAATACATTGAACAGTGGGTGTCTGGGAAGGTACGAAAATGATTCCACTTCAGAAACCTTTTTGTTAGGAAGTTGCATGTTCCTGAACCAAAGTCTCTTCCATTGGATGGCATGTGAAGAGATGAGAAGCAGGGTGATGTTCACTGTGGTCCAGCCTCCAGGCCTTAGGAATCAAGGAGATGGACGATGGTAGGGAGCGGTGGAGAGTTACTGCTCTGGATTGCCACACCAAGGGGCAAGTTGGGAGGGGAAACTGGTGTGCGTGGGAAGTGAAGTGTGAGTCACATCTGTGGCATGAAGTCGTGGAAGCATGGTCAACTGGCCTTGTCTGATTGCCTCGGAAATTCAGGCCTGGTGCTTGGGTCATGGCTAAGGGCTTGCCTTTGGCCACTGCCATTCTACAGGTGGACTATGAAATCATGACATGAGCCATTTCCCAGAGTCAGAATTTAAGCCACTGTGCCTGGCTGACCCTCTCGTCTTCTTTCTGAGGGGCAGGTGTGACCCAATTCATGGATTGCAAGGCACAGATCAGAAAGTCAGTGGTGAAAGGAATAAAGTCACATTTTCTGCTTCCTTTCATGTTGCCCCCAAACAACCACAAAGGGCTCTCTCAGTTGAGAACAGGGAACATTCTCCCATGTCCCAGGCCAGCCACTAAAATAGGCTCCATGCCTTAACCTACTTGAGCTTGCAGATAAATGGGCAGGCGTTTTGAAGAACACAGGAAAGGCTCGCCTGTCGCAGCATCTTCCCTATGTGGTCACCACCATCCTTGAATGCCGGTGGAGGAGCATTTCTTTGGGTAAAACATCTTTGTATGATACAAATATTGTGATGGAGGGGAAGCTATCTTCGGGGAAAGTAAAAATGAAAGCATTAGTCAGTCGCTCAGTTGTGTCCGACTCTTTGCAACCCCATGGACTGTAGCTCGCCAGGCTCCTCCGTCCATGGAATTCTTCAGGCAAGAATACTGGAGTAGGTAGTATTCCCTTCTCCAGGGGATCTTCCCAACCCGCCTTTAAGTCAGTAATCTGAGTCTCCCACTCTAAGACAGTATCTTTACCGTCTGAGCCACCAGGGAAGCCCGTCTTTGGGGGGCATGGGGTAAAGTGAAAGGCCCTGGCCTGAAAGGGGTACAGGAGATGAGTCTGGTCCCACTGGCCACGTCCCCCAGTTCCTTAGGGTACCGTCAGCAACATGGCGGGTTTAGATGCCCCTTCAGGTCCACGTCATAATATAATTATGTAGCCTATGTTAATAGATTTTCTTAGCAGTTTTTTCATGACGGGAGAGAATGGTTCCAAGGGAAAGGTTAACAAGGGGACAATATAAACCTGGATGACTCATAATGGAGAAGTGGGGGCAGTTTTGAGGAATTAAAGAGGAAATCTCATTTCTCATTACAGTTTTCATGGTTTTGGTTGGGGCTGGTTCTGGAATTTCTACTCAAAGTCTATGTCATTTTCAAAAATCTGAATTTATCTATTATTACAAAAAACAAACCCTCAGGGTTTATTTTTTGCTCTGATGTAAGACTTAAAACCAAGTGAAGTACTCTGAAGGTTGACTTCTTTCTCCTCACAGACCCCCTCCTTTGGTCGCCTTTGGTCAGCTCCACACCGGGGCCCACCACCAGGGGTCGCTGGCTCCCTTCTGCTCCTTGGTGACTTCCTGCTTTTGCTGCTATTGGTAGGAAGGGGAAAGAGACAGTGGAGGGAGGAGGGGAAAGGGTGCCAAGGGCCAGGAAACTTCAGGAAGGGAGAAGGAAACCATCCAGGAGTTACTCTTGGGACCCAAGACAGGCCCCATTGACCAGCCCAACCTCAAAAGGCCCCAGGGCCTGAATCAGAAGCGCCCTACAGCCCGGATCTGTAGACTGGAGTCCATTGACTGGACTTCTGGCTGCGACCCCTGGGCGAGTTTTATTTCCCATCCCTGGAGGTAGACCAGGAAAAAGCAGGACAGAAACACTTCTTTGTTCCTCTCTAGCCAGCAGGACTCTGCCCACATCAGCTTGATGTGTTGCTCCAGGGAAAGAGAGACCCAAAAAAACCCCCAGCAACAAAATGATCTCCAGCACTTAATTTCCTCCTAGGTTTCTAAGCAGGTACTTATTTCCTGGGCAGTTATTATTATTACAGACACCACATAAACAAAGGTGTCAGATAACTAAGAATAATCTTATCTCCTTCTACCCCAAGCATGTTCTTTACCCAGTGGGAAACAAACTCCCCCTCCATAGCTTCCCCTCCCTGACTTTTTCACTTGTCACCTAAGATGAGCAGGTCAGAGGATCTGGGAGCAAGTGGGAGCAAGGGAGATATTTCTGTGACTGATGCTCAGAAAACAGGATTTCTGGGCTCTCTTACTGGCCGTTGTGTGCAACCTGTAGGAGTCTTTGGTTCAAGTTCACTGTGAAACATCTCCACTTGGAGGACTCACAAGGAGTCTTGCAAGGGAGTCAAAGAGAATCTGGCGGGTTTCCCACCCTCAATAATATCTTGTCTACAACAGCTAAGATGCCAAACATAATTTAGGAAGCAGTTTCACATCTCTTTTCTGATTTAATTCATACCACACATAGTAGGTGCATAAGAAACACTGGTTGATTTCATAAATGAGCTATAATTCTGAGATCAGGAGGGCGTTATTTTTAGTCACATGTCATGCCTAAATAAACAGACTCAGAGAAGACATGCCTGAAGTCGGACATCGCTAACAAGCAGTAGTGTCATAATTTTCTACCAGGTCTTCAGCCAACATGCCCTACCCCCCACACTAAGCTCCTCCTGGAGGAAGTACATGCAGACAACTTGCATTTTAAAAAAACCTCTATTTCAACCTTTATCCAAAAATTGTAAAAAAAAAAAAAAAAGTTAAAAGGGTGTGGTGCTGAACTTCAGATGCTGACTTCTGACCGCAGAGGCAAGTGGGGAGAGAAGGTCAGGATAGAAGTTTAGAGTTCTTCCCACTCCTGGAGGAAAGGGAAGCTCAGAGTGTGGCATAGGATTCGAATACCAGGGCCCAGTGGAGACCCCCTTTCTCCTAGCATCAGCCCAGGATGCCACCCACCCCACCCGACCCTTCCAAGGAAAGGAAGGGATGGTTATGCAGAGAAGGTTCTCCACAAAAGAGTGACAATTGGAACTGACTGTTAAAGGAGGAATGGGATCCCAGTGGCCGGAACTGCAAGGAAGATGGATCCTGGGACTGCCTGGCATGAGGGGTGGGTGTGAGTGCCACGTGTGTGCAGCGGAGAGGCCAGCAACGGCCAGGCCATGTGACTGCAGAGAGACACAGAGGGAGATTGGATGCAGGTACAACAGACTCCTGAATGCCTTTCAAAACGCCAACCTTTCATCTGTGGGCAAAGGGGAAGCATTGCATGTTGCAGAGGTGGGAACTGATAGAATCTGTCTTGCGTGAAATGAAGACAGTAATCCTTCCTCCACTTTCCCAGCTTGGAGACCCTTCCTGGAAGAGGCACACTTTCGTTCCTTTGGCAAGGCTGAGAATCTGCTTATTGTCTAAAACAACTAAATATGGAATCTTTCCCCACTGCCACAAGGCTGCGGACTTTGTGCTGGGAGTGGATTGTATTGAATCAGCCACATCCTCCCAGTTCTCTTTGTGGCCAGGTCTTCAAGTTAAGGGAATAACGCATTTCTCTGCACCAAGCTGTCTAACTGGAGTTTTGGAAAACACTGATATTCTTAATATAAATGGAATCAGCCCATCTAGACTCACGAAAAGTGAGACTCAGTCACAGCACTGTAGCACTTTCCTGACGAGACAGAGACCCTGACTTTCCCAGGCCTCCAGGCTACGATTTTAAAAACAGGTTTCACTTGTCCATAAGCAGTTATTCAACTAACAATAGTTTCATGTTCAAACGTTGCAGAGGGATTCTGTGACCATTATTTCAGTGCATCCCGCACCAGTGTAGTGAGCCAGGCTGGCAAAGTGTACTCAGGCCCCAGCCCTCCAGCCTAGGAGGAATGAATAGACAGGTGCTCCATGGTACCCATCAGGGTACACATCACCACTCTAATTCCGTCAGGTCTCTTCACTCCTGAGCCTGCTGCCCTCACCAAGTGGCCTTGATGTTCACTTCCTTTTAACAGTCCTGTAAGTAAGGGACGGAGTTGTGACCAGGAAAATCCACTGCTTAGCCCCCTACCTCCCCAGTTCCATCAATGCTGAGTGAGATGAGTAAATAGGGTGCTATGAAACTGCCTTTTGCCTTAGCTATTTAATTTTATTGTGCTGTGTTATATTGTGTTGTACTGGGTTGGGTTGTGTTGGGTTGGGTTATATTGTGTTTTGTTGTGTTAGAATGGTTATGTCGCATTGCATTGCTTGTATTGCATTGTGTTGTGTTGGACTGAGTTGGTTTTGTCATGCCTGTTGGACTGGATTGTGTTGTGTTGCACTGGGTTGTGTTGGGTTGGGTTCCTTGTGCTGTGTTGTGTGGTATTGTATTGGGTTGGGTTGCTTGTGTTGTGCTATGTTGGAGTGATTGGTTGAATTGTGCTTGTTGGATTGGGTTGGGTTGTGTTGGACTGAGTTGGTTTTGTCATGCCTGTTGGATTGGATTCTGTTGTGTTGCATTGGGTTGGGTTGGGTTGGGTTGGATTGGATTGTGTTGGGTGGGGTTGTGTTGGGTTGGGTTGTGTTGGGTTGGATTGTGTTGTGTTGCACTGGGTTGTGTTGTGATGTGTTGGGTTGGGTTGTGTTGGGCTGGGTTGGGTTGTGTTGGGTTGGGTTGTGTTAGAATGGTTATATTGGATTGCATTGCTTGTATTGTGTTGTGCTATGTTGGACTGATTTGGTTTTGTCACGCCTGTTGGATTGGATTGTGTTGTGTTGCACTGGGTTGGGTTGTGTTGGGTTGTGTTGTGTTGCACTGGGTTGGGTTGGGTTGGGTTGGGTTGCATTGCTTGTGTTGTGTTGTGCTGTACTGTATTGGGTTGGGTTACATTGTGCTGTGTTATGTTGGACTGAGTTAGTTTTGTCACGCCTGTTGGATTGGATTGGATTGTGTTGCACTGGGTTGGGTTATGTTGGGTTGGGTTGCTTGTGTTGTGCTATCTTGGAGTGAATTGGTTGAATTGTGCTTGTTGGATTGGGTTGGGTTGCGCTGGCTTGTGTTGTTTTGGGTTGCATTGTTTGTGTTGTGCTGTGCTGTATTGTATTGGGTTGTGTTGCTTGTGTTGTGTTGTGCTGTATTGTATTGTTTTGGGTTGCATTGTTTGTGTTGTGTTGTGCTGTACTGTATTGGATTGGGTTGTGTTGGGTTGTGTTGGGTTGTGTTGCACTGGGTTGTGTTGTGTTGTGTTGTGTTGCTTGTGTCGTGCTGAGCTGTACTGTATTGGGTTGGGTTGCTGTGTTGTGCTATGTTGGAGTGAATTGGTTGAACTGTGCTTGTTGGATTGGGTTGGGTTGTGCTGGCTTGTGTTGTTTTGGGTTGCATTGTTTGTGCTGTGCTGTGCTGTACTGTATTGGGTTGGGTTGTGTTGGGTTGTGTTGCACTGGGTTGTGTTGTGTTGTGTTGCTTGTGTTGTGCTGTGCTGTACTGTATTGGGTTGGGTTGCTTGTGTTGTGCTGTGTTGGAGTGAATTGGCTGAACTGCGCTTGTTGGATTGGGTTGGGTTGTGCTGTGCTGTGCTATATTGTATTGGGTTGGGTTGCTTGTGTTGTGCTATGTTGGAGTGAATTGGTTGAACTGTGCTTGTTGGATTGAGTAGTGTTGTGTTGTGTTGTGTTGTGTTGGGTTGTGTTGTGTTGCTTGTGTTGTGTCATGCTGTATTGTATTGGGTTGGGTTGCTTGTGTTGTGCTATGTTGGAGTGAATTGGCTGAACTGTGCTTGTTGGATTGGGTTGGGTTGTGCTGCTTGTGCTGTTTTGGGTTGCATTGTCTGTGCTGTGCTGAGCTGTACTGTACTGGGTTGGGTTGCTGTGTTGTGCTGTGTTGGAGTGAATTGGTTGAACTGTGCTTGTTGGGTTGGGTTGGGTTGTGCTGCTTGTGCTGTTTTGGGTTGCATTGTCTGCGCTGTGCTGAGCTGTACTGTACTGGGTTGGGTTGCTGTGTTGTGCTGTGTTGGAGTGAATTGGTTGAACTGTGCTTGTTGGATTGGGTTGGGTTGTGCTGCTTGTGCTGTTTTGGGTTGCATTGTCTGTGCTGAGCTGTACTGTACTGGGTTGGGTTGCTGTGTTGTGCTGTGTTGGAGTGAATTGGTTGAACTGTGCTTGTTGGATTGGGTTGGGTTGCTGTGTTGTGCTGTGTTGGAGTGAATTGGCTGAACTGTGCTTGTTGGGTTGGATTGGGTTGGGTTGTGCTGGCTTGTGTTGTTTTGGGTTGCATTGTCTGTGTTGTGCTGTGCTGTACTGTATTGGATTGGGTTGTGTTGGGTTGGGTTGGGTTGTGTTGTGTTGTGTTGCTTGTGTCGTGCTGAGCTGTACTGTACTGGGTTGGGTTGCTGTGTTGTGCTGTGTTGGAGTGAATTGGTTGAACTGTGCTTGTTGGGTTGGGTAGTGTGGTGCTGTACTGTGCTGCATTTTGTTGGACTAGACTGGACTTACTGGTCTGTGACTCAGTATAACAAAGTTTGCCCTGGGGCTCACACTCCATGGTAAGTGCTGGCGTTTTGTTGGCCCTTGCCAAGTCAGAGTGGTTTCTTTTTTTTAAGGTTTTTTTTTTTTTTTTTTTTTGATGCAGACCATTTAAAAGGTCTTTATAGAATTTGCCATAGCATTGTTTCCATTCCATGTTTTGGTTTGTGGCTGCGAGGCATGTGGGATCCTAGCTCCCTGACCAGGGATCGAACCCACACCCCCTGCATTGGAAGGCAAAGTCTTAACCAGTGATCCATGAGCAAACTCCCACCACAGCGGTTTCACAATTTTCAGGGTCCAAGGTGCATGCTCAGGAGGAGCGACCTGGGCACCACAAGCCAAGGTCAGCCCTCCCTGCCTGGACTCCGGCTCCACAGGCTCCCAGCCGGTTCTGTCCCCAGCCGGCTGAGCTTGCAGGCATCCAGGCAGCTTCAGCAGGGGCAGGGAAGGGAGCCAAGGACAGGGGTGAGGACCAGAGAGAGCGAGGCCGAGAGAAGGCGGGCGGGGTGGAGAGTGCAGCCCGAGAGCATTCTCATTCTGGAGAAGCAGGGCTCCGCAGCTCCTGGCAACGGCTGGAGTCTGGTGATCTGTTTCCCCTGAAGACCTGAAGTAACCTGGTCCACGAAACTCAGGGTGGTTTTGATGTAAGGTCACAGCCCCAAGCCAAGGCAAGGTCAGAAGTTCATCCCCAGAGAAAAGTGGGCACGCAGGTGGCCGAACAGGTAGGCAGGTGGGCAGAGGTCAGCCCTCCTCAGAGTGACTCTGGGGGTTCTAGAGCCCTCCTAGTCAGAGAGGGGACAGCCACCCACTTTCCTGCTCTTCTGAGCCTGGAGAAGGTCAGGCTCTGGCTGGGTTCTGAAGGCAGGTTGTGTGGTGGTGATTTATTCGCTAAGTCATGTCCGACTCTTGTGACCCCATGGACTGTAGCCCACCAGGCTCCTCTGTCCATGGGATTCTCCAGGCAAGAACACTGGAGTGGGTTGCCATTTCCTTCCCCAGGGGATTTTCCTGACCTGGGGATTGAACCCATGTCTCCTGCATTGCTGGAGGATTCTTTACCACTGAGCCAACTGGGAAGCCCCCTCTGAAGGCAGGAGATACAGTTATTCAAGCCACAAAAGAGGACACTGAGGCAGAAAAGACCTTGATACTGGCCAGCAGCCAGAGCCTCGGGGGTGGAGGAGTTGTCAGCCTGTGCTCACTTGCTCTGGATCCCAGGGGTGCCCGTCTGAGGCCTGGCTGGTCCGTGCTCACCACTCCGGACTCACACCCTCCCTCTCTGCCTTGTCCTGCCCTTCCCGGGAGCCTCTCCTTTCTCTACCCCTGCAGACTTCATGTCCATAGCTCTCACTGACATTTTTACCTTCTGTGTTCTGGAAAACAGGAAAGGAGGAGGAGGAGGAAGTCTTTTCAGGACCCCTGGTTACCATCATGCACTTTCTTTCCTTTTTGTCCCTTCTCCCCCTCCAATCTCATCCATCCCTGAGCAGAGAAATTGAACACATCTGTACTCATGACAACAGGTGAACCGACAGCTGCTGCTGAGGGCCACCGGGGGCCGGAGGGGCGCTGGTTTGGGGGTGCCTGTGTGCAGATGTGTGTGTGTGCATGTGTGTGTGCCTGTGTGCGCGCTGTGTCTGTTTTCTGAAGCTGGTCTTTAACCAGGCTGAACCCAGCATTGCGTTCTGCACCTCCTCATACAGCCAGTAGGTGGCAGAGCTGCAACAGGCCGCTGATTCCAGTCCGGTGGCGTCGGCCCCGCAGCACTGGTCAGAAATGGTCCAACCGTAGGGGGAAGGTGTGTAACCGGCCCCCCCGGGGGGCCTACACAGGGGTCCTGGGCAAGATGATTTGAAGGACAGCGAGCTAACAACGCTTCCAAAACCCCTTCCCCTCCTTGCTTCCATCCCTCCATACTTGCCTTGTTTTGTGTGCTCCTGTGCTCAGGCGTGTCCGACTATTGCGACCCCATGGACTGAATCTGCCAGATGCCTCTGCCCATTCTCCAGGCAAGAATACTGGAGCAGGTTGACATTTCCTCCTCCAGAGGATCTTCCCCACCCAGGGACTGAACTCTCTCTTGTATTGCAGGCAGATTCTTTACCTGCTGAGCCCCTAATTTTATCTCATATGGGAGAGCCTATTAACATGTACAAAGCATCTGCAGGGATGCTTTTCAGAATTTGTGGGAGTCTGTGAAAATGCAGCCTGCCCTGTGTTCTTGGATTCTCACTCAGCTCAACTGAAGTGGAGCCCAGGAACCTGCACTTCGAGTAAGCGCCCATGGTGATGTCCACAGAGTGACCAGCGAGCCCCAAACTAGGACACCCCCAGGTATCATGATGAGGGCTTCAAGATCTGTTCCTAAGCCTCATGTAATTTTTCACTCTCTCCACCTGTTTCTTATTCTTCAAATATATTAAATATGTACATGCATACTAAGTCAGTTATGTCTGACTGTGGACCCTAGCCCACTAGGCCTCTCTATCTACAGGGTTCTCCAGGCAAGAATACCAGAGTGGGTTGCCATGTCCTCCTCCAGGGGATCTTCCCAACCCACAGATGGAACCTGCATCTCTATTTCCTCCTGCATTGGCAGGTGGGTTCTTACCACTAGCGCCACCTGGGAAGCCCATATTAATATATCAAATATATTGCCACTGCCTTTCTCCACCATGAAGTTTAAGTTCCACATCCATAAGAGACCACCTTCTTTTTCCTTAGGCTCCTTTCCCGGTGCTCTAAGATCTCTGGACTTCTGGCTCCTTAGGACGGTTTTCTCAGACTGCCTAGCTCTCATCCCAGCCTTTCTTTCATTTGTGTCTAGTGTCCTGAAAGCCCTAGCACCATCCCCAGCCCTGACCGTCAGGGGCTTGGCTGGAATTTGTAGAACAGAGGTCACTCTCCATCCCTCTTCCCTTCTCCGTCCCCCCAGCTGCCCCAGCCACCCAACTGGATTGCTCTGGCAGGAGGTTCCACCCCCTTGGTGTCCTCCGAGCAGGGCTCCTGGTCTAGCAACCTGAAGCTGACTCATGGATGTGCTTGGGGAACAGGGCATCTCCCCAGAGTCAGCAGACATAAGACCCCACTCCACCCTACCCCACCCCACCAAAGTAGTCATGCTAGTGCTCCTAAAGCAAACAGTACCCTCAAACTCTGCAGACCCCAGGGGCTGGTTTGCTAGGGCTGCCATAACAAACGACCACACACTGGGTCACTGAAAGTGACAAACTTATGCTTTCATAGTTCTGGAGGTTAGAAGTCTGAGATCCATGTCTTGGCGGGGCCATGCTCTCCCTGAAGGCGCTAGCGAAGAATCCTTCTCTGGTTCATCCTAACGTCTGGTGGTTCCTGGCAAAGCTTGGCATTCCTCGGCTATGGCAGCATGAGTCCAATCTCTGCCTCTGACTTCACATGGCACCCTTCCCTGTGTCTCTGTCTCTGCATCCAAACCTCCCACTCCTTTCCCTTATAAAGACACTAGGCATTGCATTTAGGGCCCAACCTCATCCAACACGACTCGGGTCTGCAAACTTCCAATTACATCCAAAGAACTTCATTACATCTGCAAAGACTATTTCCAAATAAGCTCACATTCACAGGTCCTGGAAGTTAGGACTTCAGTGCTCATCGCTTCAGTCATGTCCAACTCTTTGCGACCCCATGGACTGTAGCCCACCAGGCTCCTCTGTCCATGGCAAGAAGACTGGAGTGGGTTGCCATGCCCTCCTCCAGGGGATCTTCCCAAACCAGGGATCGAATCTGAGTCTCTTACATCTCCTACATTGGCAGCTGGGTTCTTTACCACCATCACCACCTGGGAAGCCCCTCAGTGCTTCTTGGGGGGCATCCAATTCAATCTATCACATCCCGTATACCAAAGGCACTCCTTTCACACCTGACCTTCTGATTAAAGAGGAGAGCAGGTTTCAGGGTCCAGGGTTTGCTTCCCCAAGCATTTCACACGAATAAAGTGATTTCTTTTGCTGGACACAGTATGAAAGCCCAGTTAACACAGAGCCCCTGGTGACTTCCTGGATTAGAAGAGTTTAAAGCATGTCAGCTTTGGTGGTTCCCTGGCGCAGTGACTCAGAGTGCGGGCCCCTGACCAGGAGCATCTGGGAGCGTGTTAGAAAGGCATATTCTCCCTGCATTATAGCAGAACTTGGAATCAGGAACTCTGAGGTGAGGCCAGCAACCTGCATACAAAAAGCCTTCCTGCTGATCTTGGCGCTCAGTTGAGGATGGAAATGCTCACTCCAGCAAAAGGGGGCCCACAGTGTCCCCAGGGAGGGCCAGCAACTGGCTGTCACACCTGTGGCCCCAAATCTCCCTGTTCTCTGCCCTCCAATCCTGGCAGTGCCCACTCTCAGCTCCCTGTGCCACTCCACCCCTGAGCAGCTGAGGGATGCCAGCATGACTCACTCCATACTCACTGGCCAGCTTTTCCCCCGGTGTTTCCCTCTCCCCGTCTCCCCTCCCCAGCCCCCCTGCTGCCCCTCAAACACACGATGCCCTCAGCTCCCCCTGGCTCTTTCTCCTGACCAAGGGAAGAGCTTGGCAGGGGTTGGTTAAGATAAGTCTGATCACACAGAAAACAAACTGTGATTTTTCTATCTGCCAAGCTGCCGAAGACAAGGATGTCAAACCCGGGATCCATGTGAACGTCAGATCTACAGTTACCCCAGTATGTCTGTGTTCTAGGCAAGCATTTTAATTTTTTTTTTTTAAATCATGGTCCCATTCCTAGAGAGAGAGACCAGTAACAACCTCTTGGATGTTCACGGCACTGGCTGTGACAACCTTGGTACACATTCCCCGACCCAGGGAAGGAGCAGCTTCCACAAACAGCAGACGGTGGGTCACCTCTGACATCTGCTCCCCACACTGCTGATCCCTTGTCCAAAGCGACACTGAGCTGGAGTGTCGGTGCGCCACGTGCGTTTCTTACGTCAGCAAGCACTAGTGACAGACCTGCAGGAAGGCAGATAGACAGGCAGCGGGGAACCCTGGGGGACCTGTGCTGGAGTCTGGTGAGCCTTCAAGATAAGATCGCATAGATATTCTGTGGGTGAGGGGTGGTGGGGAGCAGAAGGCACTTTGGCCAGAACCAGGGTGCAGGTTCACGGGAGATCTGTGTGTGGGTGACTGACATCCCAGTTTCCGGAGAGATGGCCCACCTGAGTACTGGGAGGAAGGGAAGTCAGTGTGGGGAGGAGCAGGTGGAGATCCCAAAGCCCCACCCCTAAAGAAGGTGGAAACCAGCAGAGACCAGTATATTCACCTGTCGAGCCAGCTGTGTTGGTGTTTGGGCAAATTACTATACAGTTTCCATGACTTTTTCCCCAAGTTGTCAAATTGGGCACAATTATAGTAGAATCATAGTGGATGGAAAAAAAAAAAATCCACCCAATCAAAATGAATAACAGTGAAGGAAAGGGTTTGCAAATGGACCATGGCAGAGAAATCTGGAAATCTTTGCATGCAGGCACTTTGGTCTGACATGCCGTTTGCACTGAGTCTGGAAACCAGATGCGCAAAGGCTTGAGTTCAAATTCCCTACCACTGCTTCATTCCTCTCCATTCTCCTAGATGGAGCTTCAGAACACACGAGGCAGTGACTCTAATCTTTCAGCCAACACAACAAGGCAGCCTGGCCAAGCATCGGGAACCACAGTCCCTTCCATAGCAACTGATTCTGATGTGGTATCAGCCTCTCAGGACCATTCACCAGCCTCAAACCCTGAATAGAGTTTGGCTATTTGGGAGTCGAGTGCTCTATGACTACTGCTGGTTGTTGTTTAGTAGCCAAGGGGTGTCCAACTCTTGTGACCCCATGGACTGCAGCCTGCCAGGCTCCTCTGCCTGTGGGATTCTCCAGGCAGGAATACTAGAGTGGGCTGCCATTTCCTTCTCCAGATGGTTGGATGGCATCACTGACTCAATGGACGTGAATTTAAGCAAACTCTGGGAAATGGTAAAAGGCAGGGAAGCCTGGCACGCTGCAATCCATGGGGTTGCAAAGAGTTGGAAATGACTGAGTGACTGAACAGCAACTACAAACCTCTTCTTAAGCACATCACACCCTGTATACATTTTTCCTTTTAGATATTGTCTTGGCTGCTCTTGATTTAATGTTCATGTAAAATGGAAGTGGTTTTCAATTTCTGACTCACGAGATACAACTGAAATATGAGAGCAATTCAGCTTCTCAAAGAACCAACCGTGAAGTCTGAAATACCAGTGTTTTCAGGCCATTGGGATCAGCAACCTCTTCCTTCTTAAATGCTATGACCTGATATGCTGTCCCTTCTCTGGGATAAGTTCTTCCCTTAAGCTAAAGTGATTTTGTCTCTTGGAAACCCGAAGCCAGGGTTGTATTCCATTCCAGGATATGACACTGGAGTGTGCTTAATGGTTCAGCTGTTCAGCTGGACTCTAGCCGGCCAGGCTCCTCTGTCCATGGGATTTCCTAGGCAAGAATACTGGAGTGGGATCTCATACACATTTTTAAACTACTGTGACTTATTTTGCTTTGGAAAACATCAGGTTACTCTTCAAAGCAACCAGAGGGGACCCAGAAAGAAAAGGATGTCCAAAACCAGGTTTTGGTTATGACTGCCCTGGGGTTCAAATTCCTGTGACTTATAGATCTATTCAGACTTTAAACAGGACAGTTGATCCATCACCTCTCAAGGGGACTCCGTTAGACAACATAAGCCAAAAGGGCCTTAAGATCGGAAACCAAGGTTGGAGAGGGGACACATTTGTACCTGTGAACTCTCCTTTGGCAGGGATGAAATACACCAGGTGACGTAATGGAAATTCATGGAGGGAGGAGATCTATGGAAAGAGAGACTCATAACTCAGGTGGCCACTGAGCTGTGACCCCCGTGAGTTCGCCTTGTCCAGCCTGTCTTCCCTCCCACCCCACACCTGGCTGTAAATCACCTGTGTGTGTACACTGCTGAGAGCTGGGGGCTGATTCATGAGACCCGACAAGACAGGTGCCTTGGTGAGAACAGGACAGTGAGGGGTGGAGGAGTGTGAGGCGGAGATTCCGGGACTGCAAGGCTGTGATTTCCACAACCCCTGTCCACGTGCCTCCACGGCGCAGGCTCAGGAGCCCACGAGCTGTCCTCCCCAGCCATTGGCTTCTCAGGCTCCCCAGTAGGCTACGGTTACTCTTACTCCAGTAGCAGACTGTGTGTTTCCTCCCTCTTGCCCTTTCTTTTCCTCTCCGACTAAAGCTCTCATCTCTTCTCCCTCCTTTTTTTCTTTAAAGATTTTTTTTTTTTGATGTGGGCCCTTTTTAAAAGACTTTATTGAATTTCTTACAACATTGCTTCTGTTTTATGTTTTGGTTTTTTGGCCTCAAGGTGTGTGGGATTTTCATTCCCCAACCAGGGATAGAACCGGCACGCCCTGCATTAGAAGGTGAATTCTTAACCACTAGACAGCCAGGGACGTCCCTCTCCTCCTTCCAAGGTCCTAACATTGCTTCCTCTCTCATCCGCCCTGCCTCTGTATTGAGGAATTGCCTAGTTTACCTCTGTTGGAGGGGAGGAGGCAGAGGGGCTGAGGGTGGAAATAATTCTTAGGTCTTTAGGCAAAGCGATGATGGGGTGTGTTGACGTGCACACATAATCGCCACGGTACTACAGAGGCCTGCTTGGGTTCCAGGTTTACAAAGTGGACTGTACTTGTCAAATCTCAGCCTGTTCTTGTAGTGATATGAGGAATCAGACATTAGCACCCCAGGGCTTATGACAAGGGACGTAAAAGCAAAGCCTTCCTTCCCAGCCATCTGACTTCCGTCCACAGGAAATCCCTCTGGACAATTCTAGGCAGCTCCTCCTTCCAAAGTAGACCTGTGGATCCTTCCTCTGGGCCGGGCTCTGCCGGGCAGGGTTATGGTACCAGGGGCTCCTCTGGGCCTTGGGTGGACGGGCCCCAGAGAGTCCACTACAGCATGGGCTGTCCTCAGACTCTGCCCAGAGTTCTGAACCCAGCAGTGATCTCCTGTACACATACATCATTTTGGGAAGGCTTGGAGGTTCATTTTTTTTTTGCCCCTTCAATATCTGCATGGCTGTGGAAAAGACATGTCAGCTTCCATGCCTCAGCTCTGTCATGTGGAAGTGAGAGCCTGATATCTCTGCAGCTCCTCAAAGCAGAAGATGCTATGATCCTATAAGAAGTGCAAACTAACGCAACTGCAAATAATCACAACACACACCTGAGGATCGAGAGGGTGCTGGCTTGTACCAAGCCACACAGGGACAATCACAGAGACGGCAAATGTTGTGTCACGAGTACCCCGGAGAGATTTACGTACAAAAAGCAGGCTCCTCTCCAAAGCTAGTGGAGGACAGAGGACGAGGGTGTCAACCAAAGGACAAGGACGTCAACCAAACCGGGACTCTAAGATCCTCCTAAAAGGAGAGTGACAGGAACGGATGAAAAGGGATGAGGAGGAGAAAGAAAAGAGAAGGGGAGAGGAAAAGAGAAAAACGTAAGAGTTCTACTGGGGTTGACACACACATGAAAATGTCCTAGTAGATTTGCATTTTCTGTTAACAATCATTTCCATTTTTATTTATTCTGGCAGGGTTTGCATGTCATGTAATCACTGTTTTAGTTCATTTCCCTCCAATGATAGATGGTGATAAGTCAAGTTGGTTGTTAATAATGCTACAATTTACCTAACAAATTTTGAGCTTGTAGTACAGCTTCATTAATATGCTTAATTTATCGTTACAATTCCTTCAGGTTAACAGTTTGAGAGTATGTTGGAGTTTAATCTGAGCAGTTATTATAAAGTGCTTGTTTCTCGTTAAAACGTAAAACTGAGATGCCCAAGATTTACTTGGGATAAACTGGCCAGAATAAATCTCTCCTTTGCATTGGGAAAGGAAGGCGTGCTGGCTATTAAAAAGTGTTCTGAATTGGAGAGCCCTTCTGATAACTTTAAAGTCATTTTGCAGATTAAACTGCCTTTCCCCAGGGCTCAGGGAAGAGATGCTTGCATCTGGAATTCACTCTGGCAGGATTCTCTCTGGATGGAGCATGGGCATCAGAAAATGCATGAAAACTGAATTTTGCCCAAACACGAGCATCAAGGATTCCTGGAAAGGTGTGTGAGTGTTGGGTGACGGTGCCAGGAGACAGAGTCCAACTTGTGAGCTTTTTATGTGTCCTCAGGAAAAAGATCAAAATCAGGAGCACAAGCCCTCCACAGAGAACAAAACAGGCCCCCAACCTTCTCTCCTTCTCTTGTCTGGCTGGAATTGTGCTGGGGTCCTCGGCCTGGTAGACCAACAAGTGCACTTGTTCAGCAGCTCAGACACCTGTTCCCCACCCACTTATACTCAAACTGGTCCATTCCTCCAGGTAGCTTGTAACTCAGCTCAGGAGAAGGAAAAAAACGAAAACAAAACCCCACTCTGCCTCCAATTTAACCACCTAACTTCTCAGAGGAGTTTCTAGGATACGTAAAACTTCCTCTGGATGTGGGATGTGGGCGGAGGTGCTACAGAGCCTCATCAGATGCTTTGGGGTGCCTGGCTGTCTACATCCAGGGGATTCATCAGTAATTAAAAGATGGCAAAGGGATTCTTGCAGGTTTAATAATCAGGGCCTCCTGGACATGCCTCTGGCTCCTCTGAGGAGCTCAGAAAGAGAAGTGTCATGAGTTGAATTAGCTGCCCCCAAAGATATGCTGAGGGTTTCCCCAGTGGCTCAGCAAGTATAGAATCCACCTGCAATGCAGGAGAAGACACAGGAGATATGAGTTAGTTCCCTGGGTTGGGAAGAGCCCCTGAAGGAGGGCATGGCAACCCACTCCCGTATTCTTGCCTGGAGAATCCCATAGACTGAGGAGCCTGGCAGGCTACAGTCCATAGTTGCAAAGAGTCAGACACAACTGAGGGACTAGCACACATGCAGGCAAAGATATGCTGGAGCCCTACCCCCAGCACCTGTGAGTGGGGTTTTATTTGGAAATAGTGGCTGTGCAGGCGTACTCAAGCTAAGATGAGGTTATTAGGGTGGGCTTTCATTCAGTATTACTGACGTCCTTGTGAAATAGGAAAATACCACGTGAAGATGAAGGTGGTGATTCGAATGATGCAGCTTTAAGGTCAGGATGGATGGCCACCATCAGAAGCTGGAAGAGGAAGGACACAGAGGCTCAGAGATAGCATGGCCCTGCCCACACCTTGACCTTAGACTTCAAGCCTCCCTAACCACAGAATAATAAACTGTTGTTATTTCATGCCACCCAGCTTGTGGTACTTCATTATAGCAGCCCTAGGAAATGAGAACAAGAAAGCCCAGCAGGTCATCCTTGGATGTTAAAGAGAGAGGGGAAGGACATGGGAGTGCAGGGCCCCCAGGGCCTGGAAGGCAGCAGATCCCACAGAAATGATTTCTTGGACACAACAGGGCTTCCTGTCACCACTAACCAGCCCCTCTTCTCTTTCGCAGACCTGGAATTGAGTCACCCTGCGGGCTGTGAGGGCTTCCCTGGTAGCTCAGATGGTAAAGAATCCACCTGCAATGCAGGATACCTGGGTTCAAGCCCTGGGTTGGGAAAGATCCCCTGGAGAAGGGAATGGCAACCCACTCTAGTATTCTTGCCTGGAAAATCCCACGGACAGAGGAGCCTGGCAGACTGCAGTCCATGGGGTTGCAAAGAATTGAACACGAATATATGTTCAACCTGACTGGGCCACAAAGTTTCTAGATCTTTGGTTAAACATTCTGGGTGTCTGTAGATGAGACTGCATCTGAACTGGTAGACGGAGTAAAGCAGACGGCCCTCCCCAGTGTGGGTAGGCCTCATCTAATCTGTTGAAGGTGTGAATGGAACAAAAAATCTGTAATAAAGAAAATCCTCTTTCTGCCTCAGTCTCTTTGAGCTGGGGACATCAGTCAGTCTTCTGCCTTTAGACTCATGTCAGGCTGAAACTTACTCCATCGGCTCTTCTGGTCCTTAGGCCTTTGGACTCAGAGACTGGGGCTTACATCACTGGCTATCTGTCTCCATCTTGCTGACTGCAGACCTTGGGTCTTCTCAGCCTCCACAGTCCCAGGAGCTAATTCCTTATCATCTATCTATGTATCATCTATTTGCCTGCCTGCCTGCCTGCCTCTCTCTCTCTGTCTCCTATTGGTTCTGCTTCTCTCACTAATACACTTTGAAATCAGCTGCCAAAAAGTCATTGTCTCATGTGTTCCAGATGTTCCCAAGATTTACATGGCCTGGGCCTCCCTCCACCCTTGTCCACCCCACCATTCGCCTTGCCCACTTCACTCCCATCTCTCTAGCCTTCTTGCTATGCCTCAGGACTTTTCTGCCCACTTGGGTTGCTTCCCCAGAGAAATTCAAAGGGCTGCCCCTCAGTTCCTGCAGGTCTCTCATTCAAATGGCATTGCTCCTCAAAGAGTCCTTCCCTAACCACCACCCCCTGCCAGTTTCCATGACTCCCATGCCCCTAATCTGCCTCCATCCCCTCACCCAGGTATTTATCTATAACAAAACCTGCCCTTACAACTCTTGAGATATTGCTCGTTTCCCTGCTAGAATGTAAGCTCTCTGAAGGCAGGAACCATGTCTGTCTCATTCCTGACTATTCCTCCAGTGTCTGTGCCCTGCGGGCGGCACAGGCTACTGAGTAACTTCTGTGATGGGAAGGCAGTAAGGAAGGAAGGAGGGAAGGAAGGAGGGAGGAGAAGAGCCTTGCAAGCCCAAATCCTTTGGGGTCTGCCCAAGATCAGAGATCCCACAGTTATATTCCTGAGGGAGGCTGCAGTCCAGAGGTTATAAGTACCAAAAGATAGGTCAGTCTTCTAAACAAAAATTTCATACATATGTACACACACACACACACTTATACATACATGTTAAGATAAGCCTTTATATAAAAGTTCAGAGAAGATTATGATCGCTAATTATTAAACTCTACTGACCTCTCAGCCTTCCTAGGTGGCACAGTGGTAAAGAGTCCACCTGCCAATGGAGGAGATGCTAGAGACATGGGTTCAATCCCTGGGTTGGGAAGATCGCTGGAGTAGGAAATGGCAACCCACTCCAGTATTCTTGCCTGGAGAATCCCCATGGTCAGAGGAGCCTGGTGGGCTACCGTCCACAGGGTCACAAAGAGTCAGACACCACTAAGTGACTGAGCACGCACACAGGCACACTGACCTCACTTTCCTCCTTCTATCCCCCAAATCTGGAATGGCAAGTTCTTCTTCCAGAACAAGATCAGTATCCACCTTCCTTGTCTGAAAAGTGAGGCCCCTCTGAGTGCATTTCAGGGGTCACCTTGTGAGGACCCAGTGAGCCCTCACTCAGAAATAAGCACCAAGGGCTTGTGATGCTGCAGGTCCTCAGGACACGGAAAGGGACACAGTGTGGGAAAGGCACTGTCTTTTCTCTGTCTGATGTATTCGTCATTTGTTGTTGTTGTTGAGTCTCGTAAGTCGTGTCCGACTCTTTGCCACCCCATGGACTGCAGCACCCCAGGCTCCTCTGTCCTCCACTATCTCCCGGAGTTTGCTCAAATTCATGTCCATTGAGTCAGTGATGCTATCTAACCCTCTCATCCTCAAATTAGACTATATTTCAATCCTTTGGAAGTTTGTGTGTAAGCTAACAAATCTTTAAAAAAATGAAGGGAGCCTGCAGTCCATTCTGGCCTGCATATAAAGAAGGGACGTGAAGTCCCTGATGGCAGAGAACCTCCCAGCTTGTCCTCGGGGGACCACACTCCTTGTCTGCCTGTTGGATGAGGAGAAAGTCCGCACTCTTCCTGTTGGGCTCTGACAACAGGGGAGACCTGGCCTTGCCAGGGACTCAGGTGAGCTCTCTCCCTCCACATAGAAGGAAACCAGCTGTGGAGCAGAGAACTTCTGGTCCCCAAGGAAGGGATGGGGGTGGGGGGGGGGGGGGGGTGGGCAGCTATCTTCCCCATGAGTCGCCTGACTATGCTAGGTGGGGGAGCTGGGCTTCCCATTCCCGTCTCCGCATTAAGTGGAGGGTCACTGGGGTCGGGCAGGCGCTGGCTGCTCTTCCTCCTGACAGATCCGTAATTAGAAGGAGACAGAGCATTCAATGAGGAGTGCTTGGCTCCAGGCACATCTTTGTCAGCCTGTCAAGCAGAAGTCTGTTCTCCACGAGCTATTTTGAGCCACCTTCTCAGCTGTGTTTCTGATCCTCTTGGCCCGTGACACCCTCCCCCCCTCCATCGCCCTCCCCACCGAGTCTCCATCATGACATCACTGAGGCTCGTAGGTCTGGACAAAAGGAGCATTTTGTGCACGATGCTTGAGCACTTGCAGTGCTGGGCAGCCGCCTAACCCTACCCCACACCTCCTTTATCTGGTCCAGCGGGCTGTGTGCAAGGACCACTAGGCATGGGTTCTTGACTCTGGGAGAGATTGCTTGTTACCAGAAGCCAGGGGTTTCCACAGAGTCCTGGCTGTAGAGAGACTAAAGGGTTACAATTCCCGAGAGAGCATTTTGTGGGAGCCAAACCTGGGATGAAGGACAAGAGAGGGTGTGTGTTCTGCCCAGATCTGTCCCTGCAGAATCCCCTAGGGACAGGAAAGCAGGGCAGATCCAGAAATTCTACACATCAGCCCTGAGTCCCCCAGGCCACATCAGCTGGAAGAACACCCCAGAAAAGGACAGCTCCCCTCCTCAGCCCTGCAGGGAAGATGTTCTTGGGGCAGAAGTCAGGCTGTGGGAGGTGGCCGTCATGTCCCCAGGTATCTGCCATGCGGTGCTCGCACGGGGGTCCCCATCACCCCATCCATGTCACGCCTACACCAACCTGCACCTCCACGGCTCACCCAACACAGACCATGCTGCCCCCATTGGGAGGCCCTCCGTGTGCACTCCTGGGACTCTCTGGGCGAGATGGGGGTGAGAGAGCGGGCTGTTGGGAGGGGGTGGGGTGTGAGGACCAGGGAACCTGCTCACAAAGCAGAGAGCACGGGTGTCAAGAAGTGAAGGCTGGATTCTGCTAACAGGGTGTGTCCCTGGGCCTCAGCCTCAGCGCACACTGAGCCCCACTGCCTGCCACAAGGGGTAAATACGGTACTTCACCCTGTGAGATGTGCTGCTGGCAGCATCTACTGTGGAGAGGGGCGCTCTCATTCTGTCCCTACACCCCCCTGCTTTCAGCATACTAATGCCCTTCACCGAGGCATCCTGCTGAGAAGGAGGGCTCCTGAGGGCGGGTGGATAGCCCAGCCTTCAGTGGGGAATGCCTTTCCATGAGAGGATGCTTCCCTCTGAGACTGCCGGCCTACAGACACTGGCATTCTCTCCTGGGCCACCAGCTGCCCATTCTTTTGAGGTGGCTGACTCCAGAGAGGACAGAAGAGCATGGATCGGAACCGGATCTTCCTTGAACACCTTACTGACCATCTCGAACTGGCTGTGCAACCTGACATGGGTGACAGTAATCAGAATCACGACATGCCTTACTTCCTGGCAGGTTCACGGCAGCTCTAAGAGGTAAAGACCACTGTAGATGAGGAGGGGTTGTCTTTCGTGAAGACCCAGCCATGGAGGATACCATACCTGGCCGGAAACCCTCACGGTCTTATTTCCCAAAGTAGCTCGGTTTGGTCTCTCCAAGGCCATGGTTCTCAACGGGTGGTCCTGGGGTGAGCAGCGTCAGCATCACTAGGCTTGTTCTCCCCTCCAGACCAGCATCAGAAACTCTCAGCAGTGCGTGTCCTATCCCTGGGCCACCGGGGAAGTCCTCCCCTGCAAACTTCGGAAAGCCACCATCATCATTTGTATCCTCCAGACGATGCTGAGGCTCACTCAGGTTTGGAACTGCCCTCAGAGGATACTTGAGTATCAGCCCAAGGAACAAACCTTTAGGCAGAGTCTAAATACCCTCAGTCTGCCCCTCAGCACAGGTAGAATCTATCCCTTGAATTCAGCTCCAACCTTACCCTTCTAACATGGACCCCAAACGGCTGCACTGGGTCTTCACTGCTCCACACAGCCTTTCTCTAGTTGCGGCAAGCAGGGGCTACTCTCTAGTTGCGGCGTGCAGTCTTCTCATCGTGGGGGCTTCTCCTGCATGGAGCATGCGTTCTAGAGCATGGGCTTCAGCAATTGCAGCTCCCAGGCTTCGTGGCTTCATGGCGTGCGGAATCTTCCTAATCCAGGGATCGAACCTGTGACCCCTGCGTTGGCAGGCAGCTTCTCAACCCCTGGACCACCAGGGAAGTCCTCCCCTGTAACATTTGGGAACACCACGG
Source organism: Ovis aries (assembly GCF_016772045.2). NCBI lineage: Eukaryota > Metazoa > Chordata > Mammalia > Artiodactyla > Bovidae > Ovis > Ovis aries. The sequence continues at coordinate 97,667,503 of NC_056057.1, forward strand.
CCCATTATTTCCTCACCCACTCCTGACACTGACTCTCAGTGTATTTTTGTCTTTTGTGTGTGTATGTGTGTTTCCCCTTTTATACAGGAGTTGTTGAGCTTCTCCTGTTTGTGTCCCTGCAAGATTCTGCCCCAGGGAACTCAGCCCACCTGTCTCTGTGCTGTTGGGCCCACGCCCCCAGTGATGGTCAAAGGCTGCCTTGCTGGAAGCCAGAGAGAATCGGTTAAGCACAACCCTTAATTGTGGCAGCATCACCCGAGAGCCTGGGGCTAACTCCCACTGCTTTGCCTCTCTTGCCTCCCTGGCCTCCAGCTCCACGGGTTGTTTTTAATTACCAGAATAATGACAATTCAAAGCCCTTTGCACCAGCCATTCTCAAGGGATCACAGGACAGGAAGATAAAAATGGGTTGGCTCCTGGCCTCTGGATGCACTCTGGAAATCTGGGGATACTAACAGATGAGTGGGGCCCCGCCCAGGAACCAGAGGTCCCAGGTTCTAGTCCTGCTTTAATCAGTGACCTTGACCCTGGGGCTCTGAGCCCTGTAATGAAGATCTTCTGTTTACAAAATTGGGAGGATTTCATTATTCATTCAACAGATTTTTTTTTTTTTTTTTGACATTACAAGAAGTCAGGTGCTTGCTGTATGGGGCATTTGGTACAAATAATGTATAAGAGACCTAACTCTTTTTAGGGGTGCACTGCACTGTGTGTTGAGGGCTATAGCTGAAATCCAGAAAGTGGGTACGCGGAGAGGCAAGGGGATGGGTCACAGAGCAGATGCCCCTGAGTTGATTCTCAAGGAAGGAGTGGACTTTCCGCAGGTGGAAAAAGAGGGAACAGTCTGGTTTAGGGAACAGCATGTGTGAAGACTAGAGGTGGGAAGGACCTGCTGTGTCTGGGTTACAGTGTAACTGAGCAGAGGATGCTAGAGGGGTTGGTGGAAAGAAAATGAAGTCGGGGGTGGAGGGAGGCCTCTGTAGCACTGGTCACCTCCCATGAGCGGGCCTCAGGGACACACCAGCAGGAGTCGAATCGGCCTTTTCACTGTGGCAGAGGAACCTCCAGAATGAAGCTTTCCTACTTTTCCAGTAATCATTGCTCAGAGTGAAATATAACCCACTTACCACGGATGATTCAGAAGGGACAGGTACCGAGAAAGAGGAGAAAAGGCCCACCATCCTTAAAAATAAACCGTGCCATCTCCCCGCGAAGTCCTGAGTATTTCTACAGCACAATTCGAAACATGAAAGTGTTAAGAAGCTGGTAAGTCAGAGAGTCCCACTGCAGACCCTTTCCATTCCAAATTGTGTCCGTTTGTGGCTGTGAGGAGGCGAGTGGCCCCAACTGAACCGCGTTGGGTTTGAATCGCTTTGGCCCAAACCCAAACCGGCCCCTAGCTGAATGATACAGTGGGCTGGGTGCCTCACACCCAACCTGAGCTGTGGATCTGATCTGGGTCACAATTCGTTAGGGCTCACAGGGAGAGGATACCCAAGACCACACAACACCATTAACCCTGCAGTCACCTCGCCAGTGACCTGCTGCCCTTTGCTGTCATGCCCATCACCGACACAGCCCAAGACACCTGTCACAGGGGTTGCAGGCAGTACTTAGGAGTGAAGAGAAAAAACATTTTAATAAAGGGGAAGGGCAAGCAAGGGCAGGGACTGAGCAAAACTGCTCCCTTTACTGTGATTCCCGCAGTCAACTCTGACTTTGGAATGGCTGCCTGGGTCTCAGGATCCGTCAGTCATTTTCCACGGCTCCAGGCATGTCAAAGCAGAACAGGGGTGGTGGGGTGGGGGGCACAGGCTGGGAGAGGGGGTCCACCCTGGCAGAACCAGTAACTCCTCGGCCATGTTAATGAGAAGCTTTGTTCTGCATCACCTGGCTGTATAATAACAGCTGGAATTAATACAACCTCAAATTAACAGCACAGAAGAGCAATCGGGAGACAGAGATACATTCTTAATGGACTCAGCTGAGAGTGGAAAGAAGATGGAGATGGGCATCTCTGCTGGGCCCAGGGCCCTGAAGTGGCTGGGGGGCCATAACCTCTACACGCACCTCACCTGTGCCAAGGACGGTGCCTTGCCTCTGCTTAGAGTGCACAGGGCCTGCCCTCCCTGCTCCCTGTCCTCACCCCTCCCACTCCGAGGCACAGGTCCAGGAGGGGGTGAGATGCTCAGCTGCTGGGGACCTGGGCTGTCTGTGTCCCAGTCTTGCATGTGTTACTCCCCAGCAGAGGTGAAAGCATTCCTTCCCCACCCCACCCCCATCCTGCGGTTATGGAGAGCTGTCGGGAGCAATTTTCTATTAGGGCCAAGTGAACTGCTCACTCAGCCATTAAATCTAATAATAACAATGATAAAAGTAATAACCTCAAGTTTATAGTATCTCTCTCATCATAATAATGTGAGGCCATTGCTTGCAGGCTCTCCTTCCATGCCTCCCTTCAGGGGACCCAGAGCACCAACCCCCCACCCCCCCCACCACCATTACGCTGCCCAAGCACCCCTGTTGGAAGAGCTGACAGCAAAAACCAGGAGTCACCCACTTGCCTCAAACTATGCCTGGCCAAGGTCAGGGGAAGGGGAGGGCTATTTCCTATAGGAGGAGAGGTGGCACAAGAGCCCAGAGTGAGAGTCAAGGGTCCCTGGGGGAGTGGACAGAGCTCTTGGGGGTCCGCTCTTGGCTGGACTTTGCTCAGCCACCCGGCACAAGGCACTGACCTTCAGAGGGCAGTCGCTTCATAGTCCACGTAAACAGACATAGATGGTTGCTAATTTCCCTTCAAGCACTCACACCTGGTTAATAATCATTACTAATCAAGTGAACATTCCCAAAGCCTCTGAAATCCCTGACTCATCCGTCTGCGTCTGTGCACCTGTGAAAGGAGGGGAAGGGAACAGTTGGGTCCACCTCCTTGTAGATCACAGTTCTTTGCACATAATGACTGAGATCCTCAGGCCAGAGAATGAACGTTCTTATTTAAATTGAAACTTTGGCTGACGCACTGCCCCGGACACAGCCTTTTCCTGGTTCTTTCCTGGGCCTGGCAACTGTGAAATCAGGAAGAAGAAACGTCACATGAAGAAGGAGGACTCAGGGCCACCATTCCTTCTTGCTTAACCCACAAAGTCCCATCCTGATTCTGGTTCTAATGTAACGAGTGATTCCTTAGTCCAGACTTCCTCACTGTTTGCGATAAGGCTGTAGAATCTGAGGTGGCATTTCTAAATTCCTCACCAGGAGACTCCTTTAACCAAGGATTATTACATGAAGGGCAGTTAGATTTCTATTACCTAGTAAGAGAAATGGTGTCGACTGGTATTTACACTGGACAGTCGGGGAGAACTTGCCAGACGTTTGGAGTGTTCATGAAAGCAGGACCTGCTTACCGACAGAAGTCCGGCACTTCCTTTAGGAGATCTTTGCATCCTGGGTGGCTCCCACCAGTTCAAGGAGCTTTGGATGGAACTCAGCACAAAAGGAGTAGAGTGAGGCTACCATCACCCTTTCTCCAGCTTTTCTTTACAACCAGAAATACATTTCAACCCAGGACACACACGCTTACAGACAACAGAAGGAAAAGTTCCATTTATATGTGACATGCATTCTGATATTTTTCTGTTTTTAACAGTAAAATGCTGGTGACGACCAACTAAATGGCTTTCATGACACATTAATGGGTACCACTCCACAATCTAAAAGTCATCGCATTCAACGATCTCAAAAGGATGTGACTGGTTCCCATTTCTGGGTTCAAAATGGGGATGGGTAGGCGTCTTCGTCATTTGCTTGCTCCTCCACAACAGCCTTCCCTGGGATGACTGCGGATGGGGGGTGGGGAGAGGGTTGTAGTGAGGGGTCTCCAACACCGGCTTGTTACCGGGATTCCCGGCCTGATGCTCATTAGACAACATGTGTACGAGCTCTAATAGGTTCCCCCAGCTCCTCCCTATCCTTGCACCTGCTCCCAGCCCAGAGCTGGTACTCCCCTGGATGCTAAGCAAGGAGGAAGAAGAGCGAAACTGGGGCCAGGGGAAGGTAACACCTAGTTTACCGTGGGGTAACCTAGGCCAGGATGGTCGGCAGGGGAGTCTTCAGACATGCCCCCATTCCCCCAGCTCCCGGCTGGCTCCTGCTGCTAACAGCCCTGCTGAGAGAGCAGGTGTGGCTGGAGTGCCACTGGGCTGTCTAATTGTGCCTGGGACTCAGCTGCAGAGGGCCACAGCCGCCCTGGGGGTGCTTGAGGAGGTATCTGGGCTTGACGGATGCCTCCCACCACCCGGGTGAGACTGCTGAGGGGGGGAGCGGCCAGGCGTGGGGGGCCCTGAGAGAGAGCAGTCAGGAGAAAGCACCTCTCTCCTTTGGTGGGGGGAATCAGCTAGCCATCCACTTCCCGGGGCTGTGGTGGGGACCTGCTGGGGAGACACTGTCCCAAGCCTGGGCACGGTCTCTGTGCCTTGTCCCTTGAGCCGAGACAGCAGTGCTCGGCGGGAAAGCAGTTGCTGGCACAGCCCAAAACTCATTGCAATCTCCAGCCCCTCCGACCGTTCCTACACGGAAAGGAACCTAACTTCCTCTCCAAGGTCCTAGAAGACCTAATTCTTCCCTGTTTATAAGGTGCTGTGAGCATAGCTGTGCAAACATATTTAACTAAAGCTGTTACGCTAATTAAGGGCATGTAATAATTGTGATGATTTTATAACATCTGTAACTTTTTTTTTTTACACTGTGTAGCATCTATTTAAAGGAATTCTTGCCGCTCAGTCTAAAATATCTAAGTGATAGGGAGTGGGCTTCCCTGCTGGCTCAGTCAGTAGAGAATCCGCCTGCAATGCAGGAGACCCAGGTTCGATCCCTGGTTTGGGAAGATCCCCTGGAGAAGGAAATGGCAACCCACTCCAGTATTCCTGCCTGGGAAAGCCTACAGACAGAGGAGCCTGGTAGGCTATCGTCCATGGGGTCACAAGTCGGACATGACTCAGCAACTAAACCACCAGGGAGTGGAAGGTATCTATCCTCCGTCCATTCCCTTCTCTGGTCCTTCTTCCCTCCGTCTCTTCCTTCTGTTCTCAAAGAACAATCTCAGTGGTTATATTTTTTAAAAAGAGGTAGATCTTTGGCTAGGAATCATGCATGCTCTGGGGCTTTCCGAGAGTTTTGCCTACTTTAGAAAGTGACACCTCAGATTCTGTGGCCTGACTGCAGACAATAAGGAAGTCTAGATTAAGATGTTCCTCGCTATATTAGACGGGGAAGGCAGTGGCAGTCCACTCTAGTACTCTTGCCTGGAAAATCCCATGGATGGAGGAGCCTGGTGGGCTGCAGTCCATGGGGTCACTAAGAGTCAGACATGACTGAGCAACTTCCCTTTGACTTTTCACTTTCATGCATTGGAGAAGGAAATGGCAACCCACTCCAGTGTTCTTACCTGGAGAATCCCAGGGATGGGGGATCCTGGTGGGCTGCCGTCTGTGGGGTTGCACAGAGTCGGACACGACTGAAGCGACTTAGCAGCAGCAGTAGCAGCATTACATTAGAGCCAGAGTCAGGATTGGACTTTGTGGGTTAAGGAGGAGGGAAAGGCGGCCCTCCTAGGTTGGAGGAGAAGGTTTCTTCCTGATATTCCTTCAACCACCCCCACCTCCCCGCACCCGCCACCAAGGGAAGGCACTCCCCAGGGCCTGGGGCACTAGAACTCAGTGGGACTGGAGCAGGAGACTCTCTGGAGTCCAACTTTTTGATTGAAAAATAAACTCCATTACAAAGCACATTAATAAAATATGCAGTATTTTATGGTGTTTCTGCTGTTCTGTTTACTGGGTCTTTCTATTGACCAGAATATCTGTACATTTACATTGATGGGTTCATGTTTGGGATGATTACTCTAGCACAGGACAAATCCTGATGGATTCCAGATCATTTTTTTAAAAAATATATTCAGCATAGTTTTATTCTATGGAAAGCATAAGGGACAAGGAAAACTTGTTGCTTCTTTTTAATCTTTTGAAAATGCATCACCCCTTGCCCCAGATCTATGTTCTAGTGACTCACAATATTTCAAAACCCTCACCTTATTCCTCAGGCAGAGACTTCATAAATAAGCAGTCTTGTCTCTCTCACCCTCCACAGTGACCATGAGCTTTATCAGAAATTAAGTCTGGGGACGAAGAACAATAGGAATATTCTGAGTTTGGCAGGAGAACACTAAATAAACAGTGTTCCCTTTTTATAATAAGGGGGTTGGTTTACTGATGGCTAAAATCACCAAAGTCTAATTATTCTCTGATCCTGTGACTCAGAAGCCAGCATTCTGCTCCAGAGGGTGTTCATTTCCAAGTCTCCGCCCTCCTTGCCCCACTGCCCCAAAGCACTTGAGTTAAATTCCCCTTAAATGAGTCAGCCTTGTTGTGTGGTTTTCAAATACTTTCATTCTGAGGCTTCCTGCGCCAAAATAGAACCTTTTTTTTTTTTTTAGCATTAAAGCATAAGGCCACCCTATATTAAGTTTTAAATTGATGAGTTCTGACATAATCCATGAAATGACGAGTCTCAACTGAGGAAACAAAGATCTCGTTGTTTGTTCTTCTCTCACCCAAATCATCAGATAAAATGAGTTTATGGCATCTCAATGCTTCCAGAGCTCTTCTAAGACAGGACAGGGCAAGGAAACTTTCAGAAAACAAGCTCCCAAAGAGAAGCAACGGAATCAATGCTGCTGCTACTGCTGCTAAGTTGCGTCAGTCGTGTCCGACTCTGTGCGACCCCATAGACGGCAGCCCACCAGGCTCCCCTGCCCCTGGGATTCTCCAGGCAAGAACACTGGAGAGGGTTGCCATTTCCTTCTCATGCGAGCACCTGAACTGGTCAGTTTTTGTGTGGTCTCCTTCTCTTAAGACATTTCTCGTTCATTCTAGGAGGCAATCAGGAGCTTGCTGCTGGCATGTCCCACCCGGAACAGGCTACTTGTCAAGACCGATGGGAGTTGCTGGGCTCCTGTCTGCTGAGAACAAAGGAGTCACTAGAAGAGAGATAAACCGCCTCCCAGCCCCCCGGGAAGAAGTTGCCAGCCCTTGGAGGAGTGATAGCGGGGCTGACATATTCTTTGTCATCTGCTTGCCCTATCATTGGTGGCGGGATCCAAGGACCCAGCTGAGAAGAATGAGAAGGAAAGCCATATTTTTTGTGAAAATCGCTTCTGCTCTCCAAGTTTTCTCGTCCCCACCAACTCTGTTTCAGATTTCAGATTTAATTAGCTTCATTAGTAGTATAAATAAGAACGCTAATAGCTTTGCTTCCTTCAGAGTGACTAAAGCCGTACCTCCCCACGAGCTAACGGCTTTTGTCACTTTCCCACTCTAGGTCCTCGGCATCTGATCCAGGCAGTACCCATATTTGTTGTGGATTTTCCAGAACAATCCTTCCAAAGTTCTCAGATTGTATGTCCTGATTAGGGGGTTCAGAAATCATGCATGCCACCACCTGTGTACCCCCAATCCCTTCCCATTTGGTACTCGGTCTGATTTCAAAACCCCAAGGGTTCTGACTTTCTCTTGCCTCCAGAGAGGTTTTCCTAGCAAGGAGAGAGAAGAGGAAGGAACATTTACTGAGCACCTACTATGTTCCATGAGCTTGTCTCCCAGGAACCTCAGAGGGTGGCCATTACTATCCTACTTTATAGATGAAGAAACTGAGGTCCAAGATGCAGAAGCTAATTAGCTGGCAAAGCTGAGAGCTGAACATGGCACATTTAGGCTGCAAAGCTCTCTTCACCAAAACATATTGCTTTTCAGCCCAACAGTTGACAACCTGATTGTTTCCTCACTGTTCTCTCACTGTTCTCTCACCGCTCCTTATGATTCCCTAACCAAAATATACACTCAGTGAGGGTAGCCGCCAAGCCTCTGTTGACCAATTAACTAATTCCTATAGGTGACAGATGTTAAAAGCCAACTAGAGCAGCCACTTTGCTTCTGTGAGGACTTGTTTTGACCACTGCTAGCTTCCTGCTCCGACTCCCATCACACCCAGGAAATTTGGGACATGGCGCCAACAAAAGCTGCCTCTCTCAATCCACTCTGCTGTTGTAATAACAAACCATAAAATTAACTAAATTTCACCACGGTGTAATGTGCCCAGCATAAAAGCGGTGGCAATGTGTCTGCAGGGCAAGGAAACTTTCCATTGAAATCAGTTTCTCTTTATTGCATTGCCAACAGTTAACAATTTCTTCCCCCTGAAGGCAGGGAGAATAGCACGAGCAGAGAGAAGGGACACTTGCAAATGTGCTGCAGCTTTCTGCCTCTGTGTGCAGCCGCGGGCCACATGGAAAGAGAAACTGACGGCGGTCAGATGTTCACACACACACACCCATGCACTTGCTATGTCCACACGTGTCCCCTGGCTGTGGAAGCACATATGACTGTAAAATGAACACCCAGAGGCATGTGCAGACATACGCAGCTGAAACAGTTCACACACACCTGTGATATACGCATCATAGCTGCTCCACACAGGTGTACAAATGTTCACCCTAGGCAGAGGGATGTGTTTTATTCTCACCTCAAAAATGTCACCAGTCACCACCCTGGAGAATTCTGCAATCAGTTGCACCCCAGAAGTAGCAAGTTCAGTCCCTTTCAGAGTAATGTTTAAAAGCCAGAACGCTCTCTTCCTGACCTATTGCTAAGGAAAGACAGCCAGGGCAGCTTCCATGGTTTTGGCAGGCTTGGCTTGATCCGGAATGACATAACCAGGGCTGCTCAGCAAAGAGCAGAAAACAATGAGCCTCGGGGACATGAGCCCTGCTTAGAACATATTTCCAGGCTCGGTAAACGTGTCTCGCTCACTAAGGGGGCTTCTCTTGCACTTTGGGAGAAAACAGAAAGCCCAGCCAAAAGCTGCCTAAGTCCACAGCTGGTAAGATCTACCTTCGATGAGTTCACTGCGCCAGGAAGTTCTCCTGAAGATCCGCCCTAAGTCCTTCCTGGTGCAAGGTAGGTCCGTTTCCTGTCATGGGGAGGGCAAACATCTGCTCAGCACACTCTCTATGGACACACTGTGGAAACCTATTTCTCCACCTCTCAAAAGGTGAGGTGCTCTCTGAAATTCACAAACATGTTCAGCCTCCACTCATCTCACATTGCAGCTGCACACTGCGGCGAGGGCAAGTTCTTAAAATTTCCAATGTCTGCAAAGACTGAAGGTTACTGTGTGCCTTGGAGAATAAGCACCGGACTAGGAGACAGGAGAGCCGGCTCGCGCCCTGCCACCAGCCCAGGGACCCCGACGGATTCCAGTTCCTCCTAGGCTGTAAATGAGGCAGAGACTCTTGAGCAGGTCAGAGAGGCCCTTTCAAATTCTAGGACCCCCAAATGTTTTGAAATACACTGATAAAAGGCAGATGTCAATCTCCCTTTTATAGAGAACGGCGTTGAAAAGAGATAGAGAATACCTCCTGATGGTGTCAAAGCCAACCAGCTATTAAGTCTGGATGAAATGTAACTGGTGAGAACGGCTTGCTCCACACTTTCAGGACAAACCGTCTTAAAAATGCTGCCAGTGCAGCAATTACTCAGATATTTACACAGTGATTAACATTCTCACCCTCCAAATCACATGAGGATGTTCTATAGACAGCCAGATATCTTCTTGGTCTAGCTGTGGAATGTCTTACAATGCTCAACATTGAACAGATAATTCCTTAGTGACTACACTGTAAATACTGGGGTGTTGGGGACGGTCTGGCTCTGGGAACGCAACAGTGAAAAAGATCTGCTCTCAGATAATAACTGTGGAAACTGATGACCCCAGCCACCCACTTCTCTCATCTGGCACTCAGATCCCATCCTCCGGACAAGAAAATAGTCCTTTTCTTCCCCCAAGAAGACACACTTCTGGGACGCAAAACAGCATCCTAGAGTGACACTTGGATGTTGGGCTGTCCATGCGCCAAATGAGGGGAGAAGGCTGGCTCCCATCACTCCCTCCAGAGGACCCTGACCACCCATCACTGGTTTCCATGCCAGGCCCCTCAGGGGATGCAATGGCTGGAGAGGAGGAGTGGAAGCCCAGGGCTCCTTCCATGAGGAGACACAGCTTCTCCCATTTAGAGTGTCAAGGAGCCCAGGATCCACAGGGGTCCTTGTAAATACACAGCGAGCAACATCCTGCTGTGTTACGGACCAGACAAACTGAGACAAAAAAGTGAGAGAAAAGTGATTGACGTCGGGACTCACAGACTGCTACATCTGGGCCAGAGGTCAGGGATCTCCTACCCACAACATACTTTTTTTGAAGTGATAACTCTGATGTCAGAACTATGATCTGGTCCAGGGTTCCCCAACCTCTGGGATCTAATGCCTGATAATCCGAGGCGGAGCTGATGTAATAATAACACAAGTAAAGCGCACAATGAGTGCAATGTGCTTGAATCATCCTGAAACCATCGCCACTTCCCACCCCATCCACGGAAAAACTGTCTTCCATGAAACCAGTCCCTGGTGCCAAAAAGGCTGGAGATCACTGACGTAGTCTCTATTGCCCAGTTCCCAATCTGAAGTTTCCTACCACACAAGGTCAAAAAAAAAAAAAAAAAAAAAAACGTTTATCTCTTGAGATAATTTCTCAGCTCACATTTAATGTCAGTTCTCAATCATGTTCTCCACAGCTCACCTTTCCGTGTTTTGTCCCATCAAAAGTTTTGTTTTAATAAGCCAATGAAGTAGAGATTCCTTTCATGCTTTCTTTCACAAACAGGTACTGTGTACATACTATATGCAAAGCATTGATACAAAAGGGGAAATTGTTCCACTTTAGGAAAACCAGCAATTATGACTGTATTTCCTCACATATAAATAAGTAAACCTTAATAAAGTAGCTTTCCTTTCCTTCTCCCTCTCCCCACTCCACCCCTGCTCCTTCTTTGTATATGATAATTGGAACTGATTAGACCTAAGTTTTCCATCTTTTTTTAGGTTAGGACGGAATACTCCAGGGCCCCCACACTTGGTTTAGATGCTGAAATACATCCCATGCCTGCATTTAGGACTTACTGTGGCAAGACTACAGAAGATTGGATTTTTCACTGGAAGTTTCTTTGAAAGCATTGGAAAGAGCCACCAGTGTTTCTTGTCTGAAAGGACCTAGCATAGAAGCTGAACCTCATAGTGAGGATGTCTCACCAAAGACCCTATAAGAACATACATACCATATGTGATAAATAATACAGACCAGGACTGGAACGGCTCAACTTCTCTGCCTGGCTATAGCAGGGGAATGCCAATAGGATGGAATTTGGGACCCTACAGATCCCAAGTGAATCTTTTTATCTCTTTAGGTCTTGTCCATAAACTTTGCTCTTAGCCAATCCCACAGTGAGACTGTAATACACAGTGAGTAATAGTGAGTTGGAATACAGCTGAGATTGAGAGTTCAGTGGATTCTATTCAGTCCACTAAAGCTCTTCCTTTAGTGGCCTAGTGGAATTTAAGGGGTTGAATATCCAAGGAAAATCACACCACACACTTCTCTCACCTATCTTCACCATATTAATCAATAGAAATTGGGTACAATGAACCTCGTGGACTGGTCTGAGGGAAGCACACAGAAGAAGAAGTGATGCTGAGAAGCCTGTATGGAAAGAGCAGAGGGCACTGTTGCTAGGCAACCAGCCTGGGCCACCAGAGAAGGGTGGGGCTTGTGTTGCCGGGATGAGCCTCAGATAGTTCTGAGCATCAGCTAGTGGCACCTCCAAGTTCTTCTTCACTATCTGTCTCCCTGTCCCTGTCCTCATAACAGGAGGCCCATTGATTGCTTGTACTCCAAGGACAGCTCTCCTCAAGGAAAAGAGGCAGAAAATAGAAGCATAAAGATGCATGGGAGGAGACAGAAGGCGCTCTGAAGAATCAAGAGACTGAAAGCAAAAAATCTCCCTTCCATAGCATCATCCCTTCAATTCAGTTTTTATGCCCAGGTTCTTAACTCTGCAGAGTCCGCAGCAGTTGCACACAGATAGGGAGACCCACTCTTGGAGGAAGTGGCAGAACATATCAAGGGGTACAGGGATAAGTCCGTGTGAAGGACAAGACAGCAGGTGCTGAGTGTTGCGTATAAGTCATCTTTGGAACATATTGCATCTTTTCTCAGCAGTTTCGGTGCTTTGCCTGCACTTCTTGTTTTCCATGTGCGGCTCTTTGAAGAAAGACAGTTCATCCTGGGTGGGGACTCAACCCTATCCAGGGACCTCCATTGAGACAATGGCTCTTAAGTGTTGGGAGGACTCATGTCCTTTATCAGCACTGATTACATCTGAGCACAACTGGGCATGTGTTTACCCGCAGTGAACAAGTCACTGGAATGGAAAGGAAACAATAACGACGTGAAGCTTTCTCCAATCAGGGCTTGGGTCCTGCAGCCTTTAACACGCCATATTTCATTTAATCGGAGGCACCGATTATACAGTACACTGTAATTTTGTGTACTGCTAAGAAAGGAAAAAATGCTGGCAATTAACTATGACAACACATTGATTGTAAGATGTATTCAGTTTGGAGATGCTTAAAAGGTGAAGGAAAATGTGTGTTAAAATACAGTAAAACCTAAAGCCCTTAAGAGGGCATTCAAGCCCTTTGCAGAATGGTCCCAATCAACGTTCAGCCTCAGGCCCCGGCCCCACTTGCAAGACCAGTGCTCCAGCCAGATTTCCCTTCATGCATTCGCACACTCACCCCCGCTCAGTTTTGGGCCTGGTTGTGCTGTTTTTTCTGCCTGGCAAACAGCCTCTCAGCCCAGTCTCCCCTCTGCCTGGACCAGTCCTCACACTCTGATGTCTCCTCATCATGGCCCTGACTCTTTCCCTCACCAGGCATCCCTGGTGGCTCAGACAGTAAAGAATCTGCCTGCAGTGGGGGAGACCCAGGTCCAATCCTTGGGTTGGGAAGATCCCCTGGAGAAGGAAATGGCAACCCACTCCAGTATTCTTGCTTGGAAAGTTCCATGGATGGAGGAGCCTGGCAGGCTACAGTCCATGGGGTCACAAAGAGTCAGACACAACTGAGTGACTTCACTTTCCTTTCCCATCATGGCCCTGACCCCTTCTCTCATAGCACAGTTCTAGGGACTTCAGGGTCTGGCCCCTTTTCTGGGTTATGAGCTCCTTAAGGAAGATCAACCAACCACAGTTAACATGTATTGAACATTTACTATGTGCCAGCTAAGATAAACGTTTACTATTAATACATATATTTTATATACAAGTGGGTGCTATTGTTATCTAATGAGGGAGATATAAACAATAACGCTGCCAAATTCACACAAGCTATTGACTAAATATACTCCTGCATCAAAATGGGCTTCGTTGAACCAAGGTCTGGTGGCACCATTGCCCCATTTGTAATCATTTTGCCTCTTAGCAGCCTGAGCATCGGCATCACACAGGCATAAAGGAACCCTCCGCGAGCCAGTGTGACATGAATGAATGAATCCATCCACCGCAGATTTTTCCTTTGGCGTTGATGTGGCTTTGAGGAGACCAGCTCATCTTGCTCTGCCTTTTACTATCCCTCTTCCCCATAACATCAGAAAAATCATTCCTGCCGTTAAGGAATTTATGAGCATAAATAAAACAAAGCCTTTAAGACATTACTGAAAACTAAAGAAAAAGGCAACTCAGTAAAAAAAATAACATGGATCAAAGTAGGAATAACAATGCCAATAATAACAATAGAATTCACAAGCCATCATAATATACTTAGGAAAATAAAGGTTTTGTGAATATAATGAGTTGCAAACAGATTCATCTTGGCTACAAAATAAGAAGCTTCTGTGATTGTTGCTGTTATTATAAATTAAGCCAGGCTTTAGAATTTCATGCCACCAACAAGGGTGGGTTTTAATGTACTTGAAAGGACAACCCAAAGCGAGAGGTCCGCCTCCTGTTTCTTGGGCTCAGGAATTTGGGGGCACAGATGCGAGGCCAGCATTCCTGCCGATCCCCTCATAGGGCTGAGTACCCATGACCTCAGACTTTTGCACGTTGGCTTAAGGAGAAGGGGGCTTCCCCGATGGCTCAGCGAGGAAAGAATTTGCTGCGATGCAGGAGACACAGAAGATGGTGGTTTGATTCCTGGATCAGGAAGATCCCCTGAAGGGGGAAATGGCAACTGACTCCAGGATTCTTGCCTGGAGAATCCCATGGACAGAGAGGCCTGGAGGGCTACAGTCCATGGGGTTGCAAAGAGTCGGACAGGACTGCACACGTAATGCACCTTAAAGAGAAGGGACCCTGGAGGAGGTTGACTAGTCCAGTGAGTGTTTTCCCTCAGATGTTTATGGAGGCCTGAGGGACCCTGGAGTCTGGCAGGGTCTCCTGGGAGTGAGGAGGAAAAACAGGATTCAAGGTTCTAGTGCTGAGGATCCACCGAAAAGAGTAAGTCATTTTTAAGGCTAGAAAAAATAAACTATAAAAAGAAGAAAGGAAGCTACTTTGAAATGATATAGTCGGAGTGTGACTTCAGTGGAAAGTCTTAAAAAAAATTTTTTTTAATTGTGGTAAAACCCACAAAACATAAACTATATACCATCTTAACCCTTTTTTTTCAAGGGTACAATGTGGTTCATTCCCATAGTTGTGCAACAATCACCTCCATCCATCCATAGAACACTTCATCTTACAAGACTGAAACTCTGGATCCCCAAAACAACTTCCCGTTCCTCCCTCCCTGTGGCCCCGGGCAACCACCCTTTTACTTTCTGTCCGGAATGTTTTTTTTTAAATGGACCATTTCATAATCACGATTGCACTGTTCTTCCCAGGAGCCTTAGGTCTTCTGAAAATTTAGTCCTTTGAAGAGGGAAGCGTCATGCTTCCAGAGTCATCTGGCTTAAAGAGACACTGAAATTAAGGTTTTCTCTGGGTATATGCCCAGGAGTGGGATTAGTGGGTCAAATGGTAGTTCTATTTTTAGTTTTTTTTTAAGGAATCTTCATACTGTTCTCTATAGTGGCTGTATCAATTTACATTTCCACCAACAGTGAGGAGGATTCCTTTTTCTCCACACCCTCTCTAGATTTTATTATTTGTAGATTTTCTGATGATGGTCATTCTGACTTGTGTGAGGTGATAGCTCACTGTATTTTTGTTTGCATTTCTCTAATAATTAGTGACCATAAAGAAGACTTAGCCCCAAAGAATTGATGCTTTCGAAATATGGTGCTGGAGAAGATTCTTGAGAGATGCTGGGACTGCAAGGAGATCAAACCAATCAATCCTAAAGAAAATCAACCATGAATACTCATTGGAAGGACTGATGCTGAGGCTGTAGCTCCAGCCTTCGGCCATCTGATGTGAAGAGCTAACTCATTTGAAAAGACCCTGATGTTGGGAAATATTGAAGGCAAAAGGAGAAGGGGGTGACAGAGGATGAGATGATTAGGCAGCATCACAGACTCAACGGCCATGAATCTGAGCAAACTCCAGGAGATAGTGAAAGACGGGGAGCCTGGCGTGCTGCAGTCCATGTGGTTGCAGAGTCAAATGAGACTTAGGGACTGGATAACACCAACAATAACTTGTGATGTTGAGCATCTTTTCATGTGTCTATTGGCCATCTGTATGTCTTCTTTGGAGAAATGTCTATTTAGGTCTTCCCCCATTTTTTGGTTGGGTCGTTTGTTTTTTTGATATCGAGCCGCATGAAAGTAAAATTGTTAGTCAGTCAGTGGTGTCTGAGTCTTTGGGCCCCATGGACTGTAGCCCACCAGGCTCCTCTGTTCATGAAATTCTCTAGGCAAGAACACTGGAGTGGGTAGCCATTCCCTTCTCCAGAGGATCTTCCTGACCCAGGGACTGAACCCGGGTCTCCTGCATTGCAGGCGGATTCTTTGCCATCTGAGCCACCAGGTCTATTTTGGCAATTAGTCTTTCGTCAGCTGCTTTGCTTGCATGCACCCAATGTGTACTGCAGCACTATTTACACTGTTTACACGACATGGAGGCAACCTAAATGTCCATCAGCAGACAGGTGGATAAAGAAGTGGCACACAGATACAATGGAATACTACTCGGCCATAAAAAGAATGAAGCTGTGGCATTTGCATAGACACGGACGGGCCTGGAGACTGACATCCAGGGTGAAGTGAATCAGAAAGTGAAAACCTAATGGCATATATTAATGCACATATGTGGGAAGATGGTATAGGTGAATCTACAGCTGGAGACAGCAAACATATAGACACCAAGGGGGGCGGGGAAGTGGGGTTGGGATAACTTGAGAGATTGGGATTGACAGATATACACTATTGATGTTAGGTACAAAATAGACAACTAACGAGAACCTATTGTATAGTTTAGAGAACTCTACTCAGTGATCTGTGGTGACCTAAATGGGATGGAAATCCAAAAGCGAGGGGATATATGTATATACATATAGCTGACTCACTTTATTGCCCAGCAGAAACTAGAAACTAACGCAACATTGTAAAGCAACTATATTTCAATAAAAATTAATTAAAAAAAAAAAAAACAGACACTGGGAAGAGAGGAAGTAGGAATCTGAGGCCAGCCTGAGCACCCAGGAAGAAGAGGCTCAGTGCAGAAGCAGGTGCCATCTCTTGATAACAGACACTCAGGCCCAGTGGTCACCTTCCCTCACTCCCACCAGAAACTGCCAACTTGACCGCTGTGCCTTATCAGGATGACACAAGGGCAGCTGTTGCCTGCAGGCAGAGGAATAGATTCCATGATTTCCAGAAAAGTCACCTGAAATGAACATGTCCCCACCGGGAAGGGGCCACAGGTGAGTCAAGACCTGGTTTTTCCCCTCAGTTCTTGGGGAGGCAGCCTCAACATGCCCCACAGAAATGGTCACTTCCTGTGTATGGCACGATGTGATAAAGGACTTCTGAGGCACGGATCTGCAACCAAAAAAATTCAGAAGAACACTGAGCTCTTGGGGGCAAGGAGGTTGGGGTGGGGAAACCAGTTCCAATGAAAGACCATTTAGAGTCTCAGCTCCTGGAGACCAAGGGCTGTACTGCGCCTACTCTCTGCACCAGAAATAGTCAGCACTGACCCAGCCTCTAGACCCCTTACACGCTTTCTCGGTGCTGGACTTTAGTGTTCTCCTTCCTCTTTCTTTCTTAGGAAGACATTGTTCCATCATCTCTAGGGAGATAGAGATGTTCCATCATTGGAACAACAATGTTCCAATGTTGTCCCATCATCTCTATGACTGAATGCAGAGTCCCAGTGGCTGTTCATTGGAACATACTGTATTTCTACCTCTCTCTTCAAAGTGCTGTCTCTTTCTATATGACAATTTAATTATGTTTCAAGGAAAGGTGGAGTCGACCAGAACTCACCTTTCAACTGAACTAGGGGAAGAGGATTTCTCCAAGGCAGGGCAGGGATCCTGTGTCTAAATACAAAACACAGCAGAAGTTCCCTTCTTCCCCTCAGAAGAGAAATGAGAGGCTCCATGTGGGCTTCCCAGGTAACTTGGAGGGAAAGAATCCACCTGCGATGCAGGTGACACGTGTTTGATCCCTGGGTCAGGAAGGCAAGGCTGCAGTCTGAGAAATGACACCAACACCGCAGCAGACAACGGATGAGGGGTCTGAAGGGAGGAGGAAGGACAGATGCAGGGACGGGAGAGCAAGAACGGGGATATTTGATATCCCTTTTTTTTTTCTTGTCCTTATTTTTTTTTGTAAACTTATTTATTTTAATTGGAGGCTAGCTACTTTACAATATTGTAGTGGTTTTTGCCATACATTCACATGAATCAGCCATGGGTGTACATGTGTCCCCCATCCTGAACCCCCTCCCACCTCTCCCCCAATTGCATCCCTCAGGGTCGTCCCAGTGCACCAGCCCTGAGCCCTTTTGAAAGTGCACTCACAGAAGCAGGAGGGCTTCCCTGGTGGCTCAGATGGTAAAGAATCCGCCTGCAATGCAGGAGACATGGGTTCGATCCCTGGGTCAGGAAGATATCCTGGAGAAGGAAATGACAACCCACTCCAGTATTCTGGCCTGGAGAATTCCATGGACAGAGGAGCCTGGTGGGCTGCAGTCCATGCGGTCACAAAAGAGCTGGCCAGGACTTACTGACTAAACAACAACAATAAAGACAGGTTGGATATGCCCTCTAGAATATCACATCTTAGCTTTCTCATTAGAAACACGCCCATAATAAATACTTCCCCACCAGGACAGGTACCCACAATTGATAAACACTGGTGAAATGAACACATGGAAATGCATACATGTATGCATCTTAGATCTTTAAAATAACTCCTTTTGGAAATGGGTGTAGGTGTGAAATCCCATGGGTGAACAGTGTCTAAACTAATAATCAACAAAACAGGCATTAAAGTCTAGACTCTTAATGAATTAAGACTGGTTACTTAATATTAGAGTTCTAAGGGCACATACAATCAGCATTGGTTACCTAACTTTTCTGCTAGTTTGACATTCCAGAATACCGTCATTTATCTCCATCAATGAACAGCTCCAAGGCTTCCCTGGTGGTTCAGTGGTAAACTGCATTCATCGGTCCAATGTAGGAGACAAGGGTTCGATCCCTGGACTGGGAAGATCCCACATGCCTTGGGGCAACTAAGCCCGTGTGCCACAATTACTGAGCCTGTGCTCTAGAGCCTGGGAACCGTAACTACTGAGTCCACACACAGCAAGTACTGAAACCTGCATGCCCTAGGGCCCTGCACACGGCAGCTAGAGAGTAGCCCCCACTCGCTGAAACTAGAGAGGAGCCCACACAGTAATGAAGACTCAGCACAGCCAAAAATAAGTAAATAAATAAAATTATTATTTTTTTAATGAGCAACTGCAAAAAGTTATTTGGACAGTGATGAACTGTAATAATTTATATATCCTTGCATGTTTCTTATGGACAATCGCAAACTAATAATTTGTACACATGGGTGCTTGTTATACAAGCATTCATTAAATATGAATACTTGACTCATCTCTTGAGGGCAAGAAAGCTCACATTTACCCAGTATGTGGAACTTTCCTGTAGAAAGACATGGTATATCTCATCTACAGTTGTAACAACCACCTACATTGTTGTTGAGTGAATACATGAATTAGTGAGTGAGTGAATGAGTGAATCAAGAGGAGCATCTGTTGAAACCGCCAGGAAAGGAGAGGATACAATCGATCCACGGTTCTAACACACGTGAGTTCTGGTCAGTTGGTTGCTTGGTTGCTCCGGAAACTCCATAGAGTCGCACCCTCTAAATCTTCTGGGCTCTGCCAGCAACTCTCTCCATTTGGGAACTTCCCTCCAATAACCATGGCTACATTATGCTCCTGGCAGGGCCCCAGGGTTCCAGTGTCTTACCCCGAGAGTAACTCTTCAGGCAGCGCCAGAGCGGCCCCAGCCTTGCGAGTGAACCCAGCTGGACCATAAATTGTAGAGACAGAGATAAAGACACATTTTCTCCGGGCTCAAAGGCCTTCAGCGTGGCTCATTACCCTCCCCTCTTCCAGGCCAGCATGGGCATTCACATGGCTTCCTCTACTTTCTGTCCTCTCCACTCTGTTCCTTTTTTTCCTCTTTCCCCATCTGCTGCAGGAGCCATAAGGCTCCTCTAATTCCTGGTCACCGGAGCTGCATCTAATTCCAGAGCTGGTACAGCAGTCTGTTTGTTGGGATGACCTTGAAATGACCCACTCTCGGGGACTGAGTCTCAGCGCTGGTTTCACCTTGTTCCCAGAGACAGCTGTGGGCTGCTAAAAAGCCCTCAAGTTGAAGTCAGCCCATCCTGGTCCAGACACGGCTGCCTGCTACCTGAGCAACTCTGGGCAAGCTGTCTGATGTCTCTGATTCTTAGACATGAATGCCAGCCTCACAGGATGGTTGTCAGCACCAAAGAAGATGTCTCATGGCTTTAATTAATCTTAGCATTTCTAGCATGCCTTGAAGGTTACAAAGTATCTTCACATCTTTGCGTCACTTAGAGGGGAGGCAGGTAGGTATTTCAACTCAGTTATTTTTTAAGGGGGGGAAAAAAGTTAAAACCAGAGTTTGAAAATATTATATGACTTTGAGAAGTCTAGAATGGAGGAGGCAGGATTAAAACCCAGGTTACCATTAAGTTCCCCATCCAGTGCTAAACCCACCCCTCCCTCTGTAAAGTAAGTCTTGTGGCTAGAATTTTTGCAGTAGGCTTGTTTTCCAAGCATGCCAGAAAAGTTACGGAACAATCGGGAAACCTAGATAGTTTTCTCTTTGTGGTCGATAGATTTCAACCTAGTTAATTTCTAGAACTCTCTGAAAAGACATGCCATTCCTCACTTGCACTTTGCAAGAAGTTTCCCTCTCCTACCCAAAGGGGTTGGGTTATATAAGATACTGGCTAAAGTCCTGAGTGACTGAACTGAACTGAACTGAACTGAAAGTCCTTTGAGATGCTTAGAAAGCAGTGCTGGATAAATTACACACACACACACATATATTACCAGAAATCTGGACCAATCTAAGCTCCTGGAGGAGTGCCCTTGCAGGGGTGAAGGTAGATAGCATTGATGAGCTGTCTATTCAGAGCCGTGAATGAGAAGGTGAGATATTTTTTGATGGTGATATCAATAGGCAGTAAGATTTGCTCAGCAGTAACATGACATTAAATGAAGGGTCAGAGGAAGAAATAAAAATGCATTCCTCTGCTGACCTTGCCAAAGATGATAAAATATAGATAACATGTATGCTACCCTGATTCCACTTTTTTTTTTTTCTTTTTTCTCTGATCACTGCTTGGAATAATTAGCTAACACAACAAGGCAAACAAAAAAACCCCTGGATATTTTTTTTTTGCCAGCCGTTGCCCTCTCCCCAGCGCAAAGACTTAGATTAGGTAAGCATCAAAGTGCTCTCAGCTGAATCCTCTCCCTGCAAAGAAGGAGAAGCAGAGGGTAACGCCGGGTCTTTCTTTTCTAGCCCAGAAAGGTTGCCGGGAAGAGCTTGAGGGCCGATGTGGGGTGGGAAGCTGGGATGTGTCTCCATGGCAACCACCCAGGCCCAAGGCCAGTTTCATCACCTGGAAACTAAGCAAGAGGCAGAGAGAGCAAGTAGCTGTCAGGAAGTTTGGATTCTCCTAAGTGTGAGCCAGTTTGTACACGGGTGTGTGTGGCGTGTGTGTATGTTTGTGGGTGAGCATTTGTGCTGAGAAGGGGGAAGGGGAACGAAGATTCAAGAAAATCAAATCAGTGGGGGAAAAAAAAAATCAATGCCAGCCCAGTGAAGAGGTATTTCTGGAGAAGAGTTTTGATGCCCAAGATGGCCAAGCAGGAAGTGCTGGGCGGGTCACAGAAGTGACAGCTGTCTGAGGGCCTGGTGTTGAGCAGGTTACCCCTCAGGGGACAGGTGTGCTCTTAGAAGTATCTGCAAACCATATCTGAGTTCCAGGAGGGCAGGTAGCTGCCCAGGATTCCACAGGTGGTGGCAGAGCCCAGATTCCACGCCAAGCTTCTTACCCTCATGCGAGGGCTGTCCTTGTTCTTCCATCGGCTTCACCGTCTCCTTCTCCCCTTTTCCCTTCTTTCCAGGCAGCCTGTGACCTTCAGAGGCACATCATTGCCACCAGTGTACCCATCTGAACCAGACTTCCCCTGCACAGAAGCATGGACACAGGACGGCCAGACACTACAATTTGGGTGCCTTCCCAGGGGTGACTCTTCTGGGCCAGACATGGGAGAAAGCATGGCAGGGAAGGAGGTGCAAGTCTCATTTGCCTCGTGGTTTTTCCTTTCGCTGGTGCTGGAGAAGTGATTTCTGGGGTAGGAGGGTCAGCTGTAAACCTGCCCTTTTTCCCCATTGGTCCATCACTCAGCTGGGAAGAAGAGGAGGAAAGAGTGACACCCTGGCCCTGCCACTGCTAACTGAGCCACCTGGTCCAGGTAACCTCTTTGCCTGGGTTTCTGACTCTTTAACACAATAGCAACACCCAGATAGCCCTAATATGTTTCTGAGAAGTGAAAGTGACTCAGTCATGTCTGATTCTTTACAACCCCATGGACTATACAGCCCATGGAATTCTCCAGGCCAGAATACTGGAGTGGGTAGCCGTTCCCTTCTTCAGGGGATCTTCCCAACCCAGGAATCGAACCCAGGTCTCTGACATTGCAGGCAGATTCTTTACCAGCTGAGCCACCAGGAAACCCCAAGAATACTGGCATGGGTAGCCTATCCCTTCTCCAGCAGATCTTCCCAACCCAGGAATCGAACCGGGTCTCCTGCACTGCAAGTGGATTCTTGACCAGCTGAGCTACCAGGGAATATGTTTCTAGCTGCCCTCTAGCCTTCCACTGAGGCAGGCTCAGTCTGAGGACACAGCTGAAAAATCCCTGAGTACAGGAGTAAGGGATGAAGGAATGCCCACCCACCATCTCATCCAAACCTCCTCTCTTGGGCACAGATTTTCACGCCGTGATGCCTGTAGAGAAGTCATATTTGTAGAAAGTGTTGGGATAACCTGCAGGACTGCTTGCAGGGGCAGGAAGATGGCCCCCGGGGTTCTGGCTGCCCCAGTCCCCTCCTGGCAGCTCCCAGTGGTGGGGAGGGAACCTGTATCTAGACCCACTGCAGCCAAAAGAAGGCAAAGAAAGCACAGCCCAGGGGATTTCTTGGTGGTCCAGTGGTTAGGATTCTGGGCTTTCACTGCAAAGGGCACGGATTCAATCCCTGGTCAGGGAACTAAGACCCCATAAGCCGTGCAGTGCAGTCCGCCTCCCAAATCTAATTGTAAAAAAGAAAGCACACCCCAAAATATGAGAGGTGGAGACGTGCAGGTGGGTTGGCAGAAGCCCCAACCTCTGGGGCCTGGGAAATTCTGGGCACTTATTGATTTAGGGTTATCTGGAACAAACTTTGTTATACAAGGCAGGAAGAATCGCCCCACTGGGTTTGGTTGATGGGAATCTACTGTGGTCCTGGGGAGTGGAGACAATCCTCCTTACATTCCTGGTGTGTTGTCTGTGTGTGTGTGTGTGTGTGTGTGTGTGCACGTGTGCACACGCTCAGTCGTGTCTGACTCTTTGTGACCCTATGGACTGTAGCCCACCTCTATTCATGGGATTTTCTAGGCAAGAATACTGGAATAGGTTGTCATTTCCAACGCCAGGGGATCTTCCTGATCCAGGGATTGAAGCTGCACCTCTCGCGTTTCCTGCACTGGCAGGCGGATTCTTTACCACTGCGCCACCTGGAAAGCCTCTGCATTCCTGGTCACTAGACTACAAGGGAGGAAGGAGGGATGACCTTGCTGCGGAAGCCACGACGATGCCCATGACAGAGAGACGGGGACAGGATTGTGGGAGCAGTGCCCAAGTCGGAGATGTTCCCTCTTTAATCCTAATGCTATGCCTTCCCCAAACATGCACTTTGATCTGCTCATCCTTAAAACAGAAGTTGCCAGCCAAGTTCCCAAACTCAAAAGATCTGCCAAGGATAGTCATGGCCACAGTGAGCCATCAATTAAAGGACCAAACATTTGAGCTTGTCTTAAAAGTGTGTGTGTGTGTGTGTTTTACCTAAAAGGGTTATTTAGCTCTCTTTCTCCCTCTCTGTTAAAAGCACCTTTCAACCCAGAGGCTGCCAAATAAGCTATAAACTGGGATTATGTATAGAAACCACATCACTCACTATTGAAAAAGTCAGCAGTGACTCCTCCATGACTTAGGGTGAGGAGAGAGACAGCAGGCAGATCCGGCTGAAACTGGGCGTGGGGTGGGGGGATGGAGGTGGAGGGGGAGTGGAGGGGTCACCACCGCACTACCCCGTGCAAATAGGGGGTTTACAGGGAGCGCTACCTGGGGCGAGCACTGCCAGGAATTGCAGTGCTTTTTTGATGGAAGGACCTGCCTCGGTGCATCTCATTCATGATCCCGGAAGCAGTTTATCATATTTGGAGAGGCCTTCAGGGACAGGAAATTTGATAAATTCCCATTCCAATGTTTCACGACCCTGACAGTAAAGGCGCTCTTCCTAATAGCTAAGCTACAGACTACTTCTCACAGTTTAAATGCATTTTTCCTCTGATGTCCTTAGTGGAGATGGGGAACAGCTGGTCACCATCCCACGTAATAAACCTCTCTTATATTGAAGATGGTTATTATGTCACTCCTCACCTTTTGAGTCTCCTTGTTAAAAAAAAAAAAAAAAACTTCCATTTCTTTATCTTGGCATCAAACACTCTTTTGCTTTGTCCCAACTCAATCCATCATCACCTTCTTTCTCTTATTAAAGTTATACGCTTCCTCCTGACCTTGTTGTAAAATCAGTAGAGCACCTATCCATATCATTCCTATTGTACCAGCAGTAAAATGGAGGTCTAAGCACCAGGGGTAGGGGAAGGGAAGGGAAGGAAGGCGGATTGTGTGCCTACCCTTCGCAAGTTGGCTGCTTCCTCTACGTTCTCTGTTAAACTTCATGATCTGAGAAGGTCATGAACCTCCAATTCACAACCTCCAATTCACAAATCTGGAAACTGGGATTCAGAGGAACAGTTGCCTGTTTAAGATCAACCGGTTGGGGACTTCCCTCGTGGTCCAGTGGTTAAGAATCTACCTTGCAATCCAGGGGACACACAGGTTCGGGGAACTTAAGATCCCACATGTTGTGGAGCAACCAAGCCTGTGTGCCACAGCTAGAGAGTCTGGGCAATGCTAAGAAAGGTCCCATGTGCTGCAACTAAGACCCAACGCAGTCAAATAATTATTTAAAAAAAAGTTGAAAGTGTTAGTTCTTCAGCCATGTCTGACTTTTTGCAACCCCATGGACAGTAGCTGGCCAGCCTCCTCTGTCCATGGAATTCTCCAGGCAAGAATGCTGGAGAGGGTAGCCATTTCTTTCTCCAGGGGATCTTGGAGACCAGGGATTGAACCCAGGTCTCTTGCATTGCGGGCAGATTCTTTGCCGATTGAGCCAATAGGAAAGCCCAACAATCAGCACAGTTGAGCTTTGCATTCATTCCTCACAGGCCAGTTTAGACCAAGAGTCCATTAAATCCATTCAGGAAAATCAGAATCAAAACCACAATGAGACTCTACTTCACACCTGCTTGGAGGGGGATGGTTATAATAAATAGTGACAAGTTACAGTGACAAGTGCTGGTGAGGACGTGGAGACATTAGAGCTCCTCGCACATTGCTGGTGGGGAGGCGAAGGATGCAGCCACTGTGGAAAATGGTCTGACAGTTCCTTAAATGGTTTGGCTGCATTCTCCCCAGATTCAAATCCTAGGTATATAGCCAGGAGAAGTGAACTCATATATCCAGGCAAAAGCCCGCACACAAGCGTTCACAGCAGCTTCATTCATAATAGCCAAAGAGTGGAAACAACTCACAAGGCCATCGGATGAAGTCCGGGCGAGTAAACTGTGCTATATTCGTATAACAGAATATAATTTAGCAATAACAAAGGATGAAGTATTGACACATGATACAGCACCGATGAGCGCTGAAAACACTACGTTGCGTGAGAGAACTCAGTCACAATGGACCCCATACTGGATAATTCCACTCGGATGAAGCATCTAAATGAGGCAGATCTATAAAGATTTTCTACGACTTCCCTGGTGGTCCACTGGTTAAAACCACCTTTCCACTGCAGGGGGTGCAGGTTCGACTCCTGGTCGGGAAACTAAGATCCCACATGCAGTGAAGTGCAGTCAAAAAATAAACTTTAAAAAAAATTTTAAAAAGAAAAAAAAAAAAAGGTTAGTGGTTTTCTAAGGCTGAGAGGCATAGGGGTTGGAGGAGGGTGATGGCTAAAGGTTATGGAGTTTCTTTTCAGAATAATAAAAAATGTTCCACAATTGATTGTGGCATTGGTGGCTCAGCTCTGTAATTATGCTAACAGCCATTGAATTGTACTTTTTAAATGGATGAATTGTATAGAATGTGAATTATATCTTATTAAAGCTGCAAAAAATGTGTACACTAAAACTCTGCTTTTTAAATGTTTGGGACTCCTTTGCTGTCAAGAATTGGGCCAAGGTTCTATAAATCAAGTCCTTGAATCAATTTCTAGACTGTGTTCATGAGACCTGCCCCACGACGATCCATCCCGTCAGCTCCAGCAGTGGGCATATGAGACTGGCTACTGGCTGGATTGTCCTAGGAGGGAAGACCCCAGGCCTCAGGAGAAGGGAGCGATGAGGCCCCTCTCGTTGCCTTGAGGAACTTCACTTCCGTCTCACCCATTGCCTGTCCAGGGCAGCAATGAGCCTGGGATAAAGGACCCAGAGTCCCCATCAGGCGCCAGGACCGCCTTCCCTCAGGCGGCAGGACCAGGAGCCTCTCAGCTGGAAGCTCTGGGGCTTCCACCTCTCCAGTCTCACCCCACGGAGCTCCAGAGAAAGAGAAAGAGAAAGTGGAGGCAAGGAAAGAGGGGAATAAAAGAGCATGCAGAGACCAGTTGGAAAATAAAAGGGGGCCAATTCCCTCTTATTAAGCCTGTTATTAGGCTGCGAATCAAATTAAAGCACAGGGCTTTCCACTTACAGAGTGCTATTTTAAGGCTTATTAGACTATATTAGGATTGGCATATATTTCCACTGACATAATATCGGCCTTTAATTGGATTTAGGGGCGAGGAGGCTGCTTTCAGCTGGAGTAGGCCCCTGCAAGGGGGAACTTGGTATTCTCCTCACAGCCTCCCACTCCCCTGCTGGCGGCCACCCGAGGGCCTGTGACCCATTCAGACCGTCAACACAGCTGTCCTCTGCCTCCTCCACCCTCTCCTGCTCCTCTGATAAACTGCCCAGAGGCCACCACGGGCCCGTCTGGTCCATCTGTGGGCCCATCACTGACTGAGCACTTGGGTCTCAAAGCAGCAGGGCCCCCCCCCACCCCGAGGCTGGGGAGAAGACTTCAGATGCTGAGAGTGGGGACCAGGGAGGGAGCTGGCCTCACCTTTCTAGACTCTGGGCAGGGTGAAGGCTGACCTGACCAGCAGTGGGAGGTGCTGGGGCTTTTTGTGGATGCAGAGGAACAGGGGGCTTTGGGGTTGGAAGCCCTGTTGGCCTTTGTTCCTGTTCAGTCACTAGGCTGTGCCCAACTCTTTGCGATCTCATGGACTGCGGCACGCCAGTCTTCCCTGTCCCTCACTATCTCCCAGAGTTTGCTCAAATTCATGTCCATTGAGTCGGTGACACCATCCAACCATCTCTTCCTCTGCCCTCCCCCTTCTCTTCTCGCCCTCAGTCTTTCCCAGCATCAGGATCACGTGGCCAAAGTACTGGAGCTTCAGCTTCAGCATCGGTCCTTCCACTGAATATTCAGGACTGATCTCCTTTAGGATTGACTGCTTTGCTCTCCTTGCAGTCCAAGGGACTCTCAAGAGTCTTTTCCAATACCACAGTTCAAAAACATCAATTCTTTGGCACTCAGGCTTCTTTATGGTCCAGTTCTCACATCCACACATGGTTACTGGAAAAAAACATAGCTTTGACTATGTGGACCTTTGTCGGCAAAGTGATGTCTCTGCTTTTTAATATGCTGTCTAGGTTTGTCATTTTTTTCTTCCAAGGAGCAAGCGTCTTTTAATTTCATGGCTGCAGTCACGATCGGCAGTGATTTTGGAGCCCAAGAATATAAAATCTGCCACTGATTCCTCTTTGTCCCCATCTATTTGCCGTGAAGTAATGTTGGCCTTGGCCTTCGAAACTCCTCCCATCCCCTCCCCAATGGCCCGACTCTGGGAAATAATTCCCTCTGGTCAATCCTTGACTGCCCCTCAGGCTAGCAGCACAGTCTGAACAGGGAAGGAACGTGGGAAGGAGCCCACACACTGAATGGGGAAAGGAATGTTCATGAACATTTGCTGAGGAGTGCTTCGTCCCACCAGAATCACCTTCTCTTCTTGCAATTTCCAATGAAAAGTAGAATAAGAAGCAACAAAGGCCATGGTCAAGCCCTTGGTTTCTGGAGTCAGACCCATCTCTGCCACCTGGCTATGGGATCAGCCTCTCAGAGCTGCAGCTTCCTCCTCTGAAAGGGGAGGAACCCTTTCTTTCCAGTCATGATCGCTGTGAGAATTAATGGAAGCAATTGCAGGTAAATGGCGAGAGAAAGGTTTCATAACATGAGTGTCTTCTCCCCTTCCCTGTGCTTAAAAAATATCCAGTACTTCTGCTAAAAGGCATCATAACGGAAACAGATCTTACCAGTCAAGTACGTTACAAAATAATGTTGGGAAGAGAAATTTCTTGGTATAGGGACAAGTATGTATGAAATACCACTTCCCAAAATATTGCTCAAACATGAAAAAAAATCCCAAATTCCTTAAGGTTTTCCACTCATATATGTGAACATCTCCTGCTCCCACTTGCCAAGATGCTTCTTGGCTTTCCTTTGATGCCTTCAATTTCCACACTTGTTTTCAGCTCTTCTGCCAGAGCCATGTGCTTGTTTATTTTTACTACATTTTTATGACGTTTCTGCTATAGCAATAAGTTTTGCATTATTAGCTTTATCAAATAACAGAATGTCTGGGTGGCTGGCAGATATTATTGGCCTGGTTTTTATGGCTCCATCCCAGAATACTTTTTGTGCTTACTTTCTAACTTGTTCTTAGATCCATTCTTAACTATGTGTTTGTGCCCTTATTAACACACATTTAAGGGCTAATTATTATGGTACAAACTTAGCATCAGTGCAATGCCAATTGCTATAATCTTATTGTTATTACTTAATCACATGTTGGTGTGCTCAATTCCGTTCCACAGATGTACGTAGGAAAGTTGCTTATAAATCTAATGTTTACAAACTGAATTTCTTTTTATATTCATTAGGAACCTTCCCCACCCAGCACAGAGTATTACACCTTGAAATATCTGTTTGGCAAGTTCAGTGTGTTTGGGGTATGGAGTTTCCTAAAACTGGAGGGAAACCTTGTTAAAAAACAAAGAGAAACAGACAAGCAGGATCTCATCTCTGCAAAGCGTAGCTTCTTCTACTGTTCTTATTTGACTGGCTAAGTCTAAGAATGCCTTGGTTCTATCTTAAGAGGCATAGAAAGCATGTACTCCCTCCACTGATCAAGGGGGAATCTGAGGCAGAGGACAGGGCGTATCTTGCCTGGCCCTGCCATGGGGTCCCAGCTGTGCTGGTCTCAACAGAGGGGGCCCTCTTGTCTGGCATGAACCAAGTCTGTTGTGCTTCTTGAAGGCTTTGCACCTCCTGAATGTCTGTGCTCTTTTCATGGCAGATCTGTTTCCCTTATGGAGCCTGAACCCAGTTTTGTTTTTTTTTTCCTCTTCCCCCCCAACACATGCCCTCATTGCTCACTGGCCCCCAGAGATTCCCACATCAATAAGAGAGGGGACCTCTTGGAATGTTCCCCCAAGGGAACATCAAAGGAACAACTGTCCTGGTGGGATTGGATTAATGGCATCTGAATTATTACAGCCCGAACTGTGCACGCCTGTGAGCTGGGGGTACCCACAGATCGTGTGTGCACACGGGTGCATACTGAACATGTGCTTAACAAGGGGTTTTGATCAGGGAGGAGCTGAAATTCACCAACAGGCATCATGTCATTTTAAATTCATGGTCTGCACAATTAAGACAGGAAGAGTTGTTGTTTTTTTTTTTTCTTCTTCTTTTTTTAAATCCACTAGGGTCTCACATCTTTCTAGGGCTTGGTGATCTGGAGTGGAAGTGCTTTGTGCTCACTTTTTTTTTTTTCTTTTTCCTGCTGTGCCTTACAGCTCTGCTTTTCTCATCAGGGAATAGAATATTCAGATGGTGGAGGGTGGTAGGCTAGTGTCTTTCATAAAAATAACTTTTGATCAGAAAGCACTGTCATTATCATCAGTGTTATTTAGCACTAATATGTGTAGGTTACTGACGAGGGGCAGGCTGCTTAGTGCATGGGTCTGTGGGTGTATTTGTTTGTACACATATTTGTGTGTCCCTGATGCACCCCTGCTCTGCAGATGGGTCTAATTAATGTAGGCAAGGAAAGCTCTTGGAGAGGGATTCTTTTCCTTCAAAAAGGAAGAGGTTCTAGCTCCTCCCCCTGCTTAGCAACCAGCACGTACAGATGCGGCAAAGGCAGAGAATTAGAGAAATGGTCTGAAGTCCCACAAAGGCCTCCTGGGAGGCAACTTGCTGACAGCCCCAGGAAAAGGTGGAGAAGATCCCCAAGTCCCTTTTCAGCACCGATGTGGTTTTAGGGTAAATGAGTCTTTGAGTGGCTTTGAAACAAGGGTTGGTAAAAGATCAGGCAAACGCATGTCTTCCTCTCCTGGGCTTATAAATTGGGGTGTAGTCCGGTATACAAGCACCCCCTCCTTCGGAGAAACCCTCCATTAAGGGAGGTCTTGGTGGCAGGCAGGACCAAGTGCCCCTACTTGGGAAGCAGAAGGAGCCAGACACCCGCTTTTCCTGCCTCTGGAATCTGGGGACCTGGCCTGGTCAACGGAGTCTTGCTTCAGCGAATCTGGATCTCCAGCAGGCAATGCACATGAAGGATGGTTAGAAATTGCTCAGGATGGCAGGGGTGAGTCATGGCAGGGACAGCACATCCAGCTGATGTTCTTGCTAAAAGATGACTGTCACACTTCCAGCTGCCACAGTGCCCCGACTCCTGTGCTCCATGCAAGCCCGCTCCTCCAGCTTACCCATCAATCTAGGAGGCCCTGATCTCCTTCCCCATAAATTCTCCTTTTGATTAAGATAACCCGAGTCAGTCTCTCTTAGTTGCAACTGAAACATCCTAACTGATAAATCCCCAAGACAGCTGACGTCAGATTTCATTAGCTGAAGGGCAAGTCCCACTGGCAACGAGCAAGAAATGCACCCAATAGCAATCACCATTTCCATATACCATCCAGACAAATGAGACCATCAGGGGCTCAGCAGACGCTTTCTTTCATTCATTCATTCAATTAACATTTATCTAGCACTAACCATGTGGCTGACACTGTTCTAGGTATGAGACGCAGCAATGAAAAAGAGAGCATCTCTGTTCTCCTGTGGTTTATATCCTGATGGCAGGAGAGACAGGCAGTCATAAACAGGCATAGAAATACTTCCTATGTCAGTGTTTCTAAGTGCTGTGAAAAGAATAAGCCTGGGAAAGAGGGGTACAGAGTGCGAGAGAAGGGAGTTTGGCTGCCTTACAGAACAGGGTAAAGTGACAGTGGGATTTGAAGGAAGGAAGAGAGCGAGTTATATGGACACATGGGAGAAAAGAACTCCAGGAAGAAGCAACTGAATGAAGATGCAGCGACTGCGGCAGGAGTCTTAAGGATGTGTTGAGGAAACAGCAAGGATGCCAAACATGGTTGAAAACTACTGAGCAAGGGAGAGAATCCGGAGCGAGAGCAGGAGGCCATCTGGCAGAGGATGTCAAGGGCCACCATAAAAACTGGATCTTACACTGTGTGAGAAGGGAAGGCACTGGGAGATTTGGGGCATGGGAGTGACACAATTCCACCGATGTTTTAAAAGGTCTCCTCTGGTTGCCTTCGGGATGAGCGTCGACTTTGGGATGGTGGCATGGGAAGAAGCAAAGAAACCAGTGGGGAAGCTATTGAACTAGTCCAGACAAGAGAATATTGTGAGTTGGGCTAAAGTGACCCAACTAGATGGGTCTTCCAGAGATGGTGGAAGTGGTTAGAGCCTGCACATCTTTGAAAGATAGATAAAGCAGACTGTTATAGTCAACGGAATGTAGAGTGTGACAGAAAGAGAGGAGTCAAGGTTAACTCCAAAGTATGGCCTCAGCAACAAGAGCGGAATTGACATTAATTTATTGGAGAAGACTGGGAATGGGGCAGGATTTTACGGAGAAGTCAAGAGTTAACAGTGGGCATGTTAAGTCTGAAATCTTTATTAGACTTCCAAGTATAGATGCTGAGCAGGCATGTGGGTAAATGAGTGTGGAATTCAAGAGAAAGATATGAGGCTGGAGATGTGATTTTTGTAAATCACCAGCATCTAGATGGTGTTTGAAGACAGGAACTACATGAGACCCTCCCCACTCCAGGTAGTGAGTTAGAGAAAAGAAGAGGTGCAGGGGTGATGGGCCAAGGTATTCCAGTAAAGGGGTATGAGAAGGAGCAAACAGTGAGGTAGACAGGAGGGAAGAGGGGAGAGAGAGGCAGAAGGAAAAAAGCAGAGAAAAAGAGGGAGGAGGAATGGGTGAGGGGAAGGGAGGAGGCAAGAGAAAGAGAGAGATAGAGAGATCCAAGGCCAAGAGAAAAAAAATGTTTGAGAAAGATGGAGTAAGACCTCAGAAATACAGGTAACTTTACATCTCAGTGAACTAGAAAAAGAAGAAAAAACTAAGCCAAGAGTTAGAAGAAATGAAATAATAAAAGACTAGAAAAGAAATAAACAAAATAGAAAAGCAATAGGAAAAAATGAGACTAAAAGTTGGCTTTTTGAAAAGATGAACAAAATTGACAAACCCTTAGCTAGATGAAGAAAAAAGAGAGAAGACTCAAATAAATAAGAAATGGAAGGGGAGACATTACAACTGATACCACAGAAATAAGGGTTATAAGAGATTACTTTGAACAACTACATGCTAACAAATTGAATAATTTAAAAGAAATGGATAAATTTCTAGAAGTATACAACCTATCACTACTAATTCATGAAGAAACAAAAAAACTAAACAGGACTATAACTAGTGAGGAGAGTAAATTTTAAAAAATTAGAAATAAAATCCTTCCAACAAAGAGAAGTCCGAGAACAGATGGTTTCACTGAAAAATTCTAGCAAACACTTAAAGAAGTGTCAATCCTTCTCAAAATTTCCCAAAATACTGAAGAGGACAAAACACTTATAAACTCATCTTATGAGACCAATATTACTCTGACCTCAAAGCCAGACAAAGACAATGTAAGAAAACTATAACTCAACATTTCTGGACAAATATAGATGCAAAAATCCTCAGTGAAATACTAACAAACCAAGTTCAACAGCATAGTTAAAAAAACAAAACAAAACAAAACAAAAAACCATACACCAGGACCAAGTGGGATTTAATTCCTGGCATGCAAGGATGGTTCAATACACAAAAATCAATCAACGTGGCACATCTCATTAATAGAATGAAGCATAAGAATCTCATGTTCATCTCAATAGATGAAAAACATTTGATGAAATTCAACATCTTATCATAATAAAAACACTCAAAAACAAGTAATAGAAGGAAATTGCCTCAATTTAATAGAGGCTGATACATGAAACCCTCACAGCTAACGTAATATTCAACAGTGAAAAAACAAAAGCCTTTTGCTAAGATTAGGAATGAGGGAAGGATGCCCACTCATGCCACTTGTACTTAACATAATACTAGAAGTCCTAACTAGAGCAATTAGGCAAGAAAAAGAAATAAAAGGCATCCACATTAGAAAGGATATTAGGAAATGACATAATCTTATATGTAAAAAAGCCTGAAGATTACACAAAAAAGGGTAGCACTAATAAGCAAATTCAGCAAATTTGCAGAAAACAAATCAACATACAAAAATCACTTGGGTTTCTACACACTAATAAACTGCTTGAAAAGAAATTTAAGAAAACAATCCAATTTATGATACCATTAAGAAGAATACAATACTTTGGAATAAATATAACCAAGGAGGTGAAAAACTTATTAACTGAAAACTACAAAACAATATTGAGAGAAATTATAAAAGGGATAGATAGCAAGACATTGATGTTCATGAACTGGAAAATTTAATATTGCTAAAATGTCCATACTACCCAAAGTGATCTTCAAATTCAGTGCATTCCCTATCAAAATCCCAATGGCATTTTTTGCAGGGAATAGAAAAATCAATCCTAAAATTCACATACAAACACAGAGAACCCCAACTAGCCAAATACTCTTGAGAAAAAAAGAACAAAGCTGGAGGCATTATACTTTCCAAATTTTTCTACATGAAACAACAGTAATCAAAACAGCATGGTTCTAGCATATAGCTAGACATACAGACCAATAGAACAAAATAAAGAGCCCAGAAATAAACCCTTGCATATATGGAGATGGGCTTCCCTGGTAGCTCACAGGTTAAAGCGTCTGCCTGCAATGCGGGAGACCCGGGTTTGATCCCTGGGTTGGGAAGATTCCCCTGGAGAAGGAAATGGCAACCCACTCCAGTATTCTTGCCTGGAGAATCCCATGGACAGAGGAGCCTGGTGGGCTACAGTCCATGGGGTCGCAAAGAGCCGAACGTGACTGAGCGACTTCACTTTCACTATATGTACATGGTCAAATAATCTTTGACAATGGTGCCGAGAGAGTTCAGTGGGAAAAGGACAGTCTCTTAATCAAATAGCACTGGGGTCTCCACAAGCAAAAGAATGAAACTGGACCCTTGCCTTACACCAGACACAAAACTGAACTGAAAATGGGTTAAAGACTTAAAGGTCATACCTGAAACTATAAAACACTTGAAGAAAATATAAAGGAAAGGCTTCATAACATTGGTCTTGGCAATGATTTCCTGCATATGTCACCAAAGCACAGGAAGCAAAAGCGAAAATAGACAAGTAGGACTACATCAAACTAAGGGCTTTGGCGCAGTAAAGAAAACTGCTAACAAAGTAAAAAGGTAATCTACGGCGTGATAAAAATATCCACAAACCCTATATCTGATAAAGAGTGAATATATAAGGAACTAAAACAAAACACATAAAGGACTCAGTAACCTCCAAACCCTTCAAACAATCCAATTTAAAACTGGGCAAAGGACTTGAACAGACATCTCTCTTAAAAAGACATACAAATGCAAATCAAAACCACAATGAGGTACCACTTCACACCAGTCAGAATGGCTGCGATCCAAAAATCTGCAAGCAATAAATGCTGGAGAGGGTGTGGAGAAAAGGGAACCCTCCTACACTGTTGGTGGGAATGCAAACTAGTACAGCCACTATGGAGAACAGTGTGGAGATTCCTTAAAAATTGCAAATAGAACTACCTTATGACCCAGCAATCCCACTTCTGGGCATACACACCGAGGAAACCAGAATTGAAAGAGACACATGTACCCCAATGTTCATCGCAGCACTGTTTATAATAGCCAGGACATGGAAACAACCTAGATGTCCATCAGCAGATGAATGGATAAGCAAGCTGTGGTACATATACACAATGGAGTATTACTCAGCCGTTAAAAAGAATTCATTTGAATCAGTTCTGATGAGATGGATGAAACTGGAGCCGATTATACAGAGTGAAGTAAGCCAGAAAGAAAAACACCAATACAGTCTACTAACACATATATATGGAATTTAGGAAGATGGCAATGACGACCCTGTATGCAAGACAGGAAAGAGACACAGATGTGTATAACGGACTTTTGGACTCAGAGGGAGAGGGAGAGGTGGGATGATTTGGGAGAATGACATTCTAACATGTATACTATCATGTGAATTGAATCGCCAGTCTATGTCTGACGCAGGATGCAGCATGCTTGGGGCTGGTGCATGGGGATGACCCAGAAAGATGTTATGGGGAGGGAGGTGGGAGGGGGGTTCATGTTTGGGAATGCATGTAAGAATTAAAGATTTTAAAATTTAAAAAAAAAAAAAAGACATACAAATGGCCAACCAGCGTATGA
Source organism: Ovis aries (assembly GCF_016772045.2). Taxonomy (NCBI): domain Eukaryota; kingdom Metazoa; phylum Chordata; class Mammalia; order Artiodactyla; family Bovidae; genus Ovis; species Ovis aries. Next base: position 97,703,125 of record NC_056057.1, read on the forward strand.
AAAGGCACCAACATCACTAACAATGAAAGTCATTTCATACCTGTTAGGGTGGCCATTATAAAACAAACAAATAAACAAAACAGAACAAGACAAAACAAAAACAGAAAAAAAGCAGTGTTGGTTAAAACGTGGAGAAATTGGAAACCTTGTGCTATGCTGGTGGGGATGTAAAATGGTGTAGCCACTGTTGAAAATAGTATGGAGGTGAAATATTAAAAATAAAGCTACCCTAAAAGTCTGCAATCCCTCTTCTGGGGATTTTTCCAAAGGAATTAAAAATAATATCTCAAGGAGATATTTTCACTCCCATAGTCATTGCAGCATTAGGTAAAAACAATCTAAATGTCCATCAGTGGATGAATGGGTAAAGAAAATGTGGTATATACATAGAATGGAATATTATTCAGCTATCAAAAAGAAGAAAGTCCTATCATATGCTACATGGGTGAAACTGGAGGTCATTGTGCTCAGTGAAATAAATCAGTCACTGGACAAATGTCGCATGATTCTATTTAAAGGAGGTGGTTAAACTCATAAAAGCAGAAAGCAGAATGGTGGTTACCACTAGGGGGAGGGGAGAATGGGAAGTGACTGTTCACTGGGTACAGAAATTTAAGTGGTAAATTAACAAACAGGTGGATAAGGCTGCAGTCTGAGAAATGACACCAACACAGCAGAAGACAACTAATGAGGGGTTTGAAGGGAGGAGGAAGGAGAGATGCAGGGACGGGAGAGCAAGAACGGGAATATTTGATATCTCTCTTTTTTTTTTCTTGTTCTCATTTTTTTGATAAATTTATTTATTTTAATTGGAGACTAACTACTTTACAATATTGTAGTGGGTTTTGCCATACATTCACATGAATCAGCCATGGGTGTACATGTGTCCCCCATCGTGAAACCCCCGCCCACTTCCTCCCTAATCCCATCCCTCAAGGTCGTCCCAGTGCATCAGCCCTGAGCCCTTTTTAAAGTGCACTCACGGAAGCAGAAGTGCTTCTCTGGTGGCTCAAACGGTAAAGAATCCACCTGCAACGCAGGAAACAAGGGTTCAATCCCTGGGTTAGGAAGATATCCTGGAGAAGGGAAAGGCAACCCACTCCAGTATTCTGGCGTGGAGAATTCCAAGGCCAGAGGAGCCTGGCAGGCTACAGTCCATGGGGTTGCAGAGTTGGACACGACTGAATGACTAACATTTTCATTTCACTTTTACAGAAGCAGGATGTCCAGTTCTCAAAACAATTGCTACAGAAAGTGAAAACACTTTACTAATAGCGAAGGTGTTTGGAACTGGAACTTCTTAGAAGCTCCTACAGGTAGGTGAGAAACTGGGGTTCCTTTTCCTTCCCGACTGCACTCCTCCGAGTCTGCTTCCCTGCCCCAGTGCTCCAGTGTGAACACCGGCAGCTCAGACGTGGCTGTCTGTGTTAATGGTAAAGCTAGGTTTACAGGAATTTAATCAGCAGCATTAATAATGTCACCTAAGCTTAATGATACCAATTATAACCACAGTAAACACTGCTGAACAGCTTATAAACAGTGATATTAAAGATGAACTTCCTGCATTCGGTCAACGCTGTTTTTAGAAAACAAAGTGGAGGGGTTCGTGTTTTAAATATTCCTATATTCTCACTTCTACTCTGAATCAAGAAAAACACAGAACGGCACACCCCTGCAAGGGAGTGTGTGTGTTTGGGCACAGTGGCTTCAGTCATGACCAGACCACAGTCACGACACTGTGGACTATAACCCACTAGTCTCCCCTGTCCCTGGGATTCTCCAGGCACGAATACTGGAGTGGGTTGCTGTGCCCTCCTCCAGGGGATCTTCCTGACCCAGGGATCAAACCCCCAAAGCCCACAAGGGAGTAGTCCTTTAGTTTGTTTTTTTTTTTTTTCCTTTATTACCCATAGCTGTTTTGACTGTTTGGTGAGGACAGATCTCAGCCCACTGTAGTTGGCCACCATAATGGAAGTGAGACCCAGGTGGGGGTATCATAGAATCGACCATCCAGGAACAAGGACATGGCTGGATAATAACTCTAGCTCAGGAAATATTGGTTCCAAATCCTCAGCAAGTCCTGAGATGTCCAGAGGCAAGCAAAGGGGATTTATAAAGGTCAAACAGAGAACCTGTCAAAGCTCTAACCCAAACAAAAAATAGGAGGTGAGATTGAATTAGGACTGTTTCTCTGGTTATGGGGCTCTCATAGGAATGATGGTAACTGACCTTCTTCTTTGAACATATGTTAGAGAGTCAAAAATGTTTCTGGAGGAATTCTCATTAGAGAAGGAAGGAAACAGAGACACATGGAAGGATTCCCAAGGAGAGGTTGGGAACCAAGCGAGGACTTCAACATTCTAGGCAACATCTTTGCTTACACCGGCGGCAGCATCCAAATGGACAGACTGGTAGGAGGGATGTGGGGCTTTTCAGCCAGAAGTCTCTTCCAGATATAAGAGCCTTGAAATTTTACTAGTGTCCAGAGACACCTCCATCTAAAATCAGCAGAATTCCCCAGTCGTTTTTTTCTCACAGGAAACCATGAACTCTGCAGAGACCACGGGGGTAAACAGAGAAGGTGGCTGATAAGCCAGAACTGCTCGGCCAAGGTGGGACCCGCCATGGTGTGCTGAGTGCAAAGCTCTGTTCCCTGCATTTCCCTGTCCTCCCTTCCACATCCTCTCACCTTTGTGATTCCCCTCTGCAAGGGGCTTCCTTCACCTTCTTCTGATGGTCAGGAGTGCATGACTCAAGGAAAACTCCTCGTACGTAGGATTCTAGCCAAAGGGGAATTCCTGTCCCCATCCCCGTGCCATGATGTGACATGCTCTTGGGAATACAGTCATATGGGTTATTTTTGTAACGATGCCCCCCAGGAGTTGCGTAGTAGGTAGCCTCTGAATCCACGTCCACTTTGGGGAATCTTAAGATATCAAAAGACACCAAAATTCACACGTTGTCTCTCTACCCACATTGCCACAAAGATAAGACAGAGTCTTTGACATCTGGTCTCAGGTAGAAGAGGGGCTCAGAACGTTTCCCAAGAAAAAATCAAGAGCTTCTCATCTCCCTCTTCATTCGGTTCCCGGAAAGTCGGCCTTCTCTTTGCCTCCAACGCAAGCCATTTAAGCCTAAGATCCCCCAGGATGGCAGACTCTTCAGGCGGAGTTTACTGCAGTGTTTGGAAACGGCCTCGTGTGTTTTTATAGATTTGTGTGTAGGCCCAGTGGTCTTAGAACTCCACAGGCAGCACTAAGAAGTACATAAGAGTGCTGGGCTGAGCCCAAGTTAGAGTGAAGGATTTTGTTAGGCCAGAGTCAGAGAGAGGAATTACAGGGCCTTTTCTGCCAAAAAGCAGGAGGCTGAGCACAGAGCACTCCACTTGGACGGAAGGACAATGACATGTATATTTATTTTCCCAGTCAGCGCACCTCAGTGGAGTTGAGGATTTGTGAACAAGATGCAAATTCCACGGCCACCACTCACTTCTTTTTTAGACCCTGAAACAAAATATTTCTGCGGCTGCATCTATGCGGCATCAACAATCTGGAAGGGAATTGAGGAGTTTATTTAATTATCCAGATATTTTGAAATATATGAATCCTTTCTTTTTCTGCCTCCAATGTAACCCAGATGTCTGTCTTCTGCAGAGAGTGTCTACGACTCAGGTTTCTCCTCTGAAAACCAGGGGGGTTTCAAGCCCAACTGTCTCAAAAGAATGTCCTTTATGTGAACAAGTGATCTCAAAACAATGGACCCACACGTTTTGGGAGAATAAAACATGAAGACTACGGATGATAGGTCTAACTAGATAGTGGCAGGGCCTCTAAATATGGAAGAAAATTGCCAGAGTTTTGGAGGAGAGTGTTGGGGGAGAAAAAAAAGGAGAGAGGAAGTGATTGCGCTCTATTAAATTCTCTGGAAGTAATTAGCTCTACAGGGTCTTCAGACATGGTGATTTCAGAGGTTCCAGGCCATTATTTATTCACAGTTAATTCCTTAACGCACAGGTTCATTCAACAAATATTAATTCGATCCTTGCTATATGACAGGAACTCTAGCAGGTGCTAGAGATAAAGGGGTGAAACATGCTTTTTTTTCTGCCTCATTTTTTTTTAAACTTTTGCAAATGAGTTGTTACAGTTGTGACAAGTCCTGTGGGAAAAAATTGTGAAAGAATTCTGCCAGTGGGTATTGAGGGACATGCTCTCAACTGGTGTTGCTCAGGGGTGGAGTGAGGAGGGGTGTTTCCTCCAGGACAGAGCACGTAAGGGGAAGAGGAGGGGCCCCAATGGCCAGGATCTGGCAGGCCGCATATGTGGTGTTCAGCTTCATCAGGAATGCAGTTAGAATCCATTGGAGGGTAGAGCATCATATAGAGGGAAAAACACCAGAATCAGAAGACTTGGGCTCTGTACTCAAGTTGACATCTCAAGGAGCCAAGTGGTCCTAAGAAAGCCATGTCTCCCCAGCCTCAGTCTTCTCATCTGTAAAAGGGTCACAGAGATAGACTCAAGACTACAGCTGGAAGGCATCTGAGATTTTTGTTTTGTTTTAGTCCAGCTCCCTCCTAGTTCAGAAGAAAACAAAAATCAAGGTTTCTAATATCCATTCTGTCTGCCTCATTTGACTGAGGCAGTGAGCAGAAGAAATAATGCCCATAAACGTGTTCTATAAAATGACATGTAATACCTAACGTGGTATTATTATGATTAGTTCTGATCTCTTCCACCCTGGCCACAGACTCACTCGTCTCAGTGTCCCTTAGCATTAAAACAGAAAAATGGAGCTGTGCCTGTATGTTTATATATCTGTCTGTGTCGGTCTGCATCTTTATCTCATTATTTAGATCTAGAGAGAAAGGAGGAAAGACAGAGCTGGGAGACGGCTGCGGTTGTACGGCATTATTTACAGGGAGGGGGCCAATCCTGAGAACAGCCGAATCCCCTTGAGAGCAGTGACCTAATCAAGATGTATAATTATCTGCCTTATCTAAATGAAAGCATCATTTGAGAAACAGTAATGGGCCTCGGTGTGGCTTCAATTGCTATATAGTTCTCAATTGCTATTGAGTTCTCATTTGCCATGGAGTTCAGTTGCTGAAGGGTAATTATAATGTTTAACAAATATATTCCCTTTAGGGACCTGATGTTAAAGACACAACATCCCTTCTCTCATTTCACTGAATTACCCAGCTCTCAGGACCATGGCTACCAACCCCAGAAGCACAGGTACTTCCTCCTCTGAAGCTCACCTTTCTACCAGTTCAGCTGGTCAGAACCTCATGGTCTCAGGGGCCCAGAAGAGAAATCAAGGCAGGACCTCCAAGTGGGTCTGCACCCCCTAAGTAGTCGTGACAGTTCTCACTGCCCTTCACGTCTCCCTAATGAACTCCAGGACGGCTTGGGAGAATGTGCTTAGTTGATTATTTATCCCCCCACCCCAGGTTCCAGGCACCAGCCCTTCCCCACTACACCAAGACAGAAGACTGTGAGGATCAGAGTAAGGAGGGGCTCACCCTAACAATGCAGATCAAAGACACTCAGTTACCCTGCAGACCACAGGACTACAAAAAACAAGGGCCCTGAGGGACTAAAAAGCCTCTTGATGAAAGTGAAAGAGGAGAGTGAAAAAGTTGGCTTAAAGCTCAACATTCAGAAAATGAAGATCATGGCATCCGGTCCCATCACTTCATAGGAAATAGATGGGGAAACAGTGGAAACAGTGTCAGACTTTATCTTTTGGGCTCCCAAATCACTGCAGATGGTGACTGCGACCATGAAATTAAAAGACGCTTACTCCTTGGAATGAAAGTTATGACCAAACTTGATAGCATATTCAAAAGCAGAGACATTACTTTGCCAACAAAGGTCTGTCTAGTCAAGGCTATGGTTTTCCAGTAGTCATGTATGGATGTGAGAGTTGGACTGTGAAGAAAGTTGAGTGCCGAAGAATTGATGCTTTTGAACTGTGGTGTTGGAGCAGACTCTTGAGAGTCCCATGGACTGCAAGGAGATGCAACCAGTCCATTCTAAAGGAGATCAGCCCTGGGTGTTCATTGGAAGGACTGATGCTAAAGCTGAAACTCCAGTACTTTGGCCACCTCATGGGAAGAGTCGACTCGTTGGAAAAGACCCTGATGCTGGGAGAGGCAGGACGAAAAGGGGACGACAGAGGATGAGATGGCTGGATGGCATCACCGACTTGATGGACGTGAGTTTGAGTGAACTCCGGGAGTTGGTGATGGACAGGGAGGCCTGGCGTGCTGCAATTCATGGGGTCGCAAAGAGTCGGACACGACTGAGCAACTGAACTGAACTGAACTGAGATTTCCTTTCTTTAGCAGGCATGTTGCATATTCTTTATAGGCTAAGATCTCAGAGTTGAATGGTGTATCTCTCAACCAAACACACACGCACACACGGATCTGGAAGAGGAAGCCCAAACCCAGGACTGTTGCAGAGAGGACTGTTGCCCAAACCCAGCACCTGGGTCCACACTGGAGTTTTGACTGTGGCACAGAGGTCTGCTTGTGAGAGATAGCTGGTGGGTGCTGCCCTCCTCATTTGACTGATTTAATAAGCACAGCCCCAGATCGCCACCTTGTCTAGCCCCTGCCCCTCTGTGTCAGTCTACTGAATGTATGCTGCTTGAAGACAGGGGCCACACCGGCCATATTCACCTTTTATCTCTAGTGGCTAGCCCTGCTCTTAACCCTGCAGAGGCACTCAGTAAATGTTTGCAGAATGGACGCTAAATGGCACATGGAGATGAGTAAAATGTATTAAATTACAGCAAGCTGCCTGCCAACCTGTTCCAAGATGTGGATGGCCCTCCATGCCATCCCCTTTCCCCAAGGAGTCACCCATAATGAGCCCCAGGGGGCAGGCTGCTGCTACACAGCTCAATGTGAACTCACAGGGCACCTTCCAGGGGAAATTGGTAAGAGCTGGGAGAGCAAGAAGTATCCTAAGTGGGTGCATGGCCAAGATGACAACCACAGGGACCGTTCCCTGTGCCAGGGGCCAGCATCTCCAATGGGTCCTGAGGGTCTGTGATGCCTGGTGTGAGACTTACCACTGTGAGAACAGAAAAACACTGTGTGGCCACTGTAGGTACCTCGTGAGCTCAGAGAAAATGATGGATTGATTGATTTGTTTATTGGGCCTTTTATTTATTTTGCCCAGAGTGATGGATGAATTCAGCAAAGAGAGAAGGAGAGAAGGGACAATCGTATTTGCAGGATGGTCTGTCAGCTGCAGAGTGGCTGAGCCAGCGTCCCGTTATTAGCTTGGAAAATAACATTTCTCTCCAGGCCTCACTTAATCCTTCATTGGGAGAATATTTTTTTTCAACCCACATTAATAAAAAACAATAACACAAAATGTGGACAAAGGAATGGTTAGAGTAGGAAGCATGAGGGAGGCAAGGAACTCGTTTAACAGAATTATTTCTGTGTCCCTTGAACACTTTGATTAAAGCCACGGGACCTCAATCAAAGTCACTGTAAGGAAAAATGAAAAGATGTCTGAGAACAATTTCGTTCAGGAATTTCTCCTCCTGTATTATATTATGATGGGGGAAGGGGTTAAAAAAAAGTTCTATTTGACCCTCCTTTGATCTTTCAAAGTAAAGAAGAACATTTGAAAAAGAAAAAGAAGAATAGAAATTGACACCAATCTTGTTTCCCTTCTTTTCTTTACTTGCATTAATAACTCAAGTGGATTTGAAGTGAGGTACGACCAGTTATTGAACCCAGGACATCCACAAATAAAAACCAGAAATATGCTTAACTAGAGGGAGTTCAAAAGGCCACTAGGTCACCAAGGACCCTCTCTTAGTCACAGATCCTCTCCTGTCAGCTGGTCTGCACACAAGGCAGGAGACAGTTTAGAGGACTTGGTGTCAAGGTTAAGTCAGATCAAGATGGAAGGTGAGTGAAGAGAGGCCTTCAACTTATATTCCCATTGTGAGTGGATTTTCTGCAGATCCACTTGCAGTAAGGGGTTCCTTCCATGCAAGACTGTTTGCTCCACCAATCTCAAAAAGGTGGTCGAAGGCAGCAATATTCAATTAAGACAAGGCTGCAAGCACTTGACTTATTTCTGGGTCAGGAATCTGTGTAACTAGTTCCATGGCTCTCCAAAGATGGTCATGCCTTTGATATACCAGCTCTCATGAACCTTTGAAATTTCATGAGTAAATAGTGATAAACCAGGGGCATCTAAACTAAAAAAAAAAAAATGATGCAGATGGTAGAAGTACAGAGATGGGATGTAACCTTCATCTTGCCTACTAATTCTGACTGATTGACAGTGACTACATGTGTTGAGAATGATTCTGAGGATGTCTGAATTTCATTAGGAAAAGTGAGCAATCGACTGATGCCTGCTATAGGGGTAGAAGAAAGCACTGGTACCATATGCCATGCATATGGCATCTTGGGTAATTGAAAAGAGTACTGGATATGGAGTCAAAAGACTGTGATCCAATGCACTTGAAAATATGTGGGTTATTTTCAAAATATCTTTTGATATTGATTTCTAACATAATTCCATAGTGATAAGACAGCAGACTCCATACAATTTCAATACCTTTAGACCATGAAATTTTTGCACCTTGCTTTATGTTCTTGGGTATGTCTCCTAGTTCACAATCTAGAGGAACTTGAACAGAATTTGTATCCTACTGTTGTCTGAAAATCGTATAAATCTTAATTATGTTAAATTGGTTCACAGTGCTTTTCACTTCTACTGTATCCTTCAACTTCTCTGTCTATTCATTCTATTAATTTTTGAGAGTTTGATATTGAAATTCCAGCTAAAACTCTTAATTAATCTACTTTAAAAATTGCAATATCTAGTGGAACTATATGTAACCTTGTTCTGTAATTTACAAGTCTCCTCTAAGTGTGTTATCCTACCTTCATAATTAAAAACAAAAAAATGTAAAAAAAGACCATGATCTATGACCTTAGAAAAGACCAAATCTTTCTGAGTCACAGAACTAACACTAATGACAGAAAATTGATATACGTAAACGGACTTGGCAATTTGTGTAACATGTTCACACATGCTATTCCTTTTATTTAAAAATTCCAGTAAAAAAAATACATATATATATCATAGAATTGATGCTTTTGAATGTAGTGTTGGTGAAGACTCTTGCGAGTCCCTTGGACTGAAGGAGATCAAACCACTCAATCCTAAAGGAAATCAGTCTTGAATATTCATTGGAAGGACTGACGCTGAAGCTGAAGCTCCAATACTTTGGCCACCTGATGCAAAGAACTGACTCATTGGAAAAGACCCTGATGTTGGGAAAGATTGAAGGCGGGAGGAGAAGGAGACGACAGAGGATGAGATGGTTGGATGGCATCATCGACTTGACGGACAGGAGTTTGAGCAAGCTCTGGGAGTTGGTGATGGACAGGGAAGCCTGGCGTGCTGCAGTCCGTGGGGTCATGAAGAGTCAGAACGACTGAGTGACTGAACTGAACGGAACATAAAGTTGGGACTTCCCTGGTGATCCAGTGGTTAAGACTTCTTGCTCCCAATGCAGGGATCCTGGGTTTGATCCCTGGTCATGGAACTAGATCCCACATGCCACAACTAAGACCTCGTATGATATAATAAACAAATAAATATTTTTTAAAGCTTTAAAAACACATAAAATTGAGCATTTTAACAAATTTTAAGAATACAACGCAGTGGCAATGAGTACATTCATATCGCTATGCAAGCATCAGCACTATTCATCTCCAGAACTTTTTCACTTTCCCAAATTGAAACTCTGCATCCATCAGACAACAAATTCCCATCCTCCCCTCCTCCAGCCCCTGGCAACCACCGCTGCGCTCTCTGCCTCTATGAATGTGACTCCTCTAGGACCTTATAAGAATGGGATCGCTCAGCACTCACTCTTCTGTGTCTGGCTTATCCCACTTAGCACATCTTCAGGGTTCATCTGTACCATCCATGCTGCGGCACGTATCAGAACTGCCTTCTTCTCTAAGGTTAAAGACTATTCCATTTTATGTATAGACCAGTTTTGTTTATCCATTCTTCTCTCAATGGACACTTGAGCTATTTCCAAATTTTGGCTCTTGTGAATATTGTTGTTCTAAACCTGAGTAGGCAAATAGCTATTCAAGTCCCTGCTTTAAATTCTTTTGGGTATATACCCCAGAAGAGGAATGATTGAGTCATGCTAATTATCTTCTTCTTTTTTTTTTTTTTTTTTTTCAGGAACCACCATACTGTTACCATCTCTTTTTAAATTTCAATTAGTAATGCCTGTTTGGAATACTTCATGGAGAAGTTAAAGGATCACAAAGAGACAAAAGTTGATGAAACTCAAAAGGAAGTCAGCCTGGACCTGGATTCCCATCCCTCTCTTGCAGCTGCCCGAGATGCAGGTGGCTCCAGCAGGGCATCAGGATGGAGGAGCAACAGCTTGAGCCTGTCTGCCCTGCCACCCGCTGATGTGCAGGGAGCACATGTCCCTGGGCCTGGACCAGCTCTCTAGTGGGAAGGCGCAGGCTCACGGGCAAGAGTGTTTCCCTTGGCAGGGGGATAGCTCAGATGCTGCCTCCTGGAACGTAGACCCCTCCGTGGGAAGGGCGGAGGGGAGGGGAAGATGGAGAAGGGTGGATGGCCACAGTGGGAGGAAGCCATTAACATTTTGGTTGTAACATATTCATGCCTGGGCTTTGTCCTGTGTTGCAAATAACAGGATATTCTGATAGAGACTCAGCTTTCAAATAACAGGCTAAAAAGAAAGAAATGCACTGCCTTTCTTTGTTCCACAAAGGCCCTGGCAGCTGGCAAGACCCAAGCTAGTCTGCCAGAGTACAAAGCTTTAGAGTTCTTGTCCTTCCGATGATGGGGTGGTGGTCTAACGCCAGCCCACAGCCATTAAGTGGCTGAGCTGCCTGGATGCATCCCATGCCTGGGCACCATTGGCATCTGGGAGTGGCAACTAGCCCAGTGGGCTCTTCCTTTCTCCATAAAATTGTCTGGAAGTCACTGGACTTAGAGGGCCTGCGGAGAGTCATTCAGCCCAAACTCCTGCCTAGAAAGGATACTAGCAAAACCATTCCAAACCAGCAAGAATTCTTCTCACTATCAAAACTCTCCTTTTTTTGGCGCTGTTCTGGGGATGTGGAAAATGATGGTCCCTTTTTCAGTCCATCTTCACGGTCTAACATGAGGTGGAATAGGCAGGCTTTGGGATCCAGCTAACTCAGGCTGACTCCCAGGGCTCACAGTTATTAGTTTGTGAATTTAGGAAAATTACTCCAATTACTATACTGCTTAATCCTCACATTCTTCATCTGCAAACTGGAGATAAACAAGAATGCTTGTCTTATCTCACTGAGTGACGCGGGGTGCCTGGCACCTCAGAGCACAGTGTAAGCTGAGGGTTATACTCCCTCCAGGAGGAGGCATCCCCCTCAGGAAAGGTACCAAAAGCCCCTTTGACAGATGTCCACCTGGGCAGATGCCCTTCCACCAATGCCCCCAAGTGCTGGGTTAGCCATTTGCTGGATGACAATGGCTTCTCACCAAACTTGAAGGTCTAGGAATAAAACCTGACACTTCATCTCCTCCAAGTTTGCATCTGGTGAGCTTAATTGCTCCATCAATAAGCCAAGAGCACTCAGTAGTGAGTAAATAAAAATGCTAGCTTACTATGGCCCCTGGGTGCAAAGAGGAAGGCCTCCTTCTGAGTGTCTTCATGTCCTGCCCCTTATCTTTCCAGGGGCCCTTAGGGGGCTGGTGGATTCTGGGCACACCTCTGTCTAGAGGAAGCCACCCCACTCTGGGGCTCAATCTTCCTATCTCTAAAACAAGGGGTTGGACAAATTCATTTCTTGACTGCTTTATATTTTAATGGGTCCATGATTCTGGGGCTGTGGGTGAAGGGTAGGAATACCAGGAAAGAAAAAGACAGGAAAGGCTACTGACACAAGGCAGAGGGTAAGGGTGGGGCCCAAACTCAGGACTCCTGCTACTCAGGCGGAAGGAGAGGAAATTCAGAGAGAGGAAAAGGAGATCCAGAGAGAGGACAGACACCTGCAAGGAAATAGCTTCTCTGCCAAGTCCTCTCACATGGAAACCTGTATCCCTAGGGACACTGTTGAAACTCAGTTCCTCTGAGAACTTAAAAACTGAGCTGGCAGTGCTCACTGCAAATGGGAGAGCTGGATGACCCTGCCTCCATCTTTTGTACCAGCAACCACAGGACATGGGATTCTGTCACCCTCCCAGTCCCCAGGTACCTCACTGTGGCTCAGGGAGCTGGGCAACTCCCAAAGTGACACAGTGAGATCAATTAGAAGGTGTGAACCCTTCTCAAATATGACTGGTTACAGGAAGCTGCACACTGAGAGAAACTGGAAGAAATCTACAACCCTGGTGGGTCTGACCCCATACTCACGTCACAGTGACGAGGAGATGTTGTTCAGTACCTGAAGAAGGAGGGGGACCAATAACGAACCCCCATCTTGCGGGAATATCACAGATGACTTGGTCCAGATGAGGAGCCGATACGGCTGGGCCAGATGATCACGTGTGGAGACAGCACGTCCATGGAGAACAAATGCCCACAGGGACCCGAGAAAGAGGGACAGAAGGAACCAGCAAAGGGCATTGGCAGGAGCTGAATGTCTGCTAGGACTCAGGCTCTTTAGCTGAACTGACTTGAGTCCTCACAACAGACAGGTAGTACAGGTCTGTTGTTCCGTTGCTAAATTGTGTCTGACTTGTTATGACCCCATAAACTGTAGCACACCGGGCTTCCCTGTCCTTCACCATCTTCCAGAGTTTGCTCAAATTCATGTCCATTGAGTCAGTGATGCCCTCCAACCATCTCATCCTCTGTTGCCTCCTTCTCCTCTTGCAGCAGGGCCTTTTCCAGTGAGTTGTCTCTTTGTATCAGGTGGCCAAAGGATTTGAGCTTCAGCATCAGTCCTTCCAATGAATATTCAGGGTTGATTTCCTTTAGGATGACTGGTTTGATCTCCTTGCTGTCCAAGGGACTCTCCAGAGTCTCCTCCAGCACCACAATTCAAAAGCATCAATTCTTCAGCACTCAGCCTTCTTTAGTTCAGGGAACTTCTGGAATTCATGTAGTGTGGATCTTCAGATCCATACGTAACTACTGGAAAAACCATAGCTTTGACGATACATACCTTTGTCAGCGCAGTGACGTCTCTGCTTTTTAATATTCTGTCTAGGTTTGTCATAGATGAGAAAGTTGAGAACCGGAAGGCTGATTAGCCGAGCCTTGGCCTCCCAGGGGTGAGCGGTGGAACTACGCTCCCCACACCGGGTCCCTGGCCAAAGCCGGCTCCTTCCACTAGGTCACCATTCTCTTGGTGCTCCAGGCCTGATGGAAGACAGAGACCACTGTAGGGGACAAGGAGTTTGCTGTGATAACATAGAGAACACTCACACGGAGTAAGGAGGGTGGGTAAGAGAGGAGGATGCCTTGGGAAATGGCCGTAGAGTAGGGTGTAGATTGAACCCCAGTAAATCCTGAGAGCATGAGCGAAGGTGGGGCAGGGTCACTTTGGGAGGAAGGGAGTAGAACAGAGGCATTTTTTTTACTATTCTATGCTAGTCAGGTTTTTTTTTTTTTTTGGTTGAATGTACAAAAACTATTGATCAATTATTAAGATTCAAGAGGAAAAGGCAGCAAGGACAGCACAATGTCAGGCAGAAGGAGCAGAGGGGAGGGGCGGAAGGGGAGAAGTGGGTGGCCCACACAGGCCTCTCTCCCCATCACTCTCCTTCCTGCCAGCAGCTCCAGGGACCTGCCAGGCGTCCACAGGAGCAGCTGCGTGAGCCCGAGTCCAGCTGGTGGGACGCCCCCACTGACCTGGGGCCCAGAGGAGAAGCCAGGGCCCTGCTCTCTCCTGTCAGCCCTGTCCTCACTCCAGCTGGCATGTGGAGAGGTCCCAGGCTGGGCCCTCGGCAGCTCGTGCCCAGCCGTGAAGGCCCAGACACCTGTGCACAGGTGTGCCTCATCCTTCCTGGCTCAAGGACACCTCATTCCACTCTGGGCAGCGTGCCCAGCTCAGCCAACAGCTGCAGACAAGGCTGGAGCTGGGGGGGAAGCGGACGCACATGCATCTACCAAGGAGCTGGGCACAGCCCTAAAGCATCTCGGCCCAGGACCTCGAATAGCAGGGCGGCCAGGGTGGAATTTGCAGTCACCATCCTTGAGCCAGGGGGTGACACTGGATTTCAAGCACTGACCTTGGGCCCCCACCTCCCATCTGCAGTCATAACTGCATACACCTCCCACGGCTCACAGCCCCACCCAAGGGCCAAGTCCTTCCCCAGCCCTAATCCAGAGCATTCTCCTGAGCCACCCCAAGCAGCCAGCTCCTCATCTGGGTGACCTGCTTAGATCTGCCAGAGACTGATGCGCCCAGCTGCACAGGCGAGCCCGGAGGCTCCCCCAGCCCTTTAACATGAGTCGAGATCCCCAGCGCCTCCGCTATTTGACCAACACAGCCCCTTTCAACTCAGTCTTCCCCTCGAGCAAAATCAGCAGCAAAGACGGCGCTAAGTGGAGTGACCTAAGCCCCTTCCTCTGATTCTCAGGCCCCAAGAGCCGCCCAGGCGCCAGCAACCTGCTAAGACATAGCACCAGACCCCTTGCTGATATCATGTGAGTTTCCTCCCTCTTCAGTGAAAGGGACAGAATTGTGGTGTCCAGCCTGGAGGTGAGCAGAGAGCTCCCTGAGCCTGGTGAGAACTGAGATGAGCAAATGGATAGTTTCAGCCGCCGTCCCAGAGAGCCTCCCAAGGGGGTGAGGCTAATAAGCCCACTGGCTCTGCTACGGAGAGGCCCTGGCAGGTGCAACAGTCACCACCAAAACAGAGTACCACCACCGTGTCAATGGTGAACAACGCTCCACCGAAGCCTCAGCCAAAAGGCAGGCAACGTCGTGTCTACCCCGACACCACTGCTGTGAACAGTGGGCTCATCAAAGAAAGGGAATTTTTACAGACTGTGGAGGGATGATCTTGACACCTAATCTGTCCATTACGGCCCCCTGAGAAGTAGGTAAAAATTGCTAATTGCCACAGGGCCCCAGTTGGCCAGTTTGGAACATGGCTCCCAAGCTTTTCATACTGAGTCAATGAGAGTCAGCGTGGTTCCTTGCCACCCAACCTCAACCCTGTTTGGGAACTAGAGAGTGAAAAATCCAGACACATTTTGCTCAAAGTGCCCTTTCGGTGGGTGGACTCAGAGAGACCCCCACATCTTTCTATCACAGACTCTGCCCTGCATGAGATTCCAGGGATGAAGCAGGTAGCCAGCTGCAAGGGGGATCCCCTGAGAAGCCATAGGCCTCTGAGGCCCGAGACATCATGGGTTCTCAGCTTGGACGCAGCCTCTCAAACACTGAAGGACACCCAGCCCAAGGCCTTCAGTGATACTCTGTGGCCTTAAATAACCTTTAGAAAATCATCCATTTGTTTGGGAGGAAAAGTCTATATTTAGATAATAAAACTTGTCTTGCTCTGTCTATATTTGGCAGTGCCAACTCTCCTGGACTGAGTGTGCTGCCTATTTCTACTCCTCTCATATCACTAATACAAGAGAATATAAATGCCAGCAGGAAGCAAATTCACTCAATGGAGCCATGAGCAGGTGCTTTTCTTGGGTTCTGTTGACTCATTTTTAGAGGCTTTCTCCTCACCTGCTCCAGCTCCTGGGTGCTATGACTGAGCCAGGCCAATTCCTGCATTTAGGGAGAACCATATTTACAGAGAACCAGAGAATCCCAGGGATGGGGGAGTCGGACACGACTGAAGCGACTTAGCAGCAGCAGCAGTCAATCCTAAAGGAAATCAACCCTGAATATTCACTGGAAGGATTGCTGCTGAAGCTGAAATTCCAATTCTTTGGCCACCTGATATGAAGAGACAACTCACTGGAAAACCCTGATGCTGGGAAAGATTGAGGGCAGGAGGAGAAGGGGGTGGCAGCGGATGAGATGGTTGGATAGTACCACTGACTCATCGGATATGAATTTGAGCAAACTCCGGGAGATAGTGGAGGACACGGAAGGCTGGTATGCTGCAGCCCACGGAATCACAAAGAGCTGGACACAACTCACAACTGAACAACAATATCTCCAAAAAGACATAGCTGTCCGGTGAGCTGACAGCGCAGCTCTGCCCCGAGGGGCCCCAGTGAGGACGTGCAACGCCCACAGCAGGTAGTGAGAGATGGTGTTTGATTTGCAGGGGCCCCTGAATGAGTGATAGCTACGTGTGGACAGCCACCCTGGTGGGCAGGGGGAGAGGCAATGGAGGATCGGGAAAGTGGAGAGGAAATCCCAGGGCAGAAGAACATGCCGTGGGGGAGGACCTGCCTCGGGACTAGGATTTGACTGAAAGGGACTGTGTGTGCCTCTGAAGTCAAGGCAAAGAAGCAAGCTGGGATACAGAAGGAACCAGGGTATATGTTCCTTGGCTCCATGGTATGTATACAATAGGAACCAATGGAAGGGAGGGGTGCAGGGAAGGCAGAAGAAGGAAAGAATGACGTTAAGACAATGGCCATTTGAATGAATGAGAAAAAATGTTTATGAAAAACTGCCCCGGACGTCCCTCAGGGATGGCCCAGGACCCTCAAAGGCAAAAAGGCCCCCCCATCTTCAGCTGACAGTTGCCTACAGGTGGGGTCTTAACTCACTTCTAGTGACATTTCTCTCTGATGACCTTGAGACCTCTCAGATGTGAGAGCCTATTTCTGAACAGAGCTCCAAGAAGGAAGTGTTGGAATGGGGCATTAGTCCTGGTGGAGGAGTTAATAAAACCAAGGTACTGAGAGGTCTGAAGGCCAACACCAAAGTGACATGGAGGGGCGGGGAGCAGACTGCCCAGGAGGGAGGCTCGGATTGGAGTGGGGAGGTGGGGGAGTTGAGGGTTGGTCACAGTGGTCCTCAAAATGGAGGAATCAAAAAGAAGGTGCCAGGGACAGCGAGTGAGAAGGAGTGAGTGAGAAGGCACCAGGGACATCATCACAGCCCATATAGGGGCCTGTTGATCAGCCCCCTCCAACACCCCCCTAATTCACACTCAGCCACTGAGGAGCGCTGGAGTTCATATAACAGCCTGAGGAATCACCCTGGGACACTTGATCAGGAAGGTGAGACGTTCAACTGGGAACAATTCCAGAAATTCCTTGTGCATTCCAGAGCCAAAAAGATACCATCCTTTGATGATCTGTGTCACCACTCTGTGTAATTAATGTGGATCATTGCCTCTAGATTAACACTGATACAATTTTGGTCCCAGCCCGGTTCTTACTTCCTATCAGTCAACTCACCATGACCCAGTGTGACCAGACATACACACACACGCTTTGGAAAAAAACCTATATCCATGGGCCATGCCACATGGCACCACAGGAGCAGCTGCAAGGCCAGGTATTCAGCAAAACAAAACAAAACAAAACAAAAAGGCAGAGCAGATTTCCTGCCAGCCAAGAGCTTAACTTTTCCAATCCAGAAGAAGCAGGAGAGAATGACTAAGCTGAGTCTGAGAAGATCGCCTTGACTGTTCCTGTCATTTTGATTTGTAAGTTTCTGCAGAAGAAATGATGCACCATTTGGTATCATCACATTGATCACATAGGTATGGTGTGTGTCTGTGTCCTCAAGCGTCTCATCCTCATTGAAGGGGTCTCCTAACACATTTTTTGTTGGGATTTGTGGATACTGTTCTTCTTAAAGAGGTGAGATAGGCCCATGGCAGATCCCTCCTCCTAACGACATCACCTCAGCTACTCCACACCTGTTCTAAGCAGGAGTAGAATCTTCTAAGCCAACCTATGTGTCTTCTCTATTTTAAAATACCTTGATGGTTAGTAGATGCTACTCATCACCACCTAGATCTCACAAACTGGACACCAGCATGATGAACAGGAAAGATGGAGGCTTTTAGAATCAGACCCACAAAGGATCAAATTCAAGAGCCTGGAATACTGTCTGACACACAGCATGTGCGTGCGTGCGTGCCTGCTCAGTCACTTGTCTTGTCTGACTCTTTGCGCCTCCATGGACCGTAGTCCACTGGTTCCTCTGTCCATGGGATTCTCCAGGCAAGAATACTGGAGCGGGTTGCCAAGGCTTCCTCCATAGGATCTTCCTGGCCCAGGGATCAAACACACGTCTGCCTGTATCTCTTGCACTGCAGGCTGATTCTTTACCCATTGAGCCACCTGGGAAGCCGGACACACAGCAAGCACTTGATAAATATCTGATAAATGAAATTCTGGTTCTGCTACTCATCAATGGTATTATGTAAGTTCTTGAAGGCTCAACTCTCTCACTATAGAAAGGGAAAGTTGGGATGCTTACAGAAACTAATCTATGCCTGCGGGCTCTGTAAAGGGTTTGGCATGGAGAGGAGGGCAGTTCTCAGGAAACCAACATTTCATAAGCGTCTACTTGCAAAGTCATAAAATACTTTGATGCAATGCCATTATAAATGACTAAACATTCACTGAGTGCTTACTATTGCCAGACACTTTTCTATTGGCTTAGCATCCATTACTGCTTTTAATCTACCACACATTATATGCTTAGTCACTCAGTCATGTCCAACTCTTTGCAACCCTTTAGACTGCAGCCTGCCAGGCTCTTCTGTCCATGGGATTCTCCAGGCAAGAATACTGGAGTGGGTTGTCGTTTTCCCCCTTCAGGGGATCTTCCTGATCCAGGGATCAAATCTGTGTCAACTCCTTCATTGGCAGGTGGATTCTTTACCCATTGAGCCATCAGGGACGCCCCCCCCCACACACACACACTATGGGGGTGGGTAAATACGATTATCCCCATTTTGCACGGGCGACAACGATTTCAAGTTTTGAAAGTGGCCGAGAGATGACGTGCCCTGACGGTGGAAGCAGTGCAAAGCCTATAGGGCGCATGGAAGGGAATGGCAACCCACTCCAGGAAGTATCCTTGCCTGGAGAATCCCATGGACAGAGGAGCCTGGCAGGCCACAGCCCACGGGGTCGCAAAGAGTCAGGCACAACTGAGTGAATAATACTTTCACTTTTCTTTCATAGGGCACATGGACCAGCCCCGGCTACCCACAAGTCCTGCCTGAACTTCCCTGCCAACTTCATCCCCAGACTCAGCAACCAGTGAACCCACCATTGGCCATGCCCACTCTTATAAAGTCCTTCCCAAGGTCTAGAGAAGTCCAAAGGCTGGGAAAGAAAAGGCAACCATTCCTTAAACACCAGGATTCTATGACTGCAGCCAGGGCACCAAGTTCTCAGACCGAGTTGCTGAGCCCACAGGGGCAGTTGTGGCACATTGAAGTCACAGACGCCTCCAGGTGCAAGAGTCTCAGAGGCAGACATACACCTTTCTGGCTGGTCTTATTTTCCCCTGGAAATCCAGATCACATTATCACTCTGAAACTCAGGAGCCTTTTGAAGTCATTGTGTTCAGACTATAAACCACATACACGCAAAACTGCTGGCCTTCATTAGCGGGGAAAAAAGGCTGTTGGATGGTTTGGCTACTAACGGCTTTCTGGCATTTGCACCGTGACTTTAAATAATGAGATGCCCATGGAAAGGCTGGGGTGGAGGAGGGGGCACTCAGCAGTCACAAAAGGGAGGAATCTGGGAAAACAGGGAACTTTTCATCTGTGATAAGAAACACTTACGGCTCTGATTATGCTTTCGGCTCAGTCAGGGAGGTCCCCTGGCTTTAATAAAATCTCATTTTCCCCTTAAACTCTCCCATGTGGTAGGGGCCCAGAGTTTAATGGGGATATAAGAGATGATCCCAACCTGAGGCTCAGGTGGCTGCAGCCCCCCACCCTCTAGCCCAGCAGCTGGGATTGATCGCAGAGCTGCCGGTACAGCCACACACAAGCCGCTACACATCAGAGAATAATCATGAGCCGTTTGATGCTGACCTGGGCCAGGCCAAGATGGCAGGCAGGCTCCTGTGCATGCCTTCTTGGAGGATGGAGACGCTCATCCTTCTGGTCTTTATTAAGAGGGGACCCAAGGATTATGCCGACCAGTTCCAACATGTGATTTATTAACGGACGTCTGCATTTGAAAGCCTCCCTGGCTTTAATCTACGCCTGATCCCTTAAGGTTCCCATCAGCGCTGGCTGATCGTGTTCATTTGGACCGGGGCATGGTGGTGAATTCATCTCCCCTGTCAGGTGCGATTCTATCAGGGGGCCTCACTCTCAGTTCTGAAGGGCTGACTCACAATGCTTAATACCACCCGACGGACTCCTTCACAAGATGGGCAGGATGTCACAACGGCAGAGCTGTTGGGAGATGCCAGGTCTGAGCCAGCAGAGGCTGGAGGGAGGTGGAGTATGAGCAGCTGGTAATTAGAAATCACCGGTGGGTATCAGAACATATCCATCAGAAACCCACAGAGATGAACACGCCCCAGTGTCTTCATGAGAGATGGGAGCTGGTGTTGGTTCTGGGTTTTTATTCCACTGTTGCACAAGGAGTGCCACTTGTTAAGCCCTTGAACCCCAACCCTAAGACTAAGACTAAGAAATGTCACAGCTAGCAACATGATCTTCACTTCTAGACAAATCTGTGTGAAGCGCTGGCACCAACAGGGACCGTATCCCTTCCATACAGCAATTTTATTACCAATTCAAACAGGCACACTTGCTCTTAAATCCACAAAAGTGCTCCAGGTTTCTCCAGGGGGAAAAAAACACATGCGGTGGTAAGACACCAAGAGTCAGTCCTGGCCATTACCTGACTAGTTTATTTCTGCCCAGGACGAACCCTCCATCGTTTTCAAGGTATCAGAGAGCTACTCTGATAAACAGTGTGCCTGAGAGTGCATGGGAAAGACCAACAGAGGCAGGACTGCCCACTGCCCTCCCCGTTTCCTTCCTGGACAGCACAGCTCACTTCAGCAAGGGCTGTGATGTGGACACTCCCCACCCATCTGTGTTCTTTATTCCAAAGTAGAGGGATTTTGCATCCTGGTGGAGGTCTGGGCAGGGCCAGGGTAGGAGGGGCACCTGGCCAGACAGAGACTTCTCGGGGCAGGTGTCGACTAGCCTCAGCTGTCTAGATCCACCTCATTCTGGCCCTTGCCTTTAAGCAGCCTCCAGAGACTCAGACTCCCTACCTCTGACCCAGCCCAGCCCTAGAGTATCTAGGATAACATCATTCAACCCACAGAGACATCTTCCCGAGAGTCCAGAAGCCTGGGTGTCCCCCATCAAGTGGGAAAGTCACTGGAGGCTCAAAACAAGTGCTATGGACAGGGCTCCCCCAGCCTTTAACTCTGTTCACCAAAGACAAATGCTGTGCGCACTCTCATGTGCCACTGGGGACCAGACAGGTGTCAACTGCCCTGCCCGACAGCGTCTCACAGAGGACCCAGGAAGAACGGCAGACAGACACGCGATCAAATGAACGGAACAGTGTGATCTATGAAAACACAGGGCTGTCGAGGAGTCCAGCTGCAGTCCATTAAGTGGGGCGATTTGTTCTGCTCCAGGACAAGGAGGGAGAGGGACAGATCAGAGAAGGCCTCTGAGAGGAGGTGACATCTGAGCTGAGGAAGAGCTCTCAGGACAGTGAAAAAGGTGGGGAGGGGGCTGAAAACAGAAAAGACCAGATATGTTCATCAGGGAGGTGGGAAGACAGAGTAAAACCCAACTTGGAACTGTTGGAGTTTAGTGTGTGGAGCTGGGGAACCACGCATGCGATGTAGAAGAGAAAGCGGTTAGAGACGACCCTGGTATTCTAGTGGCTAAGAGTCTGCTCTCCCAATGCAGGGGACCCGGGTACAATCCCCAAAGCAGGGGGCTCAGGTTCGATCCCTGGCCAGGAAGCTAGATCTCACACGGCACAGCTAAAGATCCCACATGCTGCAATGAAGATCCTAAGTGCTACCACTAAGACGCCACGTGGCCAAATAAATAAACATACATTTTTTAAAAAAACAGGTTACTAGAAACCAAGGGAGGCAGGGAGCGATATTTCCTTCCAACTCACTTGATAGGAAAGAGTAGACGGCTGGTCTGTGGGCGTGACCGTAGACAAACGCCTGACGCTTACAGAACCTCAGCCCACGGATTGTTCAAAGTCCCTGGAAAGTCCTAGGGGCCTACAGCCAGGGTGGGGGGGTGCAGACCCATAGCACCAGGAGGCACAGCACAAGCAGGCAAGACACGGGGAGGGGAGGGAGGAGGGTGTACCAGGCTTACATGCATGCAGGCACCTGCAGCAGAGTCCCGTGCCAACAGGATTCCAAGAAGTGGCTGCTTCTCTTCATTTGCACTTGATTCCGCTCTCCCAAATACCTTCCTTTATAGGTGCTGTTTTGAAGGCCCTTCAGACTACATGACTATAAACAGTGATGTTGGGCAAGGCGCTTTCCTCAAGAAGCGGCCATAAGGAAACGAAATTGCTGCCGTGAAATCTGTGCTCGCAGGAAGCGATTTGCTGAGTGATAACCATTTGTCAGGAGCCTTGATCAATCTCCTGCGCAGGCAGGAAAGCAGGCCTCCCAGCCTCCTAACATCTCCATCCTGCAGCAGAGGCTGCGCCCCTTGCCTGGGATTTCACCCATCGGTCCCCGCCTGTGACTTGGGTCTGGGTTTGGGATCCTCCAGAGATGTGGTCCCTGGAACTGTCCTAGAAGGGACACAGGCTGACTGTCACCCCACCCAAGCCCCACCTGCACCCCAGCTTCCTTGCACCTCTGTCTCCCCCACCCCTCGAGGTCACCTTATGACTTTCGGGTGTGAAGCAGCGTTAATCACCTCCAGGCTTTCAGTGGGAAGAGCCGAATCCCAGCCCCGGGCAACACTTGGCTTATGGAGAAACTTATCTTGCTTGCGTTGTTCTCTTCATCAAACATGAATGCCAACAAAAACTCCTCTCCCAGCCTCATGAATTTTGTAAAAAACAAAACACAGGGGGAAAAAATTCTACACAGCACTCCCCAGATATTCTCTGTGAGACAATAAAAGGGATCGTCTCTCTCTCTCTCTCTGTCTCGGAAAGGCTATTTAGCAAGAGCCGGTGATATGAGATGCTTATATTATTAAACAGTGCCCAGTGGCCTTGTTTAGGGGGACCCACTTGGAAAACAGCCAGGCCCCAAAATACAGCCAGATCTCCTCATCTTCCCCAAATCATCTCACTTCTAAAGATCTTTCTTCCCCGCCCAAGCTGAACACCCTCTGCTTCCTGTTTATCGACACTCATAGATGGCTCTTGAAGAATGCATTTCTCTGATAAGCATAGAGCTTTTCCAGACACAGGTTTCTTCATGCTCAGACTTAAAAAGAGAGAGAGAAAGGAGGAGGAGGAGGAAAAGAGAGTGCCGGGATGAGTAGGGAGGAAACCTGGAGAGTAAGATGTGACTCTCCCCCGACCTGTGGCACCCACACAGCACATGGGACAGGACTGCCAGGCATCCTCACAGCATCCGCAGAGCCAGCCTCTGCCCCCCTCCTGCCCATCACGCCTGCTCCCCGCCTCAGTGCTTTGCTGCTTGGAGGGACTGTCTGATTGACTCATGCCCCTCAGCGGCCACCAGCACAGAGCCGGGAGAGGAGCGTCGGTTTCTACTTGAAAATCACTTTGCTTTCCAGGAGACGTCTGTGAGAGGGAAGCTGTGGCTGGAGGTAATGATTAGAACGCGAGAAACCCAGGCTGGGTAAAGGGAAGGGCTGAGGAGCCGGCCTGACAAAGCGCTGTTTTCTCCCAACACTGTCTGGGAAGAGAGAAAAGAAAGGAAAAGATAGCCAGGTTTCAGGACTATGGGATAGGTGCTGAGAGAAGGAAGCTGAGACCCTGTGGGAGGCTCATGGGGACTTCAGAGCAATCTACCAACTCCTACCAACACAGTCCTTGTTCCTCGAGTGTCGGGGAGAAGGTTCGGGCAACACCCGGTGACTCCATCCCTGACCCCTGCCCCGCTCCCCGCCGAGCCCTGTGTTCCCAGTACAACCATCTGTGCCAGGACTGAAGTTCTCCAATTATCTTGTTTCTGTCAGAAGCACCCACGTTATGCTCAGGAGTCACGACTGTACCTACGCGGAGGCACTCACTGTCACAGCTCAGAGTCTCACATCACAGAAGCGATATTGTTCTCATGTGCCAGAGGTCGAATGCTCTCAAGCCTCAAAAATGGTTATTCTCGCCGTGTAGGACTGGAGATGTGCTTTAGAGCAAAGAGGAGGAGTGTTTATTTATCACTTTTTGGCTGTGCTGGGTCTTCATTGCCACCAGGCTTTTCTCCAGTTGCGGTGCACGGGCTCAAGGGCATGCAGGCTTAGTGGTCGCGCTCCTGGGCTCTAGAGTGCTGGCTCAGCAGTTGCGGCACATGGGCTTGGTTGCTGCATGGCACGCAGGATCTTCCCGGATCAGGGATCAAACCCGCATCTCCTGTGTCTCCTATATTGGCAGGTGGATTCTTTACCACTGACCCACCAGAGAAGCCCAGGGAGGAGTATTTACTTCACAGTTTCAGCTTCTTACCAGCTCTGGTACCTAGCTGGCATGTGGCATGTTCTGGGCGATTATTTTTGACTTTTTAGTTAATGCAAACCTTCTCAAATATAGCACAACCCTTGGACGTTAGGGTGGTGTGAGGAGGAGGTGTGAAGTGCGCAGTGCTGTGGGGCTACCCTGAGCCCTTCCAGTGGCAGGTCTCTGCAGACTCTGCCCATCCTTGACCACCAGAGGCCCCAGCAGTGTCCTTACAAGTTCCCCAGTCCCTGAGAAACTATCAGACATTCCTAGAAGGTTAGCAACCAAGGCAAATTGCAACCCTAGGCCAGTCATTTCTTTCCTCTGGGCCCCAGATCTCTTTGGAACGAGAGAATGAGAATGACTTAGAATATTCAAAAGTCCCTCCACCCCTGATTTTCTTGGAGCCACTGAAACTTGGAATTCCACTCAAGGGTCTCGGGATATACCTCGAGTTGGATCTAGTCTCCTTTAAACCAACATGGCAGCCAACACAATTCTGAAATGGGTATCTGTTCTCATATTTAAAAATTCTGAAATGACCACTTAGTTCTCTTGTGTGTAACAGATGTCCACAAAAGTTGGTGCAGCTGTTCAAGTGTAAGCTGGACAGAAACTTGGCTGGGTGGTTGCGCATGGGCAAGGGAGGGGGTATATTGTAGGAGAGGGTATGAAACATCCAAAGGTGGCTAAACCCAGCAATTTTTCATCTCCCTTCTCATTCTGGGAACCTGTGATACCCAAGAGAGAAACTTGGCCTACACTGATGAGACCTGGCTTTTATGAAATCACTGGAGGAGAGGAGGAAATGGAAGGAGCATCTCAAAGTATTGTCAGTAAAGCATTCCTCTCTCCAAAAGCATTCATGACTCTCTCCTCTGGTTCCCACTGAATTCTGTGAGTATCTCCATGAAAGCCCTACCTCTGTATGTCTCCTTATACTGTGGGCCACTTTTGAACAGGGATGCGCTTTACTCTTTGATGTAACCCCAGGCAACCAGCATAGTGCCAAGAGCACAGTGAGTGTTAATCCAACAATGAAGGGGAAAAAAAAAAAAAAAAGAATGAATGAAAAAACAATCTTGCCCAAAGTCACAAACCATCAGTGACAAAGTCAACATTAGAAACCAGTATTCCCAGGTGGCTCAGTGGTAAAGAACCCTCCTGCCAATGCAGGAGACGCAGGAGAGACAGGTTCGATGCCTAGGTCAGTAAGTTCCCCTGGAAGAGGAAATGGCAACCCACTCCAGTATTCCTGCCTGGGAAATCCCATGGAGCGGAGCCTGGCGGGCTACAGTGCATGGAGTCACAAAGAGTTGGACATGACTGAGCAACTGAGTGAACGGTGCATGCGTTCCTGAAACCCAGGGTATAGCTCTTCATATTAACTCTGCACATTTCCCAAGCAGTAAATGACTGCATCCAGTATTACCCTACCCCACTGTCTTTAGGTTTCAAGGCTCTGGGCTGGAGACCAATTTTTAAATTAATTTTTGTCTGACCTTTGCTATTTGCACACATGATCTTGAAGCCAACTACCAACATCTCCTCTATATACATACCCCCAAGGCAGGCTCACCACCTCATATAAGGTGTTGACTTACTTGTGGCTTGAGAATTGGTTGAGAGTTGCTGAAACTGGCCCCATATGGGATTCCAGGAGTAGAAGCAGCCCCTTCCCTTGGGGCTTCTGGGAACTACAGACAACTTTTTTAATGAACCAAAATACCAAAGAAATAGCTCTCTGGACATTTGTTATCTATTGCCCAACTCCCTGCAGAGAGCAGCCTGTGGAATCTGCAGCTACGTACCCACATGCAAAGGGCAGGACCAAGCCCCAGGGGTAATAACCAGGAGGAACACTTAGCCAGCACCTCTCCCCCGAGAGCTTGTTTTTCCTCCAGTGCAATACTGAGGCCGTCTTGGCTCAACCCACCCAGTCCCTGGCAGGAACACGGCATGGGAAGCAGATGGGTAGATCTGAGAACTTGCCCAGAGACTAGTGGAGGGAGGCTTGGAGGGAGCACATGCGGTGATGAGGCCCTGCATCCCTTAGGTGATGTTGCCTAAGGTTGGAGGGTTGCCAGCCTTGGAGAATTTCATGGGCCTGATTTTAAGAAACCTGTCAACATTCCCAGAGCCCAGGAAATAGACAACCATCCTTTGTGGGCAGGCTGCAGAGGAGATAGGGCAGATTCAAAGCAACAGGAGAAGAGGCCACGCAGGGGGGAGCTCTGAGAGTTCCTGGCAAAGTCGATAGAGACAATCCTCCAAACAAGAGGTTTTCAAACCTCAGCAAGTATGAACATCACCTGGAGAATCTGCTAAAACCCCAATGGCTGGTCCCCAACTCCAGACTCCCTGACTCTGTAAGTCTGGGTTTAGAACATGTGGGTCTAAGTGATGATGCTGGTGATGCTGATGTGGCTAGTTGAGGAACCACTGCTTCAGGGGAAGAGGACATTACTTCCTATTAGAGTGAACTATTTAAGGTACCAGAAAGAACTTCCTACAGCAAAGGTTAGGAATAAGACAGGAAATCAGGTTACTGAGGACAGTGCTGAAGTTTCTTGAGCTGGATACTCATCTTTCCACAACGGATCTGAATCAGTTCTGCTTAGCTGCAAGGCAATTTTATCCACCACCAGTTATATTTATGTTCAGTTCCACTACTAGATTATAGAGTTTCTCCTACATTTCAAGCACTGTCATAGGCACTATTCATACAATACACCCAGTAGGACATGAAACTGGGGGCTTGGATGGTTGTTTGGCTGGTTTTTATCTCTGCTTTAGATGAGGCAACTGAGGCTCAGGGACTCCTGCCATGCCTCTCAGCTGGGTTGAGACAGAAATAGGGTTCAAACTCATCTCTCCCATCCCACCATGTGTTTTAGGAATGAGCTGAGGGCTGAAATGCACCTATCAGCATTTTCCTAAATTTTATATTATGGTCCAGTGTCAAACAAAATGTTTTCGTTTCTTTCTTTCTTTTTTTTTTTTTTTCAAAAATGTGACCCAAAATGTGATCCCATGTCAAAAAAAATTTGGAGAAAGCAAATGCAAACAAAAAATTTACTGCTAGACTTCTAGGTTATTTTAATATACTTGAGTATATGAGTGCCAAAGAATTGATGCTTTCGAACAGTGGTGCTGGAGAAGACTCTTGAAAGTCCTTTGAACATCAAAGAGGAAGGGAGGGAAAGATGGCGGAGGAATAGGACGGGAAGATCACGTTCTCCCTCACAAATTCCTCAAAAGAACATTTCAATGCCGAGCAAACTCCGCAAAACAACTTCTGTAGGCTGGCAGAGGACATCAGGCAACCAGAAAAGCAGACCATTGTCTTCAAAATCATGTAGGAAAAAATATAAAAGACGAAAAAGGAGACAAAGGAGGTGGGGAGGGAGCTCCGTCCCGGGAAGGAAGCCCGTCCCGGAAGGGAATTTAAGAAGAGAGGTTTCCAAACACCAGGAAACACTCTCCCTGCCGAGTCTGTGGCGAGCCTTGGAAACACAGAGGCAACATAACAGGAAGGAAAAATAGATAAATAATTAAAACCAAGAGATTACAAGCCCACCAGTAACTCCCCCAGCGGAAAAGCAGCACAGACGCCTGCATCCGCCATTGGGAAGTGGGGGCAGGGCAGGGACGCGCGGGAGGCGCGGGCTGCAGAGCTCTGTAAGAATCGGGCAGGAACGCCCCATGCGCAACCAGAACGATCTAACTTGGGCTAGCAAACCAGACTGTGGGATAGCTACCACGCGAAAAGCTCGAACATAAGACACCGCCAGGACCCAGCACAGAACAAAGGACGGAACGGAAAAAGCCGGCTGCAGACCATTCCCCGCCGGGGACAGGCAGCCAGAGCCGTAAGGACTGGAAAGGGGCAATTGCAGACCCGGAGAGACTTTACTTACCTAACTGCAAGCAGGCTCCTTTGCTAAGACTTCTGGGGGTGCTGGACAGTCACAGTCTGCCTCACGGGGTGCGCCAGCGGTCCACCCAGAGAGCTGAGCGGCAGCGGCGGAAAAGGTGACAAGCCGCGGCGATTGCGCTCGCCAAACTCCTGAGCTACTCGGACCTGGGAAGGGCACAAAGCGCAGTCCCAGCCGCATTTGTGCCTCTGAGGGCTGCCTGAGGGCCGAACCTGAGCGGCTTGGACCGGGGAAGTGCACGCAGCCTAGGGCCGGCCCCAGACGGTTCCCGGCTGAGCATCGTAGAGCCGGAGCGGTTTGTGCGCCGCGAGAAAGGACAGGTCAAGCGGGGCAGAGATACTGTGTACACACGACAGTGCTATTTGTTTGCAGCATCCGCCCTCCCCACAGCGCGACTGAACTAGTGAGCCTAAAAACCAGCAAACAGAAGAAGTTAAACAGAGGGAACCACCTTGGAAGTGAGCCCACACGGCCCATAACATCAGAGAAGAGCCAGATATATTTTTAATTTTTAATATTTTTAAAATCATTCTTTTTTTTTTTTGCCTTTTGCATTTTTTTCTTTTTTTTCCGAGCTTTTTTTTAATTGTTAAATCTTCTATTTCTCCTCTAATTTTTATTTCTATAACCTAGTATTACTATTTTTAAAAAAAGACTTTTTTTTTTTTTTAAGGCAAACACCATATATACTCTTTGGATGGTTGTTGGTGTTTTTTGTTTGTTTGTTTGTTTGTTTTTAATAATTCTTTTTTTCCTTTCTTCCTTTTTCCTTCTGCTTTTCTTTAATTTTTTTTCTTTGAAAATCCAACCTCTCCTCCAGATTTTTAATCTTTGTTGTCAATTTTGTACATTTAAAACCCAAACTTCACTACCCAAGTTTACCTGAGAGCAAGATTACTGGCTTGTCCACTCTCTCCTCCTCTGGCCTCTCCTTTTTCTCCACCAGGTGGCCTCTGTCTCTTTTCTCCCCATCTCTTCTCTATCCAACTCTGTGAATCTCTGTGTGTTCCAGACGGTAGAGAACACCTAAGGAACTGGTTACTGGCAGGATTTGTCTCTCTCCTACTCATTCCTCTCTCTTATCCTCCTGGTCACCTCTGTCTACTGCCTCCCTCTCCTCTTCCCCGTATAACTCTGTAAATACCTCTGAGCGGTCCAGACTATAGAGCACACATAAGGAAGTGACTACTGGCTAGCTTGCTCTCTCCTCTCTTGATCTCACCACATCTCATTCCAGTTACCTCTAACTACCCCCTCCATCTTCTCTTCTCCTTGTAACTCAGTGAACCTCTCTGAGTGTCCCTCAAGGTGGAGAAACTTTTCATCTTTAACCTAGATGTTTTATCATCGGTGCTGTATAGATGGAGAAGTCTAGAGGCTACTGTGAAAATAAAACTGAAAACCAGAAGCAGGAAGCTTAAACCCAAAGCCTGAAAACATTAGAGAACTCTTGAATTCAGGGAACATTAAGCAATAGGAGCTCATCAAAAGCCTTCATACCTACACTGAAACCAAGCTCCACCCAAGGGCCAACAAGTTCCAAAACAAGACATACCACGCAAATTCTCCAGCAACACAGGAACACTCCCCTGAGCCTCAATATACAGGCAGCTCAAAATTATCCCAATACCTTTGATGTCTCATAACCCATTACGGGTCACTCCACTGCACTCCAGAGAGAAGAAACCCAGCTCCACCCACCAAAACTCCAACACAAACCTCCCTAACCAGGAAACCTTGACAAGCCACTGATAGAACCCCACCCAAAGTGAGGAAGCTCCATAATAAAGAGAACTCCACAAATTATCAGAATATAAAAAGGCCACCCCAAACGCAGCAATATAACCAAGATGAAGAGACAGAGGAATACTCAGCAGGTAAAGGAACAGGAGAGTTGCCCACCAAATCAAACAAAAGAGGAAGAAGTAGGGAATCTACCGGAGAAGGAATTCCGAATATTGATAGTGAAAATGATCCAAAATCTTGAAATCAAAATGGAAACACAGATAAATAGCCTAGAGACAAGGATCGAAGATGCAAGAAAGGTTTAACAAGGACCTAGAAGAAATAAAAAGAGTCAAAATATAATGAATAACACAATAAATGAGATCAGAAACACTCTGGAGGCAACAAATAGCAGAATAACAGAGGCAGAAGATAGGATTAGTGAAATAGAAGATAGAATGGTAGAAATAAATGAATCAGAGAGGAAACAAGAAAAACGAATTAAAAGAAACGAGGACAATCTCAGAGACCTCCAGGACAATATGAAACGCTCCAACATTCGAATTATAGGAGTCCCAGAAGAAGAAGCCAGAAAGAAAGATCATGAGAAAATCCTTGAGGAGATAATAGTTGAAAACTTCCTAAAATGGGGAAGGAAATAATCACCCAAGTCCAAGAAACACAGAGAGTCCCAAATAGGATAAACCCAAGGCGAAACACCCCAAGACACATATTAATCAAATTAACAAAGATCAAACACAAAGAACAAATATTAAAAGCAGCAAGGGAAAAACAACAAATAACACACAAGGATTCCCATAAGGATAACAGCTGATCTGTCAATAGAAACTCTTCAGGCCAGGAGGGAATGGCAAGACATACTTACAGTGATGAAAGACAATAACCTACAGCCCAGATTACTGTACCCAGCAAGGATCTCATTCAAATACGAAGGAGAAATCAAAAGCTTTACAGACAAGCAAAAGCTGAGAGAATTCAGCACCACCAAACCAGCTCTCCAACAAATTCTAAAGGATATCCTCTAGACAGGAAACACGAAAGGGTGTATAAACCCGAACCCAAAACAATAAAGTAAATGGCAACGGGATCATACTTATCAATAATTACCTTAAACGTAAATGGGTTGAACGCCCCAACCAAAAGACAAAGACTGGCCGAATGGATACAAAACAAGACCCCTCTATATGCTGCTTACAAGAGACCCACCTCAAAATAAGGGACACATACAGACTGAAAGTGAAGGGCTGGAAAAGATATACCACGCAAATAGAGACCAAAAGAAAGCAGGAGTGGCAATACTCATATCCGATAAAATAGACTTTAAAACAAAGGCTGTGAAAAGAGACAAAGAAGGCCACTACATAATGATCAAAGGAACAATCCAAGAAGAAGATATAACAATTATAAATATATATGCACCCAATATAGGAGCACCGCAATATGTAAGACAAATGCTAACAAGTATGAAAGGGAAATCAACAATAACACAATAATAGTGGGAGACTTTAATACCCCACTCACACCTATGGACAGATCAACTAAACAGAAAATTAACAAAGAAACGCAAACTTTAAATGATACATTAGATCAGTTAGACCTAATTGATATCTACAGGACATTTCACCCCAAAACAACAAATTTCACCTTTTTTCAAGTGCTCATGGAACCTTCTCCAGGATAGATCACATCCTGGGCCATAAATCTAAACTTGATAAATTCAAAAAATCGAAATCATTCCAAGCATCTTTTCTGACCAAAATGCATTAAGATTAGATCTCAATTACAGGAGAAAAACTATTAAAAATTCCAACATATGGAGGTTGAACAACACACTTCTGAATAACCAACAAATCACAGAAGAAATCAAAAAGAAATCAAAATATGCATAGAAACTAATGAAAATGAAAACACAACAACCCAAAACCTGTGGGACACTATAAAAGCAGTGCTAAGAGGAAAGTTCATAGCAATACAGGCATACCTCAAGAAACAAGAAAAAGTCAAATAAATAACCTAACTCTACAACTAAAGCAATAGAAAAGGAAGAGTTGGAGAACCCCAGAGTGAGTAGAAGGAAAGAAATCTTAAAAATTAGGGCAGAAATAAATGCAAAAGAAACAAAAGAGACCATAGCAAAAATCAACAAAGCCAAAAGCTGGTTCTTTGAAAGGATAAATAAAATTGACAAACCATTAGCCAGACTCATCAAGAAGCAAAGAGAAAAATCAAATCAATAAAATTAGAAATGAAAATGGAGAGATCACAACAGACAACACAGAAATACAAAGGATCATAAGAGACTACTATCAGCAGTTGTATGCCAATAAAATGGACAACGTGGAAGAAATGGACAAATTCTTAGAAAAGTACAATTTTCCAAAACTGAACCAGGAAGAAATAGAAAATCTTAACAGACCCATCACAAGCACGGAAATTGATACTGTAATCAGAAATCTTCCAGCAAACAAAAGCCCAGGTCCAGATGGCTTCACAGCTGAATTCTACCAAAAATTTCGAGAAGAGCTAACACCTATCCTCCTCAAACTCTTCCAGAAAATTGCAGAGGAAGGTAAACTTCCAAACTCATTCTATGAGGCCACCATCACCCTAATACCAAAACCTGACAAAGATGTCACAAAAAGAAAACTACAGGCCAATATCTCTGATGAACATAGATGCAAAAATCCTCAACAAAATTCTAGCAATCAGAATCCAACAACACATTAAAAGATCATACACCATGACCAAGTGGGCTTTATCCCAGGGATGCAAGGATTCTTCAATATCCGCAAATCAATCAATGTAATTCACCACATTAACAAATTGAAAAATAAAAACCATATGATTATCTCAATAGATGCAGAGAAGGCCTTTGACAAAATTCAACATCCATTTATGATAAAAACTCTCCAGAAAGCAGGAATAGAAGGAACATACCTCAACATAATAAAAGCTATCTATGACAAACCCACAGCAAACATTATCCTCAATGGTGAAAATTGAAAGCATTTCCCTAAAGTCAGGAACAAGACAAGGGTGTCCACTTTCACCGCTACTATTCAACATAGTTCTGGAAGTTTTGGCCACAGCAATCAGAGCAGAAAAAGAAATAAAAGGAATCCAAATTGGAAAGAAGAAGTAAAACTCTCACTGTTTGCAGATGACATGATCCTCTACATGGAAAACCCTAAAGACTCCACCAGAAAATTACTAGAGATCATCAATGAATATAGTAAAGTTGCAGGATATAAAATCAACACACAGAAATCCCTTGCATTCCTATACACGAATAATGAGAAAGTAGAAAAGAAATTAAGGAAACAATTCCATTCACCATTGCAACGAAAAGAATAAAATACTTAGGAATATATCTACCTAAAGAAACTAAAGACCTATATAT
This sequence comes from Ovis aries, assembly GCF_016772045.2. Classification (NCBI taxonomy): domain Eukaryota; kingdom Metazoa; phylum Chordata; class Mammalia; order Artiodactyla; family Bovidae; genus Ovis; species Ovis aries. The sequence continues at coordinate 97,736,749 of NC_056057.1, forward strand.
AGAAAACTATAAAACACTGATGAAAGAAATCAAAGAGGACACTAATAGATGGAGAAATATACCATGTTCATGGATTGGAAGAATCAATATAGTGAAAATGAGTATACTACCCAAAGCAATTTACAAATTCAATGCAATCCCTATCAAGCTACCAGCCACATTTTCACAGAACTAGAACAAATAATTTCAAGATTTGTATGGAAATACAAAAACCTCGAGTAGCCAAAGCAATCTTGAGAAAGAAGATTGGAACTGGAGGAATCAACTTGCCTGACTTCAGGCTCTACTACAAAGCCACAGTCATCAAGACAGTATGGTACTGGCACAAAGACAGACATATAGATCAATGGAACAAAATAGAAAGCCCAGAGATAAATCCACACACATATGGACACCTTATCTTTGACAAAGGAGGCAAGAATATACAATGGAGTAAAGACAATCTCTTTAACAAGTGGTGCTGGGAAAACTGGTCAACCACTTGTAAAAGAATGAAACTAGATCACTTTCTAACACCACACAAAAATAAACTCAAAATGGATTAAAGATCTAAATGTAAGATCAGAAACTATAAAACTCCTAGAGGAGAACATAGGCAAAACACTCTCAGACATAAATCACAGCAGGATCCTCTATGATCCACCTCCCAGAATTCTGGAAATAAAAGCAAAAATAAACAAATGGGATCTAATTAAAATTAAAAGCTTCTGCACAACAAAGGAAAATATAAGCAAGGTGAAAAGACAGCCTTCTGAATGGGAGAAAATAATAGCAAATGAAGCAACTAACAAACAACTAATCTCAAAAATATACAAGCAACTTCTGCAGCTCAACTCCAGAAAAATAAACGACCCAATCAAAAATGGGCCAAAGAACTAAATAGACATTTCTCCAAAGAAGACATACAGATGGCTAACAAACACATGAAAAGATGCTCAACATCACTCATTATTAGAGAAATGCAAATCAAAACCACAATGAGGTACCACTTCACACCAGTCAGAATGGCTGCGATCCAAAAATCTGCAAGCAATAAATGCTGGCGAGGGTGTGGAGAAAGGGAACCCTCCTACACTGTTGGTGGGAATGCAAACTAGTACAGCCACTATGGAAAACAGTGTGGAGATTCCTTAAAAAATTGCAAATAGAACTACCTTATGACCCAGCAATCCCACTTCTGGGCATACACACCGAGGAAACCAGAATTGAAAGAGACACATGTACCCCAATGTTCATCGCAGCACTGTTTATAATAGCCAGGACATGGAAACAACCTAGATGTCCATCAGCAGATGAATGGATAAGAAAGCTGTGGTACATATACACAATGGAGTATTACTCAGCCGTTAAAAAGAATTCATTTGAATCAGTTCTGATGAGATGGATGAAACTGGAGCCGATTATACAGAGTGAAGTAAGCCAGAAAGAAAAACACCAATACAGTATACTAACACATATATATGGAATTTAGGAAGATGGCAATGACGACCCTGTATGCAAGACAGGGAAAGAGACACAGATGTGTATAACGGACTTTTGGACTCAGAGGGAGAGGGAGAGGGTGGGATGATTTGGGAGAATGACATTCTAACATGTATACTATCATGTGAATTGAATCACCAGCCTATGTCTGACGCAGGATGCAGCATGCTTGGGGCTGGTGCATGGGGATGACCCAGAAAGACGTTATGGGGAGGGAGGTGGGAGGGGGTTCATGTTTGGGAATGCATGTAAGAATTAAAGATTTTAAAATTTAAAAATAAAAAACTAAAAAAAAAAAAAACATCAAAGAGATCAAACCAGTAAATCCTAAAGGAAATCAACCCCGAATATTCATTGGAATGACAGGTGCTGAATGAAGCTGAAGCTCCAACACTTTGACCACCTGATGCAAAGAACTGACTCACTGGAAAAGACCCCGATGATGGGAAAGATTGATGGCAAGAGGAGAAGGGGCGACAGAGGATGAGATGGTTGGATGGCATCACCTACTCAGTGGACATGAGTCTGAGTGAACTCTGGGAGACAATGAAGGACAGGGAAGCCTGGCGTGCTGTAGTCCATGCGGTTGCAAAGAATCAGACACAACTTAGTGACTGCACAGCAACAATGGAGAATCTCAGAGAGAGGGCTAGAAAGCATGACCCCACTTTAACAGCAACACTTGAAATTTCAGGTGCCATTACACTGTGTATAATATAGTCTGGTAACATCTGGCATTGATAATAATAAGGGAAAGAATTTATACCACTAGCCCGTACTTTTCACTTTCATGCATTGGAGAAGGAAACAGCAACCCACTCCAGTGTTCTTGCCATGGAGAATCCCAGGGACGGGGGAGCCTGGTGGGCTGCTGTCTATGGGGTCGCACAGAGTCGGACACGACTGAAGCGACTTAGCAGCAGCAGCAGCAGCAGCCCATATTCTATTAGGCACATACACAAACATTGGGGTAAATCTGGAGAGCATGCCTGGTGTGATCCAAGTCAGATTAGAACAGATTCCAGGACCTGGCACCTTTTGCCCAGCATGCAGATCTCTATCTGAGGACCCAGACCCCATCAGGTGGTCACAGGCTCCAGGGCCCCCCTGCAGCACCTCTGGGGCCCCCTGTAGCACCTCCAGGGCAGGAGTCAGAGGAGCCTGGTTATCATTCAGATCACCTCCCCTTGCAACTCCAGGCTTCCTGAGCGAGAGAGATTCCAACCAGAACTGTTAGTCATTGCAGCTTCTCTCGATCAATTATTCACACTTCTATTTGTTGGTTTGCTTTGAGAGAGGAAAAAAAAAAGTCATGGGGATTTGAAAAGACGAGGGAGAAGGGGGAAGGAAAGCCACTGTCTCTTTCCTGTGTAGGGTGAGGAGGAGAGCCCTAGATGCGCCTCCTAAGGAGTCGTCTGCTTTTGCCCTCTCAGACTGAGCAAACAGACTGGCCATTCCCTTGCTCCCTGAAGCCCCAAGAAGAGGAAGCAGGGGAGCTCAGACCAAAGCCGGATTTCAGGGGTCAGAGTGATGCTGTCCTTGGTTTGGGCGAAAGGCTCTCGGTGGCTGTTTGCCTTGCCTTCCTGGGTAATATTCGACCAGCTGAGGAGCACAGCATAGAAGCAAAAGTCTTGTTGCTCCTGGCACCTGTCACACAGGCTGCGCCATGCTGCATGATTCCTCCCGGACACCTAGAGGGCTGTTCCATCTCACCTGGAGAAATCCAGGTGAGAACCGCACATGAGACACCTGCGGCAAGGTCGCCCAAGTTCACTAGGAGCTTTTCACCCTAAGCACGCCTAGTCAACTTAGGCAAAATGATCGAGATTTTTAAATTGCTATGTGTGGCATTTTGCAAATGGAGATCGCTACAGCATCCACTCATTAATCAGAGAGGAGAGGATGGGCATGGTCTGCAATCGTTGCCATTGAAATGGTCTGCAGTGACATGCCATCCTTTGTATTCAAAGACAATGCTACTAACATGGTACAAAAAGTGCTTATTTTCCACTGCAAAATCAGCATATAATGGCTGAGCTACCAACATATTTGAGAGTGCGGTTTGTATTTGTGTGTGTGAATATGCATATGTGTGTATATTTACATTTACACATACATATACATACACATGGGGCTTCCCTGGTAGCTCAGCTGGTAAAGAATCCACCAGCAATGTGGGAGACCTGGGTTCGATCCCTGGGTTGGGAAGATCCCCTGGAGGAGGGCATGGCTGAAACACTTCAGTATCTTTGCCTGGCAAATCCCCATGGACAGAGGAGCCTGGCAGGCTACAGTCCATGGGGTCGAAAAGAGACGGATGTGACTGAGTGACTAAGCACAGAACTGCATAAATACACACACAGATGTATACACAGACAAATGCTGTTGTATGTACATAATGTGCAAGGCTGTATACGTATATAAATGTAGTTACGCTCATGAACTGTTTCACGTCTATACATCTTAGTTGTGTTTTACCTCTAGATGAGAATGCAAGTTCTGGGACTTCCTGGTGGCCCAGTGGTTAAGACTCTGCCCTTCCACTGTACACAGCTCAGTCTTCAGTCAGGGAACTAAGATCTTACGTGCTGCTGCTGCTAAGTCGCTTCAGTCGTGTCCGACTCTGTGCAACCCCATAGACGGCAGCCCACCAGGCTCCCCCATCCCTGGGATTCTCCAGGCAAGAACACTGGAGTGGGTTGCCATTTCCTTTTCCAATGCATGAAAATGAAAAGTCAAAGTGAAGTCGCTCAGTCGTGTCCGACTCTTAACGACCCCATGGACTGCAGCCTACCAGACTCCTCCATCCATGGGATTTTCCAGGCAGAGTACTGGAGTGGGGTGCCATTGCCTTCTCCATTACGTGCTGCAGTGTGTGGCAAAAAAATAGGAAAAAAAAAAAAGACTGCAAGTTCTTCAGGGTAACATTTTTTCTTTGTATTTCTTCTATATCATCCTTAGTGGAAAATGGGGTTGAAATAATGAAAACATCCTTCATTATTGTTGTTCAGTTGCTAAATCATGTCAGACTCTTTGCGACCCCATGGACTGCAGCACTCCAGGCTTTCCTATCCCTCACTATCTCTTGGAGTTTGCCCAGACTCATGTCCATTGAGTCGATGATGCCATCCAGCCATCTCATCACATCCTTCATTTAAAGCTCCTAATAAATTCTGGTTGGCAGTTAGATTTATACCACCAGTGGGGAAAGGTTCGTGCTGATTCCTCCACTCACAAGCCACCAATCTGAGGCCCACTCATGGCTGAGTCATGAGATGGTCTAGCCACCAAGCAAACCCACTGACCCACTCAGAGAAAGACACCCCCCACCCAGTAACTGCAGAGTTAATTGACTGGCTGGCTGAAGACCTTGGGGTTGATAGTTTAAAATCTCTCTGTTCTCAAACCTCAAGGCTCTCTAAACAATTTTCTGGGGTTCTTTCCATTTAAAATTTTCAATTTTTTTCCATTATAAAAACAATAAACATGGATTCAAAAATTTTAGAAAAACACAGATAAATAAATGCTTGGGGCTGGTGCATGGGATGACCCAGAAAGATGTTATGGGGAGGGAGGTGGGAGGGGGTTCATGTTTGGGAATGCATGTAAGAATTAAAGATTTTAAAATTTAAAAATAAAAAACTAAAAAAAAAATAAAATAAAATAAAATAAAAATTAAAAAAAATAGAAAAAAAATAGAAAAAATATAAGTAAATTGCATCTAGTCCCGTTTTCCAAGCATGGCTATTAATTAGACTTTGGGTGGATTTTTTTTTTATGCATTGTAAAAAGTTTTAATTGTATCATGCTTTTCTTCTTAATGTTATTACACAAGAATTGGTTAGAATATTGGCCTTTCTAAGCTAAATGTTAAATGGCTGCATAATATGTCTAATTTACCTAAGTATTCCTCTATAAATGGATATTTAGATTAATTCCAATTCAGCTAAATAATGCTGAAATATGTATCCTGATGATTAGCATCATTTTTTAAACTTTGAATTGATTCCCACCAAAAAAAAAAAAACTTATCACTAGTTCAAAGGATCTGAATCTTTTAAAGGTTCTTGCTAAATATTTACAAATTGTCTTCTGACTGTGTTGTACTAGTTAGAATTCCCAGCAGCCATGCTTCAAATGCAAACAGAGCCAGTCTCATAGCACACTCCTGGGACTCATTTCCGAAGAACTATTTACAATGTGTTTCGACTCCTTCAGAGTCTCTGTTTACCTGTCCCTGTGCAGGCTCAGATGGCCTGTTATGAACCACATCCCTCAGATATAGACCGTTGTCTGGCAGAGGGGTAACCCTTCCAGTGAAATTTCCAGTTGGGGAACCAATTTCCAGCCCCAACTCTGGAGCAACCACCAACCCAAGGTTCGTGAGCACCCCCTGACCCATCAACTCCCACAGGACAGGACCCTGCAGTCAACCTTAATAAGAATTGCACTGATGCACATCTCACAGGAATGACTGGGGGGATTGTATGGTGTTTTTCAAGAACAGAAAAAACTTGTTGCGTTTTCACTTGTATTCAAATAATCATGAGACTACACCAGTCTTGAACCTTCCACCTGGCCTTCATGCATCCTTCGCGTCATTTTATTTCTCAGTGAACTGATAGAAATTATGGGAGCATATGATGCCAAGTGTTCTCACCTCCTAGCCCACTCCTCTCCTCTTTCTGGGCTTTCCTGATTGAGCATTATGGAATTGGACCAGATATTGGTCATGAAGGAAACACAGTCATGCTCAGTCATAGCCCATTGTGTTAAGGAGAGAAAAGGGGATGCCACTAAATATTCTTGGGGGTCCTTCTTGCTCCAGATGCCCAGAGGGCTTTAGCACATGATTGGCCACAGCAAGTACTTCCAGCTTCCCCTTTCTTTTCTGCTGCAGAGGCTGGTGTGGTTCTGACCAATGAGTTAATTTATATCACAATAAGGTAGGCTCTATCCTCTCTGCCTTGTGTACACACACACACAGTATCCAGTGACTGTAGCTGCAGACGTGGACCACTGAGCATGAGATTATCCTACCCTATCGGAGAAACTATGAACCAGATCTGAGAGACAACCATGCTCTAATCAGGGAGTCAATGTAGTTAAACATCCCAAGTGGTAACCCAGCACTAGTGGACCTGACATATAGTGGCATATCATGTCCAAGAGTGCTCACAGGGTGCCTGAGGCAGGAGAAGAAGACCAACCACCCAACAAGCCAAGTGGGGAGACATTTTCAGAAGTCCTTTGTCCCTAGGAACTCGGGGTATCCAGCTCTGAGCTATGATGTCTGGCTGAGTCACACTGAGTAGATCCTGGCTCCTTTATCTCTATTTTCCAACATCCGAGGCAGTTGTTATTGTTGTTCAGTCACTAAGTCATGTCCACCTCTTCGCAACCCCAGGGACTGCAGCACGCCAGGCTTCCCTGTCCTCCACTATCTTCCGAAGTTTGCTCAAGTTCATGTCCATTGAAGTGGTGATGCTATCTAACCATATCATCCTCTGCCACTCTTTTCTCCTCCTGACCTCAATCTTTCCCAGAATCTGGATTTTTTCAGATGAGTCAGCTCTTCATATCAGGTGGCGACAGTACTGGAACTTCAGCTTCAGCATCTATCCTTACAATAAATACCCAAGGCAGATTATATGCTAAACTGTTCCCTGCCACTCTGAAATTTGTCTCAGTTTGGCTATAGCTAGGAAGCAGAGCTTGCAGAGTGATTGTGGCTCTGGGGAATCTGAAGGCCCATCTATAGCAGGTTGGCTGGGGGGAGGTAAGGAAAGAGGGCTGTACCAGACAACTTGAAGGTGAATCTTTTTAGTGTCTTAGTAGACTTGGACAGTGTACACAGATGTGGTTGCAAAGACCCTTTATCCCTTCTCGTTTTTGGTAAACACCTGTACTAAAGTTCAGTTTCACAAAATGTGTTAAGAGGCCCAAAGCTACGGAACAGGGCTAACAAAGTCACCGTCATGGATCCAAATGCCGGATCAACCAAATAGCTTTGTGTTGGTTCCTTGGCCATGGACGCCACCCCCACCCCCAGCCCCAGACACCTGTTTCAGCAATGTGTGCAGTGGCATTTGTCTTAGCAAGGGAGAACAACCAGGACAGCTTGGCTCATCTCCATTTGGGGAAGAACAACTCAAAAGGCCCACCTGATCAAGTAGCCCCTTTTACCAAAGTGAGACTGCCCACACATGTACACACATTCAATGACAAGTCCTCCTGCGGCCAAACAAAAACCTTGTTAACGAATCACCCCAGTTGAAAGGTAAAGCAGCTTTGGGTCATCAAACCGAAGCACAAATCAAAATCTAACCACTCAATTAAATCCAGTTTAGCTGAAATCATATCTTTTTTGAACACCAGAGTGGCTAATTTCCAAAGGATGTATGAAGATAATTCAACACAGGGTTATTCAATATCAATCCCCTTTCTCTGTGATTTTCCAACCTAATTAGCATTTAGTAAAGATGAGGAGGTGTTCTGTGGAGCTTCTATGGTTGAGGGATCACCTCTAGCTCAAAAGAGGGGAGTGTGTACAATCAATCATGAAAAAAGAATTGATAGAAGCTGCCCAGTGTTGGACCAGCACCAAGGGTGTGTGCGCACATGCATGCTCACTCCTGTCCAGCTCTTTGCAACCCTATGGACTGTAGCCCGCCAGGCTCCTCTGTCCATGGGATTTTCTAGGTAAGAATACTGGAGTGGGTTGCCATTTCCTTCTGCAAAGGCTCTTTCAGACCCAGGGATGGAACCCGCTGTTCCTGCTTGGCAGGCAGATTCTTGACCACTAAGCCACCTGGGAAGCCCCCGCCAAGGGTGAGGAGTAGAAGAGAGGAGGCAAGATTTGCAATGGGTCCTGGAACCCTGCCTCCCCTAGGTCATCCCCCTGCCCCCAGCCCTTTCTAGCCTGTGTGACAGCCCACAGTGGGCCAAGAACAACAGAGACCGCCGCTGCAGGGAGACAGCCGGACTTGTTTTCGTCTCTGACCACTCCCCCAGCAGTCTGGGTCCTGCCAAAGGACCTTGGGTCAAACGTGGGCGGGCGCCAGCTGGCCTCATTCCTGTTGTGACTGCGCTGGGCTCATTAACACCCAGCCCTCCCCCAAGGGCACGCGAGGCAGGAAGCTTTCTCGCTGGCCTGTTTTATTCAGCCTGTCTTCTTCTTTCTCAGAATGGGGCAGGTGGTTGCCCCAGTAGAGTTATAGCCTGCTCAGTGACCAAGGATGGAGAGAGTGGGCTGCCCAGACCCAGCCTGGGTGCTTCCGAGGCTGTGAGCTCAAAGGCTCTCTGGCTGGCAATCTCTCTTGCTACTTGGCACTTCCTGGCATCAGCAGAGGCTGAACTCCCCTGACACATTCAACCTTTGTCTGAAATACCCAGAATGATGCCTGGGAAAGAAAACACTGAGCTGAACTTGGAAAACAGGCGACGTGAGGAAATGCCAAGGACCCGACAGGGGATCCTCTGAGGGGATCGCATGCCACTAGGGTCTGTCCTCCACTGACAGGGCACCTCTGTATGTGAACTGCAAAGATTCAGAGAATCTCAGAGCCTGCACAGCATGCCAGAAGTCACCTAGTCCTTTGCGGCTCACTCCATGCATGCTGAGGAGTTGTTCTGTAAAATTTTTCCAATCCGTTGTAGATGGCCACTTTTGTCAAAAGCCACAGAGACAAATGATTAGAAAAATGAAATTTAAAAGCACGAAATGCAGATTCACCAACCAGGCTCTGAGATATAGCAGCAAGGTCAAATAACTATCCACGTTTCTAAAAGCTCATTCTCAGTGTCTATATGTATCTCATTGTAGGCTGTTAACAATTCACACATTTCAAACAGCACTGACCTAGACCTTTGCTATTAGAATTAAAGTTCAAGGACTAAGAGAATCAGCATCACCTGGGAACTCATTAGAAATGCAGTGTATCAGGCCCCTCCTTGGACCTCTGGAATTGTAGCCTGCATTTGCATAAAATCCTGAAATGATTTATGTGCATGTTCAAGTTTGAGAAGCACTAGGATAGACCAGACTTGCACATTAACAGATCACAAACGTTTTCTCCACAATTCCACCCTTCCAATGCCTCTGAAGAAAGAATCAATGTTGAAGCATCCTGACCATGTTGGAGAGTGAGAGGGGCCTGAAAAACTCAGCTGTGTCCTCAGGCTGAAATACTTCATGGGAGCTGAGCCGCCCATTTGTGGCTGGATCATTCGATGGCTTGGGAGCCACCTGAGAATGACAGCTTGCATTCACCAGATCTAAAACGAGCCCAGGGGAGTGAGCACAAAGGATGAGAGATGTTTGTGAATCTGGCGTTGGGAAATCTGGTGCTGCACCAGGGTCAAGAAGGGAATCCGAGGTCAGGATGTTGCAACAGACAACCCCATTCCACCACCGAGAGGGGGGCCTGCCCGACTGGAGACAGAAGCGTGTTGATTTAGATCTTGTCTGCTTAGCTGCTTGACTGGCTGCAAGGAGTTTGATTATCATTCTCCAGGCTCTGTGCCCTCAGCCGGAACCATGTTCCTAATCTGCTTGGCCATTAAGGGCTCTCTGCGCCCTGCTCTGTCTCCAGCAGAGTGCCGGAGAGGCTGACAGCCCCGGAGGAGGGGGCTGTGCCCTGAGCCCCTCCTCCAGAGTGTCTGTGCCTCTGTCTGGGGCTGCAGACTCCCTTCCATCAATTATCACTGAAGAGCAGCCTGGGTGCTTAATTAAAACAGTGAACCTGCACACGAGGGTGGGAGAAGCCACAGCCCTGTTATACAGTCCAAGAAAATCGAGAGGCATACACGCTGGCTCACCAGGGACCCTTCTCTGGGCACGGACTGGGTTCCCTTTCTCAAGTGCCACCCTGCCCCTTGCTGCCCCACCTGCACTGTGACTCTACTTCATAAATCCTCTACGTCATAAGTCTCATAAGTCCTTTCCTCCTCCACCAACAATCCTCAACTCGCAAAGCTGGGAGACTCTTGAAACCAAGGGCCCAAGTGGCTAAATGTCTTGCCAGAGTTACCTAGCTAGTTTGTGCTGGAGTCTAAGATAGTGTAAGAAAATCGGCCATGTAGGAGTCAATCACTCATATTAATCTCAGCCCCCAGATATGCTATTACAGTGACAATTTTTGTATTCAATATTATGGCATAATGTGCTTAGTCACTCAGTCGTGTCCAACTCTTTGCGACTCCATAGACTGTAGCCCACTAGGCTCCTGTGTCCATGGGATTCTCCAGGCAAGAACACTGGAGTGGGTTGCCATTGCCTTCTCCTTATGGCATAACAATCCACCCCAATTTTGGTTCAGAACAAAAGTGCCCTCTGTGGTCACCCCCTTTCTCACCAGCAACAGCCCATTTTCAGTGTCTTCTGAGAAATGCCTGTCCACACCCAGCATCTCAGCATGTGCTCAGGATTCCTCGAAAGTTCAGTTCAGCTTTTACTGCCTCACACAGGTTGGGCATGAGACTGTTAAGGGCGCTCTCTTTCTCCTTTTGTGCTTTGAATCTGGGAAAACAATGCCTATAATAAAGGATATTCTTTTCTGGAGACTCAAAAGCCAGGGAAAAGAAAAGGATGGGAGAGTGAGGCCAAGTCATTTCTTCCAAAAATCCCTGGTCAGCCTTAGCTGACCAGTTTCCCTTTTGCCCCAGCCTCCTTCAGAAACAAGCAAAGGGCTGACAGATGGAGTTTCTGCTTCGCTCCCAGAGTTAAATCATGGAGAGGTGAGTCTGTCTCCAGCCAGAGGCACGAGAGGACTCTCTTTTCCACCCCATTCCCTGACTTCTGCTCCTCACTGTCCAACTCAACCGGACGTCAGAGGCAAGGGAGCCACAGAGATGCCCTTACACTTTATAGAGGATACAGTAGGGAGCAAAGCACAAACAAAAGACAGGGGACAGGAGCACCTCCCAGGACACGGGGGAGCTACACGTTCGTACTTCCATCCTTCCTTCTAGAGCACAGGTTCCTTGAGGGTGGGGAGAAAAGTGGAAGCAGTGACAGATTTTATTTTCTTGGGCTCCAAAGTCACTGCAGACAGTGACTTCAGCCATGAAATTCAAAGATGCTTCCTCGTCGGCAGAAAAGCTAAGACAAACCTAGACAACATACAAAAAAGCAGAGACATCACTTTGCCAACAAAGGTCTGTACAGTCAAAGCTATGGTTTTTCCAGTAGTCATGTACTGGATCATGTAAGAACTAGACCATAAAAAAGGCTGAAAGCCAAAGAATTGATGCTTTTGAATTGCGGTGCTGGAGAAGACTCTTGAGAGTCCCTTGGACTGCAAGGAGGTAAAACCAGTCAATCCTAAAGGAAATCAAGCTTGAATATTCATTGGAAGGAGACTGATGCTGAAGCAGAAGCTCCAATATTTCGGCCACCTGATGTTAAGAGCCGACTCGTTGGAAAAGACTCTGATGCTGCGAAAGATCAGGAGAGGATGACAGAGGACACAATGGTTAGATAGCATCACTGACTCAATGGACAAGAATCTGAGCAAACTCCGGGAGATGGTGGAAGACAGAAGAGCCCGGCGTGCGGCAGTCCATGGGGTCACAGAGTCGGACACCACTTGGCAATTTAACAACTATGTGCCCAGGCCCAAGGGACACTCAGTAAATATTTATTACAGTAACAAGTGGCTGTAAAAAGGAAGGAAGGAATGGTACCAAGGGCGAAAACAAATCTAACCAGCCCTCATATAGTATCTAGATGCAAACCTGGTTATCAGTAGGCTGCAACCTCTCTAATACGTGGATGAAGCTTAGCTGGTTCTTCCCAGCCTGTCCTCTGGACTCCACCCACAGAAACCACTCTCAGAGAGCCTTCCAGGTCTCTCCCAGATCCAACATGATACTCCAAGGTGAAAAGAGCCTCACCTGGGGAGCTGACACTTCAGACAGGCAGCAGGTGCTGCGGAGGTCCTGGTAGCTGCTGTCTGGCCCCAGCGCCCTTCTGGGGGGAGGTGGGGAGCCAGGCATCGCGTGTTGCCATGCGCCCTGCTCGCCGTTACTGTGGCAACAGCCTGCATTCAGCCTCCTCTAGACTGCCCCGTGGTGCCCCGCTGTCAGAGGCTGTGACCATCCTATAAACCAGGGTCGTCCTGGTCACAGCACAGGTCCAAGAGCCTCGAACCAGGGCGTGGACACAGACTCTAGCCTCCTGCTGAGCCTAGGCATGGACCCAGACACTGGCCTCTTCTGAGCCTGGGTGGGTCAGCAGACAAGATGCTGTCATTCCCCCAAACCCTACAGCTCAGGGATACGCTGCTTCTCTGCATCTGATCACGCAGCCCAGCAGCCAGGTTCAGGAAAGATGCACTTCTTGAACTGTCATGGAGCTGCTTCACAAGCCCTTCTCCAGCCAGGCCCTGACCCATCCCTCCTGAGTCCACACTCCAGCTAAATAAAGCAATTACAGTTCCCCATACAGGCTGTCAATTTATTCCTCTGACTTGGTGTGGGCTGTTCCTCACCCTCCCCCCATTTTTTAGTGGGAAAGTTGCACTTACCCTTCTGGGTCTGGATCAATGCCCCTCTTCTGTCTCGGCACCCCTTTCCATCACCAAGGGCCCCAGAGCCTAACCCAGCCCCCGCTCCCCAGGAGAAGCTTCATTCCCTATTCCAGGCTCCCACGGCAGGTGGTAGGCACCCCCATCATAGCTTGGTGGTGTCTGTGCCGTACTTCCCACGACTGTGTTCATCTCAAAGTCAAGGAAATCAGCTCCCCCATCGTATTATCAGCCCAGCACCTGAGCAAGCGACTGGCACTTCGTTGTTCATTGAATGGGTTTTAGCTTCAAGGGCCCACAGATCAGAGGCGATGTATTTGGCTCTGATCCAGAGGTCAGACCAACGCATGGAGAGCAAACAGGACCACATATCAGCTTTGGACAGGGCTGGCTGATGCTAGAAGCCCCAACCTGCTCGTCTCTCAAGTCCTGATTTTGTGAGTTAGATATTCATTCATTCATTCATTCATCTGAGGAATGTTTATTGAGCACCTGCTATGCATGTTCAGCACTGGGAATTGAGAGGCGAACAAGGTGTAGCCTTCACTCTCTGAAACCCCAAGATGCGAGTGAGAGATGGAAAAGGAAACTGACATGGTGGGGGAAGCAGAGAGGCTATCTCGTCCACAGAAGAGGTACATGGCTGCCTGGGGAGCAGTGAGAGCCCAGAGGCCTTCGAGACGAGAGCAGGCTTAGTGTGGATGAATCTGAGAGGGCGAGTGGACGCTGAGCCGCACCACTTCAGCACGGGCGGTGCAGCCAGGCTGGCCCGGGAAGGGGGGCTGCTTTAGAATCCAGAGTCCACAGCCAATGTATTGGGCGGGGGGTGGGGGTGGGGGTGGGGGGGGGGGGGCTGCTCCAGATTCCAGGCACAGAGCTGTTGAGATGCAAGCCGCTAATTTACACCCACCCTCTCTTTTTTCCTTCATGCTAACTGGCATCCCTGTCTGACCTTCCTCAATCCCCTGACAACCTGGGTGTCTGCCTGGCTAGCAGCCATCCAGAATTTATTTTGTTCCAAGCCCTGGCTGAGACCCACAACACATAGGGGGTGTGGGGGAGGAGGGAAATGCGAGCTGTTTGTGTCTGTGCAAAGCCGGCCCTTCCATTCAATCCCTGGGCCGGGATGGGGCCAGCTTCCCTCTGAAGTGTTGCCCAGGCACCAGGGCTGCCTCTGTCCTACCCCCGTGAGACACCCGGGCCGATTTCAGTGCAGATGGCACCAGCAGATGCCAGTCCCTGGGAGGACCCCTCCTCCCTTGCTAATGAGGGGAGCAGGTGAAGAGACTGGTGAAAGTGATCAGCGATCAGCAGTGGGAAGCAGAACAAATACTGGATGAAGAATTAGGAACCTTGGGTTCTAGGCCCAGCTCTACCATTTGTGAGCTGTGTGACACTGGGCAGGCCACTTCGCCTCTCTGAGCCTGGGCGCTCCTGTTGTCTGAGTCTGAGGTTCTAGCTGTCAGGATGGCGGCATATGCTGTTTTGAAAGAAAAGACCATTAACCTGTGGTGTGACATTGGGTAAATTCCCTCACCTCTTCCCTCAACTGAGTGCTACTTGCTCAGTCGTATTTGACTCTTTGTGACCCCATGCCTGCCAGGCTTCTCTGTCCATGGGATTTTCCAAGCAAGAATACCGGAGTGGGTTGCCATTTCCTTCCCCAGGGGATCTTCCTGACCCAGGGGTTGAACCTGGGTCTTCTGCACTGAAGGCAGATTCTTTACCATCTGAGCAACCAGGGAAGCCCTGATAGCTAAGATTTATAAGTCACATGGCATACAACATGAGATTAAAACTTCATAAAGCAAGAGCCCCGCTGAACCCAGGAAGACCCACGGGGACCTGTGAAGTGCTTTTCCCCACATTCTCCCATTGTCCCTGTGCTGGGCTTCTAGTTACAAGGAAGAAGCTGGTCTACCCACTGGGTTTTCAGCCCTTCTCTGAACCCCTGCCCTTCCTCAGCACTTACAAATCTCTCTTCACTTAGCCAGCATCTTCTGCGGCCATCTGGGACTCAGATCCACCAACCCAGGGAACTTTGGGACCCACTCTGGGAATTCTCACCTTTGAGGGGTAGGCGGGGTGAGCTGTACGCTCATTAGAGGTGAGGCTGAGCCTATCCCCAGCCCTACAGCCCATGGGTACCAATCCCAGGTGTTGATAAGCAACCACGAGTGCTACTCATCAGATAATCCCACTTCTCACTTCTGAAAATAGTGGAGAAACACCCCATTAGGCATTCAAGTCTGGACCTGAGGGCAAACTGGCCACAGAAGACCCTCTAGCCTCTTAGAAAATGCACAGGTGTATCTGTCACCAGTGGACCAGGTGATGGGGTTCATGGAGGCTAGTGGGCATGGCTGAGAACTGGGGCTGGCAGGTGGTGGTCCAGGCAGAGAGGAGGATACAGGGTGGGGGGCAAGATAGATGAGAAGTTTCTTTAGATTCTGAGGCCCTATGAAAGGGGGAAATAAATAAAAACCTTGGAGGAGAAGACCCTAGAGAGTCACACTGATGAAGGGTGTGGGCCATGATAAATTTGAGGAATGCAGCAATGGGCTGGGGGCACGGAGTCATTTACAAAGTCCTGCAGATGACCAGGCATTTCCAACCTATACAGAATCAGAGTGCCTTGACATCTAGAGGTCCCATAAAGGAGTGCGGGAGACCCAGGGATTCCCTAGATATTCATAGAAGTTTCTGGAATAATAACCACAGCCAACATTTATGTAGCAGTCATGTACATTAACTGGTTTTCACAACAGCACTGTAAGATGATCATTATTATTTTCCATGCTTTACAGAGAAGGGAAGGAAGGCAGAGAGAGGTGAAGCAACATTCCCAAGGTCCAGCAGCTGACTTGTGCCAGAGACAGACTTTGAATCACTGGCGTGTCCTTCCAAAGCCTGTGTTCTTAACTATTCTGCAGCACAGCCTCTCCACAGCAAGTGGGCTGTTGCTTTCTTGAAGGCAGGGCCTGCCTCTGTTGGGGGGACCCCACTAGAAAGACCAAAGACTCTGGGGCTAGCTTACACGCTCTTCTGGGACCTGGGAGAATTGGTCCCAAGACCCAGCCCCAGACACCTGCCACTCTGACAGCTGGCCAGGGATGAGGGTTGGGACCTCACACCACCATGTTCTTCACAGGGATATACCCAGTCATCAGTTTTAGGCCGAAACTCCCCTCAGTAGCCCAGCCCTCCTGAAAATTTTACAAATACTGGAAGATAAAAGCGCCGGGACCGGCATGAATGGAGTGGGTTTTTAAGAGACAGTGTTTAACATCCGGCTCCCTCTGATGTGAGTCATTTGAATTCTGATGCATTTCTGGATTGTTTGTTGAATTATGCATCAGCAGCTTCTGATGCTGTTAAAAAAAAATAAAAAAGTCACCGTCACGGGCTGCTCTGAAACCTGCAGCAACGGAGACAGTTGGGTCCACAGTTTGAGGACTGAGATGCATCTTTGATGATGGTGAACCAGCAGAAAGAGAGGCCAGAAGTGGAGACAAGTAGCAGGAAAAACTGGAGGAAACTGGAGGGACGCGAGTGAGAGAAGATGCTTTCCCCAGGATGTGCTCAGGAAAGCTGCACCCAGAGGGAGAGACCCAGAGGGAAGGCGGGTGGATGCGAGCTTCCTGGAAGCCCAGCCACACATCAGTCCACCAAAGAGAAGGAAAACAAGCGGAGTGGGGAATTCACCTGGGCAAAAGACAAACTAGCAGCCACTTTACCACCAAGATGCGCTGCTCTCCTTCAAGTAGGGGCTCCGGATGGTGGGACCCTTCCAGCAGGCCCAAGGGCAGTTATTGCTGCCATTATCTTTTTTTCCCAAGTGTTTTCACATTTATTGCCACCAGTGACTCTGACGGTAAAGCGTCTGTCTGCAATGCAAGAGACCCAGGTTCGATCCCTGGGTTGGGAAGATCCCCTGGAGAAGGAAACGGCAGCCCACTCCAGTATTCTTGCCTGGAAAATCCCATAGACTGCAGAGCCTGGTAGGCTACCGTCCATGGGGTCGCAAAGAGTCGGACACGACTGAGCAACTTCACGTCACTTCAGGATCTTTACTTAAAAACAAGGATGACAGTGCGCCTGAGGCCGTGGAACAGAGAGAACAGGCCTCCTAAGTCACAGGCTGCTCAGGGGCTGGAACGAAGTGGGAATCCCAGTTTCCTGACTTTCAGACACCTTCCCTTCCATCGGCCCTGGCTTCTCACCTCACGGTGGAGGCTCCCAGAATCCCTGACACCCAGCAGGCCCACTGCTTAAGCTGGCAATGCCACATCCAGTGCCCAGCGCAGGGGAAAACAGTGGCCCCAAATGCCTGGTTCAAACCTTTCTCCAGCCCCAGGGTTGAGTGACCTTGACAGAAGCTTGGTCCCCAACCCAGCCCAGGGCCAAAGGATGTGGTCTTTCCTAAGGGCTGTCTTGAGCAGATTATTTAACCTTCTGTGCTTCCATTTCCTCATCTGTAAAATAGGCCTGATAATGGTTCTAACAAACTGTGGAAAATTCTTAAAGAGATGGGAATACCAGACCACCTTACCTGCCTCCTGAGAAATCTGTATGCAAAGAAGCAACAGTTAGAACTGGACATGGAAAAATAGACTGGTTCTAAATTGGGAAAGGAGTACATCAAGTACATATTGTCACCCTGTTTATTTAACTTATATGCAGTGGCCACAGGACTGGAAAAGGTCAGTTTCACTCCAATCCCAAAGAAAGGCAATGCCAAAGAATGCTCAAACTACCACACAATTGCACTCATCTCACACACTAGTAAAGTAATGCTAAAAATTCTCCAAGCCAGGCTTCAGCAACATGTGAACCATGAAATTCCAGATGTTCAAGCTGGTTTTAGAAAAGGCAGAGGAACCAGAGATCAAATTACCAACATCCTCTGGATCATGGAAAAAGGAAGAGAGTTCCAGAAAAACATCTATTTCTGCTTTATTGACTATGTCAAAGCCTTTGACTGTGTGTGTGGATCACAATAAACTGTGGAAAATTCTGAAAGAGATGGGCATACCAGACCACCTGACCTGCCTCTTCAGAAACCTATATGCAGGTCAAGAAGCAACAGTTAGAACTGGACATGGAACAACAAACTGGTTCCAAATAGGAAAAGGAGTACGTCAAGGCTGTATACTGTCATCCTGCTTATTTAACTTCTATGCAGAGTACATCATGAGAAACGCTGGGCTGGAAGAAGCACAAGCTGGAACCAAGATTGCTGGGAGAAATATCAATATCCTCAGATATGCAGATGACACTACCCTTATGGCAGAGAGTGAAGAGAAACTTAAAAGCCTCTTGATGAAAGTGAAAGAGGAGAGTGAAAAAGTTGGCTTAAAGCTCAACATTCAGAAAACGAAGATCATGGCATCTGGTTCCATCACTTCATGGGAAATAGATAGGGAAACAGTGGAAACAGGGTCAGATTTTATATTTTTGGGCTCCAAAATCACTGCAGATGGTGATTGCAACCATGAAATTAAAAGACGCTTACTTCTTGGAAGAAAAGTTATGACCAACCTAGATAGCATATTCAAAAGCAGACATTACTTTGCCAACAAAGGTCCATCTAGTCAAGGCTATGGTTTTTCCAGTAGTCATGTATGGATGTAAGAGTTGGGCCATAAAGAAAGCTGAGCGCCAAAAAATTGATGCTTTTGAACTGTGGTGTTGGAGAAGACTCTTGAGAGTCCCTTGGACTGCAAGGAGATTCAACCAGCCCATCCTAAAGGAAATCAGTCCGGAATATTCATTGGAAGGACTGATGCTGAAGCTGAAACTCCAATACTTTGGCTACCTGATTCAAAGAACTGACTCATTGGAAAACAGTCTAAGGCTGGCAGAGATTGAAGGCAGGAGAAGAAAGGGACGACAGAGGATGAGATGGTTGGATGGCATCACCAACTTGACGGACATGAGTTTGAGCAAGCTCCGGGAGTTGGTGATGGACAGGGAAGCCTGGCGTGCTATAGTCCACGGGGTCGCAAAGAGTCGGACACGACTAAGCGACAACTGAACTAAACGGTTCTTACACCACATTGAAGGAGACAAGACACTTGAAACCTTTTCACTCAGTTCCAAGGAGATAGGAAACAGTCAATACATAACATGTACTGCTTTCATTATTGTTATTCTCTTGCAAAACTGTTGTGAGTTCAGAAGACCAGTCCCCAGGTTGGCCTGTGAAGACCCTGACAAGTGTCCAGCCCTCTTGAGGGGACCAATGCAGGTTCTGTTGAGCTTCCTCAACAGCGATCCTCAAGTCAGGAGGCCCTGGGGTGTGCTGGAGTCTGCCGTACTGGTCTGGCAGGCCTTGCATCCCTGTACCGGTCCTTTTCATGAGACAAGAGAGCCCAAACTACCCTCCTGGACTGCCTCGTTTGGAGGCTTGGGCTCCAGGGAGGCAAGGGGACCCTCAGCCCAATTATAAATCAATCTAGGAGCCCTCGCCAAGCCCGCTGCCATCAATGGCTCTAAGAGCTCAGCCTCGTCTGCCTTCCAGGTTCAGGGCTCCAGGATTAATGAGCATCAGCTGCAGGCAGGCCGATGGGGACAGATGCCGACCTAATGAGCAGGGTGGCCCAGCCCACGCAGATGCCAGGGGGCGGGGCCGATAAGCAGGTGTCATTGTCGTGCTGCCCCTATGCGGAGTGTCATTTTGAAAGGCAGGGCTGTTGTCATCAAGTGGCATCTCATCACCCCACCCTGGGGTGCCATGGAAGACTTAAGAGACCATCCACAAAGACCGGGTACTCTGAGGCCACACCCCCTGCCCCTGGGCTGGGTTAGGGACCAGTCTTCTCTCAAGGTCGCTCAACTTTGGGGCTGGAGAGAGGTTTGAAAACGCTGGCCTGCCCGCCCTCCTCACACCTCCCTCCCCACCCTGGCTGGTGCTACATCTAAGAGCGGAAGTCTCTGCTAGAAGGTCCCTCAGTCACATCTCTAGCGTGGTGAGATTCCCCAAATATCTGGGCACAGAGTATGTCTGGAAGTCACACATCTGTCAATGAGTATAAGTGTCCGGCATCTAGCTGAGCACGTAAGGGACACCATCCAGCCCTCCTCTCCAGGACTTGTCTGTCTATCAAGGACACAGGGCCTAGGGAGATGGCTCAGGAGCATAGAATATAACAACGACAACAATAGCAGTGATCCAGGCAGTGTTCTAAGCTCTTTAAATGTACTAACTTAGTAAATAAAAACAAGAGATACTGAGTCATCGTGTGTCGAATTACATG
Source organism: Ovis aries (assembly GCF_016772045.2). Taxonomy (NCBI): domain Eukaryota; kingdom Metazoa; phylum Chordata; class Mammalia; order Artiodactyla; family Bovidae; genus Ovis; species Ovis aries. The sequence continues at coordinate 97,757,018 of NC_056057.1, forward strand.
AAGGCAGTCAGCGTGAATAAAGCAGAAACAGGGAAGGTCACTTTGGCTGGAGAGACAGAGAAAGGCTTTGTGGAGAAGGCAGGACTGTCCTGACCCTGCTGGAATGTGGGAAGGATGTTCCAGAAGCAGTAGCAGCGGGCACACCAGGGCCAGAGCGGAGTGGGTCCCCTGAAGGACACATGGCTATGCTCTGGAGGCAGAGGCTTGGGGCCATGATGCACCTCTGAGAATGTCTTTAGCATGAAATCTCAATAGCAGGGCTTTATTGCTGATGAAATTTGTTCTTAACTGTTCTCTTAACTGTAGCTTCACTGCTTCTATTTTTTTCCTGGAATGCGATTTTTTTTTCTAAGGTAAAATCTACACACAAGGACATGTACAAATCTCAAGGGTACAGTTTGATGAGCTTTTGACAAATGTATTCACCTGGGTAACTAATATCCCAAATAAGAGCTGGACACTCCCATGGGGCCTGAAGAATACGAAGGTGACTTTTAAAATCTGATTGTCCTGTCCCTACATCTTCTGGGCATGTGTGGATGGGAAGAACTCAGAATGATCAACTTCCTCTCTTGCTCAACTCTGATCCACCCTCTCATCCCAGAAGAGTCACATTTGGAGAGACAAACACCTAATGAGCATTTGTATTTCTCATCTTCATGTTTCCGGAACAGTGCCCAATACGTGGCACAGAGCAGACATCCACTCGTGTTTCTTAAATTAGGGAAAGAATGAATATCCTCAGGTTACTATCTCAGGGAAATAATGGACTCCTCTTTCTCTAAGTTCCCATATGACAATGACAATCACAAAACCTTCCTGTCCCCCTCTTGGAGGGGAGGTCTTAGAAGCGTGCAAAAAAGCATTTTCCTGTAGCCCCCCAGCCCTCACCTCGACTGCGCTTTCTATAGCCAGCACATCTCAGACTTCAAACTCCAGGGTCTCAAGAAAAGCAGGCTTGGGCCATAAGGAATTCCCATCTGTCCCCTACACTATTCTGGAGACAATGTCTGACACCATGTGCCCCCACCTTGGACACCCTCATTCTTTTCTCCCAGATCCTTCACTATGTGGAAGAGCCAGGCCACTCCTTAATAGCTTTCAGGCTTAAAACATTTACACAGCTTCCAGAGCAGAGGGAAGCTTCAGGAAGGACCATCCATATGCATGTGGCCCATTTACTTTCTGGCCTAATCAGCACCTGGATGGGGCCGGAGCTGACTCCTCGCCAGCATGCTCACGGTCAGGGTCCCCGGGAAAGCTCCCTGTGCACAGCTTGTGGGAGACTGCAGGCTTCTAAACAGCATAAGCCAGCATTTAAATCAGATTACTTCTCACTTGCAGTACTGCACAAAAGAGAAAAAAAAATAATGCTGAACATTCTGTTCACGGGAGAAAAAATAGCAGCAGAAAACTGTCACATTGTTTGGTCTATTTTCAATTTCATTCCCCAGCCCTGGAAATAGTGATCCATGCAAGCAGGCCAGAGGAGGACTCTGGCAAGCGAGCACGCAGATCCCAGCTTGGGGTCTGGAAGTAGAGGGGGAGAGGGAGGCTGCAGCTGGGAGAGTGGGAGCAGTCTGACAGACCACAGAGGGTCACGTGGGTTCAGCGAAGAAGCGTGCATTCAGAGAGGATGAAGGGGGGCAGCAAAGGCTGGGCACAGTGGGATGCAGATGGGGTGTAGCTTTCAGAGCCATGGTTCTCAGCCTCCATCACACGCTGAGATCATCACCTGGGAGTTGTGGAAAATAAGGCTATCAAGAGGTAGTCGCATGAATCTACGCATGTGAGAAAATTGCATCGAACTAAACACGTGCACACATGTAAACATACTCACACGAGTACATGTGCAAACTGGCCAGATCTGAATGGGGAACTTGGATGAGTTGCACCAACATTGACTTTCCACGTGCAGTGTTGTACTACGTGCGTTCTAAGTCGCTTCAGTTGTGTCTGACCTTTTGCGACTCTACAGACTATAGCCCGCCAGGGCCCTCTGTCCATGGGATTCTCCAGGCCAGAAAACTAGAGTGGGTTGCCATTTCCTTCTCCAGGGTATCTTCCCAACCCGACGATCGAACTAGCATCTCTTGCAATGCAGGCGGATTTTTTACCACTGGGCCACAGGGGAAGCCTGTTGTACTATAGTTACGTAAAAATGTTATCATGGAGGGAAACTGAATGGAGGGCACAAGGGACCTCACTGTATTATTTCTTTCAATTGCATGCAAATCCACAATTATTTCAAAATAGAAAACTTTTTAAAAAGTGCTGCAGGAGTCTGATTTAATGCATCTAGGGCGCAGCTTCTGATCCAGAGTGCTCAAAGCTCTCCAGGTGACTCTATGCGTGAAGGTTGAAAACCGACCACTCCAGAAGTGGGGATGCTGATGGAGAAGGTAAGACAGACACCTGAAATTGGGAAATCATCCTCATATGATTCTGTACTAAATGCTTCACTGGTGCCTGTTGAATAAATGAACTGCTCAACAGCTGCATAGAAGGAGTCAGGGGTGCTGAGAGAAAGGGTAAGGCTTAGCATGAGGGGAAAGCACTGTGGAGGATGTGGGATTCAAACTGGATTTGATAGACGTGGAGAATTCAGAGAGAGGAGCCAGGAAAGGGCATTGCAGGTGAGCAGAGAGAGGCTTGGAGATGGTGTGGCCATTCTTGGAGGAGGAAGGGAAGGGGGAGGGCAAGGACTCTATTTTCAGCACAACAAAGAGTGAGGGTGGATAAAGCTGGTATGAAAAAGCTGGCTCTCTCCGTGTCTTTGGACAGGTGGCTCTCCTGACCACTCAGATCAGCTTTTCCTTGCAAATTGCCAAGAGCAATCGTCAGCAGAGACAGTTCTCCAGAAGACCCATGGCCTTTTTCAGGTAAGCACAATGTGGAGAACTCGGAGAGGCTCAGATTATAGCTATTTAGTCACTCAATTGTATCCTGCTCTTCTGTGACCACATGGACTGTAGTCCATCAGGCTTCTCTGTCCATGGAATTCTCCCGGCAAGAATACTGGAGTGGGTTGCCATTCCCATCTCCAGGGGATCTTCCAGAACCAGGGATTGAACCCAGGTCTCCTGCATTGCAGGTGGATTCTTTACCACTGAACCACTGGGGATGCCCTCAGGACATAGTACCAATGGGTATAAATGTAAACAGTCCTCATCATGGCTGAAAATGCCTTGCTTGTCTCCACCACTCCATATGGCCTTAGACATCCGCAGCCCAGAACCCAGTCAAGAGCCAGAAAATTCCAGAACTGGCCTGAGAATGGCTATGATAGAAATCTCAGTGCCTGCAAACCAAAGCTAATGCACTTGACACAACGGGTCCTTTGAGTACTCACTCAATGTCTTTTTACTCTTGTTTTACACAAGTTTAATAAGCTCGATGATCGCTTTCCAAGTAAACAAAAAATTTCAGAACAAAATTAAACAGGTGTCACATGAGACAGCATCACTGACAACCGTGACAAGTGATAGGTGTGAGACGCCCCAACTGTAGAGGGGAGACAGGAATTAGATGAAGTCACAAGGTGCTCAGCTGAGAGAAGAAGGCCACCTCAGCAAGCTTGAGGGGCTCTGCTATAAAGGTAGAGAAAGAGCTTTGAGATACTCAAGTGCAAGTTCTAACAAGCCCTGCAGAGGCTCTCCTTGCTTTACCCTTGTGCCTGTTATGTTTGTCCAATGTATACACAAAGGTGAGCAGCTGCCAGTGGGTGAGGAGCAGCTGGCTAGCCTTCTTGATTCCAGAGAATGCCCTCTGCCAAAGGAACTAGTGCCCATCTTGAAGCTTGTCTTCTTCCCTTGTAGCAGCCACCGCTGCCCTCCCAGCACATGCAAAGGGCAGGCTGCTCTCAAACCACTCAGTCTCTTAGTTCAAGTAAACTTAACAGGGAAGCATCCGAGGGACCACGAGAAGCTCTTCTCACATCATGACCGCAGAAACAGCCCTTTGCATGAGATGGACCAGCTGTGAACTCCAACATCAGCTTGGTCAGAAACTCTGGGCATCCTTGACCTAGCTGCGTCTTTGCACCTGAGCAACCCACCCACTGACCTATCGTCCAGGGACTAGAGCCCAAGAGCTGGTCAGCAAAGCACAAGCCACTTAGCTGACCCAATGCCACCACACACCGGTGTGCAGTCACCAGAGCTCTCCTCCCCTTGGTGCTGATGCTGAGTATCTCCTAGGATGCTCTTTGTGTGGGGACAGGCAGGCTGGGCGATCATCCCCCCCACACCCTCCAAACACAACCATCCCAGGAAGCAGTGCTCAGAGAAGAGAGGTCCCCAGCACAGGGAGCTCCATCAGTGCTCTGTGATGAACTAGAGGAGTGGGGTGGGGGGGGGGGGGGGGGGGAGGGGGTGTTCAAGAGGGAGGGGCTACACGTATTCATGTAGCTGATTCACACTGTTGTACAGCAGAAATGAACACAGCATGGTAAAGCAATCATACCCCAATAAAAACATTTTAAAAAATTCAAAATAAAATAAAATAAAATAAGCTGCCCTGGACTCTGAGGTCTTGCCACACACAAGTAGCCCTAGAGGTGGCAGGGAAGGGGGCCAGAGGCTGCAAACACAGGCATCCTGACGTGTGGCTACACATGGTCTCCTCCAGAGCCCCCAGGCAGCTCTCTCTGGATGCTGCTGTGTCCTGCTTTCATCCAAAGGTGAACGTTGAAAAGAGAAATCAGGCAGGGAAGAGAGGCTCTTAGAAGCCCCTGTGTACTCAGGGGCAGATGAAAATATTAGCCTAAAATCAGGCAGTAGGTCAGAGCGTGGGGGCCCAGGCCAGGTCTCTGACTCTAATTGCTGCTAAAGATCGCCGGGCAGCCTGGGTGACAGCTGGGAGTCTTCCGTGGATCCTCAGGCACAAAACATAAATCATCTCCCTCTCACTTGTTACTAATCTTGCCTTCCTGCTGCGTCAGCCAGATTCCCGCATCGGCCTGGGTTTAAACAGGGACTTTTGTTCCCTCCTAGGTTTTTTCTGTTCTTTTCCTCCGACCTCCTCCCCCACCCTCATCCCTACCGAAAGCGATGACCGAGGAGAGCAAACTCCAAAAGGCAGGCTTGCGGCTTCACTATGGGGTTACAGGGAGAGAAGGAAGAGGGGTTTGGGCACCGACATGGGGGGACAGAACCTGAGTGACCAGGAGGGAGAAGGTGGTCGCCTGGATCCCCCTGCAGACTCTCACTGGCCAGCGTTCCTTCCAAGGCAAACCCCTTCTCCATTCCCAGCGTGGCTAGGTGCGTTGTGCATCAGAGATGTGGCTTCCCCGTGGGACTGGATCTCACAGTGTGATGTGGAGAACAGCGCTCGCCCTGCTGAGCTGGCCGAGGGGCTCAGAGACGGTGACCCTTGTCACTCCTTAGGGCAAGGATGGCCCGAGCTCTGATGACGGCTGCAGAGATCTTCTTTCATTTCTTTTGTTTCCTTCGGTCCCATTGCATCACCTCTGTGATGCAATATGGGTCAGAACTTCCTCCTCAGAGGATTTACCCGGAGGCTTGACCCTAAATAGCTCCCCGAGATGCTGCACCTTATGTAACCCTCCCACAGGCTGACGGAGGCTGCACACGGTACCAGATCCCCGCCGAGTCCCGTTTCATAAAACTCGGGGTGGCGTTCCAGAAACTTTTCCTAAAGTTCTCCCTCGAGCTGGGGGACACTCACCTTAGTGACTTTGCCAGTGAACCCCTGGGGGGACCAGATGCTGGCCCCCTGATCTCCCAGGTCAGAAAAAGAGGCTGGATGGGGCTGCAAGCCTGCATCAACTCACCACTTGCTGCAAACCCGTTCTCACAGGCCCCGAGCCAGGGAGGCACCAGGCAGGGGTCACTGGCCAGGTGAGAGAACCAGGACACTGCCAGGCCAGCATGGCTTGTGTGGAGTCTCAGCTGAAGCCGCTCGGACCCCCTCACCCTACACCAGCCGTGAACCCTGGCAACAGGGAGGTCACATGGTGCAGGGCTGTGGTTATGAGTGGGGCTTCCAAGCCCGACTGTGGGGCTAGGATCTGATGAGCCACCTTGACCATGACTTCTTGAACTTTCCTGTGCCCCGACTGGTCTACTGTTCAAAGGGTGAGAGCAAAAGCGGCACAGCATCGAGGTACAAGATTAATGGACATAATCCACGTAAAGTGTTTGGAAGAGCACCAAGCTTGGGTAGGTGCCCGGTGTAGGCTGTGAGTCTGATCTCCATGGTTGTGTTATTACCCTTTATTTTTATTATTATCCTCTCTGGTGACTGAGACTAGTGGCCTGGGATGACGGGACTGCAGGGTCCGTGTGAGGGAGCAATGCAGACAGAGGGATGGTAGTGGCCTCTTGTCACCCTGATCGCCCCCACCGTACCCCGGAGCTGGTCCTGCCTGTTGGAATGGGAGCTCACTGTGCTCTGAGAACCTCAGGGGATCAGTTGTTTCTGCAGACAGTAAGAGCAGAGCAGTTGGAGGTGAGTGTGTGTGTGTGTATGTGTTGGGTAGGAGGACATGTAACTCACATTCCCCTCAGAGTGTGTATGTTTAACCCCAAAGCTCTCAGAAGCTGTTTGCGAAACTGTGGACTTTGCATCCAGGATGAGGACAGCACTCATAGGGGACTGAGCGTAGACTTTGCCGATTGAAAACCTGGGGTGTTAAACCGCCTACTGCATGTTGCTTGCCCACAGCTTCACCAAGTATCAGGTTCCTTGCTAATGCTGGGCAGGACCTGGCTGTTTCTGAGGCTCCTTCTAGCTGTTAAATTCTAGGAGCTGTGACTCCATTCCTGCCACATTTGACTCACTGTGAGGTGCTCGACTCACTCCTTTCTCTCTGACTTTGTTCCTCTTTCATCCAACCGCCTTAGTCTTGGAAGCAGCCAGAGGAGCAGGGACAAAGGGAGACCGAGAGCTCCCTGCCAGGCTGAAAGGACTGGCGACAGGTGTCTGTCTTCCCAGGGGAGGAGGCAGGTCCCCCGGGTCCAGAATCCGGGCCGCAGAGCCAGGAGTCAGTGGACCGAGTGGATGCACCCAGGCTCCACACAGCCCACCCCGAGCAGAGCTTGGCGGGCCATGCTCACAAACATACCTACCTGGCATGAAAATACTCTAAGAAGATGTACAGGGAGCCTCTGTACTCCTTATTCCTCATCCTCCCTATTCCACCCATCCTTCAGAGCAGTTTTGATTGAGACCTACTCCACTCACATTGAAACCCGTGCGTGCGTGTGTCCGACTCTTTGCAGCCCCATGGACTCCTCTGTCCATGGGACTCTCCAGGCAAAAATGCTGGAGTGGGTTGCCATGCCCTCCTCCAGGGGAACTTCCCAACCCAGGGATCGAAAGCACATCTCCTATGTCTCCTGCGCTGCAGATGGATTCTTTACCTGCTGACCCATTGGAAAAGCCCAGGATCAAACAAAACTTTTCAGGAAAACAGGTCTTACCTTAGCTTCCTGGAACACACTCTGATATTTTCTTATCCTATTTCATTTCAAAAACCATTGGATCCAGCCCATGAAATTGACTTAATGGTCTGCTGAGAGGTTGTGACCTTGGTTTGGAAAGTTCTGTTTTAGAGGTAATGACTCCACAGGGCTGCAAAGTAAGCAAAGACCCTGATTTTTGGAGGGACAGACTACCTGAAATATTCAAAGTCAGAATAGCCCTAGGGCTAAACTGAAGGGCTTTCCAGAGGCCTGGGCCACTTTGGAGAAGGACTTCTGTATCATTCCAGCGACTACCTCTCAGCACAGACCTCAACTGGCCCATTTAAAAAGCATGGTACACTCCTCCTGCCAGGAGACTGCATGCATGCGTTGTCCACGTGGGTTATGAAAGAAGCTGCATTTGGTAAGTCACATGCTCTCCAATAACTTCTTAGAAATTGCAGGTACTAAACTACTTCAACAGAGGTTTTCCCTTGCTTCTGAGACTTTCAGGAATGCAGAAACTCAGGCTCTTTCTAATTCACGTGCTGGTCACCCTTAATTCTCTTCAATGTTCAAGGACACCCACGTGAGACAGGAAAAGGACTGTTCCTCTGGCCTCTTGGATTCATAGCAGCTGTTTCCTTCTTGCCAAGAAGGAAAGTATCTAGGCATACCTGATTTTTTTTTTTCTCATATTACAAACTTTATAAAACTTTCAGAAAGGACAAATGTTCATCTAATCCAGACTCCTATTTTCAGGTGAGAAGAGCATGACCCAGGGAAGTTGGTGACTTGCTTAGAAACACACGGATTACTGGAGGCAGGGGCTAGAATTCAGGTGGTGTCCCTTTGGCCCCAGCATCCCACACCACTCTCCACAAGCGGAAGTAAGAAAGACCAAGTTTCCGACACTCCTGGGCTTACCCTCTGATGTATTAGCAGAGGAGGCTGAGGGTGTCTCAAGAGAACTGAAAACGAGTAGGTGATGATTTTGAGGGAAAAACTCAGCCTTCCAGGCCTCATTTCCTCCTTTTCTAAAGAGAAGGAAAGCCAGCCCACGTGGGATATCTGCTTCTATGAGGACAAATCACGTCAGCACCTTCATGTTCCATGCGAAGTTGGAAGGGGCGGGGGCTCTAGTCATACCTACACTAATTGCCCTAGGTTTATGGATCTGGAGAGACAGATATCGACACTCTCATTTTTCCCGAATGGTCCCAGCCTGCCAGACCTCCCTGAGATCAGCAAGGGCTCATTATCTCAGCTGGCCTCTCCCCCTGAGCCTGGCTGAGATGGCCTCACCCTTGCTGGGATAGCCCACCCCCCAGGCCTGGGCTGTTCTCTGAACAGCAGGGCTGAGGTGGACTGAGGGGGAAGTTCACAGAAGCCAATGAGCCACCCTGGTGATTTTCACAGGATGGGGCATCAGTCCCATTTTCTACTGTGAGACATGTGTTTAAGAGTCCATTGATCCAGCTCTCGGGTGTCCTTCAGGGATGGAGATGCTTTTTGGTGGCACGCACACATACACAGAGGCACAGAGGCACACATACCATTCAGATCCTACATTCCAGTGTGTCTCTAGGGACCAGTCAGCCTTTTAAAAAATTCCTGAGGCTGTATCAATGCACCTCTCCTGGTCTGGGGTGCAGGCATTAGTTTATGGGGTTTGTCCTAGTCAATTTAACTGAATGGGGTCAATTCTTTTGCTTTCTAGGGGGGTGGATCCAGGGCTTTGTTGTATTTTCAAAAATGCTCAAGAAAAGAGTTTATTCATATCACAATCCCTGGCTGCCTCACAGCCACACTTAAATTTAGAACACTGAGATTTTTCACGTCGGAAATGAGGACTGTATACCACATTAGCAAAGATTTAATAAAATTTCACAGCTTTCTAGTGGGAACATAAATTGGAACAATACTTTTAGAAAACAATTTAGTAATAGATAGCCAATCTTGAATGTGTTTATGCCCTCTGACCTAGAAACACCACTTCTGGGAATCTAGCCAAAGGAAATAGTGTGAAATACAGAGGTTAAAAAGAAGAAAAGCAAAACTTTATGCACAATCATTTTTATATTAGCATTATTTATCATCTGAAAATGAGAAGTAACTTAAATACGAAACAGTAAGAGAGTGGATAAGTAAATTACGTTGCATGCACATGATAGAATATTAAGCACATGTTTAAAATTATGTTTATGAAGAGTTTACAAGTGAGGAAATTGCTTGAGTTACAAAGTTTCATATATATATGCATGTGTGTGTGTGATTTTCTTTCCAGACTATTCAATGAATACATATATAGTATATAAAATAACCTTAACTATGAAAAATAATTAACATAAAAATTGGAAGGAAATATTAACAATGGCCGTGAGGTGGTAGCACTCTGGGTATGCATTTCCTTTTATCTTTCTGTTATCCATTTCTGTATTTCTAGAATAAAACTAAAAAATTTTTATTCTAAATTCATTTTTTAAAAACTTTGAGCAAGAAAGTATGTTATAGAGGGAAAAGACCAGTCACATCTCTGCCACCAACCTCATCTGCAGGTGACCTCAAGGAAGTTATGTGACCTTTCTACCTCCCTCCCTCCACTACCCATCACCCCTCCCCTCGATCACTAATGAGTGCGTAGGATCACATGATCTCTAAAATCCGTTCTTCTCTAACATTCTATATCTCAAAATATCATCCTCCTGTGTTTGAGGATGGAATCTCAAAAAGGGGCCCAAGAGGCGTAACCAGCTTACGAGTAAAACACTATAATCATCTTAACAAGCAATGGACTTGGAAGGGTCTTCTGGAAGATGCAGCTGTTCTTTTACAGTCAGCGGAGAAACATGCTGACATGATGTCCCTGGGTGTGGACATCTGGAGCCAAACACCCGAAAGAACGGGTTTGCTGGCAGCTGTGCTGTGAAACCAGGAATGGCGGTTGGGGGAGGCGGGGTCTCGGCCCTGAGTCCATCCACCAGCCTGGCTGTAGCTACTCTTGTGAGTCCAGGGCAGACGGCATGATGACCCACACTGCGGCAGCAGGACAAATCTCACATCCCACAACCTCCTCAGCAGCTCCAGTTCCCAGCATCCCCCCCTTGACTGAACCCCGGGGATGCTCTTCTCTGTTTTGAGCATGGAAGTCCTTCCTCCCAATTTGTAGTCGTCTTGAGTCCTCGAGTCCCATTTCCTCAGTGGTGTTATCTGGCAACGAAGTGTTGATGTGGTGTTGATGTCTGCCCCTTTCTGGATAATCCCACTGCACCTGGATGGTTCACAGGGGAGGAGAAATGAGGAGAATCCACAAACTAAAGTGGCTTCCTACCCTGGACAAGAGGATGAATGGATCTCTCAGGTCCCTTCCAATGTGGAATTCCACAACTGGATAATCTCATGTGGTTGCATAGTCATCCTTGGGATTTGCAAGGGGCTGGTCCCAGGAGCCCCCATGGGTATCAAACTCCATGGATGCTCAAGTCCCTTATATGCAACAACATAGTACAGTTGGCCTCCTATATCAACAGGTTCCACATCCACAGACAGAGGGCCGACTGCTCTCCTCTGGACCTTGGCCATCTTTCCTACAGTTCAGAGAAAATAATGACTTGCTTCTAAGCTTGATATTTGGTCTACATACACTAGGAAGGATAGGAGTTAAAATAGCGAAATATTTCCACACTGGTTGGTAAGTAGCCACTGCCTTTCAACACCTCGCCTGTTGCTTCAGCAACCCAGGCTCTTCCACTAGAATACTGCTCAAGGACCTTGCTAAGATCCATCACCTAAAGGGTTAATGTCTGGTCCTTCAGGGAACCTCCAGGATCCAGCATTAGGCTTTATGCCCCTGATGGTGAAATGTTTTGAGTCTTACCACTCATGTTCCTTCTGCCTAAATTGAATCTATTGGGCTGAGAGAAGCTAAGACTGAAAATCCTTAAGGAGAGAGTTGTATGTGATAACCAGGATGGTTTAAAACCAATAAGGACAAGTTTTGGTTTGGATCACCCAGTTGTCCCTACTGCTTGGGGGAGGTGGGGAAAAGGTCACAGTGATGGCAAACAGGTAAGAAAAGTAGGCTGTGTCTTCTGCCCCATGGCCCTGCTTTCTTTGTAGGGCTCACATTTCCTCCTTACTGACTGGGCTGAAAGTCCTACTCAAGTGAACAGACGTTGAAATATCACATAAGCATCACCATCCGTCCTACTGGGCTCTTCCAGGGGCTACTGAGCAGTCACTGTGTTTCCCACCTGGCATCTTGAGGAGGAAGAAGGAAGCAGAGATGCTTTTCCTGGCTCTAAGGGGAAGAGAAGGATGGAGATGCTGAGCAGATGGCCTTGGGTCACCTTATCTATCATACGGACAGCTGGGAACAGACCCAGCCTTGCCCTTTGCCCTCCATGGAGGAATCGTGGAATTATCACCTCCATTCCCATCAGTAGAGGAGAGCTCTGGCAGGATTGCATTCTGCTGGCTGTATGTGGGAGACTGGTTTATGAGATGGAGGCCAGAGAGATTGGCTTCAGGGAAGGAGGGGTCAAAGTGCTGCCTTTTGATCATGAAACCATCGTCATTCTGGCCTGCCCTCTCCTAGCACTCACCCCACCCCCAGGTTCTGCTGAGAAAGGCCGCCATCATGTTATACCTTTACAGGCTCTCCATCAGGAGATGTAGAAGATGTCAAGGACGTCTCTGGACTCTAGGTCTTGCCCTTTCTGTCTGTCAGTCCATCTGTCTGTCCCCTCACTGCAGTCTAGCATCCCTCCTGGGCAGGGACTCTACTGAAAGCTAAAACTTCAGATGTGAACTCTAGGAGACAACAGCCCAGGAGGCAAGCCCCAGTCTTCAATAGTGTGTTGTTGAAAAAGTTCTGGTATGTTGGCCATCATCCCAATTATGTTTGCCCATGATATGATCTGGCTGTCACAGATTAAAGGAACTCAGGGTGGGGTGGCAGGTGGTGGTCAACCCAAAGAAATGTTTGGAATGAAAGGAACAAGGAATGAAAGGAACAAGCTTGTGCTCATATGTTTTCACTTGAATGTATTCAGATCTGGCAGAGAAAGTGGGTTAACTTTTCATTAATGATTTGCTCCATTTTCTCCCCCCAGCTACAGATGAAGGCTCTCCCACCCCTATTTCCTGGAGTGGTTGATACTCTACGCAGGTTCTCTCTCCCTGTCTCTGTTAAGCAACTCCCACCAATCAGATTGCTCGCTGGCACCTCTCATTCCTACTTAAGCCTCAGTTCTGAAATCCTTCATCAACAACTGTTAGCAGTTCTGAGACACAATTGACAAGACCAATGAAAGACAGTTTATAGGCTTGGCTCTTGCCACCAAATCTATGTCAACTTGAAACGGCTTTCAATTTACTGGCATCAAAGGACCCAGAAGGTAGGAATGGGCTGGTACTGCCATTGTCACATTCGTGGTCGTTTTATTTGAAATTTGAGTCTTTTCAATTCATCACAAGTCTTCAGCAAGGTCCTGCTTTCAAGTTCTGTTCCAATCTAAGCAAGAGCCACTTGGGCCCAGATGCACTGTTTATAGTTACATCATGCTCGTAAGCATAGAGGAAGAGAGTAATGTTAGTGTTAGTTACTCAGTCGTGTCCGACTCTTTGCAACCCCATGGACTGCAGCCCGCCAGGCTCCTCTGTCCATGGGATTCTCCAGGCAAGAATACCAGAGCAGGTTGCCATTCCCTTTTCCAGGGAATCTTCCCAACACAAGGATTGAGCCCTGGTCTTCTGCATTGCAGGCAGATTCTTTACTGTCTGAGTAGCAGGGAAGCCCATAGACGAACCGAAGACACAAGCAAATGATGTGCCCATTGATGTGTGAACAGAAAAGGACCAAGAAGTTCTGGCATCCAACCCACTGCCCAGCACCCGTTGTTTAAAGTGCACTCCTCACCACTTGGACTTCTCATTTCCACATCCCAGACTCCCAGGGCCTTTTTCTCTAGATCATATAGATCCTCATGCTTGGAGTAGGAGGGATCCCAAATTCTATCCACCAACCACATCCTTGAGTGTCTTGACCCCCTCAGATAGATATTTTTGAAATGGTTTACCTCTCCAAACCCAACAAACACCCAACACCCCGCTTTACAGAGCTCTATCCTCAGGGAACATTTCCTAGGCCCTCAAAGGTGTTCAGCTTTATCCCCACCTAATAACCCCCATCACTTCGTGGCAAATAGATGGGGGAAAAATGGAAACAGCAACAGATTTTATTTTCCTGGGCTCCAAAATCACTGCAGAATGTGACTGCAGACATGAAATTAAAAGACGCTTGGTCCTTGGAAGAAAAGTTATGACAAACCTAGACAGCAAATAAAAGAGCAGAGACATCACTTTGCTGGCAAAGGTCCACATAGTCAAGCTATGTGGTTTTTCCAGTAGTCATATACAGATGTGAGAGTTGGACCATAAAGAAGACAGAGCACTGAAGAATTGATGCATTTGAGCTGTGGTGCTGGAGAAATCTCTTGAGAGTTCCTTGGATAGCAAGGAGGTCAAATCAGTCAATCTTAAAGGAAATATTCAACTCTGAATATTTATTGGAAGGACTGATGCTAATGCTGAAGCTCCAATACGTTGGCCTCCTGAGGCAAAAAGTCAACTCGTTGGAAAAGATCCTGATGCTGGGAAGACTGAAGGCAAAAGGAAAAGGGGGCAACAGAGGATGAGATGGTTGGGTGGCATCACCGACTCAATGGACATGAGTTTGAGCAAACTCTGGGAGATAGTTAAGGACAGGGAAGGCTGGCAGGCTATAGCCCATGGGTTGCGAAGAGTCTGACAAGACTGAGTGGCTGAACAACAACGACAGTGCCCCTACAGAGCAGATCCTGCTGCTTAGAAACTCTCCCCTCTGCTTGCTCATGGTGGCTCCTTGTCACCTGGCAGATCTCAGGGTAGACACTTCTACCTTCCATTCAGAGTAGAGGGCCTGCCCCAACACCCGATTATCTTCTATTTCAACACCCTACTTGTTTCTTCCAAAGTCGTTATAACTACTTGTCATTATTTAATCTGTTTTTGTCTTTTCCCTGTTTATAATTTGACTCCCTTTGTTGAATGAACAAACGAATGAATTGGATGGATGGATGAAACTGCATGCTAGCTCCATGCCAGGCATTCTTCCTGCACGGGTGATGCAACATTCTACCAGACAGATGGCCTCATGGGGCTTCTCATCTTGCAGACAGAGGCCCTATGAGAAACTGAAATTGCGGGAGGCTTATACAAAAATGAAGGAGCTCAGACAGAGGCAGGAGGAAGGGAACAGCATCTCGTCAGCTGAAAGCTAAATCCGGTGTAAATATCACAGAAAATCTATTAGTGCTACCGGCTTGGAGGGCAATTGCTTTTTAATATAATAAGATCTTCCTTGGAGGCGATTATGAGGCCCTGATAAGGATCAGGTGACATGTTGAGGTTTTGCAGATGGATTAATTTCTGTTTACATCTAGTTGCTTATGGCCCGGGGAGTTCTTGGTTTTCAGAGAGAAGATGGGAGAAAGGGCCCCTGGAGAAAGCAACCTGCACAGAATCCTTTAGGTGATATTCTAGGGAGCACAGGGCTTCCCAGGTGGCTCAGCAGTCAAGAATCTGCCTGCCAGTGCCCGAGACGTGGGTTTGATTCCTGGGAAGATCCCCTGGAGAAGGAAATGGCAACCCACTCCAGTATTCTTACTGGGAAAATTCCTCAGACAGAGGAGTCTGGTGGACTACAGTCCATGGGATCGAAAAGAGTTGGACATGACTTAACAACTAAACAGCAACTGGGAAGTACATTGCCTGCTGAAGGTCACAGGGTGAGCCAGAAAGACAATCAGGGCCCCTGGGGAGGGCCCTCCACTCAGAAAATACAGGCCAAGATTTGGATGAGGCTCCACTCTCTTTCCCTCCCAAACCTCAGGGCTGCCCCTGCTGAAGTGGAAGAACTCCCAGGGACAAAAATGTAGGGTTTAGAGACAAAGTGACCTGACACATAAGAGAACTGCAGGATTAAACACTGATGGAGGGGAACAGAAAAGGGCGTTTACCTCTTAGCTCATCTTAGTCGCTGTCTCAAACCTCCATACTCTTGTGAGTAAATACTATTCTTCCCTGAGTTTCACGTAGAGATAAACTGAGGCCTGGGAACAGTCAAGGACAGACCCAACCACAATACAACAGAGTCTGGCTCCTGACTCAGTGTGCCCCGTGACACAGGGCACACACAGCAAACCCCCAGATGATAACTCTAAAGACTCTCCGGACAGAGGCGGCTTCACTTTCTCCCAGAGCAGTGAGCTTGCAAGCCTACTGGCTCACTGGCTACACTTTCCATCTTTAGAGAATCAGAGCTCCTAGAGTGTGTGCCGAAACTTCTTTGGTGGCTCCGTGGGTAAAGAATCCGCCTATAGTGCAGGATGACATGGACACAGGTTCGATCCCTGGGTCGGGAAGATCCTCTGGAGGAGGAAGTGGCAACCTATTCCAGTATTCTCGCCTGGAGAATCCCATGGAAAGAGGACCCCGGTGGGCTACAGTCCATGTGGTTGCAAAGAGTCAGACACGACTGAAGTGACTAAGCACACACATCCAGAGTGTGTGCCAAAATTTCCCAGGTATCAAGACCTGGTTGCCCCACCAGGACATCTGTGAAACAGGAGCAGCGAGCCTGGGCAGGGTCCGTGGACTGCTTTTCCCAACACGTGGCAGCAATCGGGGCCTACGTCAGCAATTATGAGGCCACCAAGAGACAACCCTTCACCCATGTCTCTAAGTTCTAATTCACACAGACTCACTCTCAGCATAAACTCCCCCAATACAGTGGAGAACATACCTAAGCCACTCAGGGGTGGCTTACAAACAGACTTCCCACGCATCTCTGGTTGCCTGGAACAATCCTCTTTTATGTGAGTGTTCGAGGCAAACTATTAATAATGCCCCCTTTTACTTTAAAACTCTTTTCATTTGGACAAGAAATTCTAGAGTCTTCCTACTTGTGATGCACCTGGATGCTCAAATGTGTGAAATCCTCACAGAGATGATGCTATTTTAAGGTGCGGTGGTGGTTTTAGTCGCTCAGTCATGTCCGACTCTTGCGACCTCATGGACTGTAGCCCGCCAGGCTCCTCTGTCCATGGGATTCTCCAGGCAAGAATACTGGAGTGGGTTGCCATTTCCTTCTCCAGGGGATCTTCCCCACTCAGGAATCAAACCTGGGTCTCCTGCAGGCAGATGATTTATGACTGAGCTATGAGGGAAGGCTATTTTAAAGTTCATCCACCCACAACTATTAAAATGCCTTACTCTGACCCCCATGTCCGCCACCCACTACCCCCCACACATCATGCAACCATTAATTTACAATGGTTGCATTACACATACACATGGATATTAGGCACACATAATACACCAGCCACCAGCCGGCATACTCTTATACTCCTAGTCCCCACCCGAGTCTCCCAACCACAGCAGATGAACTTCCTCCCTTCCACTGCTGGGGCCCAAACGCAACCACACATATCTCATAACCTGGGGGAGCACCAGGACAAACGCGCCCACTCAGACATCCATCCCAGCCAACTAAGCCTTCAGGGATTTGAAACCAAAAGGCCCTGGCTGCTATAACGGCTACAACCTTGTAAGGACATGAGTCCAAGTTCATTAAGAAGCTCTGTGCAGATGAACCCTGTGGCCGCTGTGATTAATAATCATAATAGACAGTCAGCTGGAGGGCTTCCCAGCTGCGCCTCCCAGGGGCCCGGTTCTCGGATCCCCTCTCTATCCACCAGTGAGTAATGGTTTGGTTTATTGGAGACTCTCTTTCCATTTTTTATGGCTTCAATTAAGTGATGGGGAGAATCTATCATGTAACCTTCTTGCTGCACTGCTAAAGACTTCCGGAGGGGAAAATATTTATCAAACCCCCAAACCATCAGAGGAGAGGCTGCGGTAGACCTAACAGGAAGCCAGGGTAGCAAGGAGGTGACCGAGGTGTAGGAAAAGAGGAAGAAAATATCCACATGGAGGTTTCCTGCCTGGACAAGAGCCACATTGACTGTAAGATATCTGCTCGATTCACCAACATCAGGCTGCTTTTCCCTCCTCACCTCAAATCCCATGCCCCCAGGCAGCCTTCCACCAAATACCCGAATCACATGGACTCCCGGAGCCCAACAGGTTCAAGGTGGCAACAGTGACAGAGATCCTGGTGAGAGGTGGTCCTCATGGTGAGGGGCACAGGATATTCATCTGATGGGCAGTCCCTGGCCTTACAATATCCACAGAAATGTGGCACCCACTTGAAAACTGCCCACACTCCTCATGAAACTCACAATCCCTGGGTTGATAAGACTGCCAAAAAACCCATTTCCTGGTTGTAACTACAAATTCCTCCCAACACCAATGACAACAAACCCTCTCCCAGACCAATTCATTAGAATCTGCCACCTCCTATCCTTGGCCTGGAGTTGGCCCTTACCCTCTCCCTGACCTCTGCCCAGGCAGCCCTGTGGGTAAACGGAGCCGGCTCTTTTTCTGCCCTTTAAATTATTCACGCCCCAATCTTGGTCATTGGCATTAATCTTTCATTTGCTATTTAGACATCTGATTCCTGGGGCAGGATTGAGAGATGTCACTTGGGAGATCAGGTTGGCCAGAGGGGAGGTCTGAAGGGGGTCGGGGGCTTGTTGAGCAACAAGGACCTGCCTGGAATTAATGGGGTCATCTCCCTGTTCCCCATCGCTCAGAGGAGCAGGAGCAAGGGACAGGAGACACAGATGTGTCTGAAGGAATGAAATCGCGGGTCCATCCATTCCATAAGAACTGAGCATTTGCACACATGTATGTGTGTGTGAAGATGGGGTGACCGTCACTCAGCTCTCATCCCCCACTGCTATTCACACAAGCATGGGTGCTTCTTCATATACCACAGAAAGGGGAAAGTGTCTCAGAATGTAGAACAGACTCGGCTGCAATATTGAGCCCAATATTAGAGAGTGAGTGTAGTCCTACTGATGATATCAGGACAAGGAAGGGGTTTGTGTCTCTGCAAAGGAATGTTGTTGGATGCCATTTTGCCTGCTCTCCTCACACACCTCCTCAGGGTGTGCCCTGTAGCTGGTGTGTATCTGCCCTTGGGCAGAGGACTGGGGTATCTGGGCACCTATACAGGAGAGCTGGTAACTGGGCAGAGACTGAGGATCAAATAAAAAGGATACCTATGTGAACCCTGGGAGACAGTATGGTCTTCATACATTAACTGGTAATAACTAAAGGTTACATTGTCTTAGTCCCCAATCAGTTCAGTTCAGTTGCTCAGTCTTGTCTGACTCTTTTTGATCCCATGAATCTCAGCACACCAGGCCTCCCTGTCCATCACCAACTCCCAGAGTTCACTCAAGCTCATGTCCATAGAGTCGGTGATGCCATCCAGCCATCTTATCCTCTGTCGTCCCCTTCTCCTCCTGCCCCCAATCCCTCCCAGCATCAGAGTCTTTTCCAATGAGTCAACTCTTCGCATGAGGTGGCCAAAGTATTGGTTTCAGCTTTAGCATCAGTCCAGAACTGATCTCCTTTAGGATGGACTGGTTGGACTTCCTTGCAGTCCAAGGGACTCTCAAGAGTCTTCTCCAACACCACAGTTCAAAAGCATCAATTCTTCAGCGCTCAGCCTTCTTCACAAGAGTTCACTCTAATAGAAGAGAAATGATGAAATATGTCTCCTCTCCTCCTGCTCTCCCTCCTCTTTCTCTCTTCCCTCTCCTCATCCCCTCCTTCTTCTTCCCCAGTCTCATCTAAAAATTGGGGCTTCCCCAGTGGCCCAGTGGTAAAGAATCCACGTGTGATGCAGAAGACGCAGGAGACCCAGGTTCTGTCCCTTGGTGGGGACAATCCCTTGGAGGAGGGCCTGGCAACCCACTCCAGTATTCTTGCCTGGAAAATCTCCATGGACATAGGAGCCTGATGGGCGACAGTCCGTAGCATCACAAAGAGTCAGACATGACTAAAGTGACTAAGCACGCACCCACACTCACCTACCAATTACAAAGTGCCAGGCACTACGCTAAATGTTCTATGTTCATTAGCTCAGTTAATACCTACAACAATCCTAGCAGGTAGGATGATCAGTACTCTCGTTTTACAGGTAAGGAAACTGATGCTTGGAAAAGTTAATTGCCCAAGGTCTCATGGCTAATAAGTGGTTAGGCAGAACTCAAGCGAAGGACATGTGAATAAAGATAACAAGCTCTCCCTATCTGTTTAAGAAGAATAAATAGATGAACACAATAATGACTAAAGAGCACTGGGAAAAGAGGTTAGAGTTGTGCTGTACAATAAGGCAGTTACTAGTTTCATATGCTAGGTTAAAATTAAACAAAATTTAAGGTCCAGTTTCTCAGTCAAACCGGCCACATTTCAAGGGCTCAGTTGTCAATGGGGTTGGTGGCTACCAGGATGACCAGTGCAGAAATGATTACTGCCATCATCACAGGAAGATCTACTGGACAATAGCGGGTGAGAAGATAATTTAAGATGTTGGCAAAATGGAATGCTTTTCAGAAAAAAACATACAGGAAGGATTACATCGACTTGTGAGCTGGTTAGATCTAGAAAGGACAAGAAACAGAACAGGAAAGAAGAGGGTGGAGGCAGTGAGAGACAGATCAGTCGAGGCCACTCAATATTGCAGGAGGGGAGCTTGAGGATTCATGTCCAACCCCTTCCCGTTACAAAGGAGGTCAGTGACCACTGGGGAAGCCACTGCCCTGGGGGCACACAGCCAATTAAGCCCAGGGCTCTCCCCATCCCACCCAGCCTGTCATCCCCGGTCCTTTCCATCGTCCCCATTCCTGATCCCTCTTGAGATGTGTACTCAAGAGGTGATTCTCATCACGACCTCACACTACTCTGACTCCTATCGGGTAAGTTTGGCTTGGGAGCAATAAACTGCCTTCATCCCACTAGTTACCTCTTCCCTTCTTGTAATGAAGCAAGGCTGCTCAAGAATGAAAAGGTGGGCTTTTATAAAAGGGAAGTCACTGGAAAGGTAAATGGTACACCTGGGGCTTGGGAAGCTGTGAAGTAGGGCTGTTTTCTACTCTGTCCCTAGGATGTGGCTTAGGGCACATTATGGGATGTCAGTAGACACTTCTCAAGTAAACCAGTGGATGGTGGAGTAGGGTCAGTGGGTGGTTGGCTGGATGCATGGATGAATGGATGGATGGGTGGGTGGATGGATGGGTAGATGAATGGATGGATGGACGGACAGAAGACACCTGTACAAAAGTTCTTTAAGCACTTCATGGGCTGGTACCACAACCCCTCCTCTCTTAACCCCCACTGCTATTGACACAAGCATGGGTGCTTCTTCACATGCTACAGAAGGGGGAAGTGTCTCAGAATGCAGAACAAACGTGACTGCAATCTGAGCCCAATATTGGAGAGTGAGTGTAGGCCTACTGATGATATCAGGACAAAGAAGGGGTTTGTGTCCCTGCAAAGGAACGTTGCTGGACGCCACTTGGCCTGCTCTAGAAATCCACAGACTCTAAGCCAAGCCTGTGACCACTCTACAGGGACTCCTGCTTCCCTTTCAGCCTCAAAGATCATTACCCATCTCAGTGCGAGGGCAATCCATCCTCCTAACACCTCACTTACTGAACAGGACGGTCGGGGAGCCTCTAAGAGCCAGAGCTGAAATGGCAGAAGGGGTGCCTCACTGAGGGCTCCTGGGCCCCATTTTCTCCATGCCTTAGACACTCAGGCTTGCTGCCTCCTCACAAGGCCTGGGCTAGGAATGCGGGCTGCTTCCTTTGTTTCTCTCTCTTTCTGGACTCACGTTCCATGGTGTTCCCTCCAACTACACATTCAGCCATTTAAATGATTAAACTGTTTTGAGACAAAATGAGAAATCTCGGGATATAGATGCTGCCTGGTAGATAAGGAATGAGATAATGCTTTAGCTCACAAATTCCTTGAGGGCAGAGATTTTATTTCTGTATCTTTTAAATCTGAATTTCCAACATGCAGAAAAATGCTTGGCAAATAATAAACCACCAATATAAAGGGTGAATAAATAAATGAGAGAGAGGGAGAGAGAGGGAGAGAGGCCCCGTCAGCACTATCTCTGGTACTTCAGCTGGTACCCAGCCAGTTCTTGTTTCATCCCCAGGAAGGCTGGCCTGCTTCTTGGTCCTTGGGTCCCTTCTCTTTCTTACTAGGTCCTCATTTATCTCCTTCAATTCTGTGGTGAAACTGCTTTCTCTGTAACCGCTTGACTCTCACCCTCTAAAGTTTCTCGTCCCAGGTCACTTTGGTTTGTGTGTGTGCGTGCTCAATTGCTAAGTCATGTCTGACTCTTTGAGGTCATGGACCATAGACCTCCAGGCACGTCTGTCCATGGGATTTCCCAGGCAAGAACACTGGAATGGATTGCCATTTCCTCCTCCAAGGGGTTTTCCTGACCCAGGAATCAAACCTGTGTCTGCCGCGCTGGCCGGCGTATCTTGACCACCGAGCCACCTGGGAAGCCCTCTCATTTTGGCTTACTAGGATCAAACTCCCCTAATCCAACATTTTTGTGTTTAAGATTTTTTTTTGAGCTGGTTTACAGTAAGAGATGCTGGGCCCTGAAAAAGTCTCAGTGATCATCTGCCAACTCTGCCGTCGGGATGACCAGGTCTCCCTAGACCCCTTGGCAGCCCCATCACCCACACCAAGCCGCCCGGCTGCTGCTGTCAGTTTTATTTTATTTTCTATTTTACTCTGTTATACTATTTTATCTTATTTTATCATCACACCCATTCTTACATAGTAAAGTGACCTGAAACTAATAAAGCTTCTCCTCACTCTCTATCAGGGTTCATTCATTCTTCCCCAAGGTTCTCCATCCCAGACGTCTACCCTCGTCCCTCGGACTGAAAAGGCATATTCACCTTAAATTCTTAGAAGTCTTACCTGTGGATGGCTCTTCCTTACAGGATTGTGCAATCTGTTCTGTACTATGACATGAGGGTCAAAGCCTCCTAATGAACAGGTCCCTTTGACCTTCCCAAAGTCCCAGAATCAAGATGGACTGAACAGAGCTTAGCTCTTAAGGCCTGGAATAGTCTGCTAATGGCTTTCGCTATCTGGTTGTTAAAGGTCTTTATGGAGGATGCTGATGATTAAACAGCTTTGAGACTACGAAGCTTGGCTAAGCACTAATTCATGGAGTGATTATTTTGTCTAGTTCATAGTCATGCCAGGCACAGTTGAGATAAAAGAAAGGGAAACCAGGTAGCCTCTAAGACTGGGGCAAATGCTCTCGAACAAATCAATGATTGTCCTTCCATTGCATAAAGAAAAACTGGCAGTGACGAGCAGGTAGAGACACAGAGGGAAAGGAAAAACCAGATAGAGAAAGGTCGGGGGCAGGGGTGGGGAAGTGGGGTGGGGGTTACACCAGTGTTCCCACCCTCTGCGCATTCTTCCCCTTTTCTTCCTCCACACCTGAATTTCTGTTCTGTTTTAATGGCTGGGACCCGTGATCTGTTGCCCTCGATCAATAATTGATGTTTTTCAATGATATCCATGACACTTTGGGCAATATGTTTGTAAACACAAAGCCTCCTCGGATCTTGCCTCTTGTCAGCTTGCACAAGAGCCATCCTTCGTCACTCCCATGTCAGCTGCCAATCGAAGGGGTCAGGAAGGGACCTCTGTGGCCTTGGTCCTGGGTCTTGCTTGTTTTCCTCTTTGCCCAAGAGCAAACATTCCTTATTCACTGCCCTCTGGGAAAACTGAAACCTCCTTCTTCAAATGGGAGAAAAATTGGGCGGAAATGAGGAAATGGCCCTACCTGGGATCAGGCATTGCATCTCGACCATCCTGGACTGCAGCGCTCTGGGGAAGGGAGATGCAGTGGGGAATCCACACCCACCTGGCTTGAACCTGGGCTTCGGGCACAGACAACCATGCCCTGAGCAGACGTAGCCTAGAAGCACGTGTCCAAATGTTATCCCCAATATCCAGGTACGCAACAGTATATTTCCTAGGTTCACCTAGACTGGCAGCTTTCTTTACATTTTAAACAAAGACCCATAAACCAAAGAAACAGTTCACATCACGATTGAGTGTACATATGCCTGCTTAAGTGAAATTTAAAAAAAAAAAATCTTTAAGGAGAAAAACTGCCTTACAACAAATGATGTACTCTGATTATTTTCTGCTATTTTTCTGTTTTTTCTTTTTTTTTCATCTTGAATGCTGATCATCATGTTCCGCTAAGTTGATTCATGATTGACTTGTGGGTTGTGACCCAGAGTTTGAAAAAAAATATCAGACTAGACCGGGGTCAGCAAACTTATCGGTAAAAGCCAGGTGAGAAGTATGGGCAGCTTTGCGGGCCATATTATCTGTCACAACAGTTCTGCTGTTGCAATAGGAGCCAAAAACCACGAGTAAACACCTAAGTGCGGCTGTGTTCAAATACAACTTCTCTGAGGTGCATGACAAATCACATTTCATATAACGTCCACGTGTCACAAAATACTGTTCGTCTTTTGATTTTTTTAAAAATCATTAAATAACGTAGAAACCATCCTTAGCTCCTGGCTGTACAAAGTCAGGGTGTGGTCCAGCCATAGTTAGCCAGCCCCCAGCCCACACCATGTCCGCCACCGTGCTTGGGGTGTGCGGCTAATCCTTCTCTCAAGGGGTCGGTATCCACGAACAGGCTGGGCTGTGGAAAGTCCTAGCAACGCCCCCTCCTCACAGGTGCCCTTAGTCAGGGTCAAGCCCATGCTGATCTCGTGCCTGTGTGTTAGAATCTGAGTTCTAACATATTCAATTAACAGTTTGTTCAGAGAGAGTGTGCATTCTCTGCCATGAGTTTCTCCCACTGTCTTTAAATATCACTTTGCTTGCTTATGGTCTCTGTGAGAATGTGAAGCAATCGATCCCAGAAGCTGCTGGTCCAGCAGAAGATGGGGAAGTGTCTGCTCTTTCCAAGCCTTCTCTTGGCTCACGGACACCATCTACTTGGGAGCTCATTCCCTGGGCCTCCTCTCTTGGTTTGGCTGAACATAGCCCCACCAGCTAATCTAAAGCCACAGGGCCTGGAAACCAGCATTCTAGCTTCTGTTTCTGTGGGTTGACTATTCTAGGTGTCCTGTAAGCGGACTCATACAGTATTTGTCCTTTGCTGTGCTGTGCTAAGTCGATTCAGCCATGTCCAACTCTTGGTAATCCTATGGACTGTAGCCTGCCAGGCTCTTCTGTCCACAGGATTCTCCAGGCAAGAATGCTGGAGTGGGCTGCCATGCCCTCCTCCAAGGGATCTTCCCGACCCAGGGATCGAACTCGCATCTCTTACGTTTCTTGCGTTCTTTACGTTTCTTGGGTTCTTTACTACTAGCGCCACGTGGGAAGTCTTTTGTGACAGGCCTGTTTCACTGAAGATAATGTCTTCAAGTTTTATCCTTGTCATAGTACGTGTCAGTTTCTTCCTTCTTAAAGTTGAATGGATCACTTTCTTTTAACAGGTAGGTTCCCCAGATTTTCCTAGAAAGTGAGAATATAACTGGGCCTTTCCCAAATTTAATACAGATTTCAAGACAAACTCTCTTCACATTTTCCCCCAGAAATATCAAGTTTAGATGCCACTCCATCTCCTTGTCATTACCCTGTTCTTAGAACATTCCTTGGTTCGGTTTACCCTCCCACTCTTTAGTGTGGTGTCACAAAGAGGAAGCTGAAATTCCCAAATTTAAATCTTAGCTGCTTCTATACTGTATGAGCTAAAGGTTTTGACCAGAATTTCATCTATAACATGGAAACATCCACCTTATATGTAACGATGTTGTAAAAGTAAAATGAGATGAAAAGCAAATTGTCTAACACAAAGCTTAGAAATTAGTCCTCAAAATTATAACTGTTTTTCACCCAATTAATCATTTCCAGGGTCACAGTCTCCAAAAGGAACCCTGGAGATTCCCCCAGGAAAATCCCAGAACCTCTTTTTGAGATGCCAACTGAGTTACTACAAAATGTTCCACAGTCAGAGCCTGGGAAGATGTCAAATATGGCACTGCTTTTCTGTGACCTGGGCAAGCCAGCATCTTTCTATCCCCTAGCCGCCTCCTCTGTGAAGTTTAGCAAATAATGCCTCTAAAATCTTGCTCACAACGAGGCAAGGGCTTCAAAGGGCTCAGAACTTTTCACAGGGAAGTCATTGTCAAATGCATGCACGTGGTTTCAACAAATGCTAATACCTTGGGAACTAAAACACCAGTTGCTCCCTGAACGCTTTGAGTCTTCACCTGATGCCAGGACCCATCCAAGAGGCCAGGAAACAAAGATGGACTAATGACCTCATTACCCATCGCCATGCATGACTGTGCACATGGGTGACCCAGAGACTGCGACTTACAGAGAACAATGAGTGTCTTCCGCAGACCAAACCGATCACCCACCTCAGAGAGGAGAAAGTTAACATCTACTGGGGATCTACTGTGTATTATCAAGTATTCCACACCCACAATGACATTTAATCCTTCCCATATGCAAGCACATAGAAAGAAGCACAGTGAGGACACATAGTCTAAAGCCACACAGCTGGTATCTCGTAAAGTTGATATAAAAAATAGTTTTGTCTGCCTCCAAATTCTATGAAGTTTCTACTCTTCTACACAGCCATTCTAATAAAACCCAATCCTAAATATCCATCATAAATCCATCCAGAGATGGACTCGCATTGGTCCTACCTAATGACCTGGCTCTTGTTTCCTTTCTCTCCCCGTTATGGCTCAAGCTCATTAGTGATGGTCTTAGTCCAACATCCAATTGCCAATTTTCTGGCCACTAGGTTCATAGAGGGAAGGCAAGTAGCATTCATTGAGTGCTTTCTAAGACCTTGGCCCTATTCCAGGAATTCCTGGAATATATTAGCTCTCTTAATTTTCATAATAACCTTGGAAAGGGGGTAATTTCCCCACTGGACAGAGGGTCAGAAAGGTTAGGTAACTCTAGACAACCCAGGAGGTGAATGGACAAGGTGGTCCATAGCACCTTGGGAACCTCAGACAAACTCTCCCATAGCTGAGGCCACCAAGTCTCTTAGCCTCATCAGCCTCAGAGACACAAGGGAGAGGAAAATGGATCATTTATCATCCCTGTACCTCTAGCCCCTTGAGATAGCTCAGGAATGGTTACACAGGTCCCGAACTGTGTTCTTCCTCTCAAGTCTCACGCATGAGCAAGGCAGAATTATCCAAGAAGGGCTGGTCATCAAGGAAAAATCTGTCCTCCAGGGGGCTCCACATCTCCAACACATCTCCAAGATGTGCAAGCTACTTTGCATCCATCATCTCAATTCATTTTTAGGACAATAACATCAAGTCTTTATTTCCACTTTGCACAATTTGTGCATTATTTCATTTGATTGTTCCCAGTAGGCCAAAGCTTATAAAGTAAAGTAATCCTCCCAACCTCACCCAGTTGGAAAGTGTAAAGCCAGGATTCAGACCCTGCTCCGCCCACTCTAACCAATCTGTCCTCTGCCCCAGATGTACTGCTGGGTCAGCCCCAACCCCCATTTGACTGATGGGTAGGCTGAGTCCATGAGCAGGGCAGGGCAGACTTGGGACTACAGAGTCCCAGTCACACTTCTATCTGGCTTTTCTAGAGATGGTGATGGAGCCCAACAGAGGAGGTGAGCTGGGAGAGATCCTTGATAAAAGCAAATGTTGAAAAATAAAACTGAGCAATCTGTCTAATCATTCATCATGCCTCCCTTCCGCAATAGCACTGGGTTTTAAAGAATTCTACTCTCCCTTGAAATGAGTCAATAATAAAATATCTGATTGTGACTGGCTCTCCCTTCCGCTCTCTCTGCTGCAGAATGTTTTCTGCTTATCCCTGTCCTGTGTCTTCATAATTGTGCAATTCACATAGCAACGCACAGGGATGGAAGGGCGAGAGCCAGGAGCGCCTGCACCAGGGGGAAGACAGGACATCCCTCCAGGATGATGCACCGCTCACCCCCGGGGCTCCCTGGGCCAGGTGGAGTGACACCAAGGGCAACCCCCTGGCCAGAGCTGCCCCAGACCATCTCCTGAGCAAGCGTTTATGGGGCTTCCCAGGTGGTGCAGTGGTAAAGAATCTGCCTGCCAGTGCAGGAGATGCAGGTTCGATCCCTGGGTCTGGAAGATCCCCTGGAGGAGGAAATGGCAACCCACTCCAGTATTCTGGCCTGGAGAATCCCATGGACAGAGGAGCCTGGCGGGCTATAGTCCGTGGGGTTGGAAAGTGTCGGACACTACTGAGCACCCCACAAGGGTTTAAGAGGACACCATACACCTGAACTCTGCCCCCTTTAGGTTCAGTTTGGAATTGCAGTTTTAATAAACACCCTCCCCCAAATGGCATATTCTGCTAGCATGCAGTTTACTAGCTGTCAAGCTCTGTGCTAGAGCTGTTACATCCTGGCTGGGAGGCAAGCCCTCTTTGAGTGTCAGCCCTCCACACATCCTCCCTGCTCATCCATCCTCCCTGAAAGCCACTGTGAAGGTGTCTCTCAGGTCTGCCCTGGGACTGGGTATCTTGGCCCCACCATGACGACCCCTGCCCTATCCCGGCCACCATCTCCAGACATGCTGCTGCTTCCCCTTCCCAGGGAGGTGTATGGGACACAAAGAACCTTTCTCCCAGATCCCCAACTTGCTCGCTGCCAAACCCATAACAGGGTTGGCACCAGGGCCCTATCCTTGGAGGCTGCTCGGGCCAGGCTGGTCTCTTCTGTGCCTCCCCAGCGCTGAGATAATAAAGGGGGAGAGTTCGCCTCCTTCCAGAGAGCAGACCAATTAGCATTTTTAAAATTACCACTGGAGAAATACACCTAATTAGCCACTTTAAAGGAAATATTTTTTTAAAAAGTCATAAATTTCTAACTGGACACAACTTGGAGACACTTTGAAAGCTAATTGTATGTTTCTGGTCCTAACAGAGGAATTGGTAAGAGTTAGAAGCGGATTTTATGACCTTGGTGGGAAAGTGGAGGAAAAGGGTGGGTGGGGGGCGGTGGTTGACCTGGGCAAGGATGGTTAATTTCTATTTATAGGAATAGATGGGACCCTCCTTATTCCCCCTCCCCTTCTGCTTCCTCCTCCCTCTCCCCCTGCACCCCCATCTCATGTCCTGCCTTGATCAGGGGCACCTGCCTTGCATGAATGTGAAGCCGGACAGCAGGTGGACACCCAGCCTGGTGCAGATACAAGGAAGAGAGAACGAGCAAGAGGAGAGGGCTGCTGGAGAGAACAGAGAAGACAGGAGCCGTGGCCAGGTTCCAGGAACCTGTTTCTCATTTACGCTTCCCGTTCAACTACCCACTGTGTCCCGGGTGAGACTCTGGGGGGCTGCATGTGAACATGCTGCCTGGCCCCGCCAGCTCTAAACGGGAGGCCCTGGGGCTCCTGCAGCCCTTTTGCTCCCTCCAGGCACACCCTGCACGGTGGACCCCCACTGCCTGGTCCCAAAACTGAGAACACACATCCTAACATGCAAGGGAGAGGTTCTGAGGGGCCTCATTCAGGGGGATGGCTGTACGGTGGGGTGTTGGTTCCAGGGAAAGGGATGAGACGACCTCCCTGCCAGAGGAGGCTGCAGAAAGAAGGAAGGCCAAGGAGAAAAGTGACCTCTGCAGTGGCCCCCAACCCTCCTGCTGACTCCACCCGCCAGCACCAGACTGTCACCAGCCCTCTGCTGCCCACAGTTACAACCTGGAGAGCTGCCAGCCAAGGGGGCAAGAGTGGGTGCCCCCTTTCCATCCCCCCTCCAGGGGCTCCACACCTCACGCTGGGTTGTGGGGTAGACGCTAAGGGGAAAACATGGCCCCCAACCCCTGCGAGGCCCACACACACTGGCCAGCATCATGCATGCCCCACCCTGGGTGTGGCCTCCATGTTGGGTGAGCAGAAGCGAGGGTTTGAGTTTTATAAATGGAACAAGTGAAACTCAGACATGAGAAACCATTCACTTGAGTAGCAGACTTGTATGTCTGCCTCAGTCCTTGAGACCACATTCTTCATTCGTGAAGACCTTTGGTTCTATACGGTAAAGGAGACTACAGAGAAACTACACCCAGTTTGGAGACACGTTCTGGAAAGCCTACAGCATGCATTCTCAAGAGGGCATGAGCACCCCCAAGAGGGCGAAAATGGAGGGCATAAAACCCTCTTGGACATTATGGTGGTCTGGGCCCTCCAAAGCCCAAATTCTCAAAGTTTAGCATAGTCTTGCATTTGAAAGAATTTAGATTTAGTTGTTTTTTTCTTTTTTTCTCCTAGTGGAGGAAAGTGATAATGAGAAAAGGGTTAGAGATGCTAGAGCCCAGGGTCCACCTCCATGGCCATTCAGGCTGGACCCACTGATGTCCTGCCCATGGGGATTGACCTCAGCTGACTGAGGAAGACATGGGCCACAGGAGCGGGCTCTGTCCTAGTGGGTGAGCCCTAGACATCCCAACAAAGACAATCCCAAGCGTTAGAGGTGGCGGCCGAGTCCAGCAGTCCTGGGGTTGAAGCAACACCAGTGTAGGCAACTGTATGAGATGCCAGGATGCTGTGTATCGTTCCAGGTCCCAGGAAAGAGCTTCCAGAACTCAAAACATGGGGATTTCCACACCCCTCACCGCAGACCTCAAGCCCTGAGCGACGGGGTACCAGGTGGGCTGGCCAGGCAGGCTTCTGGGGCAGGGATGGAGGCTGGGGCTGAGAGGATGCGGGGCCTTGAACACGGTCCGTGGAGCCAGGGTACTTGGGCAGGAGGACTCGGGGGGAGGGAGGAAGCCTGAGTCCCTGAACTCCTCAGGTACCCCTCATTCCTCCTTTTCCCCCTTCTCTGGCTCCAGGGGCTAGAAATGGAGAGTGAGAGAGAAAAAAAAGAAAACAAACCAGCAAAATGGACACCTGTGCCCCCTGCCCCCCACTTAAACACCTAACAGTGAAGGTCCTTGGGCCCCCACCCCACCCCACCAGAAGTGACCCTGGGCTGAGTCTTTCAGGCAAGTGGTGTGGCTTCCGCCTGACCAGTCTCCACCTCAGTGGGCAGCTTTGGCCTGTGGAAGAAGCTTGGAGTCAGACACACGTGACTTCAAGTATAGCGTCAACATCATGGGAACCTGGAAAGTCAAGGTCCCAGGCCTGGGCTCTACCGGCCTCCACCTTCCGAGCCCCTCGCCTCCTTCAGTATCTGTCATGCTCAGGTACTTCAACTTGTCTCTGGAATCATGTACTCCTTCACTTCCCAGTAGGAACATGGGCATCACGGTCTCCCTGCCCTCAGAGGGCTTTGGTGAATGTGAACAGAGGCGTCACTGATGACCTTCCAGGGTGAGCATGTCCTCCAGCATCAGATAGCCTGGGTGTCTCTGTCTATTCTGGCTTCTCCACCCTTTCTAGAAATTCAGTGGTTTTCTTGGAAGTCATCTCATTTTATTTCTGCAGGCAGGTGGGGAGAGGAACGGGGGAGAGGAAGATGACAGGGTCGAAGACCAGGTCACATACCTGGTGGTGGTGGAGAGTGTCAGGGGGAAAGATGCTCCTGGTACACCCCCTCAGTGAGCCGTTCTCTGCTTGGCCCCACGGGGCACAGAGCACTGTGCAGTTGGGGGACACGTTCCTAACAGCAGAGTCCTGCAGGGAGCACTTATTTGGGTCCCTTTTCTGGGGTTCTGGCTGCTCTCCCCAGGGGACACCAGCAGGAGCCCCATTTCACCTGCTCGGGCCCAAATCAGGAGGAAGCCACCCACCCCATTCTCCCTCCATGGGCTCCCCTTGGCTTTCTAGGGGTAAGGGATGGCTCAAGAGTTGCATTCTTTCTGGGTCAGGAAAGCACAAACAATTCAGAGCCAGGAGGGAAGGGCCAGGCTCCCTGTTGCCCGCTGGCAGGCTCCCCTGGGAGCTCCACCAGCGTCATGGAGCCCACTGAGAAAAGGAAAACAGCCAGCCTGTGGGGCCGGGAACAGGAGGGAGGTTTGTTAGTTATGAATAATTAAACCAAAGCTCCCAGCACCTCAGCATGCTCCTTCTTGTCACCCTCACCACCCAGACGCAAGGAAACACAAGGGGCGGCCCTCTCGGCCCCCACCCTGTGCCCACCCACTCTGACGTGGCCTCCAGCACATAGTCAGGCCCCGGCCAGCCGCCAGGCCCTCGCCTACTTCCCACTCCATTCCCTGTCTGCAATTGTTTCCAATCAGTTTAGGAAACAGCTCTGAGAACAATTACAAACGATAACAAGGATGAATTACATAATTACAGTCCGCCTGGATCTTGGGTGCTTCAAAAATACTGCCGAACTGAGTCCAAAACCAGGACTCAAATACAAAGGGATCGATGCAAGGGAGAAGACGGTGGGCCTGGTGAGCAGTGGTGGTGCAAGGGCTGGGGCCCAGGGGGAAGGGGGCAGCCAACGAGCTACTGTGTCCACCAGCTGGCCCAGCTGGGGCCTTCACGGCTGCCCAGGCCAAAGCCTCAAAGCACAGGTCTGGGAAGATGCCCAAAGTCATCCTTATGCTAGTGTGTAGAACAAGCCTCATAGACCAAAGTGTGCCCGCCTGTGAGGAAGATGGGGCCTTAGAGAGCATGCAGCCCAAACTTACAAGGATCAAAGACCCAGAGAAGAAAAGGTCTCATCCCCAAATCACACAGACAGGACTCAGGATTCCAAACCCCAAGGCAAGGCTTCATCCATCTGCAAGGCCCTGAACACCTGGCTTTGTTCTCAAAGCCAGCAGCTGACCTGCTCTCCACACTGGAAAGCTCTTCCTTCCCTTTAAAAAGATTATTTACTTAATTAATTTAAAATTATTTACTTAATTTATTTATTTATTTTTGCCTGCTCTGGGTTTTTGCTCCTCTCCTCTCCAGGAGTAGTGCTCAGGCTTCTCATCGCGGTGACTTCTCTTTTGCAGAGCACGGTCTTACTTTGCGGCATGTGAATTCTTCCTGACCAGGGATCAAACCCATGTCCCCTGCATTGGCAGGCAGACCCTTAACCACTGGACCACCAGGAAAGCCCCAAGTCCTTCATTCTTGACCACGAAGGATAGGTATAGAAAGAACTTTATCCTCTCGCACAAGGCTCACAAACTTATCCTGTAAAGTGGGAGAGAATAAATATTGAGGCTTCGTGGGCGATGTGCTCTCTGTTGTAACTCTGCCGTTCCACTGCATAAGCAACCAGAGACAAGATGTAAACAAATGAGCAGGGCTGAGTTCCAGCCAAACTTTATTTATGGACAGGGCAATTTGAATTTCATATCATTTTCACATGTCATGAAATATTATTCTTCTTTTGATATTTTTTCCCTCAAACATTTAAAAATGGAAGAACCACTCTTTTCTTGAGGGCTGTATGAAAACAGGTGGCCAGCCAGATGGTGGATGGTGCTTGCTGACCCCTGCTCCAGAACATTGCTAGAACACTTGGTGTTTCTCTGGTTGCTCCATGCCCAGACCCTAAACAGGACTCTGTGAACTCAGCACAGCATTTGGAAAGTCTTGGTGGTCAGTGTTTGCTAGCTCATGCTGACATGTTAACCATGGGATGACCTCAGGAAGTCGCCCTACTACTCTTACTCAAGACATCCCTTCTGGGCTTCCCGGGTAGCTCAGTGGTAAAAAATCCACCTGCCAATCTAGGAGATGCAGGTTCAATTCCTGGGTTGAGAAGATGCCCTGGAGAAGGAAATGGCAACTCCCTCCAGGAATCTTGCCTGGAAAATCCCATGAACAGAGGAGCCTGGCAGGCTACAGTATATGAGCTTGCGAAGTGTCAGACACGACGGAGCACAAGAACATCAACCAGAGATACTGCAAGCTGCAACTTAGACCTGGTGCAGCCAAAATCTTTTTTAAAAAGAAGAAGAACAGACATCCTTGCCATCTGTGATGCCTGCAGGGATGCCTGGGTTCAAGCCCTGGGTCGGGAAGATCCCCTGGAGGACGGCATGGTAACCCACTCCAGTATTCTTGCCTGGAGAATCCCACGGACAGAGGAGTCTGGTGGGTTATAGTCCATAGGGTTGCAAAGAGTCAGACAGGACTGAAGCGACTTAGCATGCAGGCATGCCATCTGTGAGCACCTGAGTCCTGGGAGGAAGCTAGGTGGGCAGAGGAGAGGTTTCCCCAGCCGGGAAAACAGTCCCTTCCCAGAAGAGAATGGAAGAGGGGCTGAGTTCCAGTTTGCCTCTTTCTGGAAAAGACAGAGGGTCTCCTGGCATATAAACTAGTTGAGGAGCAACCTCCTGGCTCTAGAGGCAGCATGTGCCAACCTACCCCGTGTCCTCCTGCGGTCTCTCCTTTTAGCATTGGGGAACATCAAGCACCTTCACTCATTCAAAGCAATTGTGTTGAGTGTCCTCCATGGCACTATGCCAGGTGACAATTGGGCACAGGATGCCAGGCGCACACTGGTCCAAGTCTCCATGCAGTTAGTGCCTTCAGGGCTAGGACCAATGATTCCTCTTTCAGTCCCAGCCCCTGGCACTGCCTAGGAGAGACTCAGAAAATGCTGAACGGATGAGTAAAAGAATGAAGGCATGAGATGGAAATGGTTAATGGTGTAAGATGGATCGAATCCTATGCCAGCTGAGAGGAGGGAGAATTTGTGCTCTTCTGAGAAAATCAAGAAAGGCCCAGTGACAGTGGAGGCGATTGAGCTAAGACTGACAAGATAGGTGAGATTTGGGTGTGTGCCACTGGGGGCTAGAAGGAGAGGAGAGAAGAAATTACAGCCAGAAGGGATAGCCAGCAAGGGTCTCAGGAGTGCTGACATCTGTAAGAACACCAACAGGTTATCCTGCTGATTCTTACCTGCAACTAGAGAGATGACAATGAGGGTTAGAAGCCAGGAAGTGAGCTTTATCTAGGTCACTGGAGGGCCCAGGATGTCAGGCAAAGAAGTTTAAACTTGTGTAGGTGTTGAGTCTTCTGAACAGAGGTAGTCGAGTGGCAATGAGATTGGTAAAATTAATATGACAGCTGAGAACATCAAGACAGGAGTCAGCAAGAAGGACAAAAGCAGGCAAGCTGGGCCATTCCCCTCGGAGGAAGAGAAGTGTGGCCTGCGATGATGCGAGACTCTTAACACAGTGATTATGAGTATACACCCGGGAGTCAGAGAAGCTGGGTTCAAGTCCAGCCCCAGTGCTTACGCACTGTACATGGTCAGTCCTCATCAGGACCCAGCCTCCCCATCCGTGAAACAGGATAAATGTAATAAAATGGGACAAACACCTCATAGGGTCACTGTGATGTTTAGGTGAGGTTACACATGTACATGCTTATATATGCTCCATATACATTAGCTGTCGGTGTTCTTTTATACCAGGAAAATTCCACAATAACAGAGTTACTTGCACAAATGCTCTTTTGAGGGCTGTGATAAATAGTACATATTTCTACGCAGCCAGCAGTCAAATCATTTCCGTTGTTCAGGAGTCACATGTGGGCCAGAGCAGGTACTTGAGCTTCCCTGGTGGCTCAGAAGGTGAAAGAACCCTCCAGCAATGCAAGCAATCGGAGTCAGATCCCTGGGGCGGGAAGATCCCCTGGAGAAGGGAATGGCAACCCGCTCCAGTATTCTTGCCTGGAGAATCCCATGGGCAGAGGAGCCTAGTGGGCTGCAGTCCATGGGGTCATGACTAAGCTATTAATACTTTCACTTTCTTTCAGGTTCTTTTCAGTAGAGCGTGGGGATAGCCCAGAACATTCTATATTCCCCACTGCCTTCTTTCTCATTCTCCAAACCCTGGACCATGGAACCACCATATCCTCAGGAAGCTGACATACCCTCCCAGTCACTCCCCAGAGTCAGCTAGTGGCTGCCAGCAGCCAAAAATGTGTGACCCCACACTGGACCTTAGTCAAGAAAAGTCACTGTGCTCTACAGAAAGCTCCCAGCCCCCAACACTGTGGGAGGGAGGGAGTCCTGACCCACAGGCCAAAGGCCTTCTATCTCAGAACACAGAGGCGTCACAGAGGGATTCGAGCCAAGGCCTCTGGCCAGCAGACAAGTCTAGGGGTCCTCTCAGAGGCCAAGCCTGTCTTTTCAGATCCCTCATGCTTGAGACTAGCGATCAGTTGCTTGTCAGGCTCTGACCTGCCCAGAAAGTGATCAGCATAGTGGGAGAGAGAGCAGGGGCGCGGATGATGCTGGGGTTCTGATCTGAATGTCCCCACTCCCTGGCTACGTAACTACGTAAACAAGGACAGCAGTCAAGGGAGGGTTCGTGAGACAATGAGTGTCCGGCCCACGCTGTAGCCCAGCACCGGGACCTCTGGCATAAAGGCGGAGGACTCTGGAAGTCAGTGCCATTGAATTAAAAACACTGAGGTTTTGCTCACGTGCTGAGAGGAGGATGAGGCTTCTCCTCCCTCAGTCCACATCGGCCTCAGACCTGGGAGGAGGAAGTGGCTTTAACCAAGGCTTCCCCCGCCCCCCACCGCCAACCTGGGGCCTCAGTCGTGGGCTCTGCCCCTCATCCTCCTGGGAGCTCTGTGTTGCTCCACAGGGTCGCACCTCTCCTCTGCCCTGGCCCTCCCTGCCAACCAGCTGGATCTCCCATCTCTGCATCTGAAGGAAACATGACTCTGAAGGCACCAGCCACTCGTGAGCCATTCCCCTGGTCGCCCTGAGTCAGCCCTCTTTGCCACTCCCTTCAAATCCCATATATGCCTGACCACATCCCCTAAGAGCAGGAGTGCCAGACCACTGCAGAAGGAGTGGGGATCTTACAAAAACAAGAGAAGAAAAGAAACACCCTTCATTTCCCAGGGCACCTCTGCACACAGCCCTTCTTCTGCATTGCCATCTGGTTGCCATTGGCAACCAGGCAATCATATTTTCCTGGTCCCAGATAGAATCATCATAATCAATGTAGTAAAGTATTTATCCCACCTCCTCGGTTGCAAGGAACTTAAAGCTTTCACATTAGCCTTTCTGCACTAACTTGAGGGAGACCCCAGAGGAGGTGTGCAGCAGGGGGTGGGGTGGGGCAGGACTGAACTGATGCCTCTATTTAACAGATGGAAAAACTGAGGGGAGGCATGAGAAAGGAAGGCTGTGAAGCACTGCCCACAGTGAGAAGAGAGTATTGTTAGCAGTGATTGGCAGGTGATGGTGCTTTCACGTGCATTCTCTATTTCTCACACCATCCCTGGGAGGTAGGCTCATTTCACCCTCTTACAGATGAGGCTCGGAAGATTAAGTGATTTGTCCAAAGTCATACCGCTAGAAATGGCATTGCTGAAACTCGAATTTGGGCTTGTGAGTTCGCTGTCAGTGTTGCTTTTTTATTTCCTTTCCTATAACATCTCTGCAAAGAATTATAACATGCTCCTAGAGTGATCATGTCTTTTCTAGGCTTTGCCATCGCCCCACCGTAAATGCTCATCATTCTATTTGCTCTCATATAGGTAATTCTTCTCTCGCATTCTGCTTGGTACGAGTACTCAATCGGCAACAGGGACAGACGACAAGATTAAAGCATTCAACGGGGTTGACAATTTCAGGAGCTATATTTTACTTCCAAAATTCTATGGATATCCCCTTACCCAAGTAAAATTTTTGAAAAAAAAAATCAATATTTTTGACTGTGAAAGTCATTCACCACTTTGGCAACTATGTGATGTTGCCTGTTATTCCAGTACCTGGTTTGATGTCACCCTTTTATCGTAACAGCCAAAGTGATACTGGAAACACGCTTTCGGGTCCCTAAAAGTGGACGAGGCACATTCTCAACACCTTCCATCCTAAAATAAACACCAGCAAAGACTTTGGTGCCCACCTTGCTAGTCAGTGTTAAACAGGGAGCTAGAAGGAAAAGGACAGCAAATAAAACACACTCGAGACAGGACACGAGCACCCATGTGCAGAGACATCCTAGACGGGGTGCTTCTTGGACACCACCGAAAGAAGGGAGTGGCGCCCTCTGTCTGAATGCCTCTCAGTTCTCGTCACCGCATTCCACCCCAGCCTTTACCATCTTCCTAACTTAGAGTGGGGCTTCCCCGGTAGCTCAGCTGGTAAAGAATCCACCTGCAATGCAGGGGACCCTGGTTCGATTCCTAGGCTGGGAAGATCCCTTGGAGGAGGGTATGGCTAACCCACTCCAGTATTCTTGCCTGGAGAATCCCCATAGACAGAGGAGCCTGGCAGACTACAGTCCATTGGGTCGCAAAGAGTTGGACACGATCGAGCAACTAAGCACAGCACAGCTGAGAGTGAGGCACACTTTAGTGCTTGCAAGGAGAGGTCCCCAGAGAGAAGAGCCCACTCGGGGTACCCCAGACCTCCTGAAAAGTGAGATAAAGGGACTTGAGGCATCCCTCACCCTCCTGATAACTCATCTAACATCTCCCTGGATTCTGGAAAGAACTCACATTGGGGAATTCCCTCCATACCCTCATATTCAATTGAGTAGACAGAGGAGGAAAGTTAGAAACAAAATGCTTCCCGTGCCAGGACTCAGACTAAGGACACCCAGAGAGAAACGCTGAGAATCCAGATCCCTCAGGATTGACAGTGACCCATGTCAACCAACCAAAGAGGATTCAGCACTTCAGTGTAATGATGGCAACGGCCAGTTAACAGCTGGCTGCCCACTGTCGGCCTTTGGTCTCACCTCCCCTTCTGCTCCCACTTCTGCTCAGCTCCAGACGTTGTGCTCCTGTCTCCCGCTCCTCATCCCCAGTCTCCTCGTTGGCACCAGACCTCACACTTCCAGCATCGAATTTTAATGCTCTCTTTGGCCACAGTTTGCACCTAACCCCCAGCTGGCATGGTCTCTGGGCACACTGGGTGTCCACCTCACTTGTAGCTGGGGCCCAGCTCACATGGGCTAGACTGTTGGCGTCTCTGCCATGCCCATGCCAACGTCCACGGGGGTGATCAAAGAGGAAGGGAAGGTGGGTAAATGTGCTCTAGGCACTGTGCAGCATGAGATGGTTAGATAGCATCACCAACTCAATGGCCATGAATCTGAGCAAACTCAGGTAGAGAGGGAAGGACAGAGGAGCCTGGCGTGCTGCAGCCCACGCTGCAGAGTGGGACATGATGCAGCAACTAAGCGAGAACAACAGTGTCTCTCCCAGAAATTCAGCAAAATTCAAACTTGGACACACAGGTTCTCTGAGACAAGGGGGCCAGTGTGGCGCTCTTAGTAAGTCCTGTGGTTCCAAGTCCATCTCACAGGTAAATTCCAGACAATGATGACCTCTTTCCTGTGTGTGTGATTTGTTTGGTTCCAGAGCTCGCTCTCTGCTATCTCTCTTTAGCCTGCTCTCAACCTTGGAATGGATGCAGTCAGACCTGAGGACGTGAGCCCCACTCTGCAGTTTGGGGACACGGAGGCACACAGCAATGAATGGTGCCGCACTGAGTCTAAATGTCACGCTTGGCTCTCACCGCCCTCGGCCAGTCACTCATGGCCCTGACTGGCTGTAGGTGGAGGAGTTAGAGGATGCGCCCCGTGCGGGTGGAACGGTTGAGCCACGCCTGGATTCTGGCGCTGCAGGTGGTGACAATCAAAGTCTGCGCTCTGGTTCTTCGCCTGCAGTGAGCGTCCCAAGTCTGCTGCCCCCTTCCATCTTCTCTGCTCCCAGCTTCCCAGCCCCTCACCCATCCCCACACACAGAGGGCACGTCTAGGGGCTCAGGCTCTGCTTCTGGCATCCAGACAAACTGCCTAGACCTTCAGGATCAGAGCACAAGTGTGTGGGTCCCATCTCAGGCTTCCTGGCCATGCAGGGCCAGGCCTTCATTTAAATGGCAGCCGTGTGGCGGAGACTGGCTGAGACTGGCTGAGACTGGCTGAGACCTGAGATCCTCACTCTAGGCTATGGGCCCACAAACTCCTGCCAAACATGTTGCCATAGCCTTGGGGTTAAACACCAGGAAGGAAGGAAAATAACGAAGGTGGGGAGAGGGGAGGGATTCTGAAATCTGGACAACATCAAGAACTGGTTTCCGTGACAACGCTCTATTACTGCAGCCCTCTAATCAGTACTGTCGATGGAGCCTTCAACCCTGTCCATGGTGGCCCCCAGCTCTATTCCTTCAGAAGGACCACAAACCACCCCTCCTCCTGTGACCCCATTTCCTGTAAGGTAGAAGGGGCCTGAGCTTACAAGGTGGGGTTTGCTGGGGAGGGAAGGAAGACGAAGGGCGTTTGAGAAAGTGGAAAGTGGCATGAGGACTGGGAACCGCTCTGGGCAGAAGTGTGGGAGCCATCATCGCGTGTGAGCTGGGGCTGCCCGTGCTGGGGAT
Organism: Ovis aries; assembly: GCF_016772045.2. Classification (NCBI taxonomy): domain Eukaryota; kingdom Metazoa; phylum Chordata; class Mammalia; order Artiodactyla; family Bovidae; genus Ovis; species Ovis aries. Next base: position 97,796,763 of record NC_056057.1, read on the forward strand.
GCTCAGGCACCAGCGAGCCCCGGGCCCTGGGACAAGTGATGACGCCGGTCTGTGCACAAGCATGGCTGCCCGCAGGCACGTCAGCTGAACCTGCCCACGCCTCCCTCTCCTCTCTGAGGCCCTGCCTCTTGTGTCTTCTCTCTCTCCTCTCTCACAAAGCTCTGACGTCCAAGAATAAGTCCTGGGAGGCAGAGGCGAGGTGGGGGTTGGGTCGGTGCCCAGCAGGAAACAGGCACCACAGCCCCCGACCCCAGCTGGGTGAGCTGGGACTGAAGACAGCCATGGCCCCCGACGTTCTCCAGAGTCACACTGCAGTGAAGGGTTTACAGCTTAGGGGCTCCACACAGACCCCAGACTCCTCTAAGTTCCCAGAAAATGGTCGATGACTTACAGGTTTCCTCCCGATCTGCAGATGGGGCCTCAGAGGCAAGCCATGCATCAAGGTCACCTTCTGGGTCTGGGGTCCCTAGAAAACTGAACTCCCTTCCCTCTGCCGAGCCACCCTCTCCCTCCCTCCATGCCCATCTGGCATCACCCAAACACACTACAAATCAGAGGACACAAGACACACCACACTCCGTCCCGCTCTGAAGGGACTCCAGGCTTGGGGGTGGGGGGAGTTGTGGGGACAGGGGATCTGGTTTATATTTTAAGCAGCTAGAGTGGAAAACAGGGGACTGATGAGGTAAGGCCATGGCAATGAACAGCGCGCAGCGGTCCAGGATAATCACTCCGCCTCGCCGGACTGGAGCCAGGGGAGAGGGGCACAGGGGAAGGTCTGCCCCATGGATTGTGAGCAGCGGGGACAGGAGCGCCAGCTCTCCACTTGCACCCACGCTGCAAGCACTGTCACCCTTCCCTGGAGACACAGCTGAAGGAGCCAGAGGGGTGGAAGCTCCCAGAGGAAGCAAGGCTGTCCTCCCTGCAATTCGCAACCCTTAGGGAGTCCTAGAGAAAAGCGCCCATTCCACCTCCCCTCCAAGCTGCTACATGGAGAACTGGGGTCTTGAATTTCAGTTCACAGCTGATCGCCCAAAGACACTGGGAGATCTGAAATCTGCACAGGATAGAAATTAGTGAGAAGGTCATTGAACAAGAGAGGGAAGGGACAGGCTAAAGGGTGTCTGCCACTGGCTAAGAATGTCTATTGAAATCCCCAGTCCCTTCCTTAAGCGAGGATGGAGTCCCTGCAGTGGCTTCCCGGTCACCATACTCCACTGACATTGTTCAGTCGCTCAGTGGTGTCCAATTCTTTGCGACCCCACAGACTGAAGCATGCCAGGCTTCCCTGTCCTTTGCTATCTCCCAGAGTTTGCTCAGACTCATGTCCACTGAGTCAATGATGTCATCTAATAATCTCATCCTCTGCTGCCCCCTTCTTCTCCTGCCCCCACTCTTTCCCACTATCTGGATCTTTTCCAGTGAGTTGACTCTTTGCATCAGGTGGCCAAAGTACTGGAGCTTCAGCTTCAGCATCCATCCTTTCAATGAAGATTCAGGGTTGACTGGTTGGATCTCCTTGCCTGAGCTGAAATCACTAAAGGCCCTGATGAAATTGACTCGTGAAGGGCAGAAATCCATCACGGAGGGATGTGGCCACAGTGTGTGCGTGTGAGTGCACGCGGACACACACGTTCTCAGGAAATGAAGCCACAATGACTGGTGGTATGTGGATGTGAGTGTTGTGAGTACGTGTAGCTCAGGATCAGGAATGGATGGACAGCACTTGATGCCAAAACCCTGCTGAATCGGAACCTCTAAACCAAGAGCTCCTTAGCCTCCTGTGGCTTCACTCATTCTTTCAGCTCCTCCCTCTATCACCTGGCTCAGTGCCAACCAAGCAGAGATCTCCCTCATTTCATCCTCCCCAGGTTGATGCAAGCCACCAAGTGCCCATGACCTGGAAGATACGGGAAGACCCAGAGGTGGGGACCACGATGATGAGGGCACGTACTGTCACCAGAGCAGGGCCAACAGGCTTAGGAAGGGAGTCGAAGGAGAGGACAGGAGGGTGAAGTGGGTTTAGCAAGAGCCAGGAGAAAGCCAAGGGCTCTGTGGAGGGAAGGCTGGAGCCCAGCCCAAGGGAAGTGGCAGGAGCCACATCCATCATGTGGTTGTACTGGTGGGAGGAGGGGGGTCATCTGTGGGGGAAATGAGCATGGTTTTAAGAAGCTCCTCTTGGGTACAGTATCTGCAGGAAAGTCTCAGCACAGCTTACTGATATGAAGACATATAAATGGGTTTGCACATAACAACCCCAAAGCACATGCTGGTAACTTGGGGTTAAAGGCTAGGACTCTGGTTAAAATGTGCCCACTTGGAGCTTCAGTTTTCTCATCTATGAGATGCAGATGATATTAAGTGATGGTTGGTTGCTTTTATGACAAAATCCATGAAAAAAAAGCACTGGGCTCAGTGCCTGGCATGTAGTAGGCACTCAATAAACATTCATCTCTTTTATTGCTATTTTCCAGGCTCCCACCATCTAAGGTCCAAAATGACAGCAAAAATAAAGGGGTGTTAGAGACATAATGTTATGATTTGCAGCACAGCTATTGTTCACATTACCCAGCATGGAAAGGCTCTCTTCCTAATCACACAGTAAATATAAGAATAAGATGATCATCCTAGCTAGATAATCTCAATATTAGTCTTATACACATTTAAAAGAGTCATATAGCATAATGCTAAAGCAAAGACTCTGATACTAGACTGTGGTATTATCCCATATTTACCTCTTGCTAGCAATTGGCCTGATTGGAGAAGGCAATGGCAACCCACTCCAGTGTTCTTGCCTGGAGAATCCCAGGGACGGGGGAGCCTGATGGGCTGCCGTCTGTGGGATCGCACAGAGTCAGGCACGACTGAAGCGACTTAGCAGCAGCCTCAGCAATTGGACTGGCTTAGCGCAAACCGGCACCTACTAACAGCCCAGTAAATGTTTCCAAAAGGATAATCCTGTGTAGTTTTAAGTGTGTTTTATATTGACAGTTCTATTCTGGATCTCATGGTTGTTGTTGTTTTTTTTTTTTTTCTTTTTCAATCTCTTGTATGACTATTTGTCAGCATATCAAAACAAAAAATTCTGTTTCATATCGGCTGGCTACTGCCGGATAGTAAGTCATTAAAAAGACTTTTACCGGAAGGTGTGGAAGGTTTGGGCTTCCCAGGTGGCTCAGCGGTAAAGAATCTGCCTGCCAGTGCAAGAGACACAGAAGACCCGGATTTGATCACTGGATCAGGAAGATCCTCTGGAGGAGGAAATGGCAACCCACTCCAGTATTCTTGCCTGGGAAATCCCATGGACAGAAGAGGCTGGCAGGCTTCAGTCCATGGGTTTACAGAGTCGGACACCACTGAGCATGCATGCACGTGGAAGATTTAACAGGCCACGACTCTGTGAAGCATACGGACATGCTAATACTTCCACCACCATCGAGACAAATTGTCACGTCCCTTTTAAACTCACTATCCCAGGCAGCAAGCATGAACTCACCATTATCACCACGTATAACATACAACATGCTTTACTCTCAGCCAGAACGTTAACTGTCCCTGGTTCGTTCACAAACTGCACTTCTCATTTTATCTCGGGCCTGGAGGGAATTGAGAAGCAGAAAAATCATCTCTGCCAGATCCAGCTGCCCTGACGCTCGTATCTCAGCTGACAGGTGTCGGAGTTTCAGACACAAGGACCACAAACGCAGTGGCCCGCCTTGCCCAGGCTAGGCAGCTAAGGAGGCCAGCCCTTGGGAAAGAAATCGTCCCTGGGTGCCTCACAAGATCCTCCTGGCTGTCTGCAGACAGGTCTCCCAGAAGGGGTGACCATCCACTCTTCAGAACACAGGAATAAATAATGTTTATCCATATAATATGTGATTGGGGCTTCTCAGGTGGCACTAGTGGTAAAGAACCCGCCTGCCAACGCAGGAGACATAAGAGACATGGGTTTAATCCCTGGGTCGGGAAGATTCCTGGAGGAGGGCATGGCATCCTACTTCAGTATTCTTGCCTGGAGAATCTCATGGAGTCTGTAGAATCTCATGGACAGATGAGCCTGGCAGGCTACAGTCCCAGAGTCACAAGAGTCGGACAGAGTTGAGCAACTTAACATGCACGCATGCATAATATATGATTACACACACATATATACACATCCACACACACGTACACATACAGTGCACAGACATGCTGCTGCTAAGTCGCTTCAGTCCTGTCCGACTCTGTGCGACCCCCACAGACGGCAGCCCACCAGGCTCCCCCATCCCCGGGATTCTCCAGGCAAGAACACTGGAGTGGGTTGCCATTTCCTTCTCCAATGTATGAAAGGGAAAAGTGAAAGCGAAGTCGCTCAGTCATGCCCGACTCTTAGCGACCGCATGGACTGCAGCCCACCAGGCTCCTCCGTCCATGGGATTTTCCAGGCGAGAGTGCTGAGGTGGGGTGCCATTGCCTTCTGCGGTACATAGACATACATATGCATAAATCCGGGCATATGCATATATCGGTGCGTGACTACGCTTCCTATTCAGGCTTCCCTGATGACTCTGTGGTAGAGAATCCACCTGCCAGTGCAGGAGACAAGGGTTCAATCCCCAGTCGGGAAGATCCCCTGGAGAAGGAAATGAAAACCCACTCCAGCATTCTTGCCTGCAGAATCCCATGGACAGAGGAGCCTGGCAGGCTACAACCCATGAGGTTGCAAAGAGTCAGACACAACTTAGCAACTAAACAACCACACTTCCTATTCACCTCAAGTGACACAAGTGCCAGGGATGTTTGTGGGAGAAAGAAGAGCATTTTCTGTGGCTCAAACAGCTTCTGGAATCCAAACATTTGTAAGTTCAGTTCAGTCATTCAGTCATGTCCGAGTCTTTGAGACCCCATGAACTGCAGCACGCCAGGCCTCCCTGTCCATCACCAACTCCCGGAGTTTACCCAAACTCATGTCCATTGAATCAATGATGCCACCCAACCATCTCATCCTCAGTCTTCCCCTTATCCTCCTGCCCTCAATCTTTCCCAGCATCAGGGTCTTTTCCAATGAGTCAGCTCTTCACATCAGGTGGCCAAAGATATTTGTAAACCCCTGATTAAAGGGGCAAGACCTGAAGATGATCAACCACAGTCCATGGGAGCGATCCTCTCTGCTCTCTCCTCCATTACCTTTCCCTAAAGCCAGTTGCAGATGTTTTAATAGAGTCACCTTTTAACATATAGTCCTCCAGGCCTTGCTGGCCGGGGGATTACCAGGGTGAAAAGTACCTGGTTCTTGACCCCAGAAAATGTCCTAAATATAACTAAACAGCATGTAGCTTCTGAAGCTTATGAGATTAGGATAATATGCTCTGGCAAGGTAATTGGAAAACTTTACTCTATATATGTGTATGTATCTGTGCGTGTGTGCATGTGAGTCTGCAAGGGGTTGCGCATTGCTGCCATAGGACACACTTAGATTTTTACGGGATTCAGTTATAGCCTTCCATTTCCCCACAAGGAGGCCTCCATAAAAGTTTTGAGCTTCGACCTCAGGAAAATGGCAGGATCCTTGTATTTAAAAAGGGAGCCTTGTTTTACCGTCTCCATGCCTTCCACAGACGTCGGGTGCACAGACAAACACCTGGCAGGCAGTTTGCAAGTCTTTGAGGTTCTGCCTCTCACAAGGAGCTGTCACATTGCACCAGATCAACACGACACGGCAAATAACACTATGACACGCAACCGGCAACTTTTGAAAGTACGCTCTCCCCACCCTGGGGCCCCGCCTGCCTTCCCCAGCGTGTGCTGCTGTCTTCAAACTAACCATCCTGAAACTGCTTAAAGAGCCTGACGGGTAATTTATTCTGCGGCAGAGGATAGCAATTTCACTGTCCAGAGGCAGTGCATACCAACTGGATCAGAAAATCCATCCACTCAGGGAACACAGGTTTAATATGATAACAATTCCAGGGGTGTGTGGTCATAATTCTCTCTGCTCCTTCCACTCTGTCCCTGAAGCTGCTAGTAAATGTTCTTATACGGTTTCCTCTTAGAAAGGCTCTCCAGTGAGCCTCCATCGTATAAATCAAATTCTTCACCAAGAAGGGTGATGATCAGGCACGGGTTTGTGGCAAGAGCCAACTCTACAGAGGTCAGGGCCCAGATGCCGCGGAGGCATTTTTGCCTGTAAGTGGAATGTTTTCCAAAATCATCTCTGACTCTCTTTGCTGCAGCTGTGCTGGGCTCTGCAGGGTTTCACTGGGACACCTGGTCCCAAAGGAAAACAAAACCAGAGAAGGTTGATACGCAGGATGACGCTTCTAGAAAGAGAATCCATATACCTATGGACTTTGGGCTTTTCCTAAATATTCCAACAGCTGTTCTCACATTTTATTTCCTAAAAATCCATGTAAAGTAAGGGAGTGCCTCATCTTACTATTATTTCTACTTTATACAGTACACTGAAAAATCTGAGGCTTGGAGTAGTAAAGACTCACTCAGCCTCCTTAATCATATCCTAGGAACAGAGGACCCTGGGTTCCTTCCAGTGTAGAGAGCAACAGTATGGCTTGTCTGTGATCACATGGTGAGTTTCCATCAGGGTCAGAGCTAGCACCCACGTCTCCTGACTTGGTCCCAGGTGCCCTCTCCGCCCCCACTCACTTCTGCCCCATGAGACTGCACCTCGCCTGCACTGCAACAAAATGCAGATTTTGTCTTAAAGGGATTTCTAAACTTGGCTCTGTCACTGAACTTGTGAGATGCCGGATGAGATGCTCCCTCTTACAACATTCTGGAAGACTGAGCTATAAGTGGGGCTGGGAGCTCCTCGGGCTGTGGTTCATTCTTTTAGGGTCTGCAGTGCCCAGCACAGTGCCTGGGCTCGTCTGTGTCCTCCCTACCTGCTCACTGAACTGAACTGAGAACAACAGAATTCGTCCACCTCCCACGGATGTCTCCAAGTGAGGGACACGTGCTTGAAAGCACAGGACACTGCCCACAGATCCCAGCGCTGTAGAACGGCAGTGTGCCCATGTGCTTACTCTACTCAGCTCTGCCTTTCTAGGTAGTAACGAATGGAATTTTTTTTTTAAGCTCAAAGATAAAGATATTCTGAATCTACCACATTTAAACAACCTATTCAGTCATATGATAATCCTACTGCTAGGCCACCAGTCAGGGAAATGAAGGCCTCTCAAAGAAGGATTTGCCCCAGGCCAGTCAAGGCTGAACATCAGAGATGGGAGATTCCCAAAGGCAGACCCAGCTTAAAGAGACCAGAGGTTTAAACTGGGCTGTGTTTGGAAAGGGGCCCTTCGGGGAAAGGAGTGCCAACCGTTTTGCAAAGTAGCATGTCACCAGCACTCTCGGTGAATATCTGTACACTAGAATGACACTTCTGGCCTTGAGTCACCGCTCCATCTACTGAAAGGAAGCCTCAGATCTGCTGAGGCTGGGGGGCCATTGGTTCATCCTATCTGAGGAGGAGCCCCAGCCCTGAAGAGTCACACTTGCCTTTGGGTCTGGCCTGGGAGACCCAGGGGCAAAAACGAAGACACAGCTGGGACATTTCTGAAGGGATGGAGAAAAGTCACCCGTCAGGAGCTAAGAGCTGGTAATGAAAGGAACATGCTTGATGTCACCAGCCTGGATTCTAGGGTTCCAGGGCCCCAGAGGTCCCAGATGCCAGCGGCTAGGGCGAGCCTACAGGGTGTGTATAAGACTGCAGGTTAAGCAAGCAGGGAAACAAGAAACAAAGGGGGAAAATCCTGGAAAGATGGGAATGAGGCATCCTTCCAGCACCCATTCCTTTTTCAGAAGTTTTCGCAGATGTCCCTCCCTCCCCCATCTCTTGGGAATGCCTCAGGACTTCGTTTCTCCGCAGTGGGCAGCTGACTCTACTACCTACGCTCGCTTTCTGGATTCCAATCTGCTCCTTCTCTAGGATTCTTCTTGTTCTTTTTCTTTTTTCTTTTAAACGCTGACCTCTGTCCTCTCCAAGTTGTCACTCAGAAAAGTCCTCCTCTGCAAACTCATTTCATGCATTTAGGTAGCACTCATGAAGCATACCCTATGCCCCAGGCGCTAGGCTAAGCACCAATGTGCAAGAAACAGTGGCTAAGACAGAAAAGAGTCCCAGGCTTCCTGGAGCTTATAATTTGCTATGAAAGAGGGCTTCTCTGGTGGCTCAGATGGTAGAGTCTGCCTACAATGCAGGAGACCTGGATTCGATCCCTGGGTTGGAAAGATCTCCTGGAGGAAGGCATGGCAACCCACTCCAGTATTCTTGCCTGGAGAATCCCCATGGACAGAGGAGCCTGGTGGGCTGCAGTCCATGGGGTTGCAAAGAGTCTGACACAACTGAGCAACTAATACACACACAGACACACACAGACACACACAGACACACAGACACACAGACACACACACACGGCTTTTAACAAGGATCTAGGCTGCCCCTAAAAGCAATACCTTCTGCCTCCTGACTTTTCTTTCTTTCTTTTTTAATTTTTTGGCCACGTGGGATCTTAGTTCCCAGACCAGGGATGAGACCTGCGCCCCTGCAGTGGAAGCTTAGGGTCTTAAAAACTGGACCAACCAGGGAAGTTCTTCTGTCTCCTGATTTTCTGTATGGCTTCTTCCTGGAGTCCTTTGGCCTCCCCTTGTCCTGATCTGAGAGTCGTCAGGCTATGGGTTGTTGGGACTGGCATGGCTCTGAGAAGCCAAACCCCTATGTAAGCTGAAGGCTGGCATCACCGAGCAGGGTGGCACTGATGGGGTCTGATGGGCTGCTTGCAAGCAGTGCCGGTTCCGAGTGGCAGTGTCTGTGCTACCCCAGCTGTGCACCTGACCACTGGTGCTTCATCATGGAGAAGGCCGAGGGTCTGAGGAAAGCAGTCTTCTCTAGCACAGTTCACACACCCAGCGTTCCCTCCCACCCCGAGGCCCAGCGCCCTCGAGTTCCGTGCAGGAACAGAACATTCTGCCCCAGTTGGAAGACCTCCCTCCACAATGCTCAGAGCCTCTCCAGGCTCCGTAGCCTTCTTCCCACAGCAAAGGAAAATCCCATCAGTGGCATCATCTATTTCCAGCCTGTTCTCTTTGAGGGGAGACTTCCACCTTCCGGGCTGCTCCCAGTCACATCTTAAAGCCCCAAAACTTCACAAAGAGGAGCCATACTCGTGAGGGTAAAGCCAACTGAGCCATTTTCTGCCCGGGACCCGGCTCCTCCGACACCCTGCGGACTCTCTCTTTCCTTCCTTCTGAACAATGATAAGAGACACTGATGGTTTCATGATCGCGCTTTCCATGCCCTCTCACCTTGGATGTTTCCAGAATCAATTTGCGGCTGCCAGTGGGCGCGTGGTCTGTTTCTCAGTCGATAGGAATCAAGGGCGGTGACGACCACGCTGCGGGTGGTCACGGCCGCGTTCCCCCTGGATTGCTCTGTGCTCAGCCTTCCTTGGATACATCCCTCTTAATTAACCTCATGTCTGTACCCTTTCTTCATTACATGGAAGGGAAAATATTGTCACTGAAGGACTCAGCAGAGAGAATTTCCCGAGACCGGCATCTCCAGGGTTCCCCTTCGTTTTCTAAATTGGCACTTCTCTCAAATTAAAATGTCTCTGGCAGAGCTGGCTTTTAAAAAAAATGTGTGCCTTCAGTCCAGAAACACAGTTAACAGGTCGATCCTATCAATGGGCAGAGAGGACCATGGACCCAGTCAGCTCCAATACGGGTCAGCAAATACTAAAACAGGTGCCAATACGGCCACACACCCCTCTGTGAACTTGGGGGAACCCCCTGCCTCATTCTCTCTCTCCAAATACCCTGCTTATAAGCCGAGCCAGACAGAAAACATTCAGATGAACTTAAGCGCGTCATCTTGCTGAACTTCAGCCTTCATTAATATTCTTTTCTAGAATCTGACAGTTTCGTTTTGAAATCCTCTCCCACACGTACTTCTCTCCTTCACATTACGCGAAAGCACACCAGACATGCATCTTCTCGCCCCCTTACCCATGCCTTTCTCTGGGGTGTTGTCATCAGCCGTCACCTCCCTGCTGGACACAGAGGACCGCGTTTTGTACTTGCAGCATGCTGACTGGTGGTGGCATCTAAAGGGATGAAAGTTCTAGCCCCTCCCCCCACACCAGGCAGCCTGGTGCCCAGCTTTGCTGAGTTGGGTGCTGGTGTAGGGTGGGAGGGACTGTGAGGTCTGAGTGAGGGTGTGCCTACCCATGGACGTGCAGCCCCCAACCACACACGACGAGGACTTGGCTGGACATACCTGCACCGCACCCATGCTACATCATTTTTTTTTAAGTACAGAAGAAGCTGACAGTTGCCATTCCCACTCCCAAAGGGCACCTTTGGGCCCTTCCAGGGGCATCTCCTCAAGCTGTGTTCTCATTAACCTCCTGATCTAGCCAGACAAACCACCTCCCCATCACCACCCTTACACCCACAGCTACTCTCAACACTTGCCACCTGCTCCTTCTTCCCTGTTATCTGTGGAGCAGATGAGCAGAATTGTCTGGAGTAACTCACACGCATAGCATCTTAATGTCCTTCACAGCCTTCTCCTCCCTGGAGCTGGGTGGGTGTGCCTGCTGTGGTGTCCATTTACTCAGCCCTCATCATGCCCACAGCAGGCACCTCACAGACACAGAGACGCATCCAGCTGCCTAGGCGGTGGGGCTTGAGTGACTATCTCCTTGGTGCAAACCAGGAATTATTGCATTGTCTTCGTTCATAAGATATGAACTGTTGCTGTGACAGGATACCACAGACAGGGTGGCTTCTAAACAACAGAAATCTATTTCTTACAGCTCTGGAGGCTGAGTCCAAAATCAAGGAGCCAGCAGATTCTGATCTGCTGCGGTCCCTCCTCCTGGTTCACAGCCGACCATCATCTCTCTGCGTCCTCGCATGGCGGAAGGGGTGAGGGAACTCTCTGGGGCCTCCTTTATAAAGACACTAATCCCATCCATGAGGGCCCCACCCTCATGACCTAAGCTCCTCTGAAAGGCCCCACTTCCTAACACCATTACGCTGGGGATCAGGTTCCAACCTGTGAATCTGAGGGACGCCATATTCTGTCTATAGCACACGGTCACCCCTGCATGACTGTGACACTCACTTCTGAATAGATGGTGGCATCTTCACACCCACATTGTTCACAACCTCTTGGGCTCACAGGATAAGGTGACAAAATCAAGGCCATAGTTAAAGGGTTAAATTCACAAGTTTTGATGAAGGGGATTGATTGCCCCACTCTAAAAGCTGAGCTGACATCTGCCTAATAGATTCAACTCAGTCCTGCATCATGTTAGTGAGAGCACACCAGGCCGGATGGAGGCAAGGTGGCCAGCGTGCCAAGGCTGAGATACCAGGTTTGTTCTTGGACATGACCAAGTCCGACTTCCCCTCCCCTTGAGCCATAAGTGAATAACAGTACTAGGTGTTTGGGCTTCGCAGGTGGCTCAGCGGTAAATAATTCACCTACAAAGGCAGGAGACCTGGGTTCGATCCCTGGGTCAGGAAGATCCCCTGGAGAAGGAAGTGGCAATCCACTCCAGTATTCTTGCCTAGAGAATCCCATGGACAGAGGAGCCTGGCAGGCTACAATCTATGGGGTCACAAAAGAGTTGGACATGACTGAGTGACTGAGCACAAACAAGCACTAGGTGCTTCAGGTGTTTGTGGTTAAATGAGATATTACACGTAGCATCCTTACCAGAGACATCCCGTCACGCTCAGCAGGAAAGGTGAGGTCAGAACACCCAACACCTCCATAAAACCCTGCATTTCAACCTCACAACAGCTCAGACAGCAAGGCACCACGGCCATCCCTTTACATATGATGAGGAAGGGTAAAACCCAGGCCATTGAAATCTGCCCCACATCACACAGTTAGAGATTGGGAAGCAAAATTACAAAAGAGTGGAATTTTCCAGTTCCATCCAAGGGGCCCAGACAGAAAACCTGGTGAAGGCCTTCAAACTGCCCCAAGAAAGGAAAGGGAATTGACTGTATTCTCAGCCACCATAATTAGCATTTTATATAAGAATATAAAATAATGGCTGTTTCCATATACTGGGTAGTAACTATCCTGGTTATCCCCTTTTATTCTCACAAAACCCCTACATGGTTTGTATTTTATAGAAATGGAAGAGCAAGAAAGTAAGGTAACTGGTCTAAGGCTACACGATGAATACATAGCAAATTTAAGGTTTCAGCCCAAGGTTAGCTGCCCTGGACACCCTTGCCCTTGGCAGCATGGCTGGCATGGACGTGAATACCTTTGAATTTCTCAGCAGGCCCCAGGCCTGGACTTTCCATTCCTCTCTCTCTCTCTCTCTCCCCACCCACATCCACCGTGTGCATTTTCATTAGGCTTCTTTGCCCAGTGATCTGTTGATTTGTTATATTAGGATTGCAAACAAATGCTCTCATTCTGTCCTCTTGCTCCCCCCTCTCCTGCCCTCCTGGCATCTGGAATTCAGCATTGATTTTTCTGGCCCCGCTCCACTGCCTGATTGACACTTCTGGTTGATTTCACCTTAGAGGCCTTCAGTAAACTTTCCAGGCTCCCACAGGAACCGGGTTTGGAACAGCACATCACCTGGATCAGGGGCCCCCAACCTCCGTGCCGGGGACTGATACCTCCTGTCAGATCAGTGGTTGTGTTAGATTAGAAATACAATGCACAATAAATTTAATGTACTTGAATCATCCTGAAACCATCCCCCCAAATTCCAGTCCATGGAAAAATTATCTTTCACAAAATCAGTCTCTGGTGCCAAAAAGGTTGGGGACCACTGACCTAGAAAAGCTGAATTGAACCACCTCCCCATCCCCACGCTTACCTGCTCATGGATGCCAAGACTCAGTGCCCCCTGGATTCTGTTCCAAATGTACCTAGTGGATGGGCACACACTCTTTAATCCATCAGGGATCTCAATGTGCAGGGGAGCCGGGAGAAATAGCAAGAAATGCATATCCTTACAAGGTAGGACCAGTAAGCCTTGACCTCTTAAGTACTGACGTTTTTCAACCAGCCCTGGGTAATTCGACATCTTGTAGATGACGAAGGGGATTATCCTGGAGCAAAATGGATCAGAAGGTATGAGGAAGATGGGCTCAATGAGCAGGGTGGAAAGGCAGTGGGATATGATCTTGAAAACAGAGGGGTCCTGATCTCAAACCCATTGAGAAACCTTCAGAGAAGTTTTTAAAGATGGACTTAATAATCCTCAGAGGTCATCTAAGCCAGTCCACACAGCATATCTCAAAAAAATGATCTTCTCTCCTAAGTTTAAGAACTTAACTGCATAGGTTCTCTCCCAACTTTCAGTTTTTGTCTCTGATCATTCTTGGCGCACCAGGTACCAAATAGAGATACATTTTTCTTTCCTGAACTTTCCATCCCCAGTGGATGCTGCCCAGTGATACCCAAGCTGGAATTTTATGGACGCCACCACTCTGCCGATAATATCTGGACCCAGCATTCTGTTAAGTGGTCGGTGGATGACCAGCTCAGCAGGGAGGAGACTGGTAGTGGCAGGCCAGCTCAGGACAGCCAAGTGTTAAATTTTAGGGGTTCTGGGATCTGGCCATTAAATCGTTGGTAATTTGAGCTCATCATGGAGGGAACAGTTATACCACAGAAACTGGCATAAATCAGGGCATTATAAAATGCTATAAATCAGGACATTTTTTTTTTCCTGGAGACTGAGGGGTTTATTGAAATAAGTGCCAGTAGAGTGATAAGCTTAAATAGAGACAGAAGGCAAAGAACGGGTGGAGTAAAAGATGGAGGAATGGATGCAAGTCGAGGAATCCACACTCTTTAATCTCTTGGAAAGAACAACCTTTAGTTTCATAATCACCCCTCCTCCTCAACTCCTATCGCGGTACAACCTCATTCTCTCTTCATCTATGTCACTTCCTCCCAGGAAAACTATCACTGGTCACACTTTCATAGCTAAAATGGGAAAGGCTGAAGAGACAGGTGAATCTTGGGAGTCTATCATTTCTCAAAAGCTATAAATTGGAGATAAAAAAACCAGCTAAGAGCACTTGACCAGAGGCTGAATTCTAGATGTACACTTATATGAAGTTTAGCCATGGTTGTCTCCAGCTATTCCTTGTATAAATGTTTATTCTACCCAGCCAACTGATGAGCTCATCAAAATCAGAGACTGTACCTTTTATTGCTTATACATTCTTGACAGTGTCTGATAAGGTACCAAAGACAAACAGATAACCCACAAATATTTGGTTTATTCAGTTCAATTCAGCTCAGTCATGTCCGACTCTTTGTGACCCCATGGACTGAACAGCATGCCAGGCTTCCCTGTCCATCATCAACTCCAAGAGCTTGCTCAAACTCATGTCCATTGAGTCAGTGATGTCATCCAACCATCTTATTCTCTGTCGTCCCCTTCTCCTCCCACCTTCAATCTTTCCCAGCATCAGGGTCTTTGCCAGTGAGTCAGTTCTTAGCATCAGGTGGACAAAGTATTGGAGCTTCATCTTCAGCATCAGTCCTTCCAATGAATATTTAGGACTGATTTCCTTTAGGATTGACTGGTTTGATCTCCTTGCTGTCCAAGGGACTCTCAAGAGTCTTCTCCAACACCACAATTCAAAGTCATCAATTCTTCGATGCTCAACTTTCTTTATGGTCCAACTCTCATATCCATACATTTGGTTTATTAACTGAAGTGAATCGAACTGATGATAAACCACCCACTGACTTTTCATCAGAACCCTTTCTTTTTCTAATGAGGTGAAACTTAGCTGTTGGCTTGACAGACAGATACTAGGTCATACACGATCTTGACCTTGGAACTTACTTGAGCTCATGCCTATGGCTCCACCTCATTCTCATTTTCCCAGTGGGCTATCTTCCTACTTTCCAGTTTCCCAGGATCCTGATCTCCTGTTAAGAATGATTCTATTTGAGATCGTGGTTCTTAGTAAGCTGCTAACTTGGTCACTGATAATACTCAACTGTGTACCTGAGACACCCCCAGATGAGGGCAACCCAAAGTCTAGTCAGGCCAAGACAACAAAGAGAGCCACCTCCAAAGTGGCTCAGAAGCTAGAGAAACCATCTCCCCAAAACCTCCTGCCTGATTAGTGCTTTTCCAACAGTTGATCCACTACAAGAAAACCAGTGTCCAAGGATTTGAAGAGACACATCCTGGTCTCTGACCCCAGCTCTGTGCCCACAAAGGGCAAGATGCACCTCATTTGGAAACCCCTCTTTCTCCGACTTCCCTGTCACACATGGCAGCCTCCAGCTCTCATGCTTCTCTTCCTTCCCCAAACTTCCCCAGAAGCAGGATCAACGTGCTCTTGGTCCCCTGGACTAGAGGCCAAGATGCTGATTCAAATGCTGCCTCTAAAAAAGAGGTCAATTCTCCCCAGTCTCACGACTGCTCTCACCGAAAGCTGCCAGCGGGTGTTTGTGGGTGCCAAGACCTCTGTGAGAATCTTCTTGAAGACTCTGAAGAGTGCTCACTCACCCACTGTTTTTATAGATGACTTCAGAGGGTTCATAAGGCTCCAAAAGCTCAGTGACTCCCAGGCCAATGACTCCAGACTGAGGACACCAGATGAAATGCCCTTCCAAGTCACACTGTTCATTTCCTTCCTGGACACCAGCTCCTATGTTTCACCTCTTGAATCCCTCCCTGTCTCCAGGAAGGAAGAGGACTACTGAATGGGATCCCTCCACATTACAGACTGACATCACAGAGGCTGTGGAAGAGGCTCGGGCTCACACAGTAAGTTACTAAGAGAGCTGGGGTTGGGATGCATATCTGAGGGCCTCTCTCTGGTCCTCAAAGCAGCTACATGATGCTGCCACCTGATGCAGTCTCCGCAGATCTCAGAAACAACCACATCAAAACTTCGGCCTTCAACTTCTCCTCAGCTAGGAGTTCCCACCAAAAGGTTTCGGGAAGGAAGGAAGTGCCCCTCCCAGGGGGCAGGTAGGTCTCTAAACAGACTAGGCAGAGCATCTCTGTCCATCCTGAGCTGACATCTAGAGGACTGACGCTGGAAATGGACACACCACTGACTCCAGCATTAACGGGGTAGTAATAGGAGCCTGTGAATTTTAATCCTGCTCCAGCAAGTGGACACATTCACTTCACACCCCCTCCTTAACTCCTCCAACCACTTGGCGGCTGGAGAGGGCTGTTCCCCACCAGGCAGCTGCGGGGATGGGAGTTAGGACCTCACCCTCCCCTCCAGAACCATCTCTGCATGTCCATTAGTGAAGACTCTGTTCCATTCTGACCTCGAGGTGCTCTGGGCAAGCTGGAGGTCCCGAGAGACCCAAGTGGGTAAATCTGTGCCCAGGCCTCTTGCTTCACAGCTCAGGACCCCAGGCAGGAGCCAAATCCCAGAGATCTCAGAAAGAAGGTGATTGAAGCCTGAGGACAATTCCTGGATGACACTCTCTTCTGTATCCATCCCTCCAAATAGGGATTGTATAAACTCAAATGTTCCTGGTTGCTAATTCGAGATAAGCTCCTAGCTACCAAGACCCACCTGCCCCTTCCTTTTAAATGACAATTGTCTCCTACACCTACAGGAGACCGTGGACTAATAGAAAGTGAGAGGCCGGATGGAGTGAGCCCAGACCACAGTGAATGAGGGCTCGCCCTTCACGGCCGAAGCATTATCCACGCTGGCCAAGGGGCTCACCCAGTGAACAGTGAGGAAGACAGCTGTTTTCTGCCTCCATGTCCTCTGGCTGAGGTCGGCTTTCGGCTCCCTCTTCACTGCACCCCTGTCCTAAGGCTTCTAGGGGTTTCCACAGGAAGGGAGCTGGAGGCAGTGGCAGTGTCCTTCCAACCAGCGTCACCTCCACCACCATGAACTGATGTGCTGAACAGCTCAGGAGGAGGTAGGGTGGAGAGTCTAACAGGACAGACAGCTCGGGTCCTCAGACAGTGGGGGAAATTTACCAACACAGAGGAATAGACATTAAACACAAGCATTAAGCAATGGAGATACCTACTCCCAAGTAAAAATTTTGGAGAGGGCTCTCTTACACTGATTTCCAGCAAGGAAAGAACTTTTCTTTCGTGGCCCCCTTGCATTTTGTTGTAGGCTGTATCTGCTGTGTCCAGAGGGGAGAGGGTAAGCTGTCAAGACTCATTTTTGCCTGTGGAGAGTTTTCTAGGAGGAGAGGGAGGTGAGAGCTTGATCCCTGGACCCAATTGGATGCCAGGTAGGGAAGGCCATGCCAGGCCCACTTGGAGAGAGCAAGCTTGCACACTTTGGCTGCCTCAGCAGCCCAGAACAGACTGAGTACACCAGACTGGGGTCCCCAGGCACAGGGGTGGGGTGTGTGGGCTGTGCAAGTTTATTGCAGCAATGATCCTCCTAGAGATGACGGCCAATGAGCCTCCTTTTCTTAAATCAATAAAATTTCTGCTTCCCTCAGGGTTAGATTGGACATTCTTCCAAGATGAGGCTCAAGGCATCAGACACCAAAACATTACATCACATTTACTGCTCTTTTTCTTCACCCAAAGTCCCCTCCCCATTCCAAAAAGGCACTCTGGAAGGACATATAAGTGATTCTTGGCCTTTCTCTTGGAGTAATCATGAGTTTATTTTTGTCTTAAATCTGGCTGAGCTTTAAGAGTCAGAGAAAAGGCAAGAAGATGTTTTCCTCCCCTGCTTTGACTAGGGGGGAAATGTTTCCAAAAGAACTCAAAAACAGTTATCTGTCATCATCTCCCCACTGGAGCACCCTGGCACCAGGTGTCTAAGACAAAGGGAAATCAATCCAAGATCAAGAGATGGAAGAGGCAGGAAGAAAAGGCAAGGCTTCTGCTTCCTCTGTTAGGGTCCCACCTGCCACCAAGTCTTTCAGGCTTTCTCAACCCAAGGAAGCTCCCCAGGTCCATTCCCAGCAAGCAGAAATGAGTGGGGCTCCAGCAGCAAAGGGGAAAGATCATAAGATGGTCTGACACTGGACAAGCAACGGTGGCCATGTGCTCTGCAGAGTCTGAAAAGACATGGCACAGAGCAAGCTTCTAGGCTCAGATCCCTCCCAGAAATGGTCACTAAAGAGCACTCACATGCTATGGGCCTCCCTGGTGGCTCAGCGGCAAAAAATCCACCTGCAGTGCTGGAGCCACTTGAGATCAAACATCCCTGGGAGGGGAAGATCCCCTGCAGGAGGGCATGGGAACCCACTCCAGTATTCTTGCCGGGAGAATCCCACGGATAGAGGAGCCTGGCAGGCTATGGTCCATAGGATCACAAAGAGTCAGACATGACTGAGCAACTGAGCGCACACACACACACACACACACACACACACACACTATTAGGTGTGGTATGAGAGGCATGAGGGGCAGGTACCCAGCCCCTAGGAAGAGGATGTTTTGGCCTCCCTTACGTGTAGGGAAAGACACAAAGGAAGGCCACACCCACATCTGCTTGTGAGCAACTTAATCTAACCCAAGCTCTCTGGTCTCAAGCAGGGAAGGGTTGGGAGGATAGGAACACCAGCGTGGGGGACCAGAGGAACAAGTATCAGCTGGAAGATAGCTCCCAAGATAGTCGGAAATGAAGGCCCTAATTACATTCCTCCATTGGCTATGACCTGGGGTCACCACATACCAGCAATTATTTACTCTGCCAAAGTGATTAGGGAATTGGGGCCAGGGAACTGATACTCTGGGGTAGAGGGACATGGGGGTACAGAAGATGAGGCTGGTGATGGGAAGGATGCTCTTTTCACATCTGACTCTTCCTAATTGGGGTCAGCACAGGCCTCAGTGAGGGAGCTGTACCCTTACCTGGGTCTACTCTTCAATCTTGATGAAGTATCTGGAGGCCCAAATATGAAAAGAGAATGAAAGAGAAAAAGAGAGAAAAAGGTCAAAGAAACAGTTGCCCATTAACAGAGGAGAAGCCCACAGAAATCAGAGAGGAGATGGAACAGATTCAACAAATGCCCTGCACCCCCCAGGATGAGAGCAGAAAGATCCGTTCAAGCAGGCAGGACCACAGCAAAGACAGGCCAGGTTGGAGAGGGAAGGTGACAGGCCCCAGCCAGGGCTAGATGCCGTGCTTCTCTGAGTGTGGCCCTGGATCAGCAGCAGCAGCAGCACCTGGAAGCTTGCTAAAAATGCGACTTCTCAGGTCCTACTCAGGGGGCTTTCCAGGTGGCACAGTGGTAAAGAAGCCACCTGCCAGTGCAGGAGACACGAGAGACCTGGGTTCGATCCTTGGATCAGGAAGATACCTTGGTGAAGGAAATAGCAACCTACACCAGTATTTCTGCCTGGAGAATCCCATGGACAGAGAAGCCTGGTGGGCTGTAGTCCATAGGGTCACAATGAATTGGACATGACTAATGCAACTTAGCACACATCCATGCACGCACTGCGGGTGTATTGAATCAGAAACACAGGCAATCTGTGTGCTGACCAGCCCCCACCCCACCCCACCCAGGTGATTCTGTATCACATTTAAGTCTGAGAACCACTCTGTAGGGAAAGGGGATTCCAATTTGGGGTTCCATCCTTTACAGCTAGTGAGTTTCTTCAAATTTTGTGTTCAAAACACCCCTTGAGACTGGACATTGCTTTCCATGAAAATGTAATCATTTTATAGACAGAGATTTTGTCTTTGACCACATCAGCAGAAATGACATTTGAGTGTAGTTCTTTCAGAAGCAGAGGAACACGGTTTGTGTGGAGCGCTCAGCACACCCTTGTCTCAGCTCACTTGCAGGAACAGAAGGTATGTGACAAGTCGCCCATCGGGTACAGGGTGCCTGTCATCACCACACTGTCCTGTCTGCAGGGGCGGCAGTGGTATCAGGACTGAAACCAAAAGTAAAGGAAGCAAGTGTTGAGCACCTACTATGTGCCAGCTACTGCCCTGGGCATTTCACACACGGGATCCCACTTAATCCCCACAACAGCCTGATGGTGTGCATAGGAAAACACACTCAGAGGTTGTGAAGTAATTTGATGGAGGCCACACAACTATTGTCTCATTTGTGCCACTATGTTGCATTGCCTTTTTCTCTAAAATTATTAAAAGAATAGCCCCTCAATCCAAACCCTCCATTTTCTTTGTAGTTAATTTGCAAGCTATGACACCCAGAGCTGCCTTATCAGCCATGCAGGAGAAAGAGCTCGAGTTCTGTGTGGGGCGCACCATGGCTCTGGCTGGAAAATGGCCCTACAGACAGCAGGTGGAGATGGCCTTAGTATAGACTGAACCGTGTCCTCTAAAATTCGTACTCGGACCGCCTCACCATAGCACCTCAAGATGTACTGGGTTGGCCAAAAAGATTGTTTGAGACATTTCCATAAAACGTTATGGAAAAACCTGAACAAATTTTTTGGCCAACCCAATATTTGGAGATAAGGTCTTTCAAAGGTAAGTGAAGTAACATGAGGTCATTAGGGTAGGCCTTAATCCAGTATGGCTGACATCCTTATAAGAAGGGGAAATGCGACCACAGACAGGTGCAGAGGGAAGGCCATGTGAAGACAAAGACAGCCATCCACAAGCTGAGGGGACAAGTCTTGGCAGGATCTCTCCCTGCCGACCCCTTGACCTTGGACTTCCAGCCTCCAGAGCTATGAGACAATCAACCTCTGCGGTAAGCCACCTAGTCTGTGGGCCTCCGTTACGCTGCCCCCTCCTGTCCCCTCTGAGAGCCGTCCACCTTCTCACAGTGCCTGCCGTGCCCCCTCTGGGCCTGATTCTGGCCAGTGGTGCAGGCACCCCGCATCTCGGCCCTAGACAGGGGCTGGAGGCTGCAGAGGTGTCCCCTCCTGCCTGCAGAGGGGCCAGGACCGCAGAGAGACAGGAGGTTCTGGGGGGCTGCACAGCCTCCAGGGCCCTGCCTCCCTGGGCTTCCTGTGCACGCACACAGCAAGCGCCATTCCGGGGTTTACCTCCTGTCTGGCAGGTGCCCAGAGAGAGAGAGAGAGAGCACAAAGTCCTGACCACAGAGGAAGGAAAAGCCCAGAGGTAAAGGGGTCTCACAAGGTCAGGATACCTTCAAGAGCGACTGGGGAGGGCAGCTGGCTCCCACCCCCCACCCCATGCAGAGGGGACGGGTGGGGGCTGGGTAGCAGCTGTGTGGGAAGCAGAACTGAAGAGGAGGGAGAAAGGGCCAGCTCACAGCCAAACACACTGGTGTCTACACCACACACGTACACATGCACACACACACACACACACACAACTTGGGGGTGCTGCTTGCACTTAACACTTTTAGACACAGCAGATCCCATTGCCCTCACACACACACCCGCACTCCCACACCAGCACAGTCTACACATCTTTGGGGCGCACCCACAAGCTAGCTCCTGAGTGAGGGTGCCCCTTAGAGTATTCCCCCCTTTGCATTCACCACATACTCTCTTATTCTGGGCTGCAGAACCGGCCCTCCAGCACGCAGCTGTGAAGAGAGTTATACAACCACAGGGCCTGCCAGGACACTCCCTGGAGCCTGGCGGAGGGGAGGGGAATGTGGCCCAGACTCTCCACAGCTAGTGTGGGCTGTGGGTGCACGGCTCCCAGTAAGCAGACTTGCAGCTTCCACCCACCCCCCGCCCCCTCGTCCCCTCTCCCATCTCAGGAGACTGGGGATGGGCATGGTGAACGCGCGGAGCTGTCAGGAGAACAACTCAAGTGAGGCTGGACTCTGCATCTTGAGGCACCACCCAGAGAAGGCGGCCCCTTTCCTGCTTCTGGGCCTGAAATAGGGTTGGCCGGGGAGCAGGAGGGAGGCTGAGCCACTTGGATCTAATTACTGTAGAAGTAGTTTGGTGGTCCTGGTTTGCTTCGTCCCTGTTCTCTTTTTCCACGCCCAGGAGCTCTCTGCACTCCTCTCTACCAATTTCCTCGGAAGAGGCTGAGGGGCAGAGCAAAGCCAAAACAACCAGAGGGGCTAATCAAGCGGGTCTGGACAGTGATGGGATTACAGTCAGTGACAAACGTTATTAGGAAGCTCTAACCGTGCCCAGATAAGTGTGTGACGGGAAGATAACAACTCAGCTGTGAGGCGGCTGGCCACCCGGGAGCCCTTAGACTGAGCCCTGATGGGGCCCGGAAGAGAGGGGAGGGGGCGGGGAGGAGCTGATGAATCAATCAGAGACTGAGGGCGGGAATCCCTCTCCATTCACAAGGTAGATCACTCTCCACCCAGCTCCCGCTCCCCTGCGGGGGCCCTGGGTGGGACTGGAGATGACCCACCTGTTCCCAGCAAGATAACAAACACCATCTTATTTGTCTCACACTTCCATGTACACTTAATGGTTCTATGTGTCGTAAACCTCATCACTTCTGTTTGGATCTTCTGAATACATCCTGCCAACCCTGGATCCTTTCTTTCATGCCACAAAAACAGATGGAGTTGGAACTTTTCCACCTGTACCTGAGGGCTCTGCATTTCTTTAAACTTTCTACTTTGAAGTAATTCTAGATTTGCAACAGACTTGCAAAGATAATACAGAAAGCTCCCTTACGTGCTGTGCTTAGTCGCTCTGTCGTGTCTGACTCCTTGCAATCCCATGGACTGTAGCCCACCAGGCTCCTCTGTCCATGGGGATTCTCCATGCAAGAATATTGGAGTGGGTGTCCATGCCCTCCTCCAGGGGATCTTCTCAACCCAGGGATCAAACCCAGGTCTCCGGCATTGTAGGCGGATCAAGCTCCCATATATCCTTCCCCTAATGTTAATATCATACATCACCATGGTATAATTCCCAAGACAAAGTTGGCTAAACTATAGACTTTGTTTGGATTTCACCAGTTTTTTTGTTAACATCCACTTCCTGTTCCAGGACTCAATCCGAGATCCCACAATGCACTCAGAGTGACTTATATTTTTAAATCTTCCTTCCTATCCATTTGAGAGTTTTTGTTACTAAAGTAACAAAGTGAATTAATAATTTGATGAAACAATTCATCATCTATCCTTTAAATATATTTCTCTGGTCCCACCCAGTGACTTTTTCACACAATGCAATGAGAAGCATAGAGAGCAGCAGAATGAGCCGGCAACCTTGTGATACAGGATGACGACGCTTTGCAAAGGTGGGTATTATGGATAACATGGTGAAAATCAAGATACAAGGCTGAGTAACGGCTCTCAGAGACATCCAGGTGCTAATCCCTGCAAGCTGTGATTTACCTTACACAGAAAAATAGACTTTGCAGATGTGATTAAGTTAAAGGCCTTGTGATGAGGAGACTCTCCTGGCCCATGTGGGTGGGAGCGTCCTACATGCAATAACAAGTGTCCTTATAGGAGGGTGGCAGAGGGAGCTTTGGCTACACAGAGGAGAAGGCAAGGAAAGACAGAGCCAAGATTGAAAGCTGCTATGCTGATCTGTCCCTAACGATGGAAGAGGGAGCTGTGAGCCAAGGAATGCAGCTCTAGAAGCTTGAAAAGGCAAGCAGATAGAAATGGACTCCCCTCTAGAGCCTCTGGAGGGAGCACGGTCTTGCTAACACCTTGATTTTGACCTACTGAGACACATTTTGTACTTCTGACCACCAGAACTGTAAGAGAATAAGTCTGTGTTGGTATAAGCACCAACTTTGTGGACATTTACTACAGCAGCCATAGGAAGCTACTGTCCAGATGATACCACCCTAATGGCAAAAACTGAAGAGGTATTAAAGAGCCTCTTGATGAAGGTGAAAGAGGAGAGCGAAAAAGCTGGCTTAAAAAACTCAGCATTCAAGATACTAAAATCATGGCATCTGGCCCCATCACTTCATGGCAAATAGAAGGGGAAAAGGTGGGAACAGTGACAGACTTTACTTTTCTGGGCTCCAAAATCATTGTGGATGGTGAAGGCAGTCACACAATTAAAAGCTGCTTGATCCTTGGACGAAAAGCTATGACAAACCTAGACAGCATATTAAAAAGCAAAGACATCACTTTGCCAACGAAGGTCTGTGTAGTCAAAGCTATGGTTTTCCCAGCAGTCATGTACAGATGTGAGAGTTGGACCATAAAGAAGGCTGAGTGCCAAAGAATTGATGCTTTCAAACTGTGGTTCTAAAAAAGACTCTTGAGAGTCCTTTGGACAGCAAGAAGATCAAACCAGTCAATCCTAAAGGAAATCAACCTTAACTATTCATTGAAGGACTGATGCTAAAGCTGAAGCTCCAATAATTTGGCCACCTGATGCAAAAAGCCAACTCATTGGAAAAGACCCTGATAATGGGGAAGATTGAAGGCAAGAGGAGGAGTGGGCGACAGAGGATGAGATGGTTGGATGGCATCGCTGACTCAATGGACATGAGTTTGAGCAAACTCCTGAAGCTGGTGAGGAACAGGAAAGCCTGGTGTGCTGCAGTCCATGGGGTTGCAAAGAGTTGGGACATGACTTCGTGATTAAGCACATGTTCATAAAAGGCAACAATGGGAAACCATTCAAATGCTCATCAACAGTGAAACAGAAAAGTAAATTTTAGTATAGTCCACAATGGAGTGCTATACAAACACAAAAATGAAAAAGCTGCAACTCTGTGCAGTGACAGAAATCCATGTCTTGAACAAAAGACAGAAAAAAATGAACAGACACGAGACAGTGGATGTGTGATTTCATTTGTATAAAGTACAAAACCAGAGAACCTAATCTGTGCTGTGAGAGATCCAGAGGGTGGCCACCTTAGGGAGAGTAGGGGTAATGACCGGAATGGGGCTGAGGGGGGTGGGGGGTGGTGCATGGTGGGGACTGTTTTGATTCTTGATTTGGGTGCAGGTTACATGGACAAGCCTTGCAGGTGAAAACTCACTGAGGCGTACACTTAGGCGGTGTGCCCTTCCCTATGAATATGACAGTTCAGTAAGAAGTCATCCAAGAAATCAAAGTTGGGAAACAGTTCCCCCACCAAGCCCATCCATTCCCCAAGCCGCTACGGCGGAGAGCTGGGCTAAACGCCGAACGGGACAAACACAGCCAGCAAGGTCTGCCTATTACCATAATTACACCTCTAGGAATGTGCAAAGCCCTCATTTTCCTTTCATGTCTATAATGTTGTGGGGACACGGGATGCAATTACAACCCTGAAACATGCAGCTTAGTGAGCATAACTGCATACATTTCCGAGAGCCTGGGTGAGGCAGGTCCACTCACACGGCGTGACCGATGCAGAGCGCGCCCCAGCCTCCACCTGCCTCCTCCCATCCAGCCATGAAGCTCTTGGACACGCTGGGCTGCTTGTCTGAACAAAGACAGCAACTTTGGGGACAAATTTTCTGGGACATAATCCCTAATTTAAAAATTGCGTGAAAAAAGCACAGGGCAAGATTTTAACTAAGATCTTGTTTTTAACACCAATAAGATTTTTTTTGTTTAGGAAAAGACCCCCTATCTTCTTTTCCTATTTGAATTTCAATCCCTTGGTCATAATCTATCATTCAAGAGATGCTGAGCGAGTGAAGTCGCTCAGTCGTGTCCAACTCTTTGCGACCTGTGGACTGTAGGCCACCAACCTCCTCTGTCCGTGGGATTCTCCAGGCAAGAATACTGGAGTGGATTGCTATTTCCTCCTCCAGGGGATCTTCCCAACCCAGGGACTGAACCCAGGTCTCCCACATTGCAGGCAGATGCTTTAACCTCTGCACCACCAGAGAATGGTAGCAAATGTGAAGTGGAATGATCATATTTCCTTGACAGTACAGTGAGGAATGCTGGGGATGGAAGAGATGTAAGTGGGCTAGTAAATTTGGTTTTGTAAGATTCTTTCAGGTGAAGCACAAGAGG
Source organism: Ovis aries (assembly GCF_016772045.2). Taxonomy (NCBI): domain Eukaryota; kingdom Metazoa; phylum Chordata; class Mammalia; order Artiodactyla; family Bovidae; genus Ovis; species Ovis aries. The sequence continues at coordinate 97,822,544 of NC_056057.1, forward strand.
GTATTAGTGATGCTGTGAGAAGATAGACAGGGGTCCAGTCCTGAGGTTTTGTGGGGGTTTATTCCCCCTGGGAATTTCCAATCCATAGTCCCACTCCTCCAGACATTCAGGCCAATGGTCAGCATGTTGGAGAACCTGGGTTTGTTTTATCGCCAGCCCAAGTAAGCACTGACTGGAGGGTAAAACCAGGGGGGTAGTCATGGGGGGTGAAGAGCCTGATGTGACATGGGAGACTCCTCTGCATTTAATGCAAACTATCCGTGGTGGCTCAGCAGTAAAAACAACTGCCTGCCAATGCAGGAGGCTCGGTTTAGGTCCCTGGGTCAGGAACTAGAGGAGGAAATGCAATCTACTCCAGGATTCTTGCCTAGAGAATCCCATGGCCAGAGGAGCCTGGAGGGCTATAGTCCATGGGGTCGCAAAACAGTAGGACATGACTGAACAACAACAATCCCAGAACAAAGTGGAAATCATCTTTCAATCATCTGCGGGTTTCAATTATGCATATCGCATCTCCCTTCCAGAAGTACAGATAATTGGAGTTGACTAACTTGCAAATGAGTCCAACTTTAGCCACCTCATGTGAAGAGTTGACTCACTGGAAAAGACTCTGATGCTGGGAGGGATTGGGGAGAGGAGGAGAAGGGGACGACAGAGGATGAGATGGCTGGATGGCATCACTGACTTGATGGACGTGAGTCTGAGTGAACTCCGGGAGTTGGTGATGGACAGGGAGGCCTGGCATGCTGCGATTCATGGGGTCGCAAAGAGTCGGACACGACTGAGCAACTGAACTGAACTGAACTTGCAAATATGCCTAATTTTCAAATTCACATCTGTACAAAGAAGTGAGCCCACACCTGGCCCCTTCTCTATTCCCTTCCCCCTCTGAGGATAACATTTACACACATGTTAGCAATAGGTCACCCTGCCAGCCTGTGAGGACATGCATGGTGAAGGTGTACCACTCTCAAACAATATTTTATGTTAAGTTAGCAAATATACCCAGCTTTGTTGCAGGTAAGCATTCACATCTTCTGCTTCCAAAAGTCCAGGTATGGAAATTACAAGTTGGCAACCAATGGCAAGAATACTTATGACTACATACAATACATGTACAACATAAAAAGAATTCAAATCATAAATTCTCCAAATATTTTCAAGAATAGCTACCCCTCCCTCCTGGGGCTCCATTGAGTCCACCCCTGGCATGACAGCACTGCAGACTTCAAGGGCTTCAGGTGTCAAGGGTCCCAGGTAAGGCTTCACTAAGGTGGAACCAAGTTAAGTCAACACGCTTGGAGGTGGGTTTCCAGCTGAGAAGTGGACTGGGGGCTTCAAAGCAAGAAGGCAGTGTTTCAAGTCAAAATTGTGTGTATACCATCACAGCCTCCCTGCCCCACAGTTTCTCTCTGTTCGTCTTTTACTGTGTAAAATGGGAAGAATGAATCCTAACCTCTGCTAATCACACATATCACTCCCTGAGAGGGTGAATTTGGCTTTTCAGTGAAGTACAAACACAGAGAGAGACATAAAAAGAGAGAGACTGAGAAAGGCAGAGAGAGGTACTGGAAATCTAAACACTTCGGAACAAAGTCCACATTGCTCTTTTGTGAACCTACCACACCTCCCTTAGTAAGTCTGGACAAACAGAAAAAAATTAACATAAGGACATCCAAGAAGTAAAAAAGATGGCTGACAAATATCTTCCTATGAGAGAGATTTACCATGAAGGAAAAGAGAGAAAGAACCAATACAATATTGTAAAGTAATTAGCCTCCAATTAAAATAAATACATTTTAAAAAAGAAAGAAAGAAAGAATTAGGAGGCAAAAAAAAAGAGAATGCTTGGGAAATTTTCTTATTTGATTTGCAGGAAGATTCAAGAGGACTTTGGTCTGAAAAAAATCAAAGTAAACAGTATCTAGAGCAGAGGTCAGCAAACTTTTCCTTTAAAAGACCAGAGAGTAAACATTAGCAGTTTTGAGGGCCACATGATGTCTTTGGCAATCACTCAGCTTTCGCAACTGCTCAGCTTGGCTCCAGTGGACAACAGGCAGGGGATGGGTGGGAACAGATCTATACTACAGCTGTCCTCTGTCTCTCGCATCTGATCTAGAAGGAAGAGCTCGTCAGGCACGTTTAGATGAGTGGCCCGAGTTAAAACCTCACTGAAAGCAGCCGAAAGCATACTGCAAAAAATCAAGTTAGAGAAGTAAAGATGCACTTGAAAAGCTTTCCCAGAATTTGGATGATAGCGAGGAAATAGATGAAACCTGGATGACACAACCAGGGGACCTAAGATATAGATATACACACACATGTGCTGCGCTTAGTCAGTCAGTGTGACCCCATGGACTGCAGCCCGCCAGGCTCCTCCGTCCTTGGGAATTCTCCAGGCAAGAATACTGGAGTGGGTTGCCATGCCCTCCTCCATTATGTATACACATACATAGATTTATATATAAAATCATCATCATATTTTCTGAGCTACACATTTGAGGCTACAGATTGAAAGAGCATATTGAGACATAGTGCAAAAGAAATTAAATCAACCAGTATACATACCGTGAAACGCTGCCTTGGTATCTAGAGAACATTCTATAACCCTTCAGACAAGTAAAAGGACAAAACACACAAAAGAACTAAAACCCAACTGGCCTTGGGCTTCTCTCCTGTATTCATTGCTCAGAGACAATGGAGTGATTTCAACAACTTTGAGGAAAGAAAAATACTAAACCAAGTAGCCATTTACATGGAAGGTCAAGAGAATGACATTCTCAAACATTCAAGGGCTTAAAAATCACAGTACAGTATTCCCTTCATGGAAAAAAAAGAATGTCTTAAATGCAAAGGCTGATCTACCAAAAGACAAATTAAAATTAAGAATCCATAGGTGAGAAATTTGTAGGTTGACAGACCCTTGAGCGATGAATAGCTATTCAACATAGTGGAAATGCAAAAACACAACGTTTGAGGTGGATGAATGAATACTGAAATGATCATAATGTGAAAATATAAGTATGAGCTTCGAAACTTATGTCAAGGAAAACTGGAAAGTTGGAGGAGGGAAAGGACATAAAACCATAGTGTTTAATTCTTAACTTTGATGTTATGAATTTAAATCTGCTTTTAAAAACTTAAGGATGATCTCTATTAAGTTCAAATAAGGTGACTATTTGCCAGATCACCAGAGGGAAGGAAGGCAGAGAAAATTCAAGCCATAGAGCAAAAATTAACAGATAAAAAGGAAATAGGAAATAAATGCATTAAAAAGGAAGCTAGAAAGCCTAAAGAAACAGAAGAGCAAAGGTTGCCTTATAAAATGTTAGTCTGTCATTAAAAATCATGTTGGAAGGACATTTAATCCCATGGGAATATGCTCACAATCAAAAGTGGGACAAGGGCACAACATAAAAATATGTAGTTATTATAGATGTTACATTATCTCAATTACATGTATATTTATATTTTACGTTTTAATTTTAAATTGCTATTGGAGTATAGCTGATTTACAATGTTGTGTTAGTTTCAGGTATACAGCAAAGTGAATCAGTTATACTTCTTAGATTATAGTTTAAAACAATAATATTTTGGATATATTTGGATAAATACGAAAATTTTACTTCTATTTTTAATGTGGCTACTGGAAAATTTTAAATTGCCCATGTGGCTTGAATTCTTTGTCTGTGGGACAGCACCTGTTTAAGATAAATAAAATGGGATTTCCAGGAAGAAGAGCCAAGCAAACAGAAGTGAAACATTCATGAGAAATAACAGAAGAAAATTTCACCCTGAGCTGAAGAAAGATTCTCATTTTGAGATGAAAGGTTTTTAGAGCATCTATGCATATATTTGGGCTTCCCAGGTGGCTCAGTGGTACAGACTCTGCCTGCCAAGCAGGAGCCATGGGTTTGATCCATGAGTCAGACAGTTCCCTGGAGGAGGAAATGACAACCCACTCCAGAATTCTTACCTGGAAAATCCCATAGACAGAGGAAGCAGGCAGGCTCCCCATGGGGCTGAAAAGAGCTGGACACAACTCAGTGACTAACAGCAGCAGCAATAACATGCATATATTTAAGGTACATTTTTAAGAAAAAAAAACCCCACAAACTTTCACGCTTATGTCAGTTGTCATTTTCTGAAGATGGTAGGATTTCAGGTGATTTTTCACTTTCTCATATATTCGTTTTGAACATGTTCCACAAATAATACACATTGCTGTGTGTATGTTAGTCGCTCAGTCATATCCAACGGTGTGTGATCCCAAGAATGGGGTGGGTAGTGATGCCCTTCTCCAGGGGATCTTCCTGAGCCAGGGATCGAACCCAGGTATCCTGCATTGCCGGCAGATTCTTTACCATCTGAGCCACCAGGGAAGCCCATATCTATTGCTATAATAAGTTCAGAAAGCAACAAGCACTATAAAAATAAGTTTTAGGGTGCCATGAAATCAAACTGAGGATTCTTCCCTCAGTACAGAATGGAAGACCAAGAGGATCTGGAAGATACTATCAGTGTGGGTTGGGTTCGCGCGATCAGGGGACACTATTAGCTGGTATCTGGGTTTTCCATCTCCCGCTGCCGCTGCACTTTTAGCCCTCAGGAGTCTCAGGACCCTCCGAGAAATAATTTACCGTGAAAGCTCCACTTTCCCCAGTCCTTACTCTGCGCTTTGTGCCACGTGCTTTAATCCTCACAGCAGCCCAGAGAGGTAGATTTTACTAGCCCCCTTTTACAGATGAGGAAACTGAGGCCAGAGAGGAGGAGAGGCATGTTTGAGGTCACACGGCTGGGAAGGAACACTGTCAGGATATGAACCCTGGCAGCCAGTGGACAGACTGTTTTTCAAATCCCCTTTCTTTTCTCTCTTCTGGAAGTTAAGCAAAACTTGCCTGACTTCATTGCTATTCTTTTCTAATCTGTCCCTACTTTGCTCTGGCTTAGGAGGCCACAACTGTGAGGGTTGCTATCTCTTACTTTCAGCTGGACCGTGAATACAAATGCCCCAGCTTCTTGCACAAAGACCCTGCAAGCCACACCCCATGAGTGCTTCCTGAGCAGACAGACTATTCCTCCAGTCTAGTTTCAGGAGAATGAAACCGAACCAAATTCATCACAACTCCACCCACCCCCATGTCCCTCCCTCAGAAACCAAGCATACAGTGGAGGCCCAGCAGTCTGGCCAATGGACAGCAGAGTCCTGAATACATCTCTCCACAGGCTCAGCGGCAGCTACAGAAACCCAAGCTGGCCATCAGCCAAATGAATAAAATCCCTATCTTCTCCAAAAAGGCAGGGGAGGGGAATGGAGCGCTTCCCTCTGAATTGCAATGTTACTAGGACACAGTTTGCTGTAATAATACCAATTAACATTTCTCCCCCATCAGTAGTTTCTAGTACAGGATAAAAATAGCAATACACGTGGTGCGAGATGTGGAAAATAACAATGGGGATGTGCTGGGGAAGAGCCCAGCTCTGTCTCACCTAGGAGGGTGGGGGAGGCAGGCAGGAATATGAGGGGAGAGTTGAGGGGACTGCAGAGAACCTGTTAGCATGCCTTCATTCTTCTCACCTTTCTACATCTTGCCCCTCTTCTGACCTGAGCCCCCAGATGTGCGCTAAAGACACCTATGGAAGAGTGAAGATAGCATTGAACACGCAATCAGAGATGGGATGGTTGAGTCCCCACCCTGCTCCTAATTGGCTTTGTGACCTCGCTTGAGCCAGGTGACCTCTCTAAGCTGATTCTTTATCTGCAAGATGAGAGTCAGGAATGGTGGCCCCTACTTCACGGGGGTGTGCGCCACTTAAAGGGCGTAACATACAGAAGAGCTTTGTCAATTGTAACGGGAGACTCAAATGTTAGAGGAGGTCCCTAGGTATTATATCTGGTGATGGCAGTGAAGCGGGCGACATTTGCCAACACAACCTGCCTGTGGCGGTTTAAGTCATGTCCAACTCGTATGATCCCCTAGATTCTAGCCCACCAGGTTCCTCTGTTCATGGGATTTCCCAGGCAAGAATCCTGGAGTGGGTTGCCACTTCCTTCTTCAGAGGATCTTCCAGACTCAGGGATTAAACCCATGTCTCCTGCACTGCCAGGCAGTCTCCTGCATTGTAGGTGAATTCTTTACCGCTGAGCCACCAGGGAAGCCCAATGCAACCTTCATTGATTAGCAAAATGAAATTGAGCCTGAGTTAGCCTCACTCTTCTCAGCAGGGTTAAAATAGTACTAGTAGCTCAGATACTCTGTCACGCAAGCTCTGTAGACATCATTTCTGACCTAGCACATGGGTCCGCACCTGTCTTCAAGGATGTTTCTCAAATGGAAGTAATTCATCCTGAAGACAAAGATGGCCTGGCCAACAGCCACTGTCCTCATAGCCCTGAGATATTCAACTGAGGAGCAGATGCCCAATCACACTCAAGGCATTTCTCCAGGACTAGCTTCCCTGTGAGAGCCATCACTCAGAACCTGACATAGCCCTAGGGAACCCAGGTGACGTCTGTGATGGTGTGACAGTGGGTCAATGGAAGGCCTTTTCCCTTTTTGCATCCCCTTGCACAGTTACCTCCTTCATTCTCCAGCGCTGCCCCCAGGGGACACAGGACACAGCCCAGATGTCAGGATGAGTTCATCTTTCAGTCTAGACCACCCACAAGGCAACAGTGGAGGCTGGAGGCACCCTGCTGTGCCGCTTAATGCTGCCTACAATCCATGAGGCATCCTAAGAGTCTGGGGCCCATTGGGAAGACAGAGAGGGAAGCTCTGAAACCATGTCCCTCTTCCCCTCACCTATCCCATCAACACCAACCTAGACTGAATTTCATAGTTTATAGTTGACTTCCTCATAGTGTGAAAGTGTCTCAGAGGGTCTTGGGGGCTTAGTGTCTTGGTGGTTCAGATGGTAAAGAATCTGTCTGCAATTTAGGAAACCCAGGTTCAATCCCTGAATTGGGAAGATCCCCTGGAGAAGGGAATGGTTACCCACTCCAGTATTCTTGCCTGGAGAATTCCATGGACAGAGGAGCCTGGTGGTACCCACTCCAGTATTCTTGCCTGGAGAATTCCAGCCTGGTGGGCTACAGTCCATGGGGTCTCAAAGAATCAGACATCACTTAGCAACTAACACTTTCACTTTCCTCATAAGGTTTTCTTTGAAGAAAAAGTTCTCCAAAAAGCTTCAAAAATCTTTGCTCTAGAAGCTTGTAATAAGTCTACGGAAAGGGGATCTTGGGCCCTGGGCTGCAACAGAGTCACCTAAGGGCCTCTTCCCCACCCAAATAACGACAATGTTTTCTGAGTGACAAAACGCAGTCCAACAGGAACACCATCTAGGATTTCCCTGGACTTGTCCCTGCTGAACCTGAGGATGAGGAATTATCTCACTCACAGAAACAGCTCTTCTTCCTCTCTCGTGTGCTGCTGTACTGGGACCGTGGGCACCAGGGGGTGTCAGCTCAGGCCAGCTAACCCAAATGAGCAAAGTGCTCTCAGTGAGTTGGAAGGGACACGGACAGAAGGTTTGGGGGAAGGAAAGAAAGCAGAAAGACCAAGAGGAGGCAACTCCCCATGGAGCTGGAGGAGAGAGGGGCTAGAAGAGCACCCGTGAGCCCATCTGCTTCTTCTGAAATGCACATTTTTGGAAAAGGAGGAGGAGGCTCGAGAAGGAGAGATGCCCACTTAGAGCAGGAGCATCCCTTCAAAGGGAGCAGAAAGCACTCGAGCAACAACAGCCTACTCTCCCCGGTATCCATACGGCTGGGGGCTGGGTCCCAACTTGGGAATCACCAGGAGGTCAGTCAGTGGGAGAGCCACTTGCCCAAGCTTGTTCCCTGGGAACTTGGGAAGATTGAAACCATCAACCAGACAGGCAGGGAGGATTTACACATCATGGCTTGGCTACCAAAGATCTCAGGGCAAGGAGGAGGAAGAGAGAGAGCCTATTTGAGTCCATGGGAGAAATACAAAGCTGAGGGTACCATCTGATACTTCTGGGAGGCTGCGGGCATCATGGACAATGTGCTCAGCCCAAGGCCAGCAAAGCGCAGTGAGCAGAAGCGTGGGCTCTGAGCACCCTGCACTGAGATCCTGCCTCCACGTCTTTAATCATGTAATCTTGGGTTAGCCTCTGAACCTCTCTGGGCCTGTTTCCTCAAGCGTCCTTGACAATAACAAGCATGTCTACTTTGCAGGGCTTCCCTGGAGGCTCAGACAGTAAAGAATCCACCTACCAATGCAGGAGACGCAGATTCGATCCTTAGATCAGGAAGGAAATGGCAACTCACTCCAGTGTTCTTGCCTGGGAAATCCCATGGACAGAGGAGCCTGGTGGGCTACAGTCCATGGGGTCATAAAAGAGTCGGACACGACTTAGTGATGAAGCAACAGCAACTACTTTTCAGAGCAGTCCTGAGGATTGAATAAATTAATAAATTACATCGTCCAGAGTAGTGTCCACGCTTAGCAACCATGCACTAAACGTTGGCCAGACAAGTCCCAGATAAATACCCCCGACCATAATGAGCCCCAGCTGGGTTCAGCCCCACTAACTGACGGGCATGAGGTGGCTCACTCAGGCTCTCAAGGTGGCAGCAGAATGTGAGCAGCAACTGTCTCTAGGCACAACTGCCTCATGTGTGGCATTCACCCCACTTCCATCTCTTCCATCTTTTCTTTTCCCCAACCCCTCCATTTGCCTTCTTTGGAAGTTTTGTAAATGTTTTCTAAGTTCCTCCTCTGTGCTCTTTTCATAAAGTCAGATCACCAAGCCAACTCTCAAGAAGCCTAAATGAGTATGGTCATGAATGCACCCATCGACTCACAAATAAAAGTACCTTGGGGGCCGGAGGGTTATCCCCTGTCTGGAATGTGTTGTAGCCTGTTAGAGAAACTCGCACTGTCACCCTCCAACCTTAACTGGCCATCATAGTCATTAGCAACTCCCTAAACAGCTCCCTCAGGTAATATCGCCCACTGCTTGTTTCACACATGGGAAAACTGCAAGAGAGCCCGAGAAGTTCCTGGTGGGGAAGGGGTTGAGGTCCCATAGGCTCTGATCTTCCTGCCTGCTTGCCTGTCTCCTCACTTATCAAGTAATCAAATAAGAGAAGGAACTCCCAGTCCGCCTGCCCTGGAGTCCTCCCCCAAGCTTTGCAGAGTGGCTGGTCTGGGGCCAAAAGAGGTGTGAGGCTCACTGCCTCCAGTGGCGATGGTGCGGGGCCTGCATTCTCCTTCCAGAGCTGCAACAGTCACACTCTTTTGTGGTCAAGGTGACCCATTAGGCAAGAGCTCAGGGTTCTGCCTGAGGCCACCAGCCAGAATTGTTTGCTGTCCCCCGGGTGGGGGGGTGCGGGGGCGGCGCAGGCACGTGAAAGACCTTGGCCTCATTACCACCCGCTTTGGCCAACTTGGCCCACCAATCCTAAGCTCTGAAAACTGGTCCACTCCCAGGCTGCTCTCATCAAGGGCTTCCTCAAAGGTCTGCTTCACAAGCACGTTTTCTGGCCTGCAGTAGACAGTGGGGGAATGAACACACAGGGAGGCCAAGGTTACTGCCCAAGATCACAACGTGTCAAAGCGGTGAACCGGGGACCAGTCTTTCCATCTACTCCCACGATGGCCGAAGAGAGCGCTCCCGTGGGTGGTGTGGAAGGACCTTGTTTCCGAGTCATTCTAATATTTTAAATAAGCTCATCATCTAGGGCAGTGGTCTCCAGGTGGTAACATGTGCCACGCGTGGATGACAGTGCTGCTGAGAAATGCAGCTTCTTGGCAGTGGGATCCTCGCTAGCTCATTTTGGAATGCCAGCATCCCACCACGGCATAGCTGAAATGTTCCAAATCTCTCAAACTTAATGAAACACCTGTCCTCTCTAACACCATCAGAGGTAATTACACATGGCTCTCACACAGTCATATGTACCCAGCCTCCAACTGCCTCATCGGCTGCTTCCCTGGGTATATACCTGGGTGTGTTCCCTGTCAATCCTGGCATGACCGAGTTGGAAGAGCCCCTCCTTCTTAATTCTCTAGGAAAACTGGCATAAAATTCTGTAGTCTGGTATCAGCTGGGCTTAGATAAGTTTGAAGTAATTATGACAGAGTTGGGAAGATCTTTATTTTTTATTTATATTTGGCTGTGCTTGGTCTTCACTGCTGTGGGCTTTCCTCTAGCTGTAGTGAGCAGGGGCTACTCTTCGCTATTGTGCACGGGCCTCTTTGCGGCGGCTTCTCTTGTTGCGGAGCACAGGCTCTAGGGCACTCAGGCTTCAGGGACCGTGGCATGTGGGCTCAGTAGTTGCACTTCCCAGGCCCTCATAACAGGCTCAATACTCGTGGTTTAGTTACTCCACTGCATGTGGGATCTTCCCAGATCAGGGACTGAACCCTTGTCTTCTGCATTGGCAGGTGGATTCTTTACCACTGAGCCACAAGGGAAGCCGTAGTTCCCCTCAGTTCAGTTCAGTTCAGTCGCTCAGTTGTGTCCAACTCTTTGCGACCCCATGAGTCGCAGCACACCAGGCCTCCTTGTCCATCACCATCTCCCGGAGTTCACTCAGACTCATGTCCATCGAGTCCGTGATGCCATCCAGCCATCTCATCCTCTGTTATCCCCTTCTCCTCCTCCCCTCAATCCCTCCCAGCATCAGAGTCTTTTCCAATGAGTCAACTCTTTGCATGCGGTGGCCAAAGTACTGGAGTTTCAGCTTTAGCATCATTCCTTCCAAAGAAATCCCAGGGCTGATCTCCTTCAGAATGGACTGGTCGGATCTCCTAGTTCCCCAACCAGGGATCAAAACCCACTCCCCCGCTACGGAAGTGCAGAGTCTTAACCACTGGACCACCAGGCAAGCCCAGGAAAATCTTTTTTTAAACAACTTAAGTTTTAATTTTTTGCTACATCACACAGCATGCAGGATCTTAATTCCCCTACCAGGGATCGAACCTATGCCTCCTGTAGCAGAAGCACAGAGTCTTAACCACCAGACTACCAGGGATGTCCTAGAGTCAGGAGAACCTTTACATTCTAACTGCCAGACTTTAGATGACTGATGTACACACATAGGGTACTGTTGAAAACTTAGAATTCATATTTTAAAAACTGTATTTAGAAACTGCCCTCATTGGTCATTTTGTAGATGAATGTTTACACATACACCACACGTATTCTACTCAAACACATTTTCCTGACAGTGTTAGTCCACACACTCAATCCCCATGAACTGCAAAGGGGAAAAAAAATCCTCATCTTGGGAACCCAAAGACTGAGGTCAGATGGGGGAGTCTTGACTCATGGTGAGAAAGTAGGAGAGAGTCACAGGCCCACACAGAGTTCCAGGGTCCCTTTCTATGCCTGCTGTCCCAGTACTTCTTTCCTTCTTGCAAGATGCAGAGAAGCAGAAAGAGATAAGAAGAAAGGCAGGGCCAAGCTTTAGAATAAGTCATCAAAATAGCAAACAGGTCTTCTCCAGCTTTTCCAGGAACAACCCCACCCCATCCCCACACACATAACTATATTTATGTACATACTGTTACACACACATATGAAGAGACAAAGAATTATAGAACACATCAGCTGCTCAGTTTCACAAGCCCAGCTGAGAGCAATCCTGCAATAGAGAAGCCTGTAGTGAGAGTCCAGGGATTGCTACCAGCAGTGAGGGAAAAGGCCCAGTCTCTACCAGGCTCAGAATGCACACCCTGATATGCCTAGAAGCTTCCAGCATGCAGAGCCACCCAAAAACATTAGTCTCAAATGCTTCCTTCTGGAACCTCAGACTCCCCATATGCCCAGCCTCATCTCTACCTAGGTTTCCCTGGGGGCTCAACGGTAAAGAATCTGCCTGCAATGCAGGAGGTAAGGGTTAGATCCCTGGGCTGGGAAGACCTGTTGGAGAAGGGATAGGCTACCCACTCCAGTATATTTGGGCTTCCCTGGTAGCTCGGACAATAAAGAATCTGCCTGCAATGTGGAAGACCTGGGTTCAATTCCTGGGTCGGGAAGATCCCCTGGGGAAGGGAATGGCAAGCCACTCCAGTATTCTTGCCTGGAAAATTCCATGGACAGAGGAGCCCAGTGGGCTACAGTCCATGGGGTCTCAAAGAGTCGGATACAACTTAGTGACAAAATAGCAACAACAACACATCCCTATGCAAAACTGGATATCTGATGGGGAAGCAAAACTGAGTTGGAAAACACACTGAGGGGGACTTCCCTGGTCTTCCCGTGGTTAATACTTTGGCTTCCAATACACAAGAGCAGGTTCAGTCCCTGGTCAGGGAGCCAAGATCCCACATACCTCGAGGCCAAAAAAACAAATCATAAAACAGAAGCACTATCGTAACACATTCACTTAAAGACTTTAAAAAAATGATCCCATCCAAAAAAATCTTTAAAACATAATAAAATAAAATGTACATAGGCAAAAGGAACACAAAAGTCATTTATATTCATAAAAGGTGGAGATTGCACAATGGATTATACAGGCATAGATTTTGGAGTCTATATGCCAGCTAGCATTCTACCTTTCTGGATACAAATCTCTTCAAGGGCAAAAGTGCAGCAAAAATCCGCACCATGCAGGGCTGCTGCCAGGGCACTAGGTGTTCACTGTAAGGTCTGAGCCACAAAGGACACAGCACACAGTAGCTGCTCATTTTTAACTCACCTCTGGCTTCTCTCTTTCCTCCTGAGCCCTGACCGAAGTCCCAGTCGTTTTTTCCACCATAGAAGCAGAACCAGCTCTCACTGACAATTCACCCAGGGGCTGAAAGTTCTATTTCATACACCTGAGCTTGAAGACGGACTTCAGTCTGGCCTAACAAACTCATTGGCCCTTTCTCACTCACTCTGCCCACCTCAAGTCACCAAGGCCATAAAGACCCCCCTCCCCCTTTTTTTCTCTTGTTTGGTCATCTCACAATGCCTAAAATCACATCTTGCTCAACAGTAAACCTCAGGAGAAGCTGGCCATGGTGCTGGGAAATTTTAGGAAGGAAACAAAACCAGACACACAAACATGAGCCTGGCCAGTCACGGTTTCCCAGCCGGCAAATCACCCAGGTCAATGGTGACTCCCTTTCGGGGGAGGGGACACTGTTCACAGCTGTCACAACTGACCCTCGTGCTGACAGGTTTCCTTCCAGTTCTTCCCGCTGGGCTTTGGTAGCTGTTGCACATAGTGGAGGAAACAGAACTACTTTGCCTTGTAAAATCAAGACAAAGAGGAGCTTTCCAAAAGCCATTTTTCCCTCCAGAAAAAGCTCTTCTGAAACCAAGGGAAAGCAAACTTACAGATAATGAAACTCCAAATAAAGTCATTGAAACTGATTAAGTTCATGAAAGGCTCCTTTCGTTCCAATGTCCAAGAAGGAAAGCCCAAAGCTGTCTTGACCAGTGGAGCTTCCTGGGTTCAGAAACACGGGAGACCCTCCTCACGCCGTCTGGCTGGGGTGGGAGGAGCTGAAGTGCTCTGCTTGGGAACTATGCCAAAGTGGGATTTCCAGTCTTTTTAGACACTTCTCTCTCTCTCTTTTTTTAATTGGAGGATAATTGCTTTACACTGTCGTGTTGGTTTCTGCCATATAACAACATTGATCAACCATAAGTGCACGTACATCCCCACCCTCTTGAGCCTCTCTCCCACCCCTTCCCATCCTACCCCTCTAGGGGTGGGTCTCCCATGGGTCCTATCTGGTCCCAAAATGCCTCCCCAAACTTCTACCCTCACACGTCTTCCCCAACAACCCTGCAGCTGTATCAGAGCCATCTCTGCAGTAGACAGAATCACTGCTCCTCCAAAGAAAGATGTCCACATCTTAACCTCCAGAATTAGAGACTATGTTACTTCACATGGAAAAAGGGATTTAGCAGGTTCCCTGGTCGCTGAGTGGTAAAGAATCTGCCTGCAATGCAGGAGATGTGGGTCCAATCCTTGGGTCAGGAAGATCCCCTGGAGGAGGAAATGGCAACCCACTCCAGTAATCTTGCCTGGAGAATTCCATGCACAGAGGAGCCTGGTGGGCTACATTCCATGGGGTCACAAAGAGTCAGACTGAGTGACTAACACACAAAGTTAAGGATCTGGGGAGCTTATCCTGGATTATCTAGATGGGCCCAATCCAATCCCAGGAATCGTTAAGAATAGAAACCCTCCTCCAGCTGTGGTTAGTAGGAGATGCACTCAAGCAAGGGGCAGAGAGATGCCGTGCTGCTGTTTTTGAGCATGGAGGGAGGGGGCCATGAGCCAAGGAAAGTGGGCAAACCACTGGAAGCTGGGAAAGATGAGGCAACAGATTCCCCCCTAGAACTTTTGTGAACGTGTTAGCATCTCAGTTGTGCCTAACTTTTTGCGACCCCATGGACTGTAGCCTACTAGGCTCCTCTGTCCACAGGGTTTTCCAGGCAAGAGTACTGGAGTGGGTTGCCATTCCCTCCTCCAGGGGATCTTCCTGACCCAGGAATTGAACCCAGGTCTCTTGCATTGTAGGTGGACTTTTTACTGTGTGAGCTACCAGGAAGGAATAAAGCTTTGCTGGCACCTGGGTTTCAGCTGAGTGAGCATCTGACCTACAGAATTGTAAGACAGTAAGTTTGTGCTGATTTAAGTCAGTAATTTTCATAATCTGTCACAGCAGTGATAGGAGACACACACTACACTGCTGGTCCCTGGCAAGGGGTCTGCTACTGCCTCCCCACATTCCCCCAGGGCTTGATTCTTCCAAAGGTACTGCTGGCTGAGTCCTCGCAGCAGAGAAGCTCACCTGCCTCAGCTGTTACTTCTGCGGCGCTCTGGCCCAGGTCCTCACCAAAAGAGCAGTCTGTCCTCTTTTCCAGTTTCAAACAGCCCTGCTTCCTTAAAGACACTCCCAAGACTTGTTCCTAGGACCCTTCGGGTTCCAAGCTAATTTGTCAGATGATGGACTGCAGACATGGGGAAGGTGAGGATGCTCCAGCACCCGGAGGTGGACTTGGAAAACATCAGCACCTGTGCTTGTGATGCAGCACAACTGTCCACAGGCAAGCACAGACACGGAAGAAGCTGGCCCTTTTCCTGAGTCTGGGTGCACTCTCTAAGCTGGTGTTTATGCTGGCTCTTTCCTAAGTTGAGGTCGTAGGCACAAAAGCTAACCTTCAGAACAGGGAACCCAGGGAAGCTGAAGACAGTGGGAACTGCCAGAGGAGGAGGAAGCCCCTCTTGTGGGACAGTGGCGGTGGCAGCAGCCGGGGCACACGTGGGAGTCTCCTCTAGCAGACTACCTCTGAGCCTGCCAGGGGCCCTGGAACCTGGTTCTGGGCTGTCAGCAAAGACAGATTTAGAACCCATGATCTCATCTTGCAGAACAGCCCCAGGGCCTCAGAGTACTCTGGGAAACATCACTTTGGCAAGTTGGAAAGTGGACGTCACTGCTGGTGCTATCAGGTAGGTGGAGCACCCAGGGGTCCCTCCCTTGGCTCACCCAGGAGGAGCAGGTGCAGATGGCCAGGGCATGGGAAGAGATGGGACGTTGGCTGAGGCCTGGACTACTACCACCCTGCTCTCCCTCAGCCCGGAGAGCCCAGGTACTGTGAGCTGGCTCTTTAAGGTGAGTACGTATATATACCAAGGTTCTTTGCTGTGATGAGCAGTGAGTAGTAACAAATATCCTAACCATGAGCTGGTGGCTCACGTC
Source organism: Ovis aries (assembly GCF_016772045.2). Lineage (NCBI taxonomy): Eukaryota > Metazoa > Chordata > Mammalia > Artiodactyla > Bovidae > Ovis > Ovis aries. The sequence continues at coordinate 97,838,227 of NC_056057.1, forward strand.
CCTGTGAAGCCCCGCTCCTGCTTATACCAAGACATGCTGTGATAGAGTGTTTATAAATGGAGCAGCAGCAGAAGGCGGGGGAGGCCTAGAGCTCATTCCCTCTGCTGTTTACTGCAAATAAGACCAAAGCCCTGCAAAGGGCTAGGTTGGTGATGACTGGCCCTTGCTCCTTGAAGTGAATCAGCAGCAGGGAAGGCTGAGAATTCATCATCGAGTGCAAACCCAAATTTCTGCTGCTGGCCCAGGCCACCTCTCCGTGGCCTCGCAGTTGGTTTTTGGCTTATCTTAACTAGGGACTCTAGCTGATTAGCTCTCCTGAGGTTTCGCAGTGTGTGTCATGGACCGATTCTCCCTCCAGAGCAAACAAGCCACACCAGCTCCTCCAACGCTGCCCACAAAGTCCCAGGAGGGCAGTGGAGGGGGGCAGGTTCTTTGTCTTGAGATGAGGACCCCTGGCTCCTGCTTCCGCAGTCAATGGATGGGGCTCCACAGTCCTTCCTGATGACGGGAGGAATGAAAATTCAAACAGAGTGGACTTGATACATCTCTCATAGAAAGAAATCCACCTCTAACTACCAAATAAACATTGCTACTTCTAGAAGGTAGGACTCACAGAAAAGAGCAGTCCCCATCACACTGCTAAAGGTGATAGATAGTGATAGAGAATAAAAGTTGTCATATAAGAAAGGCCAGGCTTATATCCCAACCCGCCAGGGGTGAGTTGCATGTCAGTTTCAGTCATATTAGGGAAGATCAACTCCCAGAGAAGAAGGGCTGTGGGTCTGATAAATTCCATACTGGGAAGTGCCAATGGGAGGTAATGAGGGGCTGTCAGAAATAAATCAAAATATGTTGAGAATTTGGGGTGACCACCAAAATAAAATCTCTTCCGCCAAAGACAGCAGAGACAACATTGTGGCTGAAGAAAGGAAAGTTCTACAAGGGAGTCAGAAAGAAACTGACAGCAGCATCTCTTCATGTAAAGATGTCAGGAAAAAAACTGCAGGGAGAAACTGTGATACAGAGCAAGAAGCTAGCATTAGGGCTACACACCAGGACCCAGAAGGTAGAGGCAGGGTCAGCTGCAGGAGCAAAGAATCTTTAGCAGAGGGGTGCAGGGGGGCGGGGGGGGTCTGACACAGAGCACTCAGCCAACATCTCATGACACACACATGTGCACACACACACACACACACACACACACACACACACACACACACACATATTCACATGCCCCTGAAGCACCGGGAGAAGAAACAAAATTAGTTCAGACTGTGAACCATTTATCCTGGAGAGGCAAAATGAGATTTTTTTTTCGGCTGTTCTTTTAATTAAAAGTTAGCTCATAAATCAAAGACCTTGTTTCCAGGCTGCAGGAGATGGTAGGAAGAATCCTGAGCTTTTCAGAACTGAATATTGCCCTGTGACCCCCTTCCTTCACCCACAGTATGCACCCTGTTACAGCACCTCAAGTAGCAATCTAAGGAGGAACCAAGGGTGGCTTCCTGAAGTTCTCCCAAAGAGATCTTGAGCATGTACATGCACGCGCGCGCGCACACACACACACACACACACACACACACACACACACGTAAATCCCTCAAGGACTGGTTAGTGCATCTATTTGGAGCCTCTAAGGTTTTCCCTGGGGACCTTCTACCCTCTGCTCTAATACTCTGCCTGGGTTCACATAGGTGTTTACATCAATGGAGTTTGAAGATTCTCCTTAGAAGTTTACTAATCACAGAAAATCATTTGGTCTTCATCATTGTCTTAATTTTAATTTGTTTCTCCTACTGAATCACGAAATGTTCTCCAGATGTGAAGACCTTTTATTCTCAGCTCATTCATATGAGAGACGGAGGGTGCATATATTAGCATGCGAGTTGCTCAGAAGGTGAAATATGTATAGATAAACAATTTGTCCAAAATCAGGAGTGCAGCCAGCAGCAAAGTCGAGGTTTCCCAGCTGTCAGTTCCACCTCTTCAGGCAATCTGCCAGTCTCAGTTTCAACAGTTTAGAAGCATGGGAAACCCCTGACACAGACCTGGACAGACACTAGGGCACAAAGGCTGCGGGGATGCCTAGGAGCGAACATGGGAAGTAGCAGGGTAGCACCCAATGGTGCCTTTTTCCCCTTCTTGCCTTCTTCTGGCTTAAGAGAATGGTTGCCATGACCACTAAGGAAGTTTATTATTTTTTCATTTTCAAGCTACTCCCCATCAAAGCATCTGAAAGCAGTGTGTACTCTCGCTCACATGTTTGCACATTTTGGGGGGAGAAAAGGGGACAAAGAAAGACGACCTCTTACAAGAAAAGGAATGGAGAGAGAGTTTTGTTTTAGCATCCTTTCTCGAATCTACCCATGATGCCCTGAGCCTCTCTCTCCCTGTGTCCCGTCACCCGACCCAGCTATATCCCTCTGATCTTGCTGCCGTCAAAGAAAGAGTCCAGACGAACACAAAGGTCATACAAGGTGCAAAGTTCCCCTTTCTCCTGTCCCCAGACCCCAGTCCCTCAAAAACAATCAAATTTAAAGCAGAGAGATTAAATTATCACTAAGTTAATTATGGGAATCACACTTAGGCTGGCTGCCGGGAAGCGAGGTCAGCAGGCAAGAGGCATTAAAATTAAAGGCAGATGCATGAAGCACTTAAAAAAGCAACTGGGAGACTCATTACCCCCCACTCACGAGGGAGCAAGAAACCACTCTGATGTTTGAGGCGCTGTCCATCTGGGCAATAGTCAGAGCGTTTGACAGCTAAATAGCTGCACTCTGTCATCATCTCAAAGCCAAAGTGGGCGAGTCAGAGGTAAACTGATTAGATGGTGTGCTGCTAATTTCCCAGAGAGAATGCGAGGGAGTGGGCTCAGTCCAAGAGGGCAGAGCACAGGAGGACCTGCCCTAGGCTTGAGTGCAAAGAGAAGGGTCTAGAATCTAAAATATGGCACAAATGAACTCATCTCCAATGCAGAAACAGAATCACAGATGTAGAGAGCAGGAGTGTGGTTGCCAAGGGGGCGGAGGCGAGGGAGAAGTACGGACTGGGAGTCTGGGGTTAGTAGATGCAAACTATTACATTAGAATGGATGAACAACGAGGTCCTACTGTATAGCATGGGGAATTATATCCAGTCTCCTGGGATTGATCATAATGGAAAAGAATATGAGAAAAGGAATGCATGTATGTGTGTAGCTGAGCCACTCTGCTGTACAGCAGAAATTATTTCAACACTGTAAATCTACTATACTTCAATTTTTTTTTTTTTAAGAGACAGGTCTGGCTCCTAAGTGTGCATGCATGGGTACACATCAGCATGCATGAGTGCACACAGGTACACATGGAATTAGGTACATGTGCATGTTTATGACGTGAATGTGTGTGTATGTGTGGCAGAGGGTCCACAGTCATGCATATGTGGGTGTATCTCGTATCCACCTGAAAATCAAAGGTGAAGAGCTTAGAAAGGATCAGAGGGCTCCTTCTAGCACATCTGCAACAGGGCAACTCCTTATAAGCTTTCTTTGATTTCCAAGACTCACCCAGTGGCTGCCACCAGCTCAGCCATGAAAATATGTATCATTTAATTATTCCACATGCCATCCAGTTATGGATGTTCAAGGACTCCTCAGGCATCGCCAATATGATGTAAGTTTAAGACATGTCAGTCAAAAAATTGGCTATCCACAGAATGAGTTCAAAGGCTGAAAAAAATCAGGGTTTTTCAAACCAGTCTGTAGGATTGCTTCCTCCATGCAGGATTCCAGCCCTGCCCTTCTGCCATTTCCAAAGAGGAGGAGATGGTGGGGAAGCCTGATGGGGAACCTGGCCCTGAGTCAGTAGCCAGCTTTGGAGCTAAAATTCCCAAATTAGGTTCCTCACCTGAAGGATGAATTTCAAGGGCCAGTGGTCCTGACTGTGTCCAGAGTGAATTTTTTTAGAATTTATAGTCAAAAAACAAAAGGACAAAGGGGAGATGGGGGAATTTGTGGGTGGGTGGAGTAAATTACATGGGGAAAATTAATTTGGAAGATCCCATTTAATTGTAGTTACGAGAAATGAGTTAATAAATTTGGATGATTTAATTATTCCAAGAGACACCCACTGAGCACATTCTAATCTTTGTATTTAAGCAGAAAAGTACCCTCACTCTTAAGGAAAATTGGATGCAGGGAAATACAAACAACTACAGCCCTCACTAAAGGAAGGGACTGAGCGATTCTCATTTCAGTTTCAGAAGAAAAAGCACGCCACAGGAAAACAAGCTGATAGAGCATTTGGTTTTTAAAAATCTCCAACACAATTTCTGAGCTTGATGGCATTAAACCAGCCACATTCTGTATTTTTCATACATCTTCTCCAATATTGAGTAAGAAGATACCTTGTGCTCTTTAATTCAAGAAACACCTGGCATATTACAGATAGGTCCAGCAGATATGTCTTGACTCAAGGTGATGTTCACAATAGTAATCCTTAAAGTAAACTGTATTATTGACAGAATATTCTCTGTCCCTCCCTCCAGGAACATATATGCACCTGGCCTCTTCCCGTAGTGAGAGTATAGTCTCCACACTATTCCCTTTGGTGTCGCCTATAAAATGTGAGGGCCAATGACATGTGCCATGTCCAAGCCACAGCATTAACATCCGAGAGGGATCTGGGCATGTCTTTAGCCTCTGTCTGAAAGAAGTGACCCAGAGCGTAGCTGCAGCCAAACCAAGGTGCACGTGAACATGAGCTGGAGACAAGTTTATGCTGCTGTGGTAGTCACTTAAACCGGGGGTTATTTGTTACTGTGCCATAACTTAGCCTAAACTAGCTGATACACACACACAAACACAGACACACACACACGGGTACTATAAGACGCTAAGCCCCAAGAGTCAATCTTCAAATATGTTTTTTATTTAGCATTTCAGGAAAATATTGTGTTGGACACCCACATCTAACTAGAAAAGGTTTAGACATGCTGGGGGAGAAGTCTACAAGTCTGATCCAGAAGTAAAAAAACAAACAAACAAACAAAAAAACAACTATTTTTTAATGCAAAGAAAATGAACAAATTCCTCTTGGGAAAAATTCTAAGATTTTGAAACTATTACCTATGACTTCTGGGTAATCAAACTGTGACTGAATAAAAACTCATCTTAGTAAAATAAATATATTCAGAGGCTATTAATTTTAGGAAAGTGTTCTTCGGTTTAGAAAAGGATTCATTGGTCCCTTTGATGAACTCCTATCTCTTAAGCCCATGATCTTACCATCGGGTGATGAAGCAGTCAGTCAAGGTGTCCTTGACCCTGCCCAGCTCACTAGGAGACCAGTTCCCCAGCTGCCACAGGTGCACTTAAGGCCAGCAGCATGGTTCAGGCCCATACAAGGCCTCAAATGATCCTGCTTGATAAAACTTCATGGGATTTAAGAAAGATGGATTCTGTGAGTGATATTTAAAATGTAATTTCCTCTCCCAAGCCTGGTATATCTGGGGGAAGGCCCAGAAGAGCTTTAATCATAAAGATTAAATAAGACATTCTTGTTGTATGCTCATCTAAAGCATTTAAAATATGGCTTTAGGTACACACAACTTTTCAAAAAGCCAGCGCCCCTATCATGAGAAATCGCTGTAAAGGGATTCTGGTAGAAAAGCATGGATAAATGCTGTGCTCTTAGGACGAAACAGAGAGAATTGAATGATCACAGTGGGGAAGGCTGGCAAGTTAGCAGAAGGACCAATGTAGAGACTTCATCCACTTACAGATCTTTAAGAATGAACCAAAGGTAATCTAACCATCTTCACTGTTATCAGAAACCACAAAGCGTGTAAGATACCCATGTGATTATAGGTATAATCCTGACTGAAGCAATACTTGGCCTCTGGGATTCCTGCTGGGAAGAACTGAGAAGCATCAGGATTTGATGTGACCTGTGGATGCAGTGATGAGAGTGGGTCATAAGCTGGTCTCAGCATCGTTCTGGCCCCTCAAGTCCAACCAGCCACTGAGGTCACAGCCAAGTTCAGCTCCCCCACTCACAGCATACTCTCAATCTGGTGCGAGATATGAGTAGTTAAGCAGAAAGACAATCCAACTCCCTGGCGAGAATCTCTTCCTGTATGCCTTCCCTTCCACCCTTCTTGCTCCCAAGCCCTCTGGAGCCTTCGGGGTGGGGGATGGTGAGGGAGGAACCTTCTGGAAGGGGGCTCAAAGCAGAAAAACTGGGTTGAGGGGAGGTACTGGGGATGCCAGAGAGTGGCCCCAAGGAAGAGAGAGCCTGTGGAGGGGGAAGACCCCTGAGCCAACACCCACTGCTCATGGACCCACTCTTTGGCCCACTTTTCCTAATGAGACTCAGAGGGGCACCAACAGGGCAAAGCAGGTCAAGTGAATCAACCATCTGGTCACAATGTCCCTCGAGCCACTAAATCTGTGAAGAAATCGTGGAGCCAGAGCTGCCTCGGGACTTACTACCCCACCGTCACCCTGGGTAATCAGTCAAGATAACATCTGTGAATGGGTTTCCCCTATGTAAAGTGTACAAGCCACACAACAACAAGAAGCAGAGGCCAAGAGCTGAGAGAGTAAACATGGGGTGAGCAGGTCCAGGACAGAGAAAAGCCATGAGGCTTGGGTGGAGGGGACCAGCATTTAGGAGGAAAAAGAAGGCTGGATGGACTGGTGGAGGTAGAGGCTAAAAGCACCAGGGGGTCTAAGGAGACGGTATAATTAGGTCCTCAGTTGCAGGGGGCTTGCCAAGAAGTTATGGGATACAACCCAGTCACGGGGACCTTGGTTGACCAATAACAGGAAAAGTAATCAGGAACCACTGAGCACAGCCCCAGGGGCTGTTGGGAGAGAGAATTCTGGTGAGAACCCCCAAGACAAACACCCCAAGTGAGTCCTGGGTAGCGGGTCAGCAGTAAGTGGGAAAGCCCAGCTTGTTTCCCAGAAAGCCTCCGGCCCCTCCCCAGGACCACTGCCCACTCTGCTGTACAATGCGCTCCAGCATAATTGCCCCTCAAGAGGGAGGCTGTTCTTGGAGGGAGGTTTGTGATGTGAGAGCTGCTGCGGAGGTGGGAAGCTCACCATTTCTTACGTGGGAGCCCCTTCCTTGGTATTTCAATTTAGCTGGGATCCTGGAGACTCATAACATGAGTGGCCAGGCAGTGTTCAGGGCTGAAGGCCTGAGCTGGAGGACCTGTGTCTTTTGAGAGGCTGGCCCTCTCACATGCAGGTGGGTGACAGGCAATGGGGGCCACAGAAGCTTGGACAAGAAGATATATAGATTTTCAAGTAAGAGAGTGAGAGAATTGGAGCTGTTTTAGATAGATGAGTGGCACAGTCTACAGGAAATTAAAGTGGGGGTGCCTTGAGATGGGAGTTCAGTTACAACCATCCACACTTGACCACCGGGGCCCTGAGCCAGCGCAGAGACAGAGGGAAGGAAAGGAAAGTAGGAAGGTTCTGGCCAACAGGTATGCTGGCCAGATGCAGGAGGTAAGATTTACCCACAGGCTGAGAGCATACCCACAGGTGGAGTCCATGACTTGTCTGTATCAGCGAGGGCAGACCTTAGATCAAACCACACGCCCAGTGAATTACTCAATCCCTCTCCTCCTGTGTAGAAGGGAGGTTGTAGTCTTTACCTGAAAGGAAAGGCTGAGGATGCCATGGAATGATCAATGTACAAGGGAAACACCTAGAACAGTGCCTGGTGCCTGCGAGGTGTTCAGAGCACGGCAGTCCCCTTCCCATCCTCTTTCCTGCCAGGTGCAATCCACAGGAAAATGACCCCTTCCTAAAAGCGAGGTCAAAGATGAGCACACGTCCTCCTACTCATGTGCTCATCTCGTGGCTTCCCTCATGGTTCAGCTGGTAAAGAATCCACCTACTATGCGGGAGACCTGGGTTTGACCCCTGGGTGGGGAAGATCCCCTGGAGGAAGGCATGGCAACTCACTTCAGTGTCCTTTCCCTGAGAATCCCAGGGGCTACAGTCCATTAGGTCGCAAAGAGTCAGACACGACTGAGCGACTTTCACTTTGCTTCACTTCACTTTAAAAAGCTAGGTGATCCCCCAAAGAGGCCAGAGTCAGGGGGCGAGGATCCTCTATGGAATCAGAGCTCTCATCGGTTACTGACATGAAAGGTAAGTCTTGCTTGTCCACCATCACAAATTACTACCCTTTCCCTAAGATAAGCTGGGTCCCTAGGGACGCCTCCCCGAGCTCCCAGACCACCCACCCACTCAAGACGATATGGTGCCCTCTGGCCCTGTGAGTGTAGCAGGCCACTTCACCCCTTCTTGTTCATCCTTTGGGTTCTCTCTCATGTCAATCAAAGTCTCTGGGAGCCCGAAGTCAGGATTCAGTGCTGGCGCCATGATGGTTCCTGAGTAAGGCTGTGCTTCCTCCTACACCACTAAAAGTCAACTTGAACTTTAAAAGTACTGGTTCAAGTGTCCTTGATGGCTTAGAGACAAAGCCATCATGTGGCAGGCAGCCTCTAAGGTGACCTTAATGACGCCTGCCTCCTTATCCATACCGTTCTGGAAGCTCCTCCCCTGAGTGTAGGCTGGACCATGTGACTGGCTTCTAATAACAGGATGCCACAAAAGTCATCTCTGAAGTTAGGTTTCAGAAAATCTGGCTGTCATCATGCTCACCACCTCTTGCTGGCTCCCTCTCTCAGCTGCCGTGTTGTGTGAGTGGCCTCATGGGGAGGCCCACATGGCCAGGGGCCGAGGTCTCCAATGAGGACCCGAGGTCTTGAGCTGCCAAGTGCATGATCTTAGAGGAGGATCCTCCCCAACTCCTTGAGCCTGGAGATGATGGATGCTCCAGACAACACTTTGATTATAGTCCTCTGAGCCAGAGGACTTAGCTAAGCCAGACCTGGATTCCTGCCCCACAGACTCTGCAAGATAAGTTTTTTTAAGCCTCTGTGTTGGGATCATTTGTTACACAGCAGTCCATAATCAATACATCTGTGTCCCCTGGGGGCGGGATAGAAGGCATGGAGTGAATGTGGGAGATGTGAGGAGTTGTCATAGAAGTCACCAGGAATGCCTCTATGAGAAACCAAAGCTGCTGGAAGAAGCACCGCGACAGCACCAGGCAGCAAGTCCAATGGCCACATTCATGGGAAGTCACTCGAGAACAAGTAGGAACTATAAGCAGACCCCACCCCCCAATCAGAGCTTCCACTGGGGGACTCTAAGTCAATCTGGCTACCACTGCCTTCCCCAGCCCTGGTCCTATCCTGGCTTGGAGCCTCCACCAGGATCACCATCCAGATTCTATCCTCTTCCTGTCCAAAACTGATCAGCTATGAGCCCAGCAGTGAGGGGACCATTGACAGCGAGGTGCCCCACCTCCTCCTCTTGCCTTCTGCCTCCTCCCTCTTCCTCTGGTACATCATGCCTTTTATCCTTTCCCATCTTTGTTGTCTTGGTTACATGGCCAGACTCCTGATATGCTGCTAGTTCTCATTTTAATGATATGTTCTTGTAAAGCACAATATTTTACTTCAATTGCATGTGTCACTGGATAAATTCCTCCAGCGTGCCTGGCATTTGAGCATCAGCTGACTGAGCACGCTCCATGATTTGGGGTGTTTCTGCAGCACTTTCTTTAATTTTAATGTCTGTGCTTTAATTTGTGATCAGGATCATTCTACACAAATGCCTATATATATACACACACACATATGATTCAAAAAAATGGCATACATGTATCAATAAATCCTGAATTGGCAAAGCTCATTTAAAATCATCTCCTTAAGTCATGCGCACTAGCAACGATCATTTGGAAAACAGAATGACAAATGTTTCCAGGGTAGTATTTTCTGGGGATCTCAAAGTGTGGTTCAAGAGGACACCAGGAGGAAAACAAGTCTAAGCTCCAGCTCTTGGGGTCTAACTGCCTTGAGAGGGGCTGCAGCAGATGCACCATTGAGAGGACACCACTCTAACCCTACTCAGGTCAGCACTGGTGACCACTTGGGACCCCCACCCAGAGATCTGTGGGACAGGGGGTGAGCCTCAGGGCTGAGTAGTGAAAAGTAGGGAAGGATAAGAAAATAGCACAAGTGGGAACACATTTACACAAAAAGGATGGTTGAGTGAGGGCTTGATGTTGTTCAGGAATATAAGATGTGCCCAAGAGGATGGCTCAGATGGTAAGAATTCACCTGCAATGCAGGAGACCCGGGTTTGGAAGGGTCTCCAGGGTCAGGAAGATCCCCTGGAGAAGGAAATGACAAACCACCCCAGTATTCTTGCCTGGAGAATTCCATGGACAGAGGAGTCTGGTGGGCTACAGTTCATGGGGTCACAAAGAGTCTCACACAACTGAGCGACTAACACACACACACAAGAGGATACTGCCAGCTGAGCTGGTGGCCACGTCTTACAGGTACAACATGAACAAAAAGGCCTACAGCCCAGCTGAGGAGACTGAATCGAGGTGGGAGGAGGGCCACAAGAAGTGAACGGAAGGGCATGAGGCAAGGTTGGTTTGAAGGCCAGTCCCAGGACCCCCAGGCTTGAATGACCAGCCATCTCTCTGTCCCTCCTTAGATGTGAAGTCAGAGAAAGGAGGGTCCCTGGAACATCTGTTACACTTTTCTGTTTGCATCATCTCAGCCTCAGCATCCCCCTCACTCAACCCATAGGTTAAGATCCACGTGGGCCTAATACTTGCAAAACCAGGGTGGGAAATGCAAAAATAGCACGGCAAAAATGACAACTATGACGACAAAGAGCCAACAACTGTGATGCACTTTTCTCGTTATGGAAATTGTCTGGCATTGATTCTTCAATATTTCTTTTTCCCTTCTGCTTGAGGGACTACCCACAAGCAAAGCGGCCAGCCTCTCTGGTTTGAAAAACTAACAGAGGATGAGATGGTTGGATGGCATCACTGACTCAATGGATGTGAGTTTAAGCAAACTCTGGGCGATGGTGAAGGACAGGGAAGCCAGCATGCTGCAGTCCATGGGGTCGCAAAGAGTCGGACACGACTGAGTGATGGAACAGCAACAACAACATAACGGGCAACTCACCAAAACTTATATCTGGTACACTCAGGTTCTGCTCTGATCGCAGGGCAAGCTGGAGTTTCAGCTGTATCTCCACTGAATTTTGTGATGCCTTCAGCCATCTAGAGAGCTCTCCATGACATGAGTTTCTTTTTAGTTAACTTATTGTTATTATTATTATTGTTTTTATTTGGTTATTATCATTGTTGTTGTTATTAGTTATTATCAATTGGTTTATTGATAAATTTCCAGGTGAATATTAAAGAGTTCTCAGATACACTGAGGAAGTTGCAAGGCAGGAGCTGCACATCTCTGATGTGGTGTTGCCCTGTGACTCGAGCACTGCAGAAACACACACACACACACAGAGCATCTGTTTCTGAGAGCTTATGTTCAGAGTGACACAGCCTCAGGCGAGTCTTCCTCCCCCTCTACTAGTTGCCCTTCTGGGTCTGTGTTCAGGGCCTATGAAACACAGGCAAATCAATTCCACACAGGCTCAGACAGAACAAGGCAAATACGTATGATATCATTTATGTGTGGAATCTAAAAAATCTGATACAAATGAATTTATATATGAAATAGACTCATAGACATAGAAGACAAATATATGGTTACCAAAGGGGAAGGAGAGGGAGGGATAAATTAGGAGTTTGGGATTAACATATACCCATTATTATATATGAAATAGACATAAAATAGATTACCGACAAGGACTTACTGTGTACCACAGGGAACTCTACTCAATATTTTGTAACAACTTGCAAGGGAAAAGAACTTGAAAAAGAAAAGCTAGATGTGTATAACTGAACCACTTTACTGTACACATGAAACTAACACAATATTATAAATCCACTATATGTCAATAAAAGAAAAGAAAAAGAAAAAAGAAAAAAATTCAAACAGGCTCACACAAAAAAATTAGGAAGACTGAATTAAGCTGCATGACAGTTCCCAAGAAGAATGACTTTGTGTTCTCTACTCCTGTGACTCTCCATCCTGACACACACCCACACAAGAGAGGCTGTGTGTGTGTGTGCACACACACACAGACACACATCCTACTACAAGCCAACAGCAAGGCCAGCCAGGGTTCTGCCTACCCAACATTCTCCCAGCGCTCCGCCCCTTGGTGTGTGCAGTTCAACCTAACACCCAGGAAAGACGCAATCACAAAATGGACAGGAGCAATCACACCTCAAGTGAAAGTTTATGATGTTCTGGTTCACAATGAACATTAGTCTCTCCCACTAATGTCAGGCAGTAATTCACTGCTGAACAGCAGCTATAAAATATGATCACTTAGTGGTAAAAATGCAAGAGACAGAGAAATCAGAGCTGGAATATTTAAGCAAAGAGATCTTGTCCTCTGAGGCAACACTGACTTCATTTTCCCAACTTGGGTCAAAGGTTTTCAGATTTATATGGGCACCTTAAAGCAAATCGGAATGGTGCTGGCCTTAAGAGTTTAACCTGTAGTTGAAACTGTAACAGCCTGTAACTTATTCCTAAATTTCTAGGCACTTCCTGATGACTGGAGCATTTATGTGCCAATGCCAGCCATAACACACACACACACACACAGATCAGAAAAAATAAAAGACATCCAAATTGGTACTTTCCTCACCTCCTTTCCCCCTGCCTCATGTGATGTGTGCACTAAAGGGGTAAAATTACGGTCATCAGAGACAAGGTTGCCAATGATGGGGACCCATGCCTTTCAAACAAAATGGAAAGTCAGTAATTTTCAGGGCAGCCCATGGATAGCTGCTACAGACTAGCTCCTGAACTCCTGAAACTCACAGCAAACTCCCCTACTCTTAGCAAACCCCCTAACCCCCTCCCGCCCAGCCTTCCCACCTTGAGTCCCTTGTCATATTGCAAAGAACCCTGCAAGGCCCTTGATTCACGCGGGAGATTATTACAGGGCTCAGAGAAACCGGCTCTGTAATTACGGCGGCCGTATGATTTCTATTACCCTGAGACCCCAGTTTCAGTAGCTCACAAAACTTCCCACTAAATCCTCCTGCAGCCCCACAGCTTTCCACGGCTGGGCCTCTGCCCAGAGACTGAATGGGGTCCTGATAACCTCTGGGAAAAGCAGGACCGAGTTATGACAGGGCAAGGGGAGTGGTGCTCAGTGAGCCAGAGTGGTGGGGAAATTCTATTGTTTAGAAAAAAATAAATAAATGGGCCAGTTTCGCTTTTTATTATTTCAAACAACAGACGCGGCGGCCCAGCTTTCCTTTCCCTATTCAGACTGTCCCCCAGGGCCGGCTGAGTCTGCAGGAGTATAGCTGGGCTTCAGCAAAACTATTAAAAAGGCCACTGCTCTGAGCTCGTGGAGCAGAAAGTTTGCTGCCCGCATGGCTTGGCTTTCCCCCAGGAGGGCCACTGGCTCATTCCCCCACACATGACTCTCTGGCCCTGCTTCCCAAATGTTTACGCTTCACCAGTCCCACCACAGTTCTGGAAATTAAGTGTAATGTCCCGGGTGACTGAAATAGAACCTCGCTCCTACCCCCTGCTCCAAAGTAAAAGATGAGAAATGCCAGTCCACAGTTTCTAAAGCCCTAAAGCCCCTGGTCAGGTGTGACCTGTTATGGCCAGCCTGGCTGACCTCGGGAGGGGGGGGACACTTCAAGGCGAGGCTCTGCCCACAGCTGCCCCACAATGGAGGTCTGTGTGCACTTGGCCTGCCCGGGGGCCTGGAGGTGTCCTCAGCCCCCACTCACAGAGATGGGCCTCGCTCTGATCCCCATCAGGGGACTGGCTTCCACAGGTGAGAGAGTCAGCCCCCATCAGCCTCTGACCACCCTCTGACCAAGAGCACACATTTATTTGCAAGTCAACCGACTTAGGTTTACGATGCTGCCGTGGCCAGGAAACATCTTTTTTTTCCCCCAAGAGAAAATAACTTTCTGTTCTGTTATGTGCAGTGAATTCTCAATATTTATATCATGGACACCATATACCCACCAGCTCAGACAATAGCAAAAAAAAAAAAATTTCTTCTAAAGGGTCTACTTGGTCTGGCCAGCAAGTGAAAAGATCCTCTGGCCCCTGGTAGGAAGTTGAGGGGGTGGGAACCTTCCAGAACATTGAAGGATGTCACCTCTCCTTTCCACTGAGATGGGCTTAGTAGAGACAAGACCTAAAGCACTCCCAGTTCCTTCACTTATTTATTTACCCTCAACAGTGCTTATTCAACCATCAGAGCAAGCAAAGCAGGTCAACAGACATCGCACTGTGTGACTTGCAAATGGGAATGTCTTTGGTATTTAGAATCCACTTTGCCAGCAAATCGAACTCGTTGAATCCTCATGAAGAATGAAGTCACCTGAGCAACCAAAAGAAACATCTTTTCCTGAAGTCCCTGCTCTACAGCTCGTGGACTCCACCCCCCGCCACCGCGCCCCCCCACCCCTGCACTGGGCTTATACGGAGGCTTATCAGACACAATTTCAGCAAGTTTGGTTATCTGATTTCCCAGCTCACTGAAAGCTGGAAGCCACAGCTCAGCGAGGAGGAAGGGTGCTGATGTGGACCAGGACTCCTGGCAGCATCTGGAAGTGATGAGTGACAAGGTGCCCTAGAGGAAGAGCTGGGAAGGCTGCAACGACCAGACACAACATGCCTGCACTTCCCAGCATCCTCCCCGGGTGTCCATGAGCCCAGTCCACTATGTGAGTAGAAATCACAAGAAGGCCAAGGCAGCAAGAAAACATTCAGTTATGTTCAACATAGCCTTTGCAGAAAGGCAGGTGGCTAGGAAATATAATTCTTCAAGCTGTAAAGACAAAGGTTAAATTAATCTGTTCATTTGACATAGAAGGCAGTGACCCCAGTGCGTGGTGGGTTGCCTCCATCACTCTTGCCACATGCCATGGCGTTTCACCAACATACGCTTTCTCTTCCAGCCGCTAGCCATGTGACTGCTTCACACACACCCCCAGCCCACACACACTCTTCTCCCTGCCTCTCCCCCTCCACACTCTCACCCTCCAGCCCCACCACCTGTTCCACAAAGATGCACAATCTGAAGAGAGAAAAACAGTGGCTGGGATAGGCCGTCACACCATAGGACAGGATAACAGGTACAATCTCGAGATCTGCAGAGAGCATTTCCCCTTGACCATCAAGCTCATACCCACAAACACAGCAAAGAGAAAAGCAGGCATCGAAACTCGGTCTCAGATAAGGCACTGCCGCTTCATCCATCTGGACCGCACGATGTCCAGAAAATTCCAGGGGAAGCCTAATTAAAACAAGCAGGATCTCCGCATGGCAGCATCAGTACTTCCCAGGAGAAAGACTCAAATATGATTATCGGCCAACAGAAAATGAGACCTACTGCCTTGAGTTTTAGAAAGGCTTTTGATCCAAGCAAGAAGGGCACTCTGGGGGACCAGTGCCAACCCACTGAGATCCCAAGCCGAGGCAGGTGACAGAGTACTGCATAGATGGGGACGTGAAACACAGCAGATGGGCCAAGGTCACCCAGGACCGCTGAAGCCAGCAAGCCTCATTCTGGAGAACGAGGAGGAAAGCTCACGTCCCTGGATCACATGGTTCCACTCCACCTGAAGGCACTTCTGTGCTCCCACAGCATCCATGGTTTCCTCGTCCCACGATCTGGCTCTTAGCCCCGGTAGCAATTCCAGCAGGTACTATATACTTTCCTCCCTCTGTTCCCTGAGTGGATTCCAGATGGATGCACCAGCCAGAAGGGCTGAAGAGGGAGGAACAGGCACATCCCTTGCCCCTGTCCATCCTTCCCAACCATCCATGCCTAATAAAGGTCTTGCCTTAGGGCATAAGCCCAAGTTAGACAGAGCACACCATTTAGACTAGGAGCCTGGAGACGCACACCTCTCAGGAGCACACCAGCCCGTGGAAGAGGTGGATCCACACACTCACCCAGTGTGAGTCCCACAACAGTCCTCCATGTGAAGGCAGAGAAGGGACAAGAATACCACTGTCGACCTCAAAACAGCAAGACACCTCCGTAGTGCAAACCTGTATCACTCACCAACCAGGCCCAGGGTAGTAAGAGAACACAAGCCAACATCTGTCCCGCTGGGGACAGGCTGTCCGCACAGTCACCGAAATGGACTACCCCTTGTCCTACCTTCTTCAGCTTGCCACTTTTGGTGCCCACGAAGGCCAGAGAGTGATTCTTGTAGACGTAAGCGATGACAGAAGTCATGCGGTCCCTGTCCTCCGTGAAGACGGGGATGCCACGCACCATCTCCGACACGCCCAGGGGGGCGTTCATATCCAGGCCACAGAAGTTGTCATCAATGGTTAAGAGCTGAAAAGGAAGAGGGAGAAGAATTAGAAGCTAGCAACTCGCACTGAGTCAGGGAACTCTGCAGCTAGGAGAATCCTTAGAGATGAATCACCTGGTATAAATCACTGCTTTATCACATGAAAAACTCAGCTCTGGAGAAACTAGGTAGCCTGTCAACAGTCATCTAGGTAGACTGCAGAAAGTCACATGGCAGAAAGTCACAGATCCCTGGAGCCTTCTTTCTACCACACTCTGCAGCCTCTCTGCCCCACCTCCGGCTGCTCCAGGTACCATCTTGACAGCCCATCATCACCATGACTTAGGAAAGCACTGGGCCACCACTCACGAGCATGGGACCCAGACATCCCTGATAGGGAGTGAGTGGGGCAAGGTCTCCATATCTGCACACTTACTGTCGAGCAGACACAGAGATCAGGACACAAAGGTGTGGAACAGAGAAATAGGAATGTTAATACATGCACAGACGTTAATGTTAACAATGTTAACACCATGGCAGAGACGTGTATGGACAATTAGTCGGGGAAAGGAGGAAAGGGAAGAGTGGAAAGTTCGTGGATGAATTCAGTCGGGCCACAAGTGCCTCCCTATGTCCCATCCCAGCCTCCTCCTTTCACAGCATAATGAAGAAGGGCAGCCCTGACACTGTCATACTCTCACCAGCGTTTCCCAAATTGCCTTCCATGGAACACATGTCCCACAAGATTTTCTACCATAAACGGGTTCCTTGGGCAAATGATTTTGGGCAATGTCCTGAAACCCAGTACATTCTAACATCATGTAAGACATTCCTAATTGTTACCAAAAAATGTCTGAAAAGTCTTTTTAGGAAGAAATAGCTTTAAAATTCTCTCAGCATTTTTTCCGAACAATTTATTTCCTAAACCATTTATTCACAGGAACACTTTTTAGCATCCCTTAAAGAAGACATTCCCGGGATTCCCAGATACCCCGTGGGACACAGGGACCCAACTCTGGCTTCTGATTCCGGGACAATTTCAGGAGTCAGGAACCAACAAGTAAAGCCATTTCTGCACCCTACCCTACCCCCATTGTTTTAGCTGAGTGTCTCCCTGTTTCATTGCAGCCTCCCAGATCCCCATGTAAGCAGAGGGTCACAGCTAGAGAGTCCTCCTAGGGAGTGGCGAAGACCCCGACAATGGCTGCTGAGGGGCCTCCAGTGCCCCGCACTGAGCAGCTTGGGGGTTGGCACTGACCTCCCTGAGGCTCTAAGATCCTACTCTGGATTTCTCCCTTTTTCTCAGAAGAACTGTCTCTCCTAAGAGTCATTCCATCTCTCTGTGCTTTGATTTTCCACTCTATAAAGATGAAGGAAACAAACTCCACTTTTTGATGGGGGTCCATAAAGCCTATAGAGCTCATACCTGTAAACGCCTTTGGACTTTTCAGAGAAAGCAGGGAAATAAAATACAAGGTGTCATTTTTTAAAGGCTCCAATCCAGCCAAAGGAAGAGGCTTCTGGAGAACCAGCAGGCAGGCTCTTGCCAGCAGAGCCACATCAAAGTGGCCAACTCCAAGCTTTCCAGGGATGCAGGGGCCCTCATCTCCCTCCCAGCGGTGGGGGGCAGGGGTGGCAGGCAATGTCTGTGTGCCGAGCATCTCGACCTCCCTCTTATCGTGGTGGGGGTAGCCAGGGCAGGGGGGAGCACGTACAGCCACGTGCAGTGCAGACGTCCACCCCACATCCTGTTTTGGCCTCTCTCGCATCGTCTAATCCAACAGCCCAGACCAAACACAACCCCTACCTCGCTCAGTCATGTCTGACTCTTTGCGACCCCATGGACTGTAGCCCACCAGTCTTCTCTGTCCATAGGGAGAATACTGGAGTGGGTTGCCATTGCCTTCTCCAGGGGATCTTCCCGACCCAGGGATCAAACCCAGGTCTCCTGCATCGCAGGTGGGTTCTCTATTGTCTGAGCCACCAGGGAAGCCTCCAAACCTCCAAGCCTCCACTCCCTCCAGAAACAACTGCAGGAGTCAAAGGCAAGAGGAAGCTTTCAAGGTCCAGTCTGACCTTTATGGTTTTTTCCTAAAATGAGGAATTGGGGAAAAGAGAGACAGCTAGGGTGGAGAGTAGAAGAAATGGAGAGGAAACAGGAAGGAAAAAAACCCAGATAAAGGACAAACAATGTCTTCTCCCTGATGGACATAACCACGGTGACTGCCAAGCATTCAGAGGGCAGCTTAGGGATCTTCATGGCCTTGCACATTCCTGCCTCTGGTCCTGTCCTCACGCTGGACGTTCTCAGCCCTAAACTGTGCTGCTGGGATGTCTGCCTTTAGCCAAAGGATCTCACCCACTGCTACCGTTTTCCAAGTAGATAAGGCTGAAGGACTGTCCACTCTCCACAAGGGGAAACTGAGGCAGGGAACAAGGCCATCCATGTTTCCCACCACACCTGGTACAAACACACACCGCCTTGACCTGACACGACTCAGGCTGTTCAGCCCCTAGGACTGCAATTCTGAGTTTTAAGTAACCAGATAACTTTCTTCTTCACTGGGCAGAACACGAGATGAAAACCATCCAACCTACAAAAACAAAAGTGTGCATTCAGCCAATGGCTGTGTTAAATCCTTGCTTGCTCAGAGGCAGAAGGTCAGGGACCCACAAGTGTTTACCACGGCGGCATCTTGCACCGCAAACGCCCTGATGAGAAATGTTTTCATCGGCGGGGGACAGTGAGAACAGCTCAGCCTGGTGTCCTGGCAGCCAGGACTCTACCAGTTTCAGCTCAGGTCAGCTCCCTGCGAGACCCACACAGGAGGCAGATCCGGGGCTCCTCACCTAGACCTGCAGGTATGCCCCCAAATTGCTGACCTCATGGTATTGTCATCAGGCTCGAATGAAGCAAAGGCCACACCTGGGGCTCCTACCGTGGCCCTAGGATTCCGGAGACATGATAGCTTCCCACTCAGACTCCCCTGTGTCTTGGTTTCTCCCTCTGAGCAGGACCCTAGGTGAAAAAGGGGTGATGGAGACCCTGAACCAGGAGCCTGAACCAGACACCAGCCTGAGGGTGCATGGATACTGAGGTCCCCATCTGTGGCACAGGGTGGGGGCGGGGTCTTACTCTTCACTTCCTCCAGCTGGGGTTGATAAGGGAAGGATTTTTAACAGTGAAGGGGTGGGAGAAAACACAAGACTTGGGTTCACATGGCAGCTGAGCAGCTTCCCAAGCATACACCTTGGCACAGCCTCCTCCCATTCTCTGGGCCTACCATTCCTTGACAGTAAAATATCAAGATGGGCTAATCCTGAGACCAAGGAGACACAACAGGTGTGAAGGCACTGGCTAAACTGGAGAGCCCTCAAGGTAGTGTCTCTTCAGGTTCATTTTTCTGATGGAAACCCTGCTCGGAACAGCCTTGGGCGGGGGGCGGGAAGGTGCAGCAGGGAGTGGCCCTTGCATGCTCCCGGCCAGAACATAGCTCTCTGAGGACACCACCCCCAGAGACTGAGCCAAAGCATCAGAGTAATTGCAGCATGGGAGGAGAGGAGAGCAGAGGGAGGGTCCCACAGGGCCTGCCGACCCTGGGGGGCTGGGGTGTGGGGAGCAGATGCCAGGACCCGTGGAAGGGAAGCCTAACTGGTGAACACCTTCGACAAGTGAAGGCTGGAGCAGGTTCCTGAGCACCCTGGGCAACAGGGGAGGAGAGTGTGTGCTCCTCCAGCCCTGGCCGAGCTCTCCCCTGGGCTCCATTAACAGCAAGATTAGAGCTGGAGCCAGAGGAGCCAGGAAGGGGCTGGGCTCCGTGGTAATCAGGAGCCGGGCGCGCCTGCAGGCCCTCTCTCCTGCCAGTCCACAAATACCCACGAATGAACTCTGGCCACCTCTCCAGTGCTTATTCATTAGACAGCAGCTTCATTCTTACCAGGGAAAGAGATTAGCATCTGCTGCACGGGAATGTATGCGGTGGGCACCCCTGTGAACAGACCTCAAAGCCTCGGACAGGGCCATAGCCTCTGGGGTCCCTTCTGGCCCATTATGAAGATACCAGATCTGCTTTGCACAGATGTCCTCATGGGGTGCCTGACTTGTAAAGTGAGACTGGTGATACACTGGATTCCAGGGGCTGGCCATGAGCTCAAGGACGGCACCGTATTTTAGGCATGTTTGTACCCTTAGCTCTGTTCCTCGTTCATAATAGGTTAAGACATATATATTAAACGGAAAACGCATGGATGAATTGATGGATGACTAAATAAAGACCTGAGTCTCAAAATAGCTAACACTATTTTGGAACTAGAGCCAGAAAGCCGAGGTTAGAATCCCAGCTCCACCACTTAGTGCTGTGTGACCTGGGACACGTTATTTAACTTCTCTGTGCCCCAGGTTTTCATGGGTAGTATAGGGATAATAATAATAGCATATACTTCCCAGTACTGTAGAGAGGATTCAATGGCCAATTCATGTAGACCAACCTCTGGCCATGAGTAAGTGCCAAGAGAGTGCTGGGCTTCCCAGGCGGCTCGGTGGTAAAGAGTCCACCTGCCAATGCAAGAGACCTGAGTTCAATTCCCGGGTTGAGAAGATCCCCTGGAGAAGGAAATGGCAACCCAGTCCAGTATTCTTGCCTGAAAAATCCCATGGACGGAGGAGCCTGGTGGGCTACAACCCATGGGGTCTCGAAAGAGCGGGGTACAACTCAGCCACTAAACAGCAACAACAAACCAGACAGCGGTTAGCTCTAGTTACTGTTGGTTACCCTTGTGTGTGTGTGAAAGTCACTCAAATGTGTCCGACTCTTTGTGACCCCATGGACTATACAGTTCATGGAAATCTCCAAGCCAGAATACTGAAGTGGGTAGCCTTTCCCTTCTCCAGGGGATCTTCCCAACCCAGGGATTGAATCCAGGTCATCCATAGACAATTCAAATAACCTTGGTGAGTCTTAGAATCTTTGGGGAAATTCATGATACCTGTCTCAGAGAGGTGTGATCAAGATTAAAGGCACTAAGGTTATCAAGATGAAAGAGCAAAGGTGGTTCTTCCTAAAGATCTATCAGGCCAATGAGGCTGATTAAGGAGAAAAAGTCTTAGGTCCAGAAGAGTTAGGGCTGGGTGTATGTGTTAGTCCCTCAGTCACGTCCGACTCTTTGAGATCTGAGAGAATCTTGCCTGGAGAATCCCATGGACTGTAGCCTGCCAGGCTCCTCTGTCCATGGAATTCTCCAGGCAAGAATACTGGAGTAGGGTGCCATTCCCTTCTCCAGGGGATCTTCCCAACCCAGGGATCAAACCAGGGTCTCCTGCATCACAGGCGGATTCTTTACCGTCTGGGCCACCAGGGTTAGAGTTAGGGCCGCTCCTTGGAAATGCAAATTCTGGTCACCCTCACCCCAGATCTACTGGATCAGAAACTCTGGAGCTGGGGCTCAGAGATCTGTATCTTAACCCCTTCCCAGATGATTTAGTAAGAAGCACCATCCCAGGTCACCACGGGGGTCTCTTCCTGGCTGAGGGTGCCACAGACTAGGCCCAGGAGAGAACGCCATGTGACAAGCAAAACCACCAGAGCAGGACCCACTAGACCTGGAGGCAGAGGGGCCCTGTGGCAGCCTCCCCGAGCCAAGCAGCAGTGGTGGAGGTGGCGTGGGGAGCCAGAGCTGACACTCCGAATTACAATCTAATAGCTTACCACGCTTACCTCGCACTCAGCGGCAAAGGTTACCGTGCAATTACGTGTCGCTACATACAAATGACAGAGCAGTTACGGTTACTTTACCAATTACAGGGAAATTGCTCCCACTCTGCAGAGGGACTGGCACTCTGAAAAGCTCTATCATCTCCACAGAAAGGGGATTTTAAGTGCTGCCAGCATCCTTCCTGCTCAGTCTCCCCAGGCTGCAGGGCAGAGCTGCAGAGCAGCCACCCAAGGACCCCAGCGGTTTCTGGTGGTCTCTGCAGAGACCCTCTGAGAAGGGCTTAAGAAGGAGTAGACCTGGGAGACAGTGAGCATCACCCTCCGGCCCCTGCCCCACCATCACCCTCATAACCTGGGCCAATCCATCCTGAAGCCCTCCAGTGACGAGGCCTTGGGTGGGGACCTGATTCTGAAATCACTCTTCGTCCTGGCTAGCATGGCCCCCGGCCTGGTTCCAGATGCATCCCTCTTGCTGGGTGGAGCTGTTTTAGCCCTGCCCTTAGTCACCCCACCTTTGCAGAAACCCCAGATTGAGTCCTTATTATGGAAAGATCAGAACTAGACCAGAGCTCAGTGGTCCAAAAGCAGTGCTAATGAGATAAAGGTCACCAGGTCCATGCCCCTGTGGGCCAATTAGCTCAGCTCTGGGACCTGGTCTCTTCCATAGCCATAGGCTGCCCCTTTCACCCCAGATGTCCGCTGTTTACAAATATCCCAGACTGATCCAAAGGAGGCTGACCAGGTGAGCCTGCGGAGATGGGCGAATCCTCCACCTGGGGATACAGCTGCCAACCACTCTGAGCTGGCAGTCGCCATCTCTGAACCCAGGAAGGAAAAATACAAAGTCGACCTGGTCCTCCCATTGCTCATGGTAGCTCCTGGCCCAGCAGAGAGAGGAATCCTTCCATCTGGGAGCAAACTCATTCTCTAGCTCTCTCTGAAGGCAAAAGTAGCATCCACCCTCAAGCCGCCTAGTCCTGAGCACCCCGCACCCACCCCCAAAGCTAGGAGGCTGGACCATTATGGGGAAGAAGGCATCCAAGACCTTCCCAAGCTCACACACTGCGGGGCCTTCAGTTGGGCCTTTTTCCATCCAACTCTTGGTCTCTTAGGCTACTGGAACTCTCCATTGCCACTAGAGGACACTGAGGCACCAGATGAAGACGACAGTATTTACTGTTCCTCACTGATTACCCTGCTTGAGAGTGTTTAGGAGGATCTACTAGGCACCAAGCAGCAGGTGAGGACCTAACAATAGAAAGATGGCTTGGAGGACCTGCAGACCAGGTCCATGACTAGGCAAGGCCATGTGTGCCCAGCTTCAGTTGTGCACCGGGGCTGGAGGGACAGAGGGTGGAACCATGACTGCTGAGGGGGCAGTAAGGTTTCAAGGAAGAGGCAACACTGGGGGTCACTTGAGGGTTCCCCATCCAGGACAGGACATGGCCACGCTTTCACACATTGTGCAATTTCAGAGGAAAATGACCCCAGAGCTTAGAACTGAACAGCCCCATTTTACAGAAGAGAAAAATGGAGTCTTAGAGAGTGAATTGACCTCTCATGTTCTATCAAGGTACTGAGAAATAGATACCAGAACCCCAAATTCCAAGTTCGAAGGGGAAAAAAGTGGTATTACATAGAGGCTTCCTCTAGGGTACTGGAGGATGGCCCCAAAAGGACCAGGATCAGGGAACAGGTCTCTCAACATGCCAGGATGAGAGAGACTGCTGGAGGGACAGGCCTGACTTCTTTTGCTACTATCCAGGAAAAGCCTTCTGCCCTTCTGTGATCTCTGGGAGAAACTGAACCTCCTGTCTGGAGGAGGCCCTTGGCCAGTCATCAGAGTGGGCTTCCTCCTCTCCTGGACCAACCTGTCCCTAAGGAGAGGGAAAGCTGAAGTTTAGAAAAGAAACACAAGTTAGGAGAAAAACAGGTGCCTGTTGATGTGGAAGAGTAAAGGTCTTTAGATTTTTCATGCTCAGCAGCCCCAAACATGTACCCACTAATTAATTACACTTACACTTTTACACACACATACACACACACATACTGGGAGCTGACCAGAGTAGAGCTCCACAGGAAACAGGGAATAGGTGAATTACACATGTGGGATTCCTTTATAAAGGGAGATATTGATCAGGTAAGTACAGTAGCTCATGTCTAAATACAGACTCTAGCTGTATATCTCTGCAGTGCAGGAAGGTAATGATCCCCGCTTACTGGGGCCAGATCTCAAATAGAACCGCTGACCCCATGGCATTCATAGATGTGCCAGGCTCTGATGCCCGCAGTGTATCTATCCCTGGAGACGACTCTGTGTGCCCTCTGACAGCAGGCTGGGAGGGAAGCAGGGAGAGTCCTCAGGGAGGCAGGAACCTCATGGGGAGGCTCTGGTTGGCTTAAGGTTATTCTCATCAGAAAGCTTGTTTCTCCATAAAATATTCCCATGTGCCTTGAGTACTCATTTCTAAAACAAAGAAAGAGATCCAAAAACTCAGACAATATCGCCCTACGATTGTTTGCTGTTTTTCATAAACTTTGCTCTTTTTCATAATTTCTAACCCTCTCCAAAGCTCTGCCCAGGGCTCAGGCTGATCCCAGGCAGTCAGACTCACTTCAGAGCCAGAGAAACCCCAGTAGAGGCAAAGGTTGGCCCCACACCTCGGCCATGAGCCCAGATGTCAAGAAAAGAGCATGAAGGAGAGGAGACGTTTCCAACTAGATCCTCCCTGCGGTCACCTTCCTGTGCCCCTCTGGTTTTTGTAAGGCAGAAGGGAATGGCTCCACGTTGGCACATGGCGCTAGCGTCACCTCATTTACAAAGTTAGTGGAAAGAAGGAAAAAAGACAACTCACGGAGTTGTTCTGCCTCATCCACTTAGTTACTAACACATTATCTCAGAACGGCTCTTTATTGTGTCTTTTTCAATGAGATTGAAGGAGAAATGAATGTGCAGAGAAAGAGAGAGGAAGCCAGCAAACCGCAGTCACAGTAACCTGGTTAGACCAACACATTAGTGAAGGGGCTTTGTGAAAAGTGTCTTGGGGTTGGAAAAAGAACCCAGTGAATCACACCAAGATTCCCAATGAGCTATGCGCCCTGTTTCTAAGCATCTCACAGAGATGGATACCAGAATACGGATCATCTAAGTGGCCATTCACTCATCATGATAACAAGTTATCTTTCTAATAGGCAACTAATGCCACTAATTTGAGCTGCTTTCCCAAGAGAGGGACACTAAGCCCACTCCGGGCTGTAACCAATGGCAAGCTGTAGCAATACACCCCTCCTAGGAATTGCTGAGCATGGCAGGCAAAGAGCAGCTCCAAGTCAGGAACCCCAGGGATCAAACCCCTGACCTTCTCCTCATTAGCTCAGCTGCTGAGAGCCCCAGGTTCCTCCCTCTGGGTAAGCAGAGAGGGCCATGGCACCACGACCAGAGATTCAGGCTGGCCAAACAAGAGAAACGGATGAGTCTCCACTAGTCCAGTTCTGCAGGTAACCTCAATGACGGGTTCAGTGCAGAAGCCAAAGCTGGACCCCCAGGAAAGACAAAAGGCGGCCTTGGAATGGCACCAAGCAAAACCCACAGGTGCTGTCCCTTTCCTTGGGTACCTTAAGCTTCAGAGGTCCCAGCGGCTGCCTGCCAAGGACCAAGAGCCACCTCCCCATCCCCCAGCCCATCAGTTCCATTTCCCCACTGCTCTCCCTGTCTCCTGCAGACAACCTGAGCCGCCACCGGAACTGTAATTGGAGTGGGGCACACCACAATGATTAAGTTTGCGTGTTTTCTGGCCGGCGCTGAGAAGCAGTGGCCCCGCTCGCCAGGCTGAATTACGGGGGAGGTCACTCCCTTGTTAGGAGGAATAAATTTTATTAGCCCCAGTCTCGTTGCCATGCATCTTCCCCCTCTTCGCTCCTTGGGCCCGAGTGTGGGTCTGGATAATGTTGCTGGCACACAGGATAAATCAGCTGAACAAATCCCATTATATTTTGGAACACTGACAGAGACACAGTAATGACACCAAGACTGGGAAAAGATGCAGGCTTTCTTCTCCCCCCGCTGATGCCGTTTCATATATGCGGACAGCATGCGGGGCCCAATTCACTAGGAAAAATTTTAAAAATATGTAAATTGAGGGACTGAATGGAGAACTCCGTGAGTTGTCTTTTTTCCTTCTTTCCACTAACTTTGTAAATGAGGTGATGCCAGTGCCGTGTGCCAACGTGGAGCCATTCCCTTCTGCCTTACAAAAACCAGAGGGGCACAGGAAGGTGACCGCAGAGAGGATCTAGCTGGAAACGTCTCCTCTCCTTCAAAGGCTTTGACTTTGTATTCACATCATGTGCTGGATGGCAGGGAAGGTGGGTGGGCACGCTCCAGGCCTGGGATTCCGAACATAACATCTGGGTCTGGCACAGCCCAAATTTCTCAAAAGCAGACATCGGTGGTGGAAAAAAAAAAAACTTTAAGTATGAAAGCACAGCAATATTATTAAATCCCTTTCTGTCTCCTCAGGTGGTTACAGTAACCAAAGGAGAGTATACGGATGAAGCCATGAGCTATTTCAGTGTTCTACAAATATAAGGTGCTCTGTGTCTATCATCACTTATGAATGTCTCTGTATTTCTCTTTCCCTAGGAGTCTCAGCACACTTTATTAAGGGATATGGTTTTATTGCCTCCTTCTAAAAGATGAAATGTATGATTCAAAGCAAAAGGGAAACCACTCACCAGCTCAGTGACCTCTCATGAGATGGACCTGGCTGAGACTCAAAGACCCAAGCCCGCAGGCCAGCATCCTGGCCAAGACACCACCCTAAGGGGATGATAGGAGTTGAAGGGAAGGCAGACCTGGATGGATAAGTTGGGCTGGTCTGTCTGCTGACCGAATAAGAGGCTCGGTTGCTAATTTGGGCTGGGCCATTGCACACCGTCTAGGGGGGTGTGTGCATGAGTGTGTGTGTACACGGGTGTGGGTACATGGCTGTACTTGCGGTGTGAGCTGCTGTGTGTGGTGTGGGGGTGTGGGGGAGGATCCATCACAGAAACGGGGAGCCTCAGGGATGCCTTGCACAGAGTATGAGTGTAAGTGAGAACGTGAAGCACAGCAGAGAGAGCGACAGAGAGAAAAGACAGGGTGGGACATCCAAGCAGAGAGGATGTGTGTGCACGTGTGGGTGTGCGCCGGGGTGCATGCCTCTGTGCGCGGCTTCATGAAGTCAGGGTCAGAATCTCAGCGTGAAGACACGGTGAGGCCGCCCCATGCCCTAATCCCCTGCTTGGCAAACCCCGCCCTGCGGCCACGGCAGCTGTCTGTGTTCACATCTGCAGGCCTGATTCCTGGATCTCATCACCCTCCCTGCTGGCCCGATGGGCTCCAGAGTGGTTCCTGCCTAGGAGGCCAGCTTCAAGCCCCTTCCTCTCACCAGGTCCAGCTCATCACCTGGAGCTTGGCCACCATCAGGGACCCAAAGCCCTGCATATACTTGGCCGGGGTGTAACTTTTATTGCAAATGCTTTCTCCCAAAGAGAAAGAGGTAGGTGTCCTTTTCACCTGAATACCTCGGACAGAAGCCTTCTCAAGGGAAGGGGGAAAAGCTTTAATCTATAATGACTGGAGTTGCGACCCAGCAGCCCCCAGTGCTAAACCAGAAGGGGTCATGTGGCTGTGAGGGGTGAGGGCTTGCACTGACGGAGGTTTGTGATGTGTGCTGTCAGGGGGACTAGAGTGTGGCATATGGGCTGGGTCCCAGTATGTGTGTGTGTGTGTGTGTGTGTGTGTGTGTGTGTGTGTGAGTGAGTCTTGAATGTAGTAGAGCTGAGGAAGGAGGGATGGGGGTGGGCAGGCAGGAGTAGGAGATCATGGTCTAAGGGAGGACTTTGGCTGAGCAGAAAGAGAAAGCCTTGCCTTGCGCCATAAACAACAGGATACACCCATCTAGTCAGAGCCGCACTTCCTGCTGACAGGAAAAGAAAACAGCCCGAGCAGATGGGCACAATCCCACCCCCAGAGCCTGGGGTGGCTGCCTGGCCGTTCCGGATACGGACTCGTGGAGTGTCAGGATCCCCGGCGCCAGACCTCACTGAGTGACCGTCCAGGCCAGGCAGGGAGGCCAGCCCGCGTCCAGGCAGTGACCCTGTCCCCTCCCAGGGCTGCCCTGCGTGGACGTGAGTCAGTGTGACGGCGCACACCAGCGGGTTCTCCTCCACTGCCGACGTGAAGCGAAGCTTGGGGTTAAAAATGAAAAGCTCGGTCCGAGTGCCTCTGTGAGTCTGAGAAGTACTGGCAAGTAAACTCCAAAGTTGAGAAGATGCCTGGTCTGGCAACGGCTCTCAATCAGGGGCTAGGGATTTCCTGGTTCTGCAGGGGCTGCAGAGTCCCGTAGGCACATAGGGCTCTACAGTCCAGCAAAGGAAGTGCCCAGCACCACCAATCATCCCCCTGCCCCAGGTCCCACTATGGCCCTATCGAGAAACACCAGTGGGAAGAGCCCCAGGCTGAGAATTAGGATGTATAGAAGGTTCTGGTCCACCAATTACATGACCTTCAGTGAAGCCCTTGACTTTTCCCGTCCTCCATTTCCTCAACTAGATGGGATGTCTGCCTTCCCTATTATCCCTACAGAACTGATGGGAGGAGAAGAGGAGGTGATGAAGCCCTTTATACGTTGTCAGGCCCCACAAGGACTCTCCAGTGGGATTGGCCGGCTGCTCAGAGGCCAACACGCTCTGCTTAGACGCTAGACAGGGGCGAGGTGGGGATTCTGGTCACAGTTTCTGCCCCATGGACCAATGTCTTCTATTGGAAGGTCACTCTAAGTTCAGGTCTTGGAGGTGGAGATTAAGCAGCTGAGTTCTGGTGGCTCAGATAGTAAAGAATCTGTCTGCGATGCAGGAGACCCAGGTTCAGTCCCTGGGTTCAGAAGATCCCCTGGAGTGGGCATGGAAACCCACTCCAGTATTCTTGCCTGTAGAATTCCATGGATAGAGGAGCCTGGCAGGCTATAGTCCAGGGGGTCACAAAGAGTTGGACACTGATGTTTTCTGCCCCATCCAGCCTTCTCAGCATTAAAGCTGATGCTGCCTGACTCCTTCACCCACTTCTCAACTGGTTCCAAACTTCGGGAAGACTTAAGTGGCGTGAGTGATGGTCACTCCCAGGGCCACAGCCCTTGTTCCCATCACAGAGGCTATAATGACCTGCTTGGAGGCATCTCTCTTCTGGACTCCTAGGCTCCTAGAGACTGATGTCATTTCATGATTCTCAGAATCAGCCAGGAGAGAGTACATTGCCAAGGGCCTAATAAAAATTTCATCCATTCATTAACTCATTTGTAGGCAGAAGGGCTAGTGTTCTGTAGGTGACCCCGGAAGGCTGAAGAAAGGGTGAGGAGGTATAGATAGCCATGCCTGGGGGGCACTAGGATGTCCGGCTTCTCTGCCCACGAAGAACACAAGATCTTGGAGCCCAACAGCACACTCTCCAGCCTGGTGGTCTCACTCCAGGTCAAAATTCTTGGGGCTCCCAGAAAGGGACTGAGAGCTGTTACCTTGGCCTGCTCAGGTCATGGGACATGACAAAAGCCTCAGGCTATGAGCTCCTCACCCCAACTGCAGAAAGAAGAAGGTCTGGGGAGACCAGGCAGTAGCCCTTAAAGGGACCAAAGATAGAGACCATCTCAGTGCTGAGTAGCAGAAACACAGAAATTACACTGCCATCCTTAACCCTCACCCCGGATGCTCACCAGCAAAGGGTGTTAGGATGATCTACAGTCTCCCAAATCCTAAGACACACTAGGAGGAGGCCTGGTCGATCCCTCTAGGACCCATCCTCTGCCCAGGCCCTCCTGAGGTCCTTAGAGCAATTTTCAGACACCAGCCCATTTGTTCTTGGATACCTCTTTCCATCCAGGCTGGAGGAAAAAAAACCAGGACCCAAGAAGGAATGGGCCAGAGGCAAAGGCAGAAGTTTCATCGCCCCTCCCCCACCCTGCCCTCCCCAAGCACCAGCAAACGCCCGGGCTGCGTCCCCGGCCTCTACCTGATGCCCATTCCAGGATTTGCATGCACAAGATGCACTGACACTCACTGGGACACAATCCCATGAGGAAGCCACTTCTCATTGACAGGCCCTTATCCATGATGGGGGCTCAACCAGACTTCCCTGGTTCTCTAAGAGTGAAGACAACAGGTTGCTCCCTACAGATCCAGACTCCAGGTTCCCAGTGCAAAGTTTGTCCTCTCACCTGGTCACCAGGCTGTGGGCCACCGCGTGTCTCCACTGACGCCCCACACATGCAGGCCCTCGGACCTCATCTTCCCTGAGTACAGCTGAATACAGCAGGGACCTGGGGAGGAGGTGGGGCCTCAGGTTCATACTGCTTCCTGCTCGGAGTCCTGGAGGCATGAGTTCAGGGGAAGAAATGTGAATCCCAGGAAACGGAAGAGACCAGAAAAGCCTGAAGAGCACCATGGGACAAGTATTCTAGCTCAAAGACTTAGGACAACAAGAGTGCTTTACAAACGATGGGCAAAAGGGATGGACTTCCAGTTATAAAATAAATTAGTCCTGGGGTGTCATATAGAGCATGGTGATGCAGTTAATGATACTGTGTTGTATGGGCTTCCCAGGTGGTGCTAATGGTAAAGAACCTGCCTGCCAGTTCAGGAGACAAAAGAGATATGGGTTCAATCCCTGGGTTGGGAAGATCCCCTGGAGGAGGGAATGGCAATCTACTCCAGTATTCTTGCTATGGACAGGGGAGCCTGGCGGGCTACAGTCCATGGGGTTGCAAAGAGTCAGTCACAACTGAAGCAACTTAGCATGTACACACTGTGTTGTATGTTTGAGAGTTGCTAAAAAGGGAGTACAAACTGTGGAAAATTCTTCAAGAAATGAGAATATCAGACCACCTGATCTGCCTCCTGAGAAATCTGTATGCAGGTCAAGAAGCAACAGTTAGAACTGGACATGGAACAACAGACTAGTTCCAAATCAGGAAAAGAGTACATCTACGTTGTATATTGTCACCCTGCTTATTTAACTTATATGCAGAGTACATCATGAGAAATGCTGGGCTGGAGGAAGCACAACCTGGAATCAAGATTGCCGGGAGAAATAGCAATAACCTCAGAGACCCCGGTGACACCACCCTTATGGCAGAAAGCAAAGAAGAACTAAAGAACCTCTTGATGAAAGTGAAAGAGGAGAGTGAAAAAGTTGGCTTAAAACTCAACATTCAGAAAACTAAGATCATGGCATCTGGTCCCATCACTTCATGGCAAATAGATCAGGAAACAGTGGCAACAGTGAGAGACTATTGGGGGGGGGGGCTCCCAAATCACTGCAGATGGTGACTGCAGCCATGAAATTAAAAGACAGTTGCTCTTGGAAGAAAAGTTATGACCAACCTAGACAGCTTATTAAAAAGCAGAGATATTACTTTGCCAGTGAAGATCCATCTAATCAAAGCTATGGTTTTTCCAGTAGTCATGTGTGGATATGAGAGTTGGACTATAAAGAAAGCTAAGCGCTAAAGAATTGATGGTTTTGAACTGTGGTGTTGGAGAACTCTTGAGAGTCCCTTGGACTAGATCCAACCTGTCAATACTAAAGGAAATCAATCCTGAATATTCATTGGAAGGACTGGCTGAAGCTGAAACTCCAATACTTTGGCCACCTGATACAAAGAACTCACTCACTGGAAAAGACCTTGATGCTGGGAAAAATTGAAGGTGGGAGGAGAAGGGGACGACAGAGGATGAGATGGTTGGATGGCATCACTGACTCAACGGACATGAGTTTGAGTGAACTCCGGGAGTTGGTGATGGACAGGGAGGCCTGGCGTGCTGTAGTCCATGGGGTCGCAAAGAGCTGGACATGACTGAGGGACTGAACTGAAGAGAGTAGAGGTTTGTTTTTTGTTTTTTAGTATAATTGCTTTACGACGTTGTGTTAGTTTCTGCTGTACTATATGAATCAGCTAAATGTATACATATATCCCCTCCCTCTTGAGCCTCCCTCCCACGCCCCCCATCCCACCCCTCATCACAGAGCACTGAGCTGAGCTCCCTATGCTTTGCAGCAGCTTCCTACTAGCTACCTATTTTACACATGGCAGTGTATATATGTCAATGCTACAAGAGAATAGACCTTGCAAGTCCTGATCATAAGAAAATATGTAACTATGCACGGTGATGGATTGTTAACTAGACTCTTGCAGTGATCATTTTGCAATATATACAAATATTGAACCATTATGCACATCTGAAACTAATGTCATGTTACATGTCAATTTCATCTCAATTTCAAAATGAACCACTTTGTAAGCTCTTTGAGCTGTAACTATGACAAAACCTACAAGGGACTCCAATCCTACAACACATAAGTCCTAAAGTCAGCTTCCTTTGCCTTACACACCCCTCCTCCACTTTCCGGCTTGAAACGTCACAGGACAGAGGTCATCTGAGATTGTGTTCCCCTTCTCAGACCTCAAGGGAATCCCAGACTCGAGGCAAAACCAAACAAAATTCTAGAATTTGTCCCATCCCCATCCCTCATTGCCTCAAGGTAAGAATGCAAAAGGGAAAGGGATGCAATGGCCTTGAGAATGAAAAGAGCGGGAAAAGCTGGGTTTGCAAACAGTGTGCCCGAGAGGGCTCCTCAACAGGAATGCTCAGGAGCCTGGCCTGGCTGATGGCGGGTGAAACCTGTGTGGTCTGGGCTGAGGCCAAAAGAAGCGTAGCCTAGCCCCAGAGCAAAGTAACTCGAGCATCGGCTGAATCAAAAGAAACTGATACTGTGCATTAAAAGCCAGTGTGGCCTTTTAGACTGGCTGGGGAGTCAGCCTCCAGCCCTGTGTGGAGTTTCTGGCCTCCTCCTTTCTGCTCTCAACCCTGAACTTGCCTCGAACTTGAAAAGGCTAATTAAAGCCCAAAGAAAAATCAAAAGCTTGTTATCTGGCTCCATTAGTCCCAGTACTGGCATTAGCCCGTCTTGCAAAGCTGCCTTTCCTCTGTTCTCTCCAAGGCCGCCAGGCGGATGTTAGGACCTACAGCTCTGCAGACTCCCCATGATGAACTCTGCTTTTTGTGCTGTGGCAGGGAGCAAGGGCGAGACAAATGCTTGCCTGTGGGCAGTCAGGCTGATCCCCGCTGCTGATTTTACTCCCAAAAGCATCGCCCCAAAAGACAGGCTAGGAGCATGTTTTCTGCAGCAAAAATAGCCAACCCCTCTAATCTCAAAAGAACTAGCTGTTAAGTAAGCACACAGCATAAACTTACTATTTTCTAACACAAGGAGCATGTGTGTGAGCTCATGGGGGTATTTCTTGTGTACATGCATGTGCATGTGTATAGAGATGTGTGTGGGTGTGTGTGCAAGTGTGGTGGTGAGAGGCAAGGGTTTTCTCCTCAAATGCAGTCTCTGCCATGCACACACAAAGTATGGGACTTAGGGCAACTCACTCAAGTTGTTGGGCCTCAGAACAAAGATATAGATTGGGAGATCTCTGAGCACCTTCCCATAGAGACACTCTTAGGGCATCTCCCCCAGGGACATACATCTGAGTGTGTAATAAACATACACATAGCACAGCATCTGGCCTGTCATTCATTGCCTTCATGTGGGAGCAGTCCACAGCCCAGGAAGTCCATAAACCCATCTTATAGATTCTTGAGTGGGTCACCTACTGCCCAAACCAAAGTCTCTAGGGCTCAGCAGATGTAAGGGAGTCCCCTCCATTCCCTGGCCTCAAGTCCCCTCAATGTGTTGCTTCCTTCTCTGGCTCATGGTGCCTCTTCAATTCCCTTTGTGACACTAGGGGTGTCTCCTGGCTTTCCAGGACCTCCAAGAAGAAATGACATCTTATAATTTCAGCCACTGGAAAACTCATCACTAGAAAACAGCCTGAGCCTAAATGCTAGGGCACCAAGGACAAACTTTGGGTGGCAAGTGAGTTCCTTCTTTCTCTTCCTCTCCCCTGCTGTCACCCCAAATCCCAATACCCCAAGGAATGACCTCACCACATGCTGGGGGTGGGGTGCCAGTGCCCTCTGAGGGCTGCTTGGCAAGCAGCCACACTTTATGAACAAAACTTGCACTTCTTAAATCAGTCCAATACCCTCTCCTACTATGGGATTCCATCAAAGTTTGACTAGGAGTCAAGAACTACGCCCACATAAATGCATGTTTCTACCTGATGAGTGAACTGACTTTTCTTCTCCTACACTAATATTATGGGATAGATTTTCTCAAACAAGGTTCATAACTTTTCAAATGGACAATAAATAGGAAAAAGGGAAAGGAGAGTGACACAGAGCAGATGCCAATAGCTGAACCTTCCAAGTCACTTGAAGAGTGGTTGAGAAAAAACAACCATGAAGATGAACAGAAGTCAAGCCATAGAAAGGCAGACGCTTCTCACTTTAGGTCACACGTGGGTTAGCTTGGGAGAGGCAGGAGTCTGTGACACCCATTGCACCTGTGGTCACCCAGCAACCGGAGGCCGTCTGTCCATCAGGACCCTGGGCAGGCTTCCCAAACCAACCCTCATTCTCCCCTTCCTCCAGTTTCCTTCAGCCCTTCTGTCACCCAGCACTGCTCCAAGGCTGCTTCTGGACATTGTGACATATCTCTTCCAAGGAACTGCGCACACAGAAGATGCTTAAAAAATGCAGTTTTATAAGCAAGCTCTGTTTTTCAATTATGTTCACTGGACTCTCATCCTATTCCTTCTGATCTTATTTTGCCATTTCCTAAAGACACAAGGGGCTAAAAACATACCTCTTCAAAAGTTCTACGTCTACTCCAAATGTGAAACGACTGCCTCCCCTACTCCCAGTAGTGGTTTTACTCTAAGCTCTCCCCCCATCACCCAGTGGTTTCATTCTACGCTCCCAGAAGAGTGACTAACAGGTGTGGTTGGTAAGAAGGTGGTACACCAGTGCACGAGGTGAGGGGTCCAATGCCAGTCCTCTGGGACAGTCTGGAGGGATATGGTGGGGAGGGAGGTGGGAGGGGGGTTCCGGATGGGGGAGACACATGTATACCTGTGGCTGATTCATGTTTACGTATAGCAAAAAAAATCACAATATTGTAAAATAATTATCCTCCAATTAAAACAAATCAATTAATTAAAAAAAAAAAAGAAGGTGGCTACACATCTGGTATCACAGCATACATAATGCAGCCTTCAACAATGCCTGGTCCACGCGGAATGTACAGCATGCAATTCCCGCCTATTCTAGCCCCTCCTCTTTCAGCCAATGAGCCAATCAGAACAGAGAAAAGTGCCGATAGCAAAACCTACATTCAGCTCCGGCTCTGACTCTCATAAGCTCAGTGCCAGTGGTCACAGCATGCCTGAGCTGGTGATGATCCGAGTCTAAGGAGCCCCAGAGGTGGGATATACTTGTCTCATCTACAAAACAGGACAGGTGGTTCACACCCTGTGGAGGCCACAGCCTAGGCCTCCTCACTGTGCCCTCCCGGCCCGCGGGTCCTCCCTGGACTCACCGCGCTGCTGCAGGGAATGTCCTTGACCTTGAGCCAGGCCAGGTCCAGCGTGCCCTCGCCCCGGTAGCAGGACTGTAGCCGCTCCTTAATGCGGTCGTTGATCTGCTTCAGGATGAAGATGCATAAGGCCGACTCGTCCAGGGATTTCATCTTCCGCTTCTGGCCTTTGGAGAAGACGGTGAAGAGGAGGTCGTCCTCTGGGCGGACCCTGAGGGTCTGGGCGAGCACGGCCCCGGCTTTGGACAGGTAGGCGGCCTGCAGCAGGCGGTACTCCACCCCGCCACGCTCACAGCCGATGGGCACCTCCACGTAGGAGTTGAAGGCCGTGTCCTCCTTGCAAAGCCTCACAAGTTTGGACGTATATACCTGCTCCTTTGTGGTGGAGCCCGGGGGAGACACCATCTCAGGCTGGAGGGTCAAAAAGTAGACAAAGTTACCACTGCTGAAGCCGTAGACATAGTAGATATCAAAGTCAGGGATGACGGTGAAGGTGTCCGAAGGGATCTTGATCATCGAGGCCACAAACTCGTCATGGAAGACATATGCGAACATGCCGTCTGCCTCCGAGTTCTTGGTCAGTTTCCGGCTGGAGATGGTGGGGAAATACTCCGGCTTCCCATCCACAGCGGTGGCAATGAAGAGCTTGTCATCCAGGTTGTTGTAGGAGACGATCACCCCAAAGACGGAGCCACTCTCGTTGACCCCCGACAGGTAGTGTTCCTTCTTGTGGAAAGGCTCCCCCAGCTTGAAGAGGTCCTCCAGCCTCAGCAGCTTGCAGATGCCCTGGTACAGGCTCCCACAGGCGATTAGCCTGTTCTCCTTGTAGTCTATGAGCAGCATCTTGTTGACATTGTTGGTGGGGGTCAGGGGCTCGTTGCATGTCTGGACTATGCGGGGCGGGTAGCACTTGGGGTTGTCCTCATCCGGCCCCGTCTGGTGGGTCACAAGGACCTTCAGGTCACTGGAGAGCTTGTAGATCCGGTTGACAGCCCCCACATAAATGTGCCCTGTCCTCTCATCCACCACCAGGTGGTTGAAGCTCTCCGCGGGCTCCCCGCGGAATGTGATGAAAGACCGCTTCTGGGACGGTGGGGGCGACTGCCGGGGGAGCAGAGTGGAGGAGCCCATCCCCACCATCAGGAGATGGGAGAGCAGGCAAGTCCAGTTCCAAGGCATGGCTTTCATTTCAGAGACGCGTCCTTGGGGCACGGGGTACAGGGCACAGGGCACAGCAGTGTCACGTGAGGAGTGCAGGCTCCCTGTGGGGGAAAGGAAAGAGGTGATGCTGATGACAAAGGCCGAGTCTTAGTTTCACCCCATAGCTTGTCTGGCTGGGCCCTCAAAGCATCCTGCACAAGCTGAAATAGATCTGCAAGGGGGGAAGCTGGGGCTGGTCCCCAGCATACGTGTATGAGTCAGCCCGAGCTAGTGGCGGCAGGTGGGCATGTCAATAGTAGCACTAGTAATAATACTAGGGATGGTAGCAACAGTGATAATGGTGGTGGTAATGATGATGATAATGTTGATGTTGATGATAGATAGTCATTGCCCACAGAATGCCTGACTTTGCATCAGTCACTGTCCAGCACCTTTCAGGGACTCTCATTTCATTTGAACAAATCTTTAGTGCTGTGACTCTTCCACCTGGCCCCCTCCCCACCCCTCACACACACACCCAGCTCTGCTCTCTTCCCTTCTCTGTACCCAGGAGCCCTTGCATCTGCAGGTTCCTTGCCCTTGGGCCGAGTTAGGTGCAGCCAAGTGAGGATAATCAGCAGAAACCCAGTGGGAGGGGGAGAGGCTAGGAAGAGGGGAGGTGGGCTGTGTGTACTCGGCCTCCCCATCCCCAGGGTCTGTGAATTGCCTCCTGTCTGCCTCCATTTGGTCCTAGGGGAGATAACAGGCCTCCGTGTTTTTGCCCCTAAA
This sequence comes from Ovis aries, assembly GCF_016772045.2. Taxonomy (NCBI): domain Eukaryota; kingdom Metazoa; phylum Chordata; class Mammalia; order Artiodactyla; family Bovidae; genus Ovis; species Ovis aries. The sequence goes on from NC_056057.1 coordinate 97,875,690, forward strand.
CACTGCCCTGCCTCTGAGGAGGCACCTGGTCCACAGCTCCTCTATTAACCTTTGTGCCAATGACCTGATTTGCACGAAGGATGTTTCCTACTAGGACCCTAACCAGCAGCCTCCGATGTAAGTCCCTCTGACATTCCCACTTTAGAGCTGAGGGCAGGTGTCCAAGATGCACAGGAAAAAGCAGTAAAGGTCATCCGACATTCCTGGTGACCCTGTGGCTGAGAATCCACCTGCCAACAACACAGGGCAGATGGGTTCAATCTCCGGTCCAGGAAGATTCCACGTGCCTCAAAGCAACTAAGCCCCCGCGCCACAACTACTGAAGCTCTTGCACCTAGGGCCCATGCTTCTTCAAGAAGGGAAGCCACTTCAGTGAGTAGCCCATGCACTGCAACTGGGGAGTAGCCCCTGCTCACCAACGCTAGAGAAAACCCATGCGCACCAACGAAGGCCCAGCATAGCCAAAAATAAATAAATTTTTTGAAATGCTATATATGTATAAAACTATACTTGAATAAACTGACTTTTTAAAAAAAAAAAAAAGCAAGAGAGGCCGACTCATACATGCATGGAAACATCATACATGCAAATCAGGTCACTGGCACAAAGGTTAATTGAGGTCCATGCTCTCGTATTGTCCTGCTAAACCATTTCAGTTTACCCCAACCGGGCACAGATGGGAACGTCCACCAATGATGGCTTATACACAACAGACCAGTTCAAACAACCCTTCCTTGGGTTACAGCTCCAGCCCCCTGGGTCTGCACCTACTGCAGGGGAAGTTTCTCCTTTGCCCCTCCCTCCCCCCATCCCAATCCCCCTGGTCTGTGCAAGAGACCGAATTAACAACCCAGAGCCCAGCTCCCGTCACTGCGTGTCAGCAACCCAGTCCTCTGGGTCCACTGCCCAGCTCTGAGCCTCGATGTCATTTTAATGAGGCAGATCTTGGCTGCCACCATAGTGAGGCCTCCTCTGAGAGGTTTTCATTAAAGGCAGAGAACAAACGCTTTAAGAAATGGTCAAGTAAATAAATAAATAAACAACTCCCTGTGGAACAATGTAGTTTTCCATCCTAATGGTCTCATTCATTTCTATTCAAGATGCCTTTCAGCATGCATTTCCAGAAAATGGCTTTTCATATTTCTTCCAGTTTGGGAGAAATCTGGAAAGGAATGGCCTACGTCTTATTCAGAGACATCTCACCTCTGTGGAATTTTTTTCATTCTCCCCCTAGTCCCTGCCCAAATAACTCAGAAACAAGCTGATGGGAAGAGATAGGTGACTGAGCCAAAGCCCCATCTCCCATCCCAAGCAGCTTGTTAGTTACTGTTAGTCTCTACAGAGAGTCATGTCAGACTCTCTGTGACCCCATGGACTGTAGCCCACCAGAATTCTCTGTGCATGGAATTCTCCAGGAAAGAACACTGGAGTGGGTAGTCATTTTCTTGTCCAGGGTACCTTCCCTACCCACAGATCGAACCTAGGTCTCCTGCATTACAGGCAGATTGTTTACCATCTGAGCCACCAGGGAAATCCCAAGCAGAGAGAGTGCGAAGTCCTAAATGAAATCAACCCTGAATATTCATTGGAAGGACTGATACTGAAGTTGAAGCTCCAATACCTTGGCCACCTGATGTGAAAAAGATTGGAAAAAGATCCTGATGCTGGGAAAGATTGAGGGCAGGGGGGAGAGGGGGGCGACAGAGGATGAGATGGTTGGATGGGGTCATTGGCTCAATGGACATGAGTTTGAGCAGGCTCTGGGAGATGGTGAAGGACAGGGAAGCCTGATGTGCTGCAGTCCATGGGATCCAAAAGAGCTGGACACGACTGAGAGAGTAAACAAGAGACGAAAGAAAGCTAAACAGAGACTTGACATTGTCAGCAAAGGTCCCAGTGAAAACCACAAATCTTCTCAAAAAAAAACATCAGAGAAGGGGAACTGGCAGATAGCACACCCAGGATCAACAGCAGTCCTGTGAGCAGATGACCTTCCTCTCTTCTCCCACAAAGCAAACATGCGCCCAGATCACATTCCAGATGAGCAAGATACTGTGGATCCAAGGATGGCCAAGGCTGGACCAGGCCCTGGAAGAACCCGGAGTCAGGGGGGTGGATACCGCCAGAACCCCAGTTACCCAGATGATGAAATGTTAGAAGATGGACTTCAAGAGCTCAGATGAGTACAGCTGACCTCCAACCTCGGGCAAGGGGAATGAGGAGAAGGTTGCAGGACGCCTCAGAGAGGCCAGGGCATTTGGGCTGAGCCTTGAACTTTGAGAGGATGTGAAGAGCTGGAGAGGAAGGGCCTCCCTAGGGAGGGGTCCTTGGGGCCACGGCAAGGGCACCCTCAGGGTGCACACCAGGAGGCGTCTGTCTGGAAAACATGGTTCATAAGAGTCAGGAGGATATAGGGTGAGAAAGGGAGCCAGGACCTTGTCAAGGTGTCCCTGGGAGGTGGAGACTAAAATACACGGTGTCAAAGAAAAAACTTAGGAAGAGCTTAGCTCCTGCTCCCAGAAAGGACCTCCATGCTCCTGTTGGTTTAGCGTTTGCTGAAAGAACTGAGTTTGGAGCTGAGGCCTCTGAGAGCTCCATGGGAGCAGGGGGCACCTTGTTCACTGGTACATCCACAGTGCCGGACCCATAGCTGACATGGAATGGAGATTCAAGACCTCTTCTCTGGCTGGCAGGAAGAGGGCTAGAGGCAAGGAGGAGCATCAGCATCTGTGTATCATTTATGGGCCCCCAGGCCCCAGCCAAATGCTAGGATACCCATGACCTCACTCATCAGACAACTGTTGGCTGGGGTCAGAAGTGTTTGATCTGATTTGCAGGTGAGGAAGCCAGCTCAGCAAGAGCACATGGCTCATGGGTCCTAAGCTGGCAGAGCTGAGCCTGAAACCCAGCGTTTGTGGTGGTGGTGGTCTAGTCACTAAGTTGTGTCTGACTCTTGCCACCCACCAGGCTCCTCTGTCCATGGGGTTTTCTAAGCAAGACTACTGGAATGGAGTGCCATTTCCTTTTTCCAGGGGATCTTCCCAACCCAGGGATCGAACCTGGGTTTCCTTCACTACAGGCAGATTCTTTACTGACTGGGCTACCGGGAAAGCTCAGGTGAAGTCCAGCATTGTAGTACTACAAAAGCCATCTTCTTTCTAGGAAAGCATAATTCCAGAGCCCCCAGAAGTCAGTTTTATTTTACTTACTTATTTATTTCTAAATTTTGATTCTTTCCAGTGAAAGCTCTTATCAAATTTGTTACACTGCTTCAGTTTTATGCTTTGGTTTTTTTTTTGGCCACGTGGCATGTGAGATCTTAGCCCCCCGAATAGGGATTGAACTCGCACCTCCTGCATTGGAAGGTGAAGTCTTAACCGCCAGACCACTAGAGAAGTCCTGAAAGTCCATTTTAATCCATGTTAAGTTCCCACACACAGAAATCCCAATACATCACCCAGCAATACCTCTCCTAGCTCTGTAGAGGGAAAGCAAAGCCCCTGGAACCCCCAGGGCATAACCTCACAGGTAATGCCCATCAGGCAGGCACAGGTATTAATTTCTAAAAGCAATAACGACTGGAAAGTGCCTGGCACACAGTCTCTCCCAGCCCCAAGTAAGTGTTTCTTATGTGTGAGTTGTTGTGGATGTTATTGTTGTTGTTGTTGGCAAGACTTTAACAAGATTAGAAGGACTAGGATCAAAAAATACCCAAAGGTACCATCTCTGTGAGTGATGAGGGGTCAGGATGGTTCATTGTGAATTGCCTATGCACATTTAAGTATCAGAGAAGAATCTAGAAGTTTATCTGAAAGAGATGATCCATTTGGACAATTCCAACTGCTGATTTTAGAGACAAGAAAGCTGTGACCCACAGACGTTAAAAGACTTGCAGGAGGTCATGCAGTGAGCTCACAGTGGGGATGGGGTCAAGCGCAAGTCCCTGGACTCCCAATCCAGGGCTCTTCTCGCCACCCTTGGGCTATCTCCCGACTTTACCTGAACCCCCTTCAGCCTTTGTCTGGAGGAGCCTGCTGTATTGGTGCCATGGGCTCTGCTGGTTACTGCGGCTCTGAGAACACCGCTGCCAACAGCCAAATTCCAGCAGGGCTGGTAATCCTCATTCCAGACAGGCAGGTGTGGGTCAGGCCTCAGCCACCAGCCTTCTGGAGGGAACTGTCAACAGTCCCTGTATTGGAACCTGCCGAGCACCAGGAAAGCATGCTTGCCACAGCCCTGCCTTACTGTACCCACTCACGGGCCCGCAAGCCAATCAACAGCTCTCTGGTTTGCAAGAGGCGAGATGAGGAAGCCTGTAATTATAAATTTACTGAGCAGAAAGGTGCCAGGCCTCATTCCCCATCTTCTATTAGGCACTGAAATGAGACACAGTTATGCATCTCAAACACTCGTCACCCTCATCTGGGGACGGTGAAATTACTGCGCCTGGAGAGGGGGGAACCCACAGAAAACAATAACGTGTGATAGGAATAACCAGCCTCTCATTTCACACACCACGAAAGAGACTGATTAGAAAACAAATAAGGGAAATGGAAGAAAATGGGGGAGGTAGGGATGTGAGCTCCAGGGATGTGGAGGGCTCCAGCTTGCCTCATCAGAGACCCCACCAGACACCACCCAGGGGTGAACCAATTGCAGCCCTCCCAGCCCAGTGCCAGATCCACAGGTGGGCAGAGTTGCCCACCCTGCCCCCACCCAAGGCTGCCTGAGGCCGTCCGTCCTGGCAAAGCTGGATTTAATCCTGGTAAGTTAGGATGTGACCTAGGAAACCCCCTAGGAGATTCCAGGTCCCATCTGCCATTTCTCTCTCGGCTCATCACTCAGTTGATTTGAAAAGCCAAGTATTGGAGGTGGCATTCAGCCCAGCTCTGATGCTTCAAGGCAAATAATGAAGCCGAGTCACCCCCAAATGGCCCTGAAGGACTCAGGAACTAGGAAGAGTGAGAAAGGCTCAGGAAGGTGGGACCGAAAGACTCTGAATCAAACCCAAACACGCTGCTGTTTTCCCCTTCTTTGAAATCAAATTTTAATTCTAAATCATCTCAGGAGAGGTGGGACTCATTTTTAGAAGCTGATCATCATTTTGATTAAAGAAATTGGGGCTTTGTTTTATGTGGCACATGGTGAAGAGCTCAAACTAATTTTCATGAAATAGCATCATCTTCTCAGATTCTTGAGTGGCAGAGAAGAAAGTTATTATAGAGTAGTTTAAAAATAGCAATTACTGCACAAAATTACTTTGGAGTTTACAAAGTGTTTTCATATATATTACCTTGTTCTGACTGTGCTGTGCAGGGCAACCCTGTTAGGCAGACGTATTTGTAAGTAGGCAGCCTTTACAGATAAGGAAACAGATGCATGAGTAGTTACAGGCCCCGGCTGGGGTCACCCCCAGTCATGCTGGGACTTGGAAATCTCTTCAGGTCTCCCTCGGTGGCACACGGTACCTTCCCTGACCCTCTGAACAGAATCCTCTTGTCCTCAGGACCTTTGCTATGGAATAATAGAACATCCAGGAAGTGTCTTCTGGGATGGCATTTCAAAAGACAAGTCACAATCCATCTTGAGTCTAGAAATCAACTGAGCAGGCCACAAGTGCTCTTTTTAATGAAATAAAATAGAGGAGAAAAATACAAGCATGTCACATTTAGGAAGGATAAAAACTTTTGTGAGACTGATGTTTCAGCCACGTAAGTGCTTACATGGGTGTGAAGTAAGTCCACTTCCTACGGTCAGTCACTGTCATGGTAACTATGCTGTGTCCACTGGACTGGGCCACGGTGCCCAGATATGTGGTCAAACGTTATCCTGGATGTTTCTGAGAGGGTGTTTTGGGATGCGATTACCATTTGAATCAGTGGACTTTGAGTGAGGCAGACTTCCCCCTATAATATGGGTGTGAAGCCACCCAATCAGTTGAAGACTGACTCAAACAAAAGCCTGACCTCCCCAAGGGAGAGGGAATTCTGCAGCCCATGCCTTTGGACTTGAACTACGACATGGGCTTTCCTCTGAGTCTCAAACCTGCAGTCCTACTCTGCTGATTTTGGACTTGGGGCCTCCATAATTGCATGACCTAATTCCTTAAAATAAACCCCCCTCTCTCTCTCTCTACACACACACACACACACACACACACACACACACACACACACACACACACACACAGCTTCTGCTTCTCTGGAAAACTCTGACTAATACAGTCGTGATCAAAAAACAAAAATTGGAAGACACTGTTAGACACAGTAGACACCTGTTGTTTTTGCTACTATTCATTTATCCTCTAGAGATCCACCCCTTCACCCTTTCTCAGCCAAAAGTTTCTGGGAAAATTAACTTCCCCCCTGGTTCAGGGGAGGACACATCACCCAAGCTCAAACCAATCACCACAGAGCAGGGGCGGGTCCCAGTGACTGGTTCAGGGATGGGCACTTGGTTGCATCAGAGTCTCTGGGAGGCAATAGACTTTGGTCGGGAGTGCTGAGGAAAACATTCTAGGTCTGCCATTGGCTGTGGCCTTAGAGAAGGGTGGGCTTAAGAACTTTGGGCACCATCTTGTAAGCAGGGTGGTTGGAGAGGGGCAGGGAGTCTGAAGAGAAGGAAGCCTAGTCCCAGGAGAGCAGAGTTGAGCCAGGGCATGGAAAGTCCTGAGTCCCAGGTCCTGGTGATCACACAGATGTCTAGACCACATGCTCTGAAGCTAGCTCTATGCTTATACTTTCCAGCTACGGGAGCCAAAAATTCCCCTTTTACATAAGCCGCCGAGGGTTCTGGCACTTGTTAATGAAAGAATTATGACCCATACACAGAAAAATCCAGCCTTCCAGCCAAAAGAATAAGTGTCTCTCACCACATGCTAATAGACTGTCCTTTCACGCCTGGGTCCCACTGCCCCAAAGATAAACTAGAATTTTGCTAATATAGTGAGTTTGTGTGTGCATGCTGACTTTCATAGCCCACCACAATGCTCTCCTGTCTGCTGGGCCTTCATCTTGAAGGCCATGCTGACAAGCCTCTTGGGCTCTTCACCTGTCCACAACCCCATGTCTTCTGCTTAGGTGGTTGCCTGGCCTGGGATGACCACCCCATCCCCTCCCCTAGGGCCTCATTCTTCTGATGAATCATGTCTGACCCTGGCATTGGTCTAGGACAGCCCCTCACCCATGTGTTCCTGCAGGAACTCAAGTTAGTCTCACATTCCACAAACACTGTTATATTTGCCCACTGATGCTCCCCCTTCTCTAAAAAATATGAGCTTCTGGAGGTTAGAAATTACTGTGTATTTTTGCCACTATTCTCTTCTATTTCAAGCCCAGAGCTGGATACATGGTTGCTATGTCATAAATGTTTGGGAATGCATAAACGAGTGGACGGATGAATTATGAATGAGCGAGCTGATGAGTGAGTAAACGAGAAATGAATGGCGACTTCACAGAAGAGCGTATGAGACCGCAGCTGGGATTCCCCTCCAACTGAAGTACCGTGTAAGTCTCAGTGCTGAGCCTCTTAGGCCAAACTCACAATGCTGACCTTGCCCACTCTAATCCAGGGCATGTAGCTACTTAAACAGCCTATTTTGTCCATTAAAAACATGACTTCAAATGCAACAGGAAACTACATCTCTCAGACACGGTTTACAATGAGAGCTGCCAGTCCACCAAGTGGAACATCATAATAGGTTGCCTGGCATCCACAAATTAGACTTGAGAACCATCTCCCTACTCAGCAGAGGAACTCAGCAAAGACCCTGTTGAGAAGATGGAGCTGGGCCTGAAAGCTAAACTGCAGCGAGGAAAAGAGAAAATACGGGAGACCCAGTTGCTGGAAGTCAGGATGTGTTCGTTCATTCGGCCAATGAGTATGTATCACATGTGGGGTTCTGAGCTGGGTGTCAAGGACTATAGACACTCCAAAGCAGAGAGCAGTAGCCCTGCTGTCTGGTGGCTAAGGTATACTGGACCCTGTAGCTTTCCCCTTTGAGGTCGTCCACAGTCACTGGCAAGCTCTGCCAAGCTCTACCTCTCAGTCCCACCTGGTTCCCTAGAAACCAGGAACTTCATCCTCCTTCATCCCCCCAATGGGGCTACACTAGAGGTAAGCCATCTCTTGTGCAGGTGAGCCCAGGGGGACAGGAAGCTAGCTATCCACCAAAACGGTATGCTCCTCCATCACTGCAGCTGCTGATGTAAAGCTGTTGATAAGAGATGCCTACCAGCTATGGTCTCCCCGGCCTCTCTGCGTCCACATGGCCTCCAGGTATGACCGCGTGACTGGTGAAGGAGTCATGGTGACACTTTCATGCCAAAACAGGTAAGAAATGGCTATGTCTTCTCTACAGAGCCTTTCACCAGCTGGATAGAGAAGATTCTGAGGCCCTGCAAGATCGTGGAGCCTCAAGATGGCAGGACCCACCGACCAACCACAGACATCCAAGTCAGACAAGAAATAAACCATCCTGCCTCCTGAGAAATCTGTACGCAGGTCAAGAAGCAACAGTCAGAACTGGACATGGAACATCAGACTGGTTCCAAATCAGGAAAGGAGTACGTTAAGGCTATATATTGTCACTCTGCTTATATAACTTATATGCAGAGTACATCATGAGAAATGCTGGACTGGATGAAGTACAAGGTGGAATCAAGATTGCCAGGAGAAATATCAATAATCTCAGATATGCAGATGACACCACCCTTATGGCAGAAAGTGAAGAAGAACTAAAGAGCCTCTTGATGAAAGTGAAAGAGGAGAGTGAAGAAGTTGGCTTAAAACTCAACATTCAGAAAACTAAGATCATGGCATCCTGTCCCATCACTTCATGGCAAATAGATGGGGAAACAATGGAAACAGTGACAGAATTTATTTTGGGGGGCTCCAAAATCACTGTAGATGGTGACTGAAGCCATGAAATTAAAAGATGCTTGCTCCTTGGAAGAAAAGTTATGACCAACCTAGATAGCATATTAAAAAGCAGAGACATTACTTTGCCAATGAATGTCCGTCTAGGCAAGGCTATTGTTTTTCCAGTAGTCATGTATGGATGTGAGAGTTGGACTATACAGAAAGCCAAGTGCCAGAAAATTGATGCTTTTGAACTGTGGTGTTGGAGAAGACTGTTGAGAGTCCCTTGGACTGCAAGGAGATCCAACCAGCCCATCCTAAAGAAAATCAGTCCTGAATATTCATTCGAAGGACTGATGCTGAAGCTGAAACTCCAATACTTTGGCCACCTGATGCAAAGAACTGACTTATTCTGAAAAGACCCTGATGATGGGAAAGACTGAAGGCAGGAGGAGAAGGGGACAACAGAGGATGAGATGGTTGGATGGCATCACTGACTCGATGCACATGAGTCTGAGTAGACTCCGGGAGTTGGTGAGGGACAGGGAGGCCTGTTGTGCTGAGGTCCATGGGGTCACAAAGGGTCAGACACGACTGAGCAGCTGAACTGAACTGAACTGGGACAAGGCTCTGAACTGGTGGACTTGTGTGTCCCAACAGTTGGCACCAACTAAATGAATACAGAACACAGCCAGACACAGTGTATCTGAGCTGATTCCAATCCGAAACTGGTACCCGGGGGGTTCTGTTCCTTGGAGTGCATGAGGCTGACTCCAGGGAAAGTCCTCCTTAAGTGTCAGCAGCTCCCTCCTTGTTCCCAAAGCCAGACTGCGAGTCACCAAGCCCAGCGAGTGTCAGTGTCTCCCCGGGGCAAAAAACCTTCATGTTACTCTGAAGTGGTCTTTCTGAAGTTTGGGACCAAGAAGGCACCTTGTGTGTGTGTAGCTTGGGGCAGTGGGGAGACTGGGGACACGGCCCAGGTCCCCTTTCTATTTCGCCTAAGAAACACCAGCCAGCCACTGATCCGAATCAGTAAAACGGACAAAGGTCTTTATAAGATTCCTCCTCCAATTTGTAATCAATGCATTCAGAAGAACACCCTCAGGAAGTAACTGGTATTTTTTCCTGTCTGCATTTCTCAGTTTAAACTCTTGGTTTCTAGAAGAAGGAGCCGTGAGTTGTGATTTTCTTTCTTTTCCCGGAGAATTATTTTTTTCATAGAACATCTGTCCTGCCTTCTGAAGCCATGATGGTTATAGCGTCCCCTGCACTGCCAAGTCCTGGCCTTCACTGCTATCCCTCCTCCTTGTCAATGTCTCAGAAATTACTGCTGCATTCACGGGAGGAAGAGCACTCCAGGTGTGAGTGTCGTAGCGCATTCCATCACTACCACTAGGGGAAAGGTCAGGTCAAAGGAACTATCCTCCCAAGAGGAGGTCACAGCGCTGTGACTAAACAGTCTCCTATGCAGGGGCGGGGGCGTGCCCAGAAGGGTCAGCCTGGTTGTAACCCAGCACAAAAGCAGAAGGCAGCAACAGCAGGGGCAGGTAACAAGCCCAGGGATCAACCCCTCCAGTCTGCTTTCGCTCTGCTTCTGTTCGTTTGAGCAATGAGAAGTGTGCCATCCGCGGCCAGGGAAGGGCTAGAGAAGGGCATAAAAGGTACGGAGAGGGAGACATGGGGAGCCAGGCCCAAGCTTAGAGTCTGGCTGCCAGGCAACCAGCCCAGTCCCCGGGAAATTCAGCACCAAGCTCGGTGACTTAATCCTTTACTTCCCAGTTTATTAGACAGGGCTGGGAACACGATTACCGTGGACAGAGCCTTTGCAGTCAGCCTGGAAGAAGCCCCTGCCAGAGAATGAGCCAGGGAGCCACCCCCATTCAGAGATTAGGTCGATGCTGGACCCCTGAGGCCCACATCTGTGGTTTCCCCTCCCCCAAGCCCCCCCTCCTTGGCCTTGAGGGAGTACCCCCTCCCAGGGTGCAGAACCACCTGTTCCTGGCCAAGTCCGCCATTCCCAGCAGAGCCGAGTGGGAGCTCCAGTGAAGCCCAGGCAGCCCAATATGGAACGCTATTATTACACCACGGCAGTCCTTTATATTCCAGGCGCTGTGCTCGGGTGGGGGAGTCGCTAAGCAATGAATCTCTTTACTCCAAGTCTGGCTGCGAGGCATTCAAAACACAACACTCTCAGTGGCAGCCTGGGCTGGGAGGACACAATTGTCAGCTTCTTTCCAGAGTCCCATTTAAAGGAACCGGCCGGCCAGGAACTGGGGGGCAGATGTCCCAAGCTGACTTGGCGTCCGTGTGGTCACTCTCTCCCATCCCAAACCTTGGTCTTGCTGGTGAAAAGTGCCCTGTCCAGGGGGGCTGGCTCCCAGTTACTTCTGAGCGTCCCCACTGGCCTGTGGATATGCAGAAATGGGGGCACATCATGGGAAGATGTTCAAGATACCCCAAAGCTGTGACAAAGGGAGTATTTGTTGTCACTTTTGCTGCCCCAAGGTCTGGGTAGACATTCGCATTACAGATAGGGGTCTGGGGGCCCACCCCAAGCTAGGGACGGTCATCGACCCACCCAGGCCCATTTCAAGCGTGTGGCCTGGGGTGAAGTAGACTGAAGGCTTGCTTTGCTGTCTGATCTTCATCTAAAACAGAGGCTCCCCCAGCCATCCATTTGCCACTCCCCTGAGCCTCACCATTTTCTCGCCCTGGACTCCCAGCCCGGCACCAGAAAGCTAAGTGACGTCATATGGGCTTCAGGCTAGCAAGCTCCCCTCTCTCAAGACCCTTCTCTCCTGCCGTCGTCACCGGAAGAGGCAGGATCTTCTTCGTTCCCAGCAGTTGACCTGTCAGCCAAGTTCACTCCTAAGAAGCCCTTTCTCTCTGAATCACAGTAGCAAGGATGCTACAGGCATCAGGAATGGTCCTTCTCGCTGGCCACAGTCTTGCTTTCTTGATGCCTCAGTGTCCCCATCTGTAAAATGGCATTTCTGGAAACAGGGTGCCAAGTCAAGGTCACTCATTATGCTTCTTTTGGACTTAATTCTAGAAGGAGTGAGAGTGAAGCATTTCAGGCTGCGTGGAGCATAGGCCGACACTGATGTGGGGAGGGTTCCACAAGCAGCCTTTGCCATGAAATGGTGAGGATGACAACACCCAAAGGTGGGTGTTCACCACAAAACTGAAGGCTGGTGCTGAAGTCTCTCTCTTGAGTCTCTTTGCATGTTCACTTAAAGGGTTTGTAGTGGCTAAAGTCCAAGTTGTGAGGTGCTTTGGGAGGGCCCGCTGGTCAAGTCCCATGACCTGGCCCTGGAGAATGCAGGGCATGCAGCTGTTAAGCCGGCTTCCATCACACTCATTGAAACTATTTTCTCTCTCTCAGTAAGGATTGCTGGAGCAGGACACACTCTGTCAGCTCAGGCATCGGCCAATTCACTGAGTCAGACTCTAGAGAGCAAGTTAACCCTCCAAGGAGGGGCCTTCACTGCTCCCAGCCTCTGAGGACTCCAAGTCTCTCGACAGTTGAGTGAAGAATCAGCAGGAGGCCTCCAAGCTCTGAAGCTCCCCCACCCACTAAAGGGCTTAACCACCACCCCACGATAAGGAGATCCTGCCTATTTCATCTCCTATCTTGAGCAAGAGAAGAAATTTTTTAAAGGAATGGAAATTCCTCTCTTTAGATGGCTGGAAATCTCTCAGTAGACTTTTCTAACTAAAAAAGTCGATAGGTTTGGAAAGGATGCTAGAAGCAGGTTGCTAGGGGGACCCAGATGGGAACCCACTGTGCTCAGATCCTTGCACTCAGCATCTCTCCCAGGTACTACTCTGTTCCCAGAATGCCTCTTCCCACCCAGAGCATCAATGCCAGCTCCTTCAGAGCAGCCCTGCATCCCACAGCCTGACCTCCTGCCTTCCAGCCCACAGGGTCTTCCTGCTGATAGGAAGTGAGTGACTCCACCCAGCGGGGGCAACATGAGGGAACAGGCCATTTGGGGCAGATTTAGGCTAAATGGCTGCACCTCTGTGTCACCTAATGTCTGGTAAGAGAGCTCTCTCCCTGGTCCCCTCCTTGTCCTTGTCCTCCTCCTCCCTTTCTTTTTCAATTCCCCAGAAAATCAGGAAGTGAACAGTTGTCTCCCTTGCTGGTCTATATTCATGTAATTAGTGCTATTTAATTCCATGATGAGCCAAAGCTCATAAAATACAAAACACATTTCAGCTGCGTGCCGCAAATCTTGGCAGAAATCTCCCCTGCAGCCGGAAGCCGAACCGAGCTATATTCACTCCTTTAAAAAAAAAAAAAAAAAAAGTTCAGAATTGACTGGAACAAAGTTTGGGGACCAGGCACTATTACCTGTAAACAGACAAGGAGCTAACAAAATAGGGTATTTGATATCTTCAAATTTGGAAATAATCTCTATCACCAAGGCAACACTGAATTTTTAAAATATTTGATCAGGTAATGCTAGTATTAGGAGGCCATACCTCCTAAGCAGGAGGTTCTCAGCCCCCCACTCTCTCCTTATTTTCATGGGCTTTAGGTGTTTGGGTCCCAGGCAGTGGGGGGGACCTGAGCCACCATCTCATCCTGACTCTCCCTCCTGAAGGACACACGCCTAAGAATCAAAGGACCAAAGAGACCCGTGGGTTCTGGCAATGATTCTCCATTAACTAACACAGTCTTTCCTTCCAACTCCTTTGCCCCCGCCCACACCATTTTGCTGAGACCTCACTCTATTTCCATACTGGTGCCAGCAACAAAGAGCAGGAAACCTGGATCCCCATTCTGCCACCATTTCTCAAGCGAGGCACAAAATGGCAAAGGCCCTCCAAGACCATTCTCCAAGGCGCCCATCACTGGAGAAGCCACACAGCATGGGTCTCAACAAGTCGACGCCTGCCCCCACATCAAGGTCGGGCCCTCTCGCCAGCATTCGCGAGGGAGCCTGGCCCCTCCCATAGCACCCCTGTGAATCGGTCAACCCTTCCTCCTTCTCCAGGTGACAAGAACATGGCGGGCAGGGTGCTGGACAGCCCGGGGCAAGGCCAAGCAGAGGAAGGAGTCCTGTTGGATGCTGCCGACACCTCGTTTCAGGACCTGTTCAGAAGCTGTGTTACCGGGACACAAGAGTCCAAGAGGTGGATCCGAGGTGTGATGGAGGATCAAACCTGCTGCGAAACCCAGGAGACCTTGAAGTAGGCCCTGCAGCTCTTATAAATCTGCTCTGCACATCACTCAGTGGATGGAACCACGCAATGCTCCGCTCAGCGAGAACACGAGCCAGCACTGGCCACCTCCTCCTCTCACACAGCCTGAAAGTCCACCACCATCACCTCTTGTTTGTGGGTTATATTTGGCTTTCCACATGCTCCTTCACATGCAATCAGCCCTCATGACTCCAAAAATATATATCCATCCCCATCCAACCCATTATTATTACTGGCCAGGTGGGGACACAGAGACTCAGAGAATTCCATCAAGTTCCCAAAGCCCTGCTCTTCATATGCCCACAACTCAGGTCTTCTGGTGGACCCAACACTTCCCTGTAAACCACAAGGCCACCCATCAGGGCCATCAGTGAAGGTGGCATGTCAAAAGTGGGATGGGGGATAAGTTGAGAAGATAAAGACGACGTGACCAATGCAGGGGTTAGCTGGGAGGAAAGGGAGGCCTCTTAGCCTGTTAGAGTATAAACAATTTTGGACTGTCATGACCTCCATAGACTTTGATGGCTTGCATGTGATGGGAGGGGACCCTTTCCTTCAGACCAAGGAGATGGCGCAAGTGGACAAGTTCTCAGTGGCCAAGGGATGATATAAGGGGCCAGGTAGCAAGAAGGGTGGGTGACCCAAGCCCATCTCTGCATTCATCAACAACACTTGATCAGCTCCTACTACATACCAGAAACCTATGTTCCAAGGGTGCACAGGGAGTAAGACCAAAAGATCTTCGATGTCACAGAGCTTACATTTGACAGGAAGAAGACAGACAATAAACAGGAAAAATAGTTATTTTCAGATAGTGTTATTTTCAAATTTTTGAAGTTATTAAAAAAAAAGGATAGTTGTTTAATACAGAATAAGGGGCAGGGCATCCCCCAGCTGTAGTGGCCAGTAGAGGTGCCTCCCAGGTGATGCTTGAAGGGGACCTAACAAATGACAAGGAGGAGCCAGCTATGCAAAGATCTGGGGACACAGCATTCCAGGGCAAAGGCAGAGTGAGTGAGAAACTCTGAGAAGGAGGCAGATTTTGGCAAGGAAAAGGCAGAAGACCGAACTGCTGGAAGGCACTGGGCAAGCAGGGAAGTGTGAGTAATGGGGTCCGAGGGAAAGGCGGGGACAGATGACAGAGAACATTCAAATCCAGAGGAGGAATGAGAATTTCATTCCGAATGGGATGGGAAGTCATGAAAAGATCTTGAGTAAGGAAGGAAACGTGAACGTGATTGTGAAGTCGCTCAGTCGTGTCCGACTCTTTGCGACCCCATGGACTGTAGCCTACCAGGCTCCTCTGTCCATGGGATTTTCCAGGCAATAGTACTGGAGTGGATTGCCATTTCCTTCTTCAAGGGATCTTCCCAACCCAGGGATCAAACCCGGGTCTCTCACATCGTAGACAGATGCTTTACCATCTGAGCCACCAGGGAAGTCCAATCAGGTGAGGCATGTGGGATCTACTTCCCTGACTAGGGATTGAACTCCAGCCCTCTGCATTCAAAGCATGGCGTCTTAACCACTGGACCACCAGGGAAGTCCGTGTATCATTGACCAACTCAGTCTGGCTCCAGGTGGAGGATAATTTGAGGGTGGAACAGGTGACCTGCCAGAGTTCCTTGAGGGGTGATGGAGGCTTGACTCAGGTGTTATAGGTGAAAACAGGGTCATCATTGTTCCAGTAGGGCTTACTGGTGAATATGGAAATAAGAGGAATATTTATAATACCACCTTGATTTTGGCTGGAGCACCTGGGTTAGGGAGGAACAGCGCAAGTAAGGAAAGATGTCAAGAGTTCAGTTTGGAACATCAAGGGCAAGGCTGTCTGCAGAGTCTGCCATGCTGGGATGGAAGAGAATCATGGAGGGAAGTGGCTTACAGAGAACCCAGCTATGTGGTCTGCATAAAGCATCTCATTTAAATGCTCCAAGTGGATGCTAATGCTATCCTTATTTTCTAGATGAGAAACTGATTCTCAGTACCTAACATGAAGTGAAACTGAGATCTGAACCTAAGCCTGCAGAAAACCCCAGAGGCATCAGGGCGCCTGCTTGCATCAGCCTTTGGTAGAGGCAGAGACTGAACCAAGGGACCTTGGCTGGCAAAGGGGGGTGCCAGCTAAAATATTTTCCTAAGAGACCTAGCATTTTACACTTACATTTTGTGAAAAAAAAAACTATCACATCAAAGTTTCCATTTTACTAAAGGGAAATTGCAAATGCTTATGAAGTACAGGCTAATTTGTAAGCTCATAAATTTGGACCCAAAATTAATAATATGAAAAGAGTGGAAATGGCAAAGGAGATTCAGCATCAGTCATATACTTCTTAGCAATGAGCTCTCTCTTCACTCTCTCTCCAAGCTATAAAGAGCATCTTGGGGGCCCAGTTATGCTAACCAGTGAAGGTTTAAGAAATTAGACTGAAATCAAAAGAATTCAGGCTAAGGATAAGACCTTTTAATATTAACTTTTAAGAAAATTATGGCAAAATCTACATAAGGTAAAAATTTTCCATTTTAACCATTTTTCTTCTTTTTTATTGAGCTATAGTTGATTTGCAATTTTGTGTTAGGTGTACAGCAAAATGATTCAGTTAATATATGTGTGTATATATATTCTTTTTCATATTCTTATCCATGATAGGTTATTATAAGATATTAAATATAGTTGCCTGTTGTTTAGTCACTAAGTCATGTCTGACTCTTTTGCAATCCCAGGACTGTAGCCCACCAGGCTCCTCTGTCCATGGGATTTCCCAGGCAAGAATACTGGAGTGGGTTGTCATTTCCTTGTCCAGAAGATCTCCTGACCCAGGGATCGAACCCACATTCCCTTGTGTCCCCTGCATTGACAGGCAGAGTCTTTACTACTGAGCCACCTGGGAAGCCCAGGCATTTCCTGTGCTATTCAGTAAATCTTTGTTGTTTATCTACTTTATATATAGAAGTTTGTTAATTGCAAACTCCTAATCTATCCCTACCATTTCCTTTTTGGTAACCATAAGCTTGCTTTCTGCGTCTGTGAGTCTGTGTCTGTTTTGTAAACAAGTTCATTTGCATTGCTTCTCAGATCCCACATATAGGGGCTATAACCGCTGTAGCCATTTTTAACTGTACAGTTCAGTGCCATTAAGAACATTTGTATTGCTGTGCAACCATCACTGTCATCCATCTCCAGAACTTTCCCTTCATCCCAAGCTGCAATTCTATACCCATTAAACACCAGCTCACCAAACCCCTGTCCCCGCAGGCCCCTGGCAGCTAACAGTCCACTGTCTGTCTATGGATTTGACTACTCTAGGGGCCTCATTTAAGTGCAGTCTTAGAGTACTTGTCCTCACATATCTGGCTTATCTCTCTTAGCGTAATGTCTTCCAGGTTCACCTATGCTGTGGCATGTAGAGTAAGACAGTGTTTAATTTTAAAACATGGACTTCCCCTGTCAAAAAAAACTTTCCTGGATTCTAAGTAATTCCTGCTCACAGTCGCCATTTCATGGACACTGGTGAGAATGGGGAGAAATGTTGAAATGAGAAAATGTAATAGGAGAAATGCCCACGGAAGCTTCCTGAATGAAAGCACACCCCCTAACAACACCTGCAGCTCCAAACCTGCATACTTATCATGACATGGCAACACGAAGAACATCAGCCCCTCACAAAGCTTCGCCCTAGAAGGGCCCCTGATGCAGCAAGTTTGGGAAACACCAGTCACCCTCCTAGAGAGTCAATTTGCATATTTGTCGCTGTTGTTTAGCCACTGAATTGTGTCCGACTCTTTGCGACCCCATGTGCTTATTATTAAAAGTCCTGAGAAGTCTTTTGATGAAGACACCCATTGAAGGATTATTAACCAGAGTTTCTCAAACATGCTTGGCTACAGAGGCTTAATACCTATTAATACCTTCCATTGCTTAATGCCTTTTAATGTCTCTAGGAACACTGTTCCACGTCCACACTTTGGGAAATGTTGCTATGCTGGCTTCCAGTCTTCGAAATAGTGTTCCATCTATTTTCTCAGTCTTTGTAAAAATCCTGTCAAGTAGATTGAGAAATTTAAGGTAATTTGCTTCACTTATTAAAACACACACACACATAGCTATCAAGCTTTAGGTCTGGAAGGAAAATCTCCAGGTGAGAGAAGCATCTGGAAGAAGTGATCTGGACTCTGTCCCCCTGATGTCCCTTTCGGCTAAGAGCCCACTCCCGTAACACACTGTGTGCACCATCGCCACAGCCCCAGGACACACAGCATCCCCTCTTCTAACCTTCTGGCAGAAGACTACACGGCCATACCCTCTCCTGCTGCCTCTTACACAGCTGAAGTGTGAAGCGAAAGTCGCTCAGTCATGAATGACCCTTTGCGACCCCATGGCCTGCAGCCCACCAGGCCCCTCTGTCCGTGGGGATTCTCCAGGCCAGGATACTGGAGTGGGCTGCCACTTCCTCCTCCTTACACAGCTGAGAAAGGCCACAGTGTTCTCTATGATAATATAAAATCTGACAGGGAAACCAAACATAGACAAAGGAAGACACATAAAATGTGTCTCTCTGAACAAACGACGGGTTTCTGCTCTAGACATTCCTAACTCATTCTCAGGTTCAAAGGTCCCTCCATCCTCCAGCCAAAGAGCGGGTTCAACTTCAAGGCACCTGGCTTGGAAGTCCCACTGCCTCTCGGCCTGTAGTAAAGGCGTCTGTGGTGCCCCTGTGGGGGCTGCTGCTCTGTTTGAAGATAATGAGCCTCTATCCTGCTCTCATGAAGGGGTGACCAAAGTGGCATCAGGCATCCAGGTAAGAGGTGGCTTCCCGAACGGGCACACCTTTGCAGGCAGGAGAGGGGATTCCCACCCCTCTCTGAGCCTCAATCCTTATGCCTAAACTTTAAAGGGTCTCTGGGGTTCTAGCCAGGGGTCAAAAAAGGACATGGACACAGCAGCACAGTGCATGTTCATCTACCGATGAAGAGAAATAAACCATAACTTGGAAATCACAATGACTTGTTACAGTATTTATTTTCCTTTTATGATACCCAGGCCCTAGGCAAAATACTACTAAAATGTCCAGCCTTGTCTCAGCCGTGCTATTAGATATTAATGGGCAGTTGTAAATCCATTCCTGGGCTGAGGTTCTAAGGAAGATACGTCCCGTCCTTGGGAGTCAATGCAGGCTGAAGCTGCAGTTATTAGCAGGAGAAATCCCAGTCTCTGGGGGAGAGTCGAGGCTGCAGGGTCTCAGCCGCCCACACCCCCCCAAGCGGAGGTTCTTCCCTCAGTGCCAGGTCTGAGCAAGGCCATCATTCCCTGACTGAGCAAATCCTGCCATCACCTCTACTCTCCCAGATCCCTACCTGCCCACCTCCCTACCTTCTAGATGCTTTGGGGAGGAATTATCCTCTCCATTGAGTAGATGAGGAAACAGAGGCTCAGAGAGGTTAAAGGCCTTTCCAAAGGTCACCGAGATTGTCCCAGGGAAGGGGTGATCAGCAACCACATCAAGGAAGGATAACACAGTGTAGGAAAGTGTCAAACGGGCACAGAAAAATGAATTGAAAAGAAATGAAGCGATCTCTAAGTGAACAACGAACAAGAGTCAGTCGACAGTGAAAAATCAATGAGGCAAAATGCTCAGCCGGTAAAGATCGATGAGGCAACCAACCAACGACCCGTATTCCCACCTGAACTGGCACCCAACCACATCACGGTCACGTTTGTATTTGCCCAAACCAACCCCCCATGCCACCTGCTGGCATATTCCCCGGGGTACCAGATTCAACCTCCACCTAGGCGACCCCCGGTGCTGATTCGAACAGCATCCTCAAACATCCCTTGAGACGTAGCTGATGGAGTTCGCACAGACAGGCTACAGGAAGAAGCCCCTGGAATGAGGAGATAAGGTCACCTTCAGAGAGTTAATTTAGTAATGATAAAGACATCCTCACGGAAGCAGCAGATATCTGCAGAAGCCACCTTACAGGAACTAAGTGTCCCCAGACCACTCCTGAAAGAGCAGTGAGCCAAAGTCCACTCGAGGTGACATGATTTCTTCGTCAAGACAAGAATGTAACTCTAGAAGGCTGTAGTCTGGATAAAGAAGATATTAGCCAACTCAGGGCAGTCGGCCTGGAGTACAGAGCAAACCAGCATGAACTGCTGAATTTTAATCTCATACCAACCAGGGAGAGAGCACAGGGGTGGCCATCAGACATGAGTGTGGGGCTTACCCACTGGGAGGAAGGACAGCTGTTGGTCACCAGGCTTCTCCATGGCATGGATGATATCAGCCTCCTGGTTCCAATTCCATATTACTCCAGTGAGCCAGCTGAACCACTGATTCTTTCTTGCCGGTATACTCCCCCAACTTTATTCAGGAGTACAGCCTCCATAGGCAGCCTCACCTCAGAAGGGGGCCAATCAAGGCTGGAATAAGCCAGTGAATCCCAGTCCTAGTGGGCAATCATGGCTGAATTAAGCCAATCATGGGGGTCTCCTTCCCCCTGCCAGTGATAAGCTTTGGAACAGCCATGGCTCAAGCCTGGCCCACTGGACCAAATGGGAAGCCTGCTGGGGACTCCAAGCAGAGGAACAGTCCTCTTCCTCACTTGTCCACCACCCTTGGTGCCATCAACTGTTGCAGGCTTCTTCTGAACGGGAGGGGAGACATCACTGATATACCCAGATAAACCCACCATGGCTGAGCAGAGGAAAGGAAGTACCTGGTTGGCGGGGGGGGGGGGTGACCCATCACCCCACCTTATCACTGGATGCTGAGCCACTGAACGATCCCATCTGGAGGCACCACCTGCAGTCATCTCATGGGAGACAGTCATTCACTTACTGTCCACACTATCCTTTGGGTTCTGTTAACAGCAGCTGAAAGCCTCTCACTGACTCACCCAGGAAACCTTCAGGTTACTCAGGGGTTCTCCAGATACCCTGCCACCATGAAGCCAAGAAGGGTGTCTAGGAGAGCAAGCACCTTTCTTCCATTAACTAGAACAGACTCCACGACAATGAATGAGGTGGCATTTTTACCTTAAATATCTTAAATATTTTATCTTAAATATCAATATCCCAGAGAATTAGATTGAGTTAGTCCTGAGAATCTCTCCATCTCTGGACACAGACCCTGGTCTATGGTAACTCCACTGTGGGGTACCCAACCCGGAGGCCACTTGCTGTTTAATAGCAATTGGAGGGAACAATGGTAAACGCATGCCTCCTTACAGCCCCACCTATGTATATCTACTCTATGTACTTGCATCCTTGTTTTTAAACAAGCTCCATCTCTCCTGGGGCTTCCCAGGTGGCTCGGTGGTAAAAAGTTTGCCTACTAATGCAGAAGACACAGGTTTGATCCCTGGGTTGAGAAGAGCTCCTGGAGAAGGAAATGGCAACCCACTCCAGTATTCTTGCTATGGACAGAGGAGCCCGGTAGGCTACAGTCCATGCGGTCACAAAGAGTGGGACATGACCGAGCGACTAAACAACAGCATCTCTCTTACCTACCTCACGGTGTTCTTGAAAGTAAAACAAAATCAACATGAAGAATACAAAGTGTTGTATTTTGGATAAGAAGGCTGTGTGGAAAATCATTTCAACTTCCTGTGCATCAGAATTACTGGGGGAGCTTTGTAAAAAGCAAAGACCCAGGAACTCTCATCCAAAAGTTGTGGGATAGATATCAGTATTCTTTAAAAATCAATAATTATTCAAAATTAATTATAAAACAATAAAATGTTGCTTTTTTAGATAAACAATAATCACTTGATTCCCAAGTGATTGCTCTAATAATGCAGTCAGAGTGGATGAGAACCACTGAGGGCCAGTCCTGAGCAGGAGAGGTGACAGGCCCAGGTGAGGGAAAGGGCCACTGGACACCAGCCTGCACTGCCCACAGAGTCAGAATACCAGCAGTCTAAGTCCCAAAGTAGGTATCTTCCCATGATGGGGCCGGGCTTCGTAATGTGTATTTCTAACAAACTGCCAGGCAGCAGTGCTGCTGGCCTGGGGACCACACTTTGAGGTCCCCTGATACACGGACTCTCGTTTCTCTCACCACCACCTCCTGTTTCTCACTTGCTTCGGTGTTATAATCCCCATCTTGCAGCCTGTTGTTGTCATTCAGTTACTAAGTTGTGTCCAATTCTTTGCAACCCCATGCACTGCAGCAAGCCAGGCTTCCCTGTCCTTCACTATCTCCCAGGGTTCTCTCAAACCCATGTCCATTGAGTCGGTGATGCCATCCAACCATCTCATCCTCTGTTGTCTCCTTCTCCTCCTGCCTTCAATCTTTCCCAGCATCAGGGTCTTTTCCAATGAGTCAGCTCTTCATATCAGGAAGCCAAAGCATTGGAGCTTCAGCATCAGTCCTTCCAGTGAATATTCAGGGTTGATCTCCTTTAGGATTGAGTAGTTTGATCTCCTCACAGACCAAGGGACTCTCAGGAGTCTTCTCCAGCACCACAATTTGAAAACATCAATTCTTCGGTGCTCAGTCTTCTTTTTGGTCCAATTCTCACATCTGTACATGACCACTGGAAAAACCAGAGCGTTGACTAGATGGACCTTTGTTGGCACAGTGATGCAGAAAATCAAAATCAAAATCGTAGGTCCTAGAACCCCAAAAGGAGCTACAGCCTGGACCGAGAATCTGAGCTTAGTGCTCTGCGCACTCACCAACCACCTCCCTCAAAGGCAATAAATGTCTGAAGGCATAAAAAATGTTTAGATTCATTCCAGTAAAATGTTGAGAGAGATATCTAGAAAGCAACTGGCACTAGTATGAAAATATCCAGTAAGGAGACAGGATGAGAATGAAACAGTGATAACTAGAGACCAGTCTGGGGGTCAGGGTAATAGGTGCAGATGTGTAGATGGAGTTGGGAGGAATTGAAATGCTGACCACTTTCCCTTCATTCTTGTGAAATGAGTTACCTCTTATCAAAATGAAAATAAATTTTCTCTCCTGCATTGTCCAAAGTAATACGCCTCTGGGCACAGTGAATTACCTCTCACATGCTCTATAAGAGTCACTTCTTAATTCTCTACACATCTGATTCTCTTCTTTCCTGACTGCTTGTCTGCTCCGATCAAGACACCCTCTTACCCGGGAAATTTCAGTGGCCCCCTATTGTCTACAGAATGAAGGAGAGACTTGGCTTTGTGTTCAAATACCTCCTCCATTTGGCTTTCATCATCTCACTTGAATAGAACTCCTCTTCACTGCCCATACTTGTCCCATGCTTTCCTGCCTTCACGCCTTCATCAAGTTGTTCCCTTTGCCTAAGATTCCCTCCTTCTCTCTTCTCTAGCTCTGCCCTAACCAATCTTACCCTGGACAGATTACTTATTCACTTTAGGCCTCAGTTTCCTCAACTGTAAAATGGGGATGCGGGTAAGACCTGCCTTCTAGATTGTAGTGAGGAATAACTGAGGCAGTTTGCATAAATGGTTACCACCATCACAAAGCCCCCCTAACCTCCAAGCCAATGGAATCTCTTTCCTTCCCTGAGTTTCCAAAACAATGTGTGCAAATATCAGAACTTATCACTTGAACTTCGCAGTTGCCATCACGTTTATACCTGTATTCACTTGGCAGCTACCTAAGCCCTAATGAGGTGAAGACATGCTTCTTATGTATAGTTCAAGGCTCAGAGCTCAGCACCTAACCTACTGTAAGTGCCCAACAGGAGTTGGAAGGATATATGATCAGTCTCATGTGACCATAGATGGACCCTAGGATGTCCCTCCCAGTGCTTTCAGCCCATCAGAGTAGCCACATCCTTGGGCAGGCCACAGAGTCAGCAATCAGATGAGGGTGAGGCCTCCGATACCCTGATGTTGAAAAGACCCTGCTGCTGGGGAAGATTGAGGGCAGGAGGAGAAGGGGATGGCAGAGGATGAGATGGTTGGATGGCATCACCGACTCAATGGACATGAGTTTGGGTAGTCTCCGGGAGTTGGTGACGGACAGGGAGGCCTGGCATATTGCAGTCCATGGGGTCACAAAGAGTCAGACACGACCGAGTGGCTGAACTGAACTGAGGCCTCCAGCATGAAAAGATTTAACTCGTCCTGTGAACCAGTGGCTAAGCTTTGGAGAAGGGTCTCCAGACATCCCTGTTCAAAGAGTTCCCCCAAATCCCCGGAGGCCAGCTTCAGCCCGGTTTTCCATCCCCAAAGCATCTTCCAATAATTCAAAGATTCTCCTCCACAACAGGAGTCCCTTGTGCTTACTTAAAACAAAAAACCCTGGCTTCACAAGAAAACCATTTTTCTCTCACTTGATGCTTCTGGGCCTCTGTTCTTCCAGTGCTCTGCTCGTCTATGAAGCTGCAGCTGCCCTGCCCACCTCAGGGAGCTCTGACTCCATGGAGTCTGGGGGCTTCTCCACACACCGGCTGCAAGCCCAGCAGGCCCCCTCCTCCACCCACTGCCAGCACCACCTCGCCTCCCCTCTGCTCACTGCCTGCCTTGGGCATCCCTGGTACCATCACCCCAGACCAAGCCATCTCCTTGAGCAAAGCCACATCATCCTGGGACTCTGGAACTCTGGCTTGGGCCCACTGCCTGTAGAACCAGACCACTGTGGGTTCTAAAGGACACATTAAGGGGTTCTGTTTGTTTTGGCATCTCACCAAGCAACAGAAGCAATGAGACTGAAGGACATTCCTTTGACGGGGGGAGGGGGGAGGCTGAAGAAAGGGAGGCTGGGAAACAAAATGGCCGCTCAGTGATGACTTACAGGGCTGAGCCGACTCAGAAGAAAATGCCACTAAATAGGAAGCTTGGTGAGGGAGAAAGGAGGTTGCAGGGGTGAGGGGAGGCAGGTGAAGAGGAAGGGGGAGCAGGAGCTTACCTTGAAATGGATAGTGACAGTGTTAGTCACTCAGTTGGGTCCAACTCCTTGCAACCCATGGACTGTAGCCCACCCAGCTCCTCTGTCCATGGGATTCTCCAGGCAAGAATACTGGAGAGGGTTGACATTTCCTTCTCCAGGGGAATCTTCCCAACCCAAGGATCGAATCCAAGTCTACTACATTGTGGGCAGATTCTTTTCCATCTGAGCCACCAAATGGATAACTGGTCAGCATAAACAAAGAAAGGAGGCACTGCTTCTCTCTGCCTGGCCAGAAGAGGGATACCTAGCAAGATCCATCCGCAATTCTAGCTCTTCCCCATCCCTAATCTAGGGCTCCCCAACTGACCGACTATGGGGCCACCTGTCCTACTGATTCCCCCCACCATTAGAGGCACTCCTGCTGCAGGGGTCCCAGTAAGGAAGGGGCAGCTCATCTTCCAGGAGAGAGAAGCACGGTCTCCCCATGCTGTGTCCCTACCACAGTGCAGAGGCGAGAGCCTGGCTGTAAGGGACATCTCCATGGAGACATACACATACTTACAGACACAAGGGGCGGGAGGTGAGGAGAGAGCGAATGGAGGAGGATGGAGTCTCTGAGTGAGAGTCTGAGCAAATGGGACAGATGCTAGGTTGGCTGGTGCAGAGGTGTTTCCCTTTAGTGGTCTCCAAAATAAGGAGATATGGCAAGAAAGTGCTAGAGTTTCTATTTAAATATATTTTTATCTCAAAGGAATGAAAGATAACAGCTCTACAAATATTCAACACAGAGAACCAGCATGGCCCTGGGTTAACATGTCAACAGGCCTGTGTCCTGCAGGGAGAGCAGGTGTCCTGAGGGCAGAGCTGGGCTCTCATGATGCCGAGGGACTCATGTGGTCCCCTCACACCTGAATTTGCCAGCAGTATGAGCAAGACGTGGCTGCATATCTGCATCAGCTAAGGGGTTTTATGATGCATTATTGCATTTTTACCATCCCGTGCTTTTCAAAATGGACAAATGGCTTTAAAAGATTCCTATAATAAGAGTATGGCTAGAAAGGAATAGGAAGTGCAAGTGCTAGCAAGCGACAAGAGAACGAAGAGGCCATCCTCTGTCCTTCTTCTGCCAGCACGAACTCTTCACCACCCACATTACAAGTCACAGGGCCACCTAACCAGACCAGAAGTCACTCCCTTCTCCAAAAAAGAAAGCAAAATGATTCAGAAGACTATTTTCATATCTGGATTTATAGTCACCATTGTGAATGCATTATGAATGCTGACCTTCCCCATACGCGCTGTTTTACTTTGAGATACTGCCTCATGGGCGGCAATATGCACTGAAACGCGGCAGCCCATAGTCCGTGTCCTGGTCCATCGTGGGCTTCTGTGGGTGGGCCGGGGCAGGGAGGACCTGTGATCTGGCTGGTGGGCTTCCGTGGGACCATGAGGAAGGAGTGGGGTTATACTTTCACATATCTCAAAATCCAGCTCTTCCTAAAGGCCTTTGTGCTGAGACCAACCAGCTGACTCATTTTTCCTCCCACCCTCTTTCTCACATCAGTCACTGATTTGGGGCTCCAGAGGAAAAGGGGTCCCTTCCTATTCAAGCACTTCATTCGTCTCACTCACCTTCATGGCAGCTAGCCCATGGCCGGTGCCCCCTTCTTCCAGCAGTTCACCCAAGATAACCAAAAAAGAAAAAAAAATGTGATGCCAAGAAATGAGGACCCAGGTCCCCTTGCTCCCTGACTCTGCTTTAGTCCTGGCTGAACAGCCTCTTGGCAGTCCCCACAGTCAGGAGATTTTCTCTGTGATTAAAGATCAAGGTATCTTCCCCTTCATAAGAGCACGTTACTGAGACCTCGCCACATGCCCAGCACTGGGCTCTATGCTTGACCCCATCACCTCTGATAATCCTCATCACAGCCCCTCGAGGTAGGTATGACTCTTGCCCTCTGACAAGGGGAGAAACTGGGGTTCATAGAGGGTAGGCATTCTTCAGGGCTGGAGTCTAGACTCTATCCCAGGCTTGGAACCTCAGCTCCCCACCTCTCTTCTGCTTCTCAAGGAGGTTGGAGTGCCAAGCCTGGAGAAAAACTCACATCTGTCTTGTGACCTTGGATGAGTCGCTCTCTGAACTTCAGGCTCCCATATATAAAATGGGGTCATAATACATAACACACTACCATGTGCAAAATAAATAGCTAGTGGGAAGCTTCTGTAGCACAGGGAGCTCAGCTTGTGCCCAGTGATGACCTAGAGGGGTGGGATGGGGGTGGCTCAAGAGGGAGCTCAGTTCAGTTCGGTTCAGCCACTCAGTCATGTCCGACCCTTTGTGACCCCATGGACTGCAGCACGCCAGGCTTCCCTGTCCACCACCAACTCCCAGAGCTTGCTCAAACTCATGTCCATTGAGTCGGTGATGCCATCCAACCATTTCATCCTGACATCCCCTTCTCTCCTGCCTTCAATCTTTCCCAGCATCAGGGTCTTTTCCAATGAGTCAGTCCTTCACATCAGGTGGCCAAAGTATTAGAGTTTTTCAGCTTCAGGATCAGTCCTTCCAACAAATATTCAGGACTGATTTCCTTTAGGATGGACTGGTTGGATCTCCTTGCAGTCCTAGGGACTCTCAAGAGTCTTCTCCAACACCGCAATTCAAAAACATCAATTCTTTGGTGCTCAGCTTTAAGAAAGATCTTCATGACCCACATAACCATGATGATGTGATCAAGAGGGAGGGGATATATGTGTACACACAGCCAGATCACTTTGTTGTACAGCAGAAATGACCACAACAGTGCAAAGCAGTATGAAAGCAAAGTTGCTCAGTCACGTCCAACTCTTTGCAACCCCATGGACTGTAACCTACCAGGCTCCTCCGTCCATGGGATTTTCCAGGCAAGAGCATTGGAGTGGGTTGCCATTTCCTTCTCCAAGGGATCTTCCCAACCCAGGGATCGAACCTGGGTCTCCCGCATTGTAGGCAGACGCTTTACCGTCTGAGCCCCCAGGAAAGTCCTTGTAAAGCAGTACACTCTAATTTAAAAAATGGGGTCACAGTTGCACAGACCATGTGGGGTTTTATGAGGATTAAATGAGTGAACAGGTGTAAATGCGTCAAACAGTGCTGGGCACCCACAGCCATCACATCAGTGTTCACCATGATTATTGCCATCATTCTTGGGTTATATTGCTCTCCCAGGAAGCTTAGTCTCTCTTTTCATCCCCCATGAAAGACTAATCCTTGTCATTTTATCCCAATCCTGACTTTTGCTCCAGGCCTGGGGAGAAGCTATAGATCACAGAGGGGAAAGACCAAACTCCCCTTCCCTCATACACCCCTCGGCCACAGTCAGATCTCCACCAAAGGAGCCAGGAAGTGAATAGAGCAGAAGAAAGATGCGGGCTTCAGGGCTCCTTCAGCCCATGCAGAGTCCCCACCTAGCACGTCCAGTCTTCTCCTCCAAGGCAGTCTGCCCAGTATAGGCTGCTTTGCTGGGGCTCCAGACACCTGGAGACTAGGCAGTCAGTCCTTGGGCAAATCAGCCCAGAGGATCCAACAGGAGGCAGCTGCTGAGAGAGGCTGGAAGGCTGCAAATCACAGAGCCACTTCAAGAAGCTGCCCTGTTCAGCAGCAGTGGCAGGAGGGGCAGAGCTCAAAAGCCCTCCCCGCAGTGAGAAGACACTCTATAGAGATGGATGACACCGACTATTCAGAGGTCCGAACTGCAAGAAGTTGGGGGAACAGATGTTCATGCGAGGGGTATTATTTTTTTTTTTAAAGAAAAGCATATTTGTTGAGAGTGAACTGTGGAGTTCCTACTCTGTCTCAGACTCTGCTTCTTGCAGAGAAGAGTTACTAAGTTGACCGTACTCTCAGAGATATCAGGATGCTTAAAAATGAAAAGAAAAACAAGCAGCTACGGAGGACCAGGAAGTCTTGAAGTGGCTGGGGATCTTTCGGCTGAAGCTGGGGGCTACTGGGAGGGGGGACTGACCTTTCTGGATGACTCCAAAGAGCAGAGATAGAGCCCCTGAGCGGGGGTCATGAGGCAGAGAAATTTCAATCCTCTCTGAGTCCAGGGGACCAGTCCAGTCATGCCAGACAGGCTCAGACATGGCCACCCCAGACAGGCTCAGGCAGGAGCCAAGTATCTAGTTGGCAGGGATGTTGCGGACAGAAGCAGGGGAGTGTACCTGCAGGGGAGTGATGCTGAAAGAAGCACTTAGCAGCATCTAGCGCCTACTAAGCACTCAGCCTGTGATAGTTTTTATGGTAATTATTAATCGAGTGATAAGATAGTGCGGTTCTTTTGAGCCAAAAATAATGAAAACAGCCTTTTTCGAAGGGGTCTTAATCCTTCGAGTCCACTGTTGCCCTGAATGAGGTTATTTTCAGCACCCAAAATACCATTTCAAGAAAGTTAAGGACTTCCCTGGTGGTCCAGTGGCTGGGAATCCCCCTGCCAACGCAGGGGACACGGTTTCAATCCCTGGTCCAGGAAGATTCCACATGCCCAAGGGCAACTAAGCCTGTGTGCCATGACTCCTGAAGCCCGGACGTGCCCTAGAGTTTGTGCTCCTCAAAGAGAAGCCACCACAATGAGAAACCCACTCACCACAACTATAGCAAGCCTGTATGCAGCAATGAAGACCCAGCACAGGAAAAAAAATTAATAAAATAATTTAAGAAAGAAAGAACGTTAAGACGCTTTTTAAGGACTTTTGCCGAGATTCCCCAGGTCGGGATAGGCAGCCTGAAACAGAAGGCCAGGACCTGCACCGAGAGTCATGTGTCTCAGCACAGGGCAGCGGTCCTTCCCTGCAACATCATCTTCAGCTTGGGCTGTGCGGGAAAAAGGAGGAGGGAGGCACATGCGGGAAGAAAGAAAAGGAGCCCCAAGGCTCTCTGAGAGTGAGGTGTCAAGTCCACAGTGACAGGGAAACCTCTGATAAGACTGGTAGGTAAAAAAAAAAAAAAAAAAAAGTCTTTATCTGGATCAAGCCCTTTTCAAGCCAGGAGCTTCTGTTGTCAATTTCATGGGGAGGTGCGCGGGCAGCGGGGGCCACCACGACCCACGTGCTTGGCCTGGACACCCAGCCCTGGATCATTTATCAAATCAGCAGACGGGAAAATCCCCCAGCACACAGCAACTCCTCTGCAGGATGCAGAGCATCGCTGAATCCGCCCTGACCCTAGACCTGCTTGCATTTCAATTCCTCCTAGAAAAGACATCAGTCTCATCCCTACTCACATGCCTTCTCCAGCTCTCCTGGTGCAGTCACACACACAGAAGGAGGCAGGGGTGTGGTGCCATGTGATCACCAGGAGTGCCAGCCCCTGGCGGGGGGCGGGGGGCAGGGGACAGCTCCTGCACAGCTATGGATAGAGGACACCATCACCTCCTTTCTTCCCAGGACCTGGATGTATCAGCCATCCACACAGCAGCCCCGCAAGAGAGGAGAAGGGTC
Organism: Ovis aries; assembly: GCF_016772045.2. NCBI lineage: Eukaryota > Metazoa > Chordata > Mammalia > Artiodactyla > Bovidae > Ovis > Ovis aries. The sequence goes on from NC_056057.1 coordinate 97,906,085, forward strand.
CTCCGCTCACAAAGGGCAGACACTCAGGCCCATGGAGTTGGAGGACCAGCTCAGGTTCACGGGCAGAACCTGGTCTGAAGCCTGGGGCATCGTCAGCTCCACGAGACTTAGAGAGTACCTGCTTCTAGGTCAGGAGTTGATGTTTAGTCGCTAAGTCGTGTTCATCTCTTTGTGACCATCTCTCTGTATGTAGCCCATCAGGCTCCTCTGTCCATGGGACTTCCCAGGCAAGAATACTGGAGTGGGTTGCCATTTTCTCCTCCAGGGAATCTTCTGTACCCAGGAATCCAACCCATGTCTCCTGCATTGCAGGCAGATTCTTTACCACTGAGCCACCTGGGAAGCCCCTGGGTAAGGCACTCCTGCAGTGAGTGAAGTCTTCCCTAATTGAGACAGAGAAAGTGCCAAGGTTTTAATGAACTTCAGTGTGAAAGGGTTAAGGACATGGGCTTTACCTCAGGCAGCCCTGGGCCCTAGGTCTTACTCTGTTGCTAGCTCAATATGTGAACCTGAGCAAATTATTGGATCTCCAGACTTACTTTCTTTATCCATAAAACAGAGTTGAAAATAGGCTCCATACCCACAACTACTATAAAGTGCTCAGTCTGAGCCCTAGCACACAGTAAGTGATCTGGGGAGGGAATCTGGACCAAGCAGGCCTGGATGCTGCTGGCAGCTGTCCTGTTCCATGTCCACCTCTCTTGGGGTTTCCCTCACTTGGTCACCATCACGAGCAGCCGTCAAGAGATGCAGCTTCCCTCTTAACAGCCTGGCTTAAGCATGGAAGGAGGAAAATCCCTTCTCCTGTTTCCTGTGTGCACAGGTTGACAGTGTCAGGAGAGGAGAACAAAAACCCAATCGTCCCAGAAAATTCAGGCACAATAGAAATAAAGTATCCTGAGAACAAGTCTCAGGATCTGTAGTAACACATCCTAGAGGACTTTCCCAGCTCCCAGCCCTTGCCTGTCGCCCTGTGGCCGATGCCACCCCCATCACCCACCTTCCCCTTCTCTCTCCTATTAAAGGACCTCACTAGGACTTCTCAGGACCCTGTCCCTCCCCATCTAGAGCTCAGGGACACATTGAGCCTCAGCAGACTGACAGTGAAGACACAAGCCAAGTGACACTCTGTCCCCTGCCTCAGGGGCTGAGCCCTTCCAAGGCTATATCAAACATACAGCATCCCTTGATGTGTGAATATGTGTGTGTGTGTGATGTGTGCAAGGCGGTAAGGGACATACTCTCCACTTGTCTCCTCAGAGCTTACAATACATGGCAAATTGCTGGAAGTAATAAACTGGAAGACTTAAGTCAGTGGTTCTCAACACGTGGTACCCAGCACAGCAGCCCCAGCAATTTCTCGGGCCCATCCCAGACCTATTGAATCAGAAACTCTGGTGGTGGGTCCCCACCACTTGTGATGTTCACAAGCCCTCCAGGAGATTCTGAAGTTTGAGAGCCACTGACTGAACTTATACTTCATGTTGCCGAATAATCTTGAGTCTTAGCATCTGTAAGATGGGACTAAAAATAGTTTCATCACCTGTGAAATGGGAATAATATGGGACCCACTTCGTCGGGTGGTTGGTTACAAAGATTACATGGAATCCTGCATGTAACATGCTTAGCAAATTGCCTAGCACATTGTAAACATTCACAAACATGTGTTAACGTTAATCTTCCTCCTGAATCTGAGACATAGGTTTTGCTATGATCACTATTCAACAAGTGAGGACCCTAAGGGCTCAGAGAGTTTTTGATGTGATTTGTTCAAGGTCATTTCTCTGTCCAAGATAACAAAAGAGGAACAGGTGTCACGTGCAGGAAGAGTATAAACCACGCTCTTCCTCTCAGGCTTCCAGAAGTTCTCAGTCTGGAGTGCTCCGCCACGGGCATCCAGAAATGTATGGAGGCTTGTTTTGGTTGACCAAGGGCCCCTGGTTTTTAGCCCCCAGTGGGGCAGGGATGCTCACCCTGTATTTTGGAAGATGGTCATGCATAATGAAGAACTGTACTGACCAAAAGGCCCGGTGACAGCTTCATCAAGAAACATAGGCTGCACCAGATGTTCAGAGCTACACAGAGCAGAACTCTGTGTCAGAGGCTGCCTGGAGAACCTGGCAATGAAATCACAGTCATTGCAGTGAAGGACTGAAGCTTCAGGGAACAGGATTCCTGCTGGGGTCCCCCAAACGCCCACACTGGGTGTGGTGAGGGCTGGGTTTTTACCCTTGACATTTTGTTCTCACTTGAATTTGCAATGATTAAAGCTTCCCACCGAACCTACATGAGCCTCCACCTCCAAAACCCAGCAAAATTCTGTCCAGCTCTGTGGTATCGAGGATTCTCCAGAAGCTTGTACTGGAAACAGACGCTGAGTGCAGAGGCTAGAGGGTATGATGGGACTTGTCTTAAAATTTTTGTGCTATTTACTATGTGCTGCTAAGAAAGGGAGAGGGCTTCCCAGGTGGCTCAGTGGTAAAGAGTCCACCTGCCAGTGCAGGAGACGCAGGTTCGGTTCCTGGGTTGGGAAGATCTCTTGTGGAAGGACATGGCAACCCACTCTAGTATTCTTGCCTGGGAAATCCCCTGGACAGAAATACTGGTGGGCTACAATCCATGGGGTGGCAAAGAGTCAGACACGAGTACACATGCTCAAGAAAGGGAGAAGGAGAGAAAAGGAAGTAGAATGTGACTGTTGTTCTGAAAGTAAAATATCCTGGGTGTCAAAAATGCAAGCAGTGGACTTAATCAGTAGAATCAATACAGGTTTACTTCAAAGGATGCCCAGTGAACAGGTGCCCAGACAGAGGGTGGAGGAGGGAAAGGGCAGCAGCAACAGCGCTTGCAAGTCACCAGTTTGCTGGAAGCAGGGACGGCGCGTGACCCTGATGAAGTGGGCCGCTGCCCTTAGCTTAACACCTCTTTTCCCATACACCGCCCCCTTCCTTCCTCCAGAGACTTCACCCAGTGCTTTCACCAGTTACTCCTCCCCACAAGGGGTAGAGACTGACTGTGCTAAAACGTTTCTTCTCTTGCAAACCATTAAGCTGTCAAGCCAGGTGGTGAACAAATCCAGAGAGAACCAGAGCTGGAATGCTAATGGCAAACACTGCAATTATTCTTTCTGCTCTGGACAATCCCTGCTTCAACTTTATTGGCCCCAGGTCACATTTTGCGATCTTCGGATGCTGATGGAAGAGACACGACTTGATGCAGAAAATAACCAGGGAGATGATGTCTTGATAGAGATGGAGATAACAAGCAGAGGAGTTTGGGGGCTTTTTTTCATTGTTTTCCTTTTGACATCCACATAGGTGTTCTATAATGGCTTCCAGGTACAAACCCTCCTATCCAAAGGAAAAGCAACCTCTCCATAAATACTTTGCCCACATCAGTGAAATAGCTGTGTTACACACTTGAGTACCATTTTCGAGGACACTTTAAATAGAGCATCGGTCGCTGCTTTCAATTTAACGTGTGAACGGCAGCCGCTGAGGCAGGCAGAGATGATAAGGTGTGGAGACGGGCTCACAGCTTCCACTGGTGCATCTGCTCAGACTTTTAACAGATCACAGGCACTTAAGGCATTCTGGGGACAGACCACGTGCAAGACTCACTCAACAAGTAAATGGGCACTTGCCATGCATATGCAAAGCTAGGTGCAAGGCACAGAGTGAGACAGAAAAAGAAGAAAAGGGACCCTCCCCTGGATGAGACGGGCTTAGAAATTACAGAAGTTCAAGGGAGAAGAGTGTAAGTGGCATAAGACAGGTAAAATGCTTCCGGTTCAGAGGAGGACTGGGTGGCCGTATTTTTTCCTGTGTAGAAATCCCTGGTGAGTTTTAGGAGAATTAAATGAGATCATGTATCATGAGTACTCAAATAGTGCCTGGAACTAACTCAGTGTTCCATAATGAGAGCAGTCATCAAAGAAGTAGAATTGACACTGGTGACGTTAAACATTTTTATACTTTTGATTATACATCTAGTGGGTGGTAAGAATAGGAATATTATCAGATAAAGCTTGAGGAGACAAGGATGAAGAAGGAAGGAACAGTATATGCAAAGGTACAGGATACAGGGGGCTTGCTTGGGAAATCGTAAATAATCCAACATGTCTTCAACATTCTACACGTGCATTCTGACATGTCTGGGCGTAGATTTCTTTTTATTCATCCTGCTTGGAGTTTGTAGGCCTCCTAAATCTGTTTTTGATGGCTGTTAATTCACAACCATTACTGCTTCAAATGCTACTTCTTCCCCGTTCTCTCTCTTTCTTTGTAGAAATCCAATCAACTAGGTAAGACCTTTTCAATGTATCCACTACGTCCCTTACCCCCATTTCTGTACCTTTGACCTCCCATTTTGGATAGTTTCTCTTGCCCTGTTCCCCACTTCATTAATTATCTCTTCAGCTGTGTCTAAAGCATTTAAAAGTCCATCCACTGAGTTATTAATTTCAGCTGCTAGACTTTTCAGTTCTGGAATATCTTTTTGGTTTCAAATCTATTATATATTCTTTACAGTTTCTAGTGTACTGTCGGGTTTTTCGGTTTTGGTTTTGTGTGTGTGTGTGTTTCACGTAAGTTTTATTTGGAGCAAAATAAGGACTGAAGCCCAGGAGACAGCACCTCATATAGCGCTGAGAAACTGCTCCAAAGAGGCAGAGAGGGGGAAAAGTCAGTATACACGTGATTTTGGTGAAGGGGGAATTCGTGCAGTCAAGCACATATGTTTCCAGATGGTTTCTGCTAGTCTCGTGAAGTTCTGCTAATCACGGGGAATGTCATCACCATGAAGAATTTTAGTAGTTTTCTAGATATGGGGAGATACATTTTTGAAGTTAGCGATGACACTACTCTCCAATCAATAAAACTGCCAGGTGAGGGAGAAATTCAGGCTAAAATACAGAACCTGCCACTAGAAAGCATCCACTCGGCATAGCACATGATCAGGCAGGAAGGACCAGCCTGTGGCAAGAGGGAGATCACCCCATTTTGTGACTTCAGAGATTCTCTAAGTGATGTTAGCTGACTGTACAATGCTTGTCCAGGGCAAGGAGAAAGCTCTCAGGGCACTTTGTTAATAACCGAATATCCCGGGACATCAGAACACAAGCCAGGAAGTTCCATAGGAAACAGAGAGCATAGAAATGGATTTTAAATGCATGGAGGGCAAGAGGTGCAGACCCATCACTATGTGATAGTTGGTCCTCGGAGACTCCTAGGACTGCCATCACTGGTTCCCCTGAGCGACAGAAAGTGTCCACTAGGACTGAGCTCCCAGGTTTCCAGCTAGAGACTCAATCCAAAAGAAATGCAAACCTTTAAATTATTATCACGTCTTCCTTGGCCTACACATCTGCCATGTACTACAGATATTTTTCCCCCTTCCTCCCTTCCATTTATATGAATGAGTGTCAAAAGGTAGCCACCTGTGAGGAAATAACTTCTGCTTTCACGGTAGGGATCTGGGAGATGAAATAAAATAAAAGTAAAATGTTACTTTGGGAAGGGCTATATAATTTCATAAATAAATTACCAGGCTTGGCATCGATCTGAGCTGAACTCGTGCTACAGACGGAAGAGAACAAGATGGCCACATCAGGCAAAGTTCACCAAGCGTACAGAACCTGTCTGCCCCTGACTTTCTTACTAATTGTCTGCACCAAATCAATGGGATCTGCAGAAAGCAAATGTACTTTCTCTCCCAATATCCTCTGGGCTCAAGAAATTCCCACTGATTCTCCCCAAAGGAACCCACCTCCGGCAATCAGGTCTTCAGCTCCTGCAAGCAGCTTACATTTAACCCAGTGAAAGCTCAGTTACGCTACCTGCGCAGAGTCGCTCAGTCGTGTCCAACTCTGTGCAGCCCCATTGACTGTAGCCTGCCAGGCTCCTCTCTCCATGGAATTTTTCAGGCAAGAATACTGGAGTGGGTTGCCACTTCCTCCTCCAGGAGGTCTTCCCAACCTGAGGATCGAACCTGAGTCTCCTGAATTGCAGGTAGATTCTTTAACTACTGAGCCATCAGGAAGCCGTGGGTGCGCTAGAAGGTGGGAAAGCCGATGGAGGTAGAGTGAGACCTGTGTAAAGGCGTCCCAGGAAGGGATCATCAGTTCCCTGAGGGCGGGGTCCTGCTGGCCAATTCGCCACTGAACCCCAGGCTCTGGCACCATACCTAGCTTATAGGAGATACTCCATAAATGCCAGAACTGTTGAACTGAGATTCCAGGGAGGAGGAAAGCAAGCCAGGCATCATGTCTTTCCAAATAATTCTTAAATATTTTGCCATCTGAGAGCCAGGCAATGGATTGACACAATATTTTTCTAACTCTTTCATTACATCATCCCAAGGAGTGTCCCCCTATCCCTGCAAATGTATTCTTTTTGCTTCTCAAAGTACTCATTCTATAAAAGAAGACAAATAGCAGTTGGATTTCCAGACTCCTGAGAAAGGGAGGGCTACATGACTTTCCTGTGTTTTTTGCAGAAGAAAGAAAGAAGGTGAGGATAAGGTTAAGTTGGGATGAAGGTGTTAAGAACTGTAACAGGAGAGAAGAAGCTAAGAAAAGTCAGGTGTTGCTGGGGTGGGGAACCTGCAAGGCTGAGGGCTGACACCATCCACCACACAGCTACCAGCACCTGCGGGTAAGGACCCAGCAGGAGGTAGCCAGGTATATTCCTGTTGACTGATGGAATCACTTTGTCTATTCACAGCTAAGGTGGGACATGAGAAGAGGACCACCAGTAACCCACCAACCCTGGAAACTGACTAGTGCTGAGTGACCGATCATCTCTGACAACTCCAGTCATCACTAGCTAGGGCAATAGTGGCTTTAACAACTGTCCCCAATGGACAAGGCACTCCAGAGGGGTGCACATGCCTGAGCCAGAACTACGCCAGTGTCCCTCTGTGATGCTCTGGCCTCCACCCAAGGACCAAGGGTCCTGTCCTCCAGCTACAACTTCAGGAATTGTACCTTGCCTACTCCCAAAGCTGATCTCTGGAATAGAAGCAACAGATGAACACAGTTCCAGGGCAGGAATAAGGACACAGATGAAGAGAATGGACATGTAGGGGCGGAACAAATTGGGGATTCGGACTAACATATACACACTAGCATGTGGAAAGTAGACAGCTCGTGGGAATCTGACGCATAGTGGAGGGAGCTCAGCCCAGTGCTCTATGATGACGTAGAGGAATGGGATGGGGGCGGGAGGCTCCAGAGAGAGGGAGTGCATGCATGCGCATGACTGGTTCACTTTGTTGTATAGCAGAAACTAACACAGCATTGTAAACCAATTATACTCAAGTAAAAGTGATAATAAAATACAGGTTGGTTGGTTAGTCACTAAGTCATGTCCGACTCTTTTGCAATCCCATGGACTGTAGCTCGCCAGGCTTCTCTGACCACAGGATTTCCCAGACAAGGATACAAGAGTGGGTGGCCGTTTCTTACTCTTCTCAACCCAGGGATCTAACTGGTGTCTCCTGTGGCTCCTGCACAGGAGGGTTCTTTACCATTTATCCACCTGGGAAGCCCAAAATAAGGGTGTGCATGCATACTAAGTTGCTTCAGTCATGACCAACTCTTTGTGACCCGAAGGACTACGGCCTTTTAGGCTCCTCTGTCCGTGGGATTCTCCAGGCAAGAATACCAGAGTGGGTTGCTATGCCCTCCTCCAGGGGATCTTCCCAACCCAGGGATCAAATCTTCGTCTCTTACGTCTCCTGCACTGGCAAGCCAGTTCTTTACCACTAGCACCACATGGGAAGCCCAAAATAAAGAGTAACCAGAAGCAAAACAAAACAAAAAACCAAGGGCAGCACCACAAAGAAAAGGTCTGAAGGCAGATATGTGGAAATGGATGCTTCTAGGACCACAAAAAATTATAGCATCCAGGAGGGGCCATGCGTTAGAGAGCCTCATAGTTATTCTGGTTATTCTGGCTGATTCTCTTAACTCCTCCCATCTCTGGGCCCAGAAGAAGTTTGAGTTCTCTTTATTTTCATCCGTCTACTCCAGGTAAAGTTTATAGTTTCCTCCAGAAGCCCCTGACCAGTGAAGGAAGCAGGGAATTTCTACGTGTGGTTCAACCGTCCCCTGCTTGCTTCTGGCCCAAGCTGGGCTGCACTCAGGCTTCACCTCTCCGTTTCTTCAGAAATCCCTGTCCAGCCATCCAGGCCCTAGAGCAGGGCTTCCACTGTGAACAGTGAGTAGAGGAATGAGTGGCTTTTCTATTTCTCCTGGAAAGCTTAGCGAGGCAAGTTCTGTTCACTAAGCAGAGCCCCCCAGAAGGCAGCACTTCACGTTCCACCGACAGGTGCAAAAGCAGAGCTCAGCTGTGTGGCAGATGCTGTGCCCCCGCCCGAGACCCCTGGCTCCAGAGGAGAAAAAGGAACGAGATGCCTTCACATCAACTTCTAACACTGAGCGGATGGGGAGCCCTGGGGCTGCTGTCCTTGGTGGGATTTGCCTGGACCTCTCTATGGTCACACACTCACCCTCATAGGAAACTGTGCCTTGAACTCTAGGACAGTATCTCTCCAAGTGTAGTTTCTTGCAGCAGAATCGCACCCATGGGATCAGAACCTCTGAGGGTGCAGGAAGCAGCCTTCTAGACAACAGATCTTTAGGTGCCTCTTATGACACCAGGAGGCAGGGCTCCCAAAATCAAGTGACAACCCTGGGCCCAGGCAAGGAAGGCAAATAGCACAGAGAACACAGCAAGCTGAGCAGAGCGTGTGCAGCTTTGCAAGCTGGAGAACGTGTCCTCTGGGAAGTGGCCTCTAGCCAACTCTGCGATTGCCATGTGGAAAGAATGGATCCATGTTCTCAGATATGCCTGTATTTCTACAGATGTGTAAAAACCACATTTTACACGCAATCTTTTGATCATTAAATTTTGCCCATGGGGAAATATTCCATGTACCTAAATGAAACACAAGTGTGCTTCAGCTCATGGGTTTCCACTTAATAGTCACGATTGAGAACCACTGGTTTAGGATCAATTTAAGAACTGCTAAACTTGAGGATCTGGATGTGAGAGTTGGACCACAAGGAAGGCTGAGTTCCAAAGAACTGACGCTTTCAAACTGTGGTGCTGGAGAAGACCCTTGAACAGCAAGGCGATCAAACCAGTCAATCCTAAAGGAAATCAACCCTGAATACTCATTGGAAGGACTGATGCTGAAGCTCCAATACTTTGGCCACCTGATGCAGACAGTCGACTCACTGGAAAAGACCCTGATGCTGGGAAAGATTGAGGGAAGAAGGAGAAGAGGATGACAGAGGATGAGATGGTTGGTTGGATGGCATCACCGATTCAATGGACATGAACTTGGGCAAACTCTGAGAGACAGCGAGGGACAGCAAGGCCTGGTGTGCAGCAGTCCATGGGGTCTCAAAGAATCAGATACAACTTGGCAACTCAACAACAACAAACTTGAGAATGTTTCTCAGCCACACCTAGCAAGACCCTCTGTTTCCCATCTTAATCAGCCCACAAAAGCAAAAGGACCCAGTGGCTGCCTAGTCTGCTAGAGTGAAGCCTTCTGGTTCCTCCCAGGGAAGAGAAGGAAGACTCCATGTTTTCAAGGCCCCTCAAGGGGATGTAGTCTCATGTCCCCGCCGTGAGGTCAGGGGCAGATCCACAGCTCCCGTCACAGGAGGCGTGCCCTCCTGGCTTGGAGCACTCTCTGCCTCAATGAGGTCCTCACTGACCTGCCAGAAGCCATCAGGATTCTTGGAAATTCACAGATTTCAGGCTCCAAGGTCCCTCCCTTGAGTTCCCAGAGTCTATAAGAGGAATAAAGCTGGCATGATTCTGAAATACGGTCCCTCACAACATCTGAAACCCATCCTTGAGAAGCAGAAAAGAAACGAAAACAAAATCACCCAGTGTATTTCCTAGAGTCTGTCCTCCTTGCACTGGCTCTTACGGACATCAGGAAAACCCTTCAGAAGCATCTTCCTTGGGAGGATTAGCAGAGAGCTGTTGCCTTGGCTCTAGCAGGAGCTCTGGGCAATGGGGCCAAGCAGAACAATGAAGGGCGAGGCAAGGAAAGGTCAAGGTGGGACACCCACCCTCACACCCAATCTGGTGCTTTTCTCCCTCTTCCCCTCACACCTCCTTGGGGCCACAGCTGGGGAGAATCTGAAGATAAGACAGAGGGAGGGAAAAGGACATCACACTGACATGGGTTTGCTTGAGCTGGTCTTGATCTCCACCCCTCCCCCGCTTCTATCAGCCCTAGTGGGTTCACCACGCTACACTGCTGGATGTAGGAACTGAAAGAGAAAGTTATCCAATGCATATGTCAGATGCAAACACCCAAGTGAAAGCCCAGTGCCAGTGGAAGTCATTCATAAACTTATCTTCAGATTATAGCATCACTGTCACCTCCAAAGGGCCACAGGTAACTCAGACACTCATCTAGACTCAGGAACAGAAGCTGGCAGACACTGATAACTCTTTGAGTGCTGAGCTTTGAGCTTTTTAAGCTCAGCAGAGGTGGGCAGCAGGGAGAAGGAACACGTCTCCCTCCTATGCCCTGCACTCCAAAGACAGTGATCTCACTTCAGGTTTCCTAAACTGATCATCAGATCCTCCTTGAAACCCTTTCCAGAAGGTTCTCCATCCTCAACCCCCCACTCCCAACACTCTCTCAGAGGTTCTGATTACATCAGCCTGGGCTGAAGCCAGGGCATCTACAATTTTCTCAGGTGAATCTTAAAATAAGCAGGGCTTGGGAACCATGGGGTCAACCCTGAGATTCACAAAATGAAAACACGCAGGTCAAATATCAAACCAACCCAGCTGGTTCTACTATTCAAGGCAGGAGATTCCCAAAGTATGCCAATTCCTTACAAGTGACGTAAGAGATACATTTATTTTTCAAATACTTCCTCTCTTGAAAGAACACACTGAATTACATCAGGTTAATTCCACTGTGGTATTTTCCCCAATTCCAGTTCACAGAGATCGTTTAAAACTGAGAATCCTTTCCAAAGGGAAGAGATATGAGGCCACGTTCTTCGACAATGCCTGCGCTGGGCCTGGCACAGGGCCGAGCACTTTACGTGCCTCACCTCACTTAACCCTGCAAGGAAATGATCGGGATTCCATGTGACTGATGAAGAAGTGGAGGGTTAAGTACCTCGCCCAGGCTAGGAAGTGGGGAGACTGAACTTTACCTGCAACTGACCCGAGTCTTTACCTTCAAGCCTGACCCAAGTCTTTTCCTTCACCCCTCCCACATCTACATCTCTGCTTGTTCCTGGACCTCTGAACATCACTGAACAAACATCCCCTCCCGGCCAACAGAGCAACTCCTATGTCAGGGCCTCCTGGAGGCGTGCAGGCACCGTTGAGGGCAAGGTGGATGGCCGAGGTCAGAGGAGAGGCTGGGAGCTCTATATAGGCCTCCTCCCAGGATTGCCTGATGATGTGAGTCATTGATCTCACATCGATGACTACACAGAGCAAAATCCCCCCATGTGAACCAATATTGGATGGCAATGTGCAAACCCACTGATTTTGGGGGCTGTTTGTTACGGGATTTCCGATTTGTATCTACTATGCAGAAGGACCAAAGGACAGGCATTCCCAAAGCACAGAGAAGACAGGGAAGGGGTGAAAGCCATCAGGATTCCACAAACACCCACCGAAAGCATCAAATCAGAGGTGAAGACAAGAGAGTATGTTAGTTGCCTGGATTTCTGTTTTTCAGGCTGCTCTGTATTTCAGCCCCTGCCCCAGCTTACAGCTGAGCTCTGGGGATGAGAAGAAACCAGAGAGCACCTCTCTCTGCAACCACAAGTCCAGATCCCCAGATCACCCGGACCAAATTAGGACAGAAAGCCGTCACTGACGCACACACGGGCCCCAGGGAGTCTGAGCGTGAGCGCATCTAATGCTGTCGAACAAAACGTGAAACCAAAGAAAACACCCAGCCAAACAGAGCCCTTTGAATTGATGGCTTCGCTCCAGGATCGCGGATGGGGAGAGCGAGAAGACAGACAAAGCCTCGCTTTGGAAAGGCTCAAAAGAGTTTCTAGGAATGCCACGTCCCAAATCCGGTGGGGTTTGGGAGGGGTCTGGAGAGCCCCGGGCGCTGAACAGCGCTTCCTTGTCAGAGTAGGAAGTGGAGTCCTAGGCTCGTGTAGCCCTGGTCTTTCATCAAATTAAAGTCTAATGCAAAATTAATTCAGAGTACAGTGTAATTCTAACTTCAAGATGACTGCCAAAGGATTTTATGATAAGCCGATGAGCCTAGGGCCATTTCAAGCTCCAGGGAGGTTTTTATTTGTTTTTGTAATGTCCCATCATTTTGTCTACCTTTGGGGGTTTTGCTTGGCAGGTAGAGTCCAGAAGATGGGGGACAGACTGGAAACGGATGAGACTGCCAATAGTGGACAAGCCTGCAGCTGAACGCACGCCAGGCAGGCTGGGTTCTATTCCCACCACCCATCCCAGAAACACCTGTTCTGACTCAAAGTTGGGGAGTTCTCACCAAACACCAAGAATTCTATGGTGCTTTCTGGTAAATTCCCAATCTAGCATTAAAAGCTAGAAAGTGAAAGTTGCTCAGTCATGTCTGACTCTTTGTGACCCCAGGGACTGTGGACCACCAGGCATCTTTGACTCTCCAGGCAAGAAAACTGGAGTGGGTTGCCATGCCCTCCTCCAGGGGATCTTCCCAGCCCAGGGATTGAACCCAGGTCTCCCACTTCACAGGCAGAGTCTTTACCATCTGAGCCACGGGGGAGGATCTCATATCAATGACTACACAGAGCAAAATCCCCCCATAACATATGAACCAATATTGGATGGCAATGTGCAAACCCACTCATCTTTGGTGTTGTTTGTTACAGAAATCACTGATGCTGACTAACACACCATTCATAAGCAACTCAAGAACAAACAGAGCAAGCTTACACTAGGAAAGCAATGGCCATCCATTCACTGACCTTGAATTACAAAATTCCAGACAGCCCTACAGGCAGAGCAGTAAGTGTGACTCACCATTGTGAATGACGATGTGCCAGCCACCCTCACACACAACCAGAGTCTCCTGCGAGAGATGGAACAGACAGCTCCACACCCTCTCGGACACCCTCCAGTTTCCCTACTCGAGTAGTGGAGACAGCCTCTGATCTCCCAAGGAAAATGCAATATGACTCTAGGTGTCACCTTTCAAAGACTGTCAGCACAAGTGATTTAAGCCCCAGGAAAAACCCTAGTGTCCTTTTAACATCCAAAACTAATCCTCTTCACACCAGACGTCAATGTTAAATAAACAGAAATTTCCATTAACCTGCACCTCTGTACATTTATTTTTAAAAAGCGATGTCACTCTCCTTTAAATGAACATACTAATTAGTGTATTAATAAATAGCTGAATGGAATCAATGAGACATGTAATCAAGGTCTGACCAGGAGTCAGGCCAGGTTGAAGGAGGTTGGAGGGAGGGAGGGGGAGGAAAAAGGATCTTATTAGCAGGTTTGCTGAGGAGCAACGTGTAAAATCAATGTCCCACATGCAACCGAGTGGAGGGTGTGTGTAAAGCTGAGTGCCTGCACGCCTCCTCCCTTTAACAGGAAAGCTCCTGGTGAGAGTTAATGGGACTGGCAGGGTGGATGTTAATTGGGGCTGGAAAAGCCATTCAGAGATCCTGTCCAGATCACAGCTGGCAAAGTTTTTACCCAGAACCTCAGTGCTGAAGACCTGACTCCTCGACCCTTATTTAAAATACTGAAAAATAACAAGCTGGGAGGGTTGATTTCATCCTTAGCAAACACTTGCTCTAAACTAGAAGCCATGATAGGTGTTATTTGTTGGAGGTTCTCTGTTACTCTTACTCCTCTTCCAAATTCCTGGCCCATAAAGAGTAGCTGGAAGTACCTCCGACCCCAGAGATGGGGTGCTGGGAGGCCAAAGGTCTGGAGAGCTTGAGACAGCTTTAGGGGTGGTAATGGGACAGACTTTGCCCTTCATCAGCCCTCAATTTCTTGTAGTACACCTCAGACCAGGAAGGCTCAGAAAGGTGAAAAGAGGAAATTTTTTTGCAGGTATGAGGTTTCCAGCTGAAGTGGTGATCTGATTACCTGCAAACCCACCCCACCTCCTTGGGGCTCAGGTTAGCACTGATACCCTCAGTGAATTTCCTCCACCTAAAAACACACCCCTTTGGGCTCGCAAACTCTGAACTAAAGAAACCTGGGTTTTTGTTTCCCTGGAGATTAATTTCAGGAGTCCTACCCTTCAGTACAAAATCAATTCAGTGCCTGAGCCCCTTCCCCAATACCAGTGATAAATGGAATATTGCCTGCCATGTCAGTAAACAAAGGATGTCAGAGTCATCAGCAATTGCAGCTCTCCAACCAGTGTGAGCTGGTGAGCCCTGAGGGAACTCAGGAAGGAAAGAGTACCTGACTTCTAGCAGCCATCAGACCACAGTCATTCCCAGCGACCCCTGAGGAAACTCTGGATGTGAAAGCACAGGATACTAGCCCGCAAATAGCTGAGGTGCATATCAAAGAAATGATTTCAGTGAGTCCCCACTGTTGCATCCTTCAGTACACAGAAAAACACTAAATTCCTTAACTTGGGAGATCTGGTTTTTTTTTAATTAATAATCTGTTGATGTTCAGACTACCTGCCCTTTGTTACAAAACTTCTATATAATCTGGCACCTCCCTTTTCCTCCCCAGAGCAGTTCTCTCAGGATCACTTGAGATGCTGTCTCTCAGGCTTGAAGTCCTAAAAATTGCCACCAAATCAAACATAACGCTCAACTTTTAGGTTGTAAACGTTTTCTAAGTCAACACCAGCTAAGTGATACTAAGTGAGGTGGAAACTGTTCAGATGAAAGAGACTCAGAAAAAGAAATCTTGCCTTGGGGCTGGCACTGCCCACGACAAACTCCTTGGGGTGGTCCTGCTAGGAGGCAGGGGATTGGCTTGTTGGCCCTGATGGGATGTGTGACCCAGGGTTCTGGGTTGCTGTAAGGCCCCCCATGAAAATGAGGGTCTTCCTAATTCCTGGTTCTGAGAAAGCCAGTCTCTCTGAGCTACCCCACAGGCAGAAATCCTGCTGCTCTACACACCTATCCCTAGCACTTGCATCCACACCAGATGACCCGGAAGCAGAGGCTATACCATGAGGTGCATTTCTGCCAGCCTCAGGTAGTGCCTGAGACCCGCTCACCGGAAGGCCAGCATTTCCTGGAGTGATGGTGAGGAGACACATAAAGGGAAGCATGGGGCCTCGGGTGGAGGCAGTTCTCAGCCGCCCCTGAGCTACTGTCCACAGGACAACTAACGGTGTTTTGCCCCAGGAGGTTCATAACACTGCTGGAAGGGTCTCCTCCCCAGATCCATCAGAAAACCAAAGGGTGACAGCCTCAGCGCAGGGGCAGAGCTTCCTGACAGGGCCACGGAATCAAATGCAGAAGGAGGGGCCCGAGACAACTGCCCCACACCCAGTCTGAAGCACAGACACCGAAAGCTGGTAGTCAGGGGCCTCCCCATCTGGTTTGAGAAGCTCTAGAGAAGTCCCCCTGCATCAGTCTTCATCTTACCTTCTGCACTGAAATGCCACCATTGGAGCTCTGTGTCTTTGGGTCAAGTGTTACAGTCTCTCTCCCAACAACCCACTCCTTACTGTGGCTCCTCCATCACGTCCCTTTCCCTGTGGACAGGGAGACACAAGAGCAGGCAGAAGAGGTGAGTGGAGAGGGTTCAAACAGCAGGGGCCCACTGGTCTACAAGGCTACATGGTGAGACTGAGGGAGAGCGTCCTCTCTGGTCAACTAGAATTTGGTGGGCAGAAGGATTTTGGTAGAAGAAAGAGATAAGTCTTTCCTCAGCAAGGAGATGAAACAAAGCTTGGCCGACAGGACATGGCACAATGGCAGCTCCTACTAATTCCTGAGTCACAGATATACAACTAGAGCCCCCGAGGGCCTATGTCAAGACAATAAGGAGAGGCAGAAAGGAAGAGGTTTCACTCTGAATGGAGTTCTTAAGGAGAAAAGCAACTACTTCCCAGTTTTGTCCAAGGATAACCTTGGAGATACGTCGTTCAGTTGCTCAGTCATGTCCGACTCTTTGCAACCCCATGGACTGCAGTACACCAGGCTTCCCTGTCCTTCACAGTCTCCCAGAGTTTGCTCAAACTCATGTCCATTGAGTCGATGATATAGGCAGATACATAAATAGACATATGTATATGTGTGTGTGCACTCTATCTATACATATAGATATATGTATATCCCATATCTATGTCCATATCTATCTACACCTACATAGTGACTATTTTTAAACCAAAAATACCAGGACACATGCTCAGGCAATGGCATAGAATATCTGAAGTCTGTTTCTAGCAAATCCAGGGTGCATGGTCGCTACTGACAGGCCAAGGAGTGGCGGATGGCTGTGACAAGGATATGGGGGTGATACTGCCAATAAGTGCCTCCTTTCCTTCAGGGAACAGAGGAGAAGTGACAGGTCTTTCTGTGGTGTGATTGCTCTAGAATGACCATCTCATTCCAAGCTGGCTAAATTCACCGCTCATAGAAGCTCCATCCTCTTCAAAATCCACCAATGCACTGAAAGTTCCCAGGCTCCCAGGCTTTTGTTCCCTCTCCACAGTGGCTCATCACCTCTCTCCACAGTCAACCAGTGGTTTCTTCCTCCGTAGCCAGGATGTTGCTGGGGAAAATGCATATTTTGAGCTTAATAGTCCATCATCATGCAGAGATTTAACTGCTTTCAGAACTGAGTGACCAGGAGAAACTGGGTGTGCTCTGCCAATCAGGCTGGGTAGGGGCAATGGGTTCCGACTGGGTCACTGGACACATACAGTGAAATGCAGGCAGGAAAGTCCCAGAGGCCCTTGCAATCTAGCTAATGGCTATCCTACCAGGAAACCAGGGCCTGGAACTGAAGACAACTGAGATGGGCTGCTTCCATAAACATCTCCTGTTGGACTCAGGCGAGTATATCCAGGTATGTCAATGCCATGCACACTGGACCCACCCTTCTGGTCTCCAATAGACCATGTCAGCTTTATGACCTTGAAGCAGGCGAACAGCAAATGCTCCATCCTGCAGAGCTTGACGTAATTATCAGGTAGGCTCCAGGCAAC
Organism: Ovis aries; assembly: GCF_016772045.2. NCBI lineage: Eukaryota > Metazoa > Chordata > Mammalia > Artiodactyla > Bovidae > Ovis > Ovis aries. The sequence goes on from NC_056057.1 coordinate 97,923,245, forward strand.
AATTATCCATTAATGGCTAGTCACTGCCTTGAGTTAAAGCCAAGAGTCTCCTATTTGCTCTCCTTTAAACCAAATCTTGAGGTCTCGGTGGTAAACTAGAAAAAAACAGCAACCATTGCCACCGCCTGGCAAGAAGAACACATTATCTAAGTTATCCCTGAAGGTGAAACATACATAAAACCATATATGTTTACAGGAGTGCATTGGCAAAATGGATGGCTGAGCTGAGCACAGATCAAAGATATAATATTGCCTGTTAAACTTAAATTCCAGGCAAATCCTGGATTTTCCCAAAATGAAGAAATTCCTACAGAAACTTTTAAATCTTTTTCTAGGATGCCATACTTAGAAGGAGAGCCAGGATCCATGGGATCAGCCACCTGCCCTTCTGCTCCTCCCATGTGTATGTACAATCTCAAGCGATAGGCACACTGAAGTCTAGTGTTAGAAACAGGTGTGACTATTTATAAGCCAATAAAGTTGAAGAGCTTTAATCCAGCATAGAATACCAAGAATCATAACTAACAGGTTTTAGGTATCTGAAGAGGAGGCAATAATTTTCAGCAATATTATAAGCATTTAATATGTGCCAGGCAGTGTGCATTATGCTACTTGATTGTCCTAGTAATTCTGTGATATAATATTTTACCTTTTTAATGATAAGAAACCCGAACATCAGAGAGGATGGGTTACATGCCCAGCGTCACACAGCCAAGGAGCCAGAGTTTGATGACATCTGTAACTTACTTTAAAACCCTTCAGTGTAGACAGGGTGGTATAATGTATGTAAGTTACTTTTAATCTACACCCAAGGACAGTTAGTCAACATCTGAAGTACTGACATCAAAAATGCATACACACTCCAGGGTTGCTGAGTTGGCTTTTGAAAGACTCACATCAGAGTCCACCCTGAGTCTTTCAACTTCACTATCTTGATCAGTACCACTGGGTTTGTTAAAAAGCATAAGAGATGTTGGAAATAATTTTTCAGTGGAAAAGTAAGTGGTGTCAAAGATAGGCAATTGGACTGAAATACTGTCTGGGCACCTCTGCTCTATGGCACAAGAAACTGGGAGGTTTGTGGCTTAGGGATCCCATTAGATCTATGTTTCTTCTTTCAAATGATTCTGTCCTCTGATTCCACTAGAAGATGAGCTGAAACCTGTAAGCAAAATATTGTTGCCTCTGCCTCAAGTAAACCTCCCTTCAAATAAACCTCACAGAGTCATGTTAGAGACTGAATGTGTCCTCCCAAAACTCATATGTTGAAATCCTAACCCCCAGTGTGATAGTATTAGGAGGTGTGGCATTTGCAAGGTAATTAGTTCATGACGGTGGAGCCCTCCTGAGTAGGATTAGTGTCCTTATGAGAAGAGAACAAGTGTCCCCCTGCCCCCACATATGTGTGTATATATATATGATATATAATACATACATCATATATATATGATAGATAATATATACATCATATACATATATCTCATACAAGGAGAAGGCAATCACCTGTAAACCAGAAAGAGAACCTTCACCAAGAACTGAACCATGCTGGCACCCTAATCTTGGACTTCCAGTCTCCAGAACTAAGAAAAAATATCTGCTGTTCCAGCCACCCTTTCTATGGTATGCTGTTATAGCAGCCTAAACTGACCAAGATGGTCACTAAGCCAGTGTTCCCCAAACTTTCTCACTTCCTGACACACGAAGAAAATTATAATATTTGTGCTACTCTCTGGAGCTAGAGAGAGCTGGCCTGGGGGCTCTGCTATCTGTATGCCTCATATGTCCACAGCGGGGCTGAGGGGACTTGCTATCCCTGGTGCACTAGCTGGGATCAAGAAGACAGGGTCATCACTGAGCTTTCAGGACAGGAGAGCAACTGCTTTTAAGTCTCCTTACAAACAAAGACACGTGTGTGTGATGGAATCCAGTCTGATACTTGCTTTGTTGGAAGGTTGTGGAGGAGAAGGCCTATAGCTCTCATTCATCCGTAATCACTAGAAACTGAGCCCCCAGATAATCTATTCATTGGGAATGGATGACCAGTTGGCATAAGCCAGGTTGCAAGGCCAGGTCTGTCTGCCTCCAAAGTCTTTACTGGGTCCTTGTGGTTCCATTGCTTCTTGAGTCCAGAGGAACTTGTGTGTGCTAAGCTGCTTCAGTCATGTCTGATTCTTTGCAACCCTGTGGTCCACCAGGTCTATTGTTCATGGGATTCTCCAGGCAAGAATACTGGAGTGGGTTGCCATTTCCTTCTCCAGGGGATCTTTCCAACTCAAGGACTGAACCCTGGTCTCCTGTGTCTCCTGCATTGGCAGGTAGGTTCTTACCACTAGCACTACCTGAGAAGCCTTCAAAGAATTTTAATCAATTGTTGTTTGTCAAACGTATAAGGGAAGCTCTCTAAGAAATGCCATGCCAAAGGGTTCTGTCCTTGGTGCTCTGCAGTTCCACAGTTTATCAGTGATATGAATGAAGACACTTCTCAGAATTGCAGAAAACAAACTCTAGGACTTGTAAAGGTCAAATGAGAGGCAATGGGAGAAGTTGTGTGGTCTCTATTGGTGATACTGACACATAATTCAAAACTATCTTAGCAGGCTGGAACAGATCCGAACTTGACTCCAAGATGAAACGGAATGTGATAAACATAAGTTCAGGGCTTCCCTGGTGGCTCAACACTAAAGAATCTGCCTGCAATACAGGAGATGAGGGTGCAGTCTCTGGGCTGGAAAGATCCTCTGGAGAAGGAAATGACAACTCTAATTGCCAAAAGAATACTCAAGTATTCTTGCCTGGGAAATCCCATGGACAGAGGAGCCTGGCAGGCTATAGTCCATGAGGTCGCACAGAGTCGGACATGACTTGGTGACTGAACAACAAAAACTAAGTTCAAAATTTAGGTTTAAAAAACACATGAGTGAATAAAGTACCAGGTGGCAGAAGTTAACATAAAATATATATCAAATGAGTGTGGAAGGAGTTTAGAAACCCCCCAGTTCTGGACCAGCAGTGGGATGGGGCTGTGCCCAGCTCCTCTGATGCAGGGGAATTCTAACACTGGGATCTGGTGTCCCACCTCCCGCAGATTCCCACCTTCTCCACACATCTGTCCCCAAGTCAGATGTGGAGTCAGACCCAGTCTTTCATGGCAGCAATGAGCTCTCAGTCCATGTGGGAAGGTCAGTAGAGGAGAAAGAACCATCGTGTGTCACACAGGGCTGTTCACATCCCCCACAAAGATGCATAGCCCAGATGTGTAGCTCAGAGAAAAGAGTGGAAGGAGAGTTGATACAAGCTGGGAATTCAAGATTTTCTTCACAGAAAATGGAAGGACTGGGGTGGGGGAGGAAGGAGAAACATAAAAGCAGGCCATTAACTACCGAGGGGCAATCATCTGTGCCCCTAAATAAAAATCTCTTTATCTCCTTGATTTTCACTTTGATATTATCTTTATTATTTTTTCACTTTTATGAAACCTGAGAACCTTCCAGCCCAAGACCACAAAAAAGCAGACTAATTTAATGGGGTTTTCCTTTTGGGAAGGAAGTGACTGGATCTTCCCATGTCCTCCTATGTCCTCCAAGGCCTTACAGTAAGTCTGCGGTCAAGACTACAACTCAGGAGATGCTCCATGCACAGTCACTGAGCAACTACGATCAGACGGAAGATTACACAGCAGCACGCAGACATCATGGCGTGCTGATTTCCCTGTGAAACTACTTCCCACTTCCTGTGAGTTCAAAGTGGTTTCATTATATGTGATGCCCTCTGTCATCTGCCCATTGCAGCACCTCTCTTTTTTGGCTCAGGAAACCAAGAAGAAAACCAAACTACCCTATTATTGGAGCCAAATGAATTGCAGATGCATGTGAGACGGCACAATTACCGTACAACTGCACTCATTTCACGTGCCAGCAAGATTATGCTCAAATCCTTCAAGCTAGGCTTCAGCAGTACATGAACCAAGAACTTCCACATGTACAAGCTGGATTTAGAAAAGGCAGAGGAACCAGAGATCAAATTTCCAACATACCCTGGATCATATAAAAAAAAACAAGATAATTCCAAGAAAACATCTGCTTCATTGGCTATGCTAAAGTCTTTGACTGTGTGGATTACAACAAACTGTGGAATATTCTTAAAAAGATGGGAATATCAAACCGCCTTATCTGCTTCCTGAGAAATCTGTATGCAGGAAAAGAAGGAATAGAACCAGACATGGAACAATGGACTCGTTCAAAATTTGGAACTGAGTCCATCAAGGCTGTATATTGTCACCCTGCTTATTTAACTTATACACAGAGTACATCATGTGAAATGCCAGGCTGAATGAATCACAAACTGGAATCAAGATTGCAGGGAGAAATATCAATAACCTCAGATATGCAGATTATACCACTTTAATGGCAGAAAGTGAAAAGGAACTAAAGAGCCTCTTGATGAAAGTGAAAGAGGAGAGTGAAAAAGTTGGCTTAAAACTCAACATTCAAAAAACTAAGATCATGGCATCCTGTCCCATCACTTCATGGCAAAAAAAATGGTGAAAATGTGGAAACAGTGACAGACTTTATTTTCCTGGGCTCCAATATCAATGCAGATGGTGACTGAAGTCATAAAATTAAAAGACGCTTGCTCCTTGGAAGAAGAGCTATGATAAACCTAGGCAGTGTATTCAAAAGCATAGATCGTTTTGCCAACAAAGGTCTGTATAGTCAAAGCTATGGCTTTTCCAGTAGTCACATATGGATATGAGAGTTGGACCATAAAGAAGGCTGAGCGCAAAGAATTGATGCTTTTGAATCGCTGTGCTAGATAAGACTCTCAAGAGACCCTTGGACAGCAAGGAGAACAAACCATTCAATCCTAAAGGAAATCAACCCTGAATGTTCATTCACTGAAAGGACTGAAGCTGAAGTTCCAATACTTTGGCCACCTGATGTGAAGAGCTGACTCGCTGGAAAAGACCCTGATGCTGGAAAAAATTGAGGGCAAGAGGAGAAGGAGGCAACAGAGAATGAGATGGTTGGATGGCATCACTGACTCAATGGACATGAGTCTGAGCAAATTCTGGGAGACAGTGATAGACAGAAAAGCCTGCCGTGCTGCAGTTCATGGGGTTGCAGAGAGTCAGACACAACTTAGCAAATGAACAAGAAATAAGACAATTGTCTGCTTTCAAGAAGCTTGTAGCTAAAGGGAGATAAGAGACGTAAATGTTAAAAATACAAGTCAGTAAATCATATATTACAAACAAATTCTTGCCAGCTTGAATTTGCAGAGAGATTCTAGCTATACGCCTGCTATCTTGACATAGAAGTTCCTGGGTATGGCTCATGTCTGGAATGTGGACAAGGTTACATGCAAAATTTGTTAACTAGGAAAAACTCACCCAGGCCTGAAGAATTTTTTTAAATTTTCAAATATAAATGCCATTCTTTCAAAACAATATGTGCTGGTGAAATATTGCTTGATATTTTTAGGAGTCACTTTTCTCTCTTTGGCCACATGCTGTTCTCAAGCTTTACGCTCAAGCTCTCTGGAACACTTCAAACATGGGCATCTTCAAATTAAAGCAAGAGAATTTCTATTGCATCTTCAATACTAGATGCCAAGAAAATACCATTTTACCCTATAAGGCCAGCTGCATACAGCAGAAACTAACATAATACTATAAAGCAACTATTGCCCAATAAAAATTTTTAAAAATAATTAAATAAAATATGCAACCCATTTATTTTTTAGTCCTTGCCACGAAGCATGGCTCTTGCTAGTATCAAGCCCTAAAGAAACAAACAAACAAAAAAAAGGAATGAGGATGATACCTCTGGCGATCCAGTAGTTAAGAATTTGCCTACCAATGCAGGGGACATGAGTTCAATCCCTGGTCCTTGAAGACCCCACATATTGCAGAGCAACTAAGTCCATGGGCCACAGCTGCTGAGTTCTCGTGCTCTAGAGCCTGTGTTCCACAACAAAAGAAGCCATCCCAGTGAGAAGCTCACACACCACAACTAGAGAAAGCCCGTGAGCAGCAACAGAGACCCTTGCAGCCAAAAAGAGATTGGATACAGTCCTTCATTTTGGTAGTGCCTGACTCTTTGGGACCCCATGGGAGCCTACCAGGCTCCTCTGTCCATGGACTGCTCCAGGCAAGAATACTGGAATGGGTTGCCACACCCTTCTCCAGGGGATCTTCCTGACCCAGGGATTGAACCCAGGTCTCCTGCATTGCAGGCAGATTCTTTATCATCTGAGTCACCAAATTTTTAATTAAAAAGAAAAAAGGAGTAAGGAGGGTAGAATGAGCAAAAGTGAACTCCTCGTGAAATCAGGCCTGGGTTTAGCAAAGCGTGCTTCCCCTCACCTCCTCTAGCACCCAGCCCAGGGCCCATCAACAGCCCAGACCCTCTGCTCAGTTCGATACTGAGCACAGAGTCAACAGCTCAGGTACCTGCACCTTTCCTGGATCTTCGCATCTACCCTCTTTGAGGGAGTCAGCTAAGCACAGGTTCAGTGGGAAGTCTCTACAATGACACTTAAGAGGACAGCGAGGCAGAAAAGCAGGAGCAGTGGGGATCGCCTGCCTCTGTCCCAGACTCAGAGGCAGCCTCAGAGAGCACGTGGCCCCGCAATCTGGAGCCCCCTGCCTCCCAGCACTCGCAGCCAGGCAGAGGGGACGCCAGCAGCACGGCCTTGGGTGCTGTCAACCGGTCTATTTTGGTCCTCATCGCACATCACTGTGTTTAAACTTACTTCCCTTCTTATAACCCCGGGCCCTGCCCTCTGCCCTCAAACAGGGAAACAAGATGCCACCAGATAAAGTGGGAAAAGCTACTGAGTTCCCTGAGACCAGCAGTGCACCTACATAAATATATTATGTACTGAGTGTAGCTGAGAAGGGCTGGTACAGAGGCGTGGGGCAGGAGTAACACAAACCCTGTCATCTCTGCGGGGCTCTGAGGGGGTAAGAGCTCATCAACACCTATCCTGCCCCTCTTCCCTCCCCACATGGTAGACAGCAACGCAAGCCCTTCTGATTAGCTGCCCTGACACCCACGGGCAACCCAGAGTAGCCCCATTGTGCCCCAAAATTGCATGGTGACTTTGCGGCTGGAGACCATCTTTGGAGCTGAAATCCCAGAATCCCTCATTCAGGAAGACTGGCGTGAATGGCATCTGTGCCAGACAGACCGCTCAACTCATCGGAGGACCCCAGCTTCATGGGAGCCTGGTGACCCTTCTATAGCAGCACACAGCAGGGCTGGGGGTTGAAGGGGTCTGGGAGGACTTGAAGCAGTTGGGTATTTTTCTCTCTACACAGTGCTCAAACCAAACATCCTGCTTCCTAAAGTTTCCATAGTAAAAGCACAGAGTGCCTAAAAGTTTTACCAGCAGCCACATCTATGTCTCCTGGGCTTAACAGGGGCCACTAAGTGACAAAGCGTCCCTGCAGAATGCAGAGCACTGGATGCAAAAATAACTCATTTTATCCCCACATACTGTAAAGAGGGGGAAAGTACCACTACTTGAGTAGCTCTTAGGTATTAGGCTGCTGGCATTTCAATTCAAATATCTCCAGCATAAATGTGTGAAGCAAAGGTGTGACTACAGGGAGGGCAACCTGCCACCCCCTGGAGAGGGACCATCCCACCTAACGTCTCATCATGAGAATTACACAAATTTCTCTTGAAGGCTCTTTGGACCAAGCAAAACCTCACTAGTGGCCAGATCCTACCTGCAAGCCTAGACTGTGCAGACCTGTTCCTGCGCACAGGACACAAAATTAGACAAACAATACTTCTAAAGGGCAAGGTCAAAATTTTAATCCCCATCTCTCAGCTCAGGGTGGGGCTCATTTCACCAGATCACTCTGGTTTATTTTCTTGGGCTCCAGAATCACTGTGGCTAGTGACTGAGCCATGAAATTAAAAGACACTTGCTCCTTGGAAGAGTAACTATGACAAACCTATAGCATATTAAAAAGCAGAGACATCACTTTGCCAACAAAGGTTCGTCTAGTCAAAGCTATGGTCTTTCCAGTAGTCATGTATGGATGTTAGAGTTGAACCATAAAGAAGGCTGAGCATTGAAGAATTGATGCTTACAAACTGTAGTGCTGGAGAAGACTCTTGAGAGTCCCTTGGACAGCAAAGAGATCAAACCAGTCAATCCTAAAGGAAATCAACCCTGAATATTCATTGGAAGGACTGATGCTGAAGCTTCAGTACTTTGGCCACCTAATGCAAAGAGCCGACTCATTGGAAAAGTCCCTGCTGCTGGGAAAGATTGAGGGCAAGAGGAGAAGGGGGCGACAGAGGATGAGATGGTTGGATGGCATCATTGACTCAATGGACATGAGTTTGAACAAACTTGTGAAGATTGTGAAGGACAGAGAAGTCACGTGTGCTACAGTTCATGGGATCACAAAGAGTCAGACATGACTGAGCAACTGAACAACAACACTGTGTTGAGTGTTTCCACATCCTTGAAAGATAAGCTATGACCAACCTTGACAGCATATTAAAAAGCAGAGACATTACCTTGCTGACAAAGTTCTGTCTAGTCAAAGTTATGGTTTTTCCAGTAGTCATGTATGGATGTGAGAGTTGGACTATATAGAAGGCTAAGAGCCAAAGAATTGATGCTTTTGAACTGTGGTGTTGGAGAAGACTCTTGAGAGTCCCTTCGACTACAAGGAAATCAACCAGTCCATCCTAAAGGAAATTAGTCCTGGATATTCATTGGAAGGACTGATACTGAAGCTGAAGCTCCAACATTTTGGCCAACTGATGCGGAGAAATGACTTATTGGAAAAGACCCTGATGCTGGGAAAGATTGCAGGCAGGAGGAGAAGGGTATGACAGAGGATGAGATGATTGGATGGCATCACTGACTCGATGGACATGAGTTTCAGCAAGGTCCAGGAGTAGGTGATAGAGAAGCCTGGTGTGTTACAGTCCATGGGGTCACAGAGTCAGACATGACTGAGCAACTGAATTGAACTGAACACTGAAAATGGGACGAACACACCTAGAAGAGGAACAAGCTAATGCCTGGAACAAAGGCCTGTGATTCTCCTCTGCCAAATTCTACTTCTGCCTTTATTCTGATCCTACTCTGTAATCAGCTGCATATGACTCAACCTTCCAGGCCCATGCTGTTTCCATTGGAAAATAGTAGAAATTTCCTAAGGCAAGGTGAATGCCTGGATGTTTTCAGAATAATCTCAAGCAAAATGTTCAAGATAGTATGTTTAATTCAAAACATGAACCACTTGAAAAATGTAAAAATCTATATGTGGGTTTTCTTGCTTCTTTACCAAGCTTCTGCCAGATCCCAAAATGAGCTCCTAAGTCTACAAATGGGACCAGCGGTAAATAGCATAGTAAGCAAGATGATACTGCCAGCAACACAGAGGCCATATAGCTACTGGCCATCTGGTCACCTCTACCCACAAATCTATGTGCACCTCAATTCACCACATCCAGAAAAGACCACATCCTGTCCCTCAACCAAGTCTCAGTTTAGAAATCTGTAGTTCAGTGAAGCGGGGCCACCTTTCACCAGCTGCCCAAGCTGGATGCCTGCAAGACGTCCCCAACTCCCCTTCCCCTCCCTCCCACCACCTTCATTACCGTATTCACCATCTGTCAACTCTAACACCCAGGGACCTGTCAAATCTGTCCCTTTCTCTCCTTGGCCACCACCTCTGGGTAGCCGTCTTCCATGTCTTCTGGATTACCATAGTAGCATCTGATTCTTTCCCCACACGGTCCCACAGGGATCGTTCTAGAATGCAAAGCTGGTCTTGTTGCTTCTCTCATTTGGAAATCCCCAAGGCCTCACCACTGCCTGCTGGATGAGAGCCCGATCTGGACGCTTCTCCTTGCCCTGGCGCAACCTCCACCAGTGTTTATATCTGGTCCACTTCCCAACCTGTGCTGTGGGCGCTCGGCCCTCCATGCCTTGTCCATGTTGCTTGTTCCCTCAGGGCACCTCTGGCCCATGTGATCACGAGGCCAGTCCTGCTCTCCCTTCAAAATACCTTTCAAAGCTCTGCTTGATGCTGCCCTCCTCCAGAAGACTTTCACCATGTCCTGCTTCATATCTACATGGGTGCCCCTTCTTACATCTTCACAGAAGTTCCTCTGCATGCACAGAGCTTATGTCTCACCATCCTGTGTTTAATGATCTAGAAATGTGTGTACTGTGGCCACACCAAGCTGTGTGCGGGCTCTCCCATGCAGGAACTGAGTCTTTCATCTCTTTCCAGCCAAACTCCTGCATCATGCCTAGCACATCGTAGGCACTCAAGAAATATTAACTAATTGAGGGATTGATCAATTCATTGGTTAAATAGTCCTTAGCTCACATCTACCTACAGTACGTAAATATATACACATGGACCAAAGTAGAAATGACAGCTAGGGAAGGAAATCAAGACCTTTTGCCTATCTTTGTGATCCTTGATTGGGCTTCCCAGGTGGCACTAGTGGTAAAGAACCCACTTGCCAATGCAGGGGATACAAAGCATGTGAGTTCAATCCCTGGATCAGGAAGATCCCCTGGAGGAGAGCACGGCAACCCACTCCAGTATTCTTGCCTGGAAAATCCCACAGACAGAGGAGTCTGGTGGGCTACAGTCTATGGGGTTGAAAAGGGTTGAACACGACTGAAACGACAGCATCTGCACATTCACATGGTCCCCGATTAACATACTACCGCCAGGAGCAGGACCCCCACCCCCAGCCTCGTGCCCAAGCCTTTGGACTATTGCGTAACCATTCTCTCCCAGGCTTCCTGCTATCCCACGGGCATTCTCCTCTCTGACCCTCTGTGAGCTATTTCCATCACTAATCACTCTTCATCAGATCAGCAAACACACAGGAGCTGGTAAAGGTGCGATGGTGAGAGGCCTAATCTGAGACACTCTTCCCTCTTACTTGATTTTCTCTAACACTGGATGTAAATAGAGCCTTTTTTCTGACGCTCACCTGGTCCTTTACTATGCAGGGCAACCTTCATCGTCACGTCTGGGGCTTCAGGTCAGAAACAGCAAGGGCCTATTGTGGCTTGAAAGAAAGAGAAATCGAGGCTGAGCCCAGAGAGGGAACTCGCTGAAAGCGATTCAGCGACCCTAGGATTAGAAGCCGGGGCTCCCACTTCCCTGATCAGCACATAATACTTCTTCAATTGCTCTGAAAATGAAAACCTCAGGATTATTTTGCAGGAGGGGGATAAAAAAATAAGCCTCAAGAAGCTGTAGCCATATTTCCCACAAGCTCCATTCAGAGGGCACCGTAACTTACATAAATGATTTCCTATTACACTGAAATTGTCACTGCAATATAACCAGGCTGCAGCCTCCTTGAGGTGTTATCTTTGTTGTTTTTCTGTACGGATCCCCCAGAAAAAAAAGTATCAAATACAGTCTGAGCGGGAAAACAAACCACACAGCACCCACGGACCCAGGTTCCCCTTCCGCATGACTCCTTCTGGGAAAGACCAAAGAGAAGGCTCCGAGTGGTCCCCCTTGGGCCTGAGCCATCTTCTACCCGCCTGTTCCCAGAGCTCCACTGAGTCCCAGGGAACAGGACTCCCTGTGAACGTCAACAGTTGATGAAGAAATGAAGTGGCAATTTCCCAGAATGCCTGGGAATCAATACAAGCTGTGGTCGGGGTTTTCCTTTCAAAGGGTGACTGCCACACCCCTCCAGAGTCAAGAGGGACAGAGCTCCAGTGCTTGACTTATAACGCCTTCATGATGGCAAGATATGTTTAATTTTAAACTCACCGCACTTGGGTTTGAACTCAGCTGGGACTTGATTTACTGCTGATTCATCTCCCCGATCCCTATAATTCTAAACCCGGTCGCCAAACAGTTTAATGCTGGTAGAGCCACCGGTGCTCTGTTCTATGAATGGGCGTCAGGGGAATTATGTTAGTAAGTGTGTGATAGCAACTGCTATTCACGTTGAGAAGGAGCACGGTGCTTGGGCAAAGCGTGGTGAGGCCCTGTAACTGGGCACGTAGGTTATCAGTCAGTGTCCACAGGTGCTAAAGCCAGGGACCACAGGGGTGCTACCCCAGCCCCACCCTGACCCATGCATGCGTGCACACACACAGACACGCAAGCACACACACACCATTACCTAGGCAAGACAAATACTAGGCAGTGAAAGGCTTCCCGTGGGAAATGCCTAGCTTTGCTCTCTGGGTCACTACCCAATGGTAGAAACCATGGATTTATAGTCTAATTAGAAACCGTCAGCCTCTCCGGGGTAGCAAAGTTTCTTCCCTGAGAGAAAATGTGTTTCAACCATCCAAAATTTAGGGAGCTGTATCTTAATAACTCACGCCTTTTTTGTTAATTCTGAACATTTATCTTTGCCAGTTACATTGAAGTCTCTTATTCAATAAGTGTAGCTGAAAAAAATATATTGAGAAGGTGAATGTCATTACTCACATATCTTGCAGACATCCATCTTGATCTATTACGCGCAACCGGAAAGTGCTACTTGTTGGAAACGCTGCCACAAACCTGTCAGAACTGCAGTCACACTCCTAAAACGGTCCTTTTAGAAAACATACATCTGAAGGCACCAGGGTCACCAGCGTCTCATAGCAATTCACAGCCATTTCTGAGATTCCCAAAAGCAACTGACAAGGATAAGCAGAAGCCAGCACCTCACCAGTCCTTGTTTTAAGAGCACAGTCGAACCAGTCCATTCTGAAGGAGATCGGTCCTGGGTGTTCTTTGGAAGGAATGATGCTGAAGCTGAAACTCCAGTACTTTGGCCACCTCATGCGAAGAGTTGACTCATTGGAAAAGACTCTGATGCTGGGAGGGATTGGGGGCAGGAGGAGAAGGGGACGACAGAGGATGAGATGACTGGATGGCATCCCTGACTCGATGGACGCGAGTCTGAGTGAACTCCGGGAGTTGGTGATGGACAGGGAGGCCTGGCGTGCTGCGATTCATGGGGTCGGAAAGAGTCGGACAAAACTGAGTGACTGAACTGAACTGGCTGAAATCTGTTCTGTTTTTTCTCCTCCAGACTAAACTGAAACCTGAAAGCTTCCAGATGAAGGCCAGTATATCCCAAAATGCTTTCTGGGGAACACTCATTCTAAGAAATGTCAACAGGTTTAAATACACCCACACAAAGGGATCCCTCCATTGAAAAAAATGATTGGCTAAGAATAGGGCCTCCCTGGAGGCTCAGATGGTAAAGCATTTGCCTGCAGTGCAGGAGAACAGGGTTTGATCCCTGGGTTGGGAATATCTCCTGGAGAAGGGAATGGCTACCCTCTCCAGTATTCTTGCCTGGAGAATTCCATGGACATGGGAGCCTGGCGGGCGACAGTCCATGGGGTCGCAGAGTAGGACACGACCGAACTAACACTTTCACTTCTTCACTTCAAGAATAACTAACCAGGATTCTCTATAGCCAAACTCCTTTGCCTTTAATGTGCATCTTGTATCTCCAAGAGGAGGACATAGCATAAAGTGTTTGCAAGACTTACTTGGCCACGAATGCATTTTCCATGGGGCGGAAGTGTGGGGGGAGCTTGTCTTTGGAATGCTCTAATAAATGCAGTTTGGTCATCTCTCCCAATATACCAGGATCTAAACCCATAGCAGGTTTTACATGGAGAGCAAGAATTCAATTCTGTGTGCATCAGTGTGACAAGACCATGGCACCTGCTGGCCTCCAAACCACCACCACCCAGAACACTCTAGGGTGACTGATGGGTTCAGCCTGTGCTAGTCTTGGTTCATCTTAATCTTGTGAAACAGCCACCAGCCTTGATGTGGTTCCAGCCAGCCCCTGCCAGGGAGCAGGCACCCTCCAGGGCAGCTGGTTTTCACCTCCCTAGTTTTCTCCTTTATAGACTGTTCCTTTGCTCTCTGCCTCCACTCATTCATTCTTCCTACTCAGCAAATATTTACTGACTGCTTCCAGTAAGACAGGCCCTAAGCTGGGTACCAAGTATTCAAGAGACGTAAGAAACAAGCCCTGTCATCTAAAGGCACAAAGAAATCGGTAATTTCAATGCTATTTTCATCATTGCTATGGCCATCAAAAAGTATGAATCAAGTTCTGATTACACAAGAGAATGCTTCAAGCAGGGGCTGGTTCTGACCCTCTGGGAGCCAGAAACCTCAGGCAGCCGTGCTAACACAGATGTTGTCTCAAAGCCAGTGAGTTGCTCGCATCAATCAGTGGTTAAGGGCAAGTGCATTTAGGGGAAGAAGACAGGGGTCAGTATCTAATAGTGAAGAGAGTGGGGATGGGGGTCACAAGCACAGTGTGACCATCAGACTTTTGCTCCGCCAGACCCTAGAGGAGCTTACCTTGTGGCTCAGTGGTACAGAATCTGCCTGCAAATGCAGGAGATGCTGAAAACGTGAGTTCAATCCCTAGGTCAGGAAGATCCCCTGGAGGAGGAAATGGCAACCCACTCCAGTATGCTGGCCTGGAGAATTACATGGATGAGGAGGAGCCTGGCGGGCTACAGTCCATGGGGACCCAAAGAGTTAGACTGACTAAGCATGCATCAAAGAACATGGGTTGTTAAAAAAGCGGGGGGACTGCCCCCAGGCAGTGACCTATGGAAATATTTTATGCAGAAAGGTCCCCTGTTGCTTTATCTGCCAATGTTTACAATATTTTTTAACTACTGGGAGGGGGCAAAGGTCATTTGTATCTGCCTCCAGCTTCCCAGCGGCTATGCCCCTCTGGCCCCACCAAGAGAAGGGTCTGAACTCGTTGCACACCAGCACGTAGAAGGCATAGCTTTGGTCAATAAGCCCTAGAGGTCAGGAAAGCCTCTTGAAACCTGGCTGGAACACATTCTTCATGTAGTTCCTCAGGGGTTTAAATTGGGTAAGCCATAGTCTGCTTGGCTCTTTCAGCCAGAGTCATGATTCTAGCGGCTTAATGATGCCTTATTGGAGCAGCTGCTGCAGTTCACTGACTGTTCTGAGGAATCACTTCTTCCTTATATGGAACCCATTATCATAGACCCCAGAGTATGTATCTGCTCAGATCATTGAGCCCCACCTAATACCCCACCCCATCCCCAGGTCTGAACTTCAACCCCTTGCGGTGCTTGCTCCCTGCCAGAGCAGCCCTAGAGACACCTTGCCCCATTCATTCCTCTGCTCCTAAAGTTTCTGCTCCTTTTCTTCCTTCAGGGGTGAAGGTCAAGGTCCTGCAGGTATAACACCTGCAGGCCTACTGTAGGGGAGCCACGGATACCCAGGCCCTGGGCCTGACCACACAGGCTCCAGCATGACCTGCCATCATGACCCCAAGGGGCAAGGGAGTTCCCACCTCGTGGGGTGAACAGTGCCCAGGGAGATGCAGCAGGAAGGACCCAGCAGGTAGACGGATGCTGGCCATGCCTGTCCTCCAGGCTCTTCTGAAACCATGTTCCCACCAGGCTTCTCTTGGTACATCCTGAGAGTCTGAGCCACCAGCTGTTTCCTGGGGGCACAGTGGTTGGCTTGGTAATATGTCATTCTTTGTATACTTTTTCCCTCCCTCTCCTCTCTTCTGCCTCAGTCTTGCTGCCCTGGGATTCTACCCCTCAATGAAGAGTCACCACATCAGCTTTTGCCTCAGGCTCTGCTTTCCAGGGAATCCAGGCCAAGACGGGGGGTGGAGAGAAAGATAAGGGTGTCAGGCCCTGGGTTCTACATTGCTTACACCAGAACAATCCATCTAGCATCTGTTCTGTGCATTAGAATTCCATTGCCTTCTTAGAGAATTCCACTGCATAATGTGGCGCTAGTGGTAAAGAACCCACCTGCCGATGCAAGAGACATAAGAGACATGGGTTCAACCTCTGGGTTGGGAAGATCCCCTGGAGGAGGGCATAGCAGCCCACTCCAGCATTCTTGCCTTGAGAATCCCACAAACAGAGGAGCCTGGCAGGTACAGTCCATAGGGTCGCAAAGAGTCGGACATGACTGAAGGGACTTAGCTTGCATGCACGCAACTGCATAAACATTTTTAAAATCACGGATCTAGACCAACTCCGTAACTTTATAAACAGTAATACTGAAACATAAGGTGATTTTTCCCAAGACCCCTTTGCTGGTAAGTGACAGGGCTAGGATCATCTACATCTGTCTCCAGTCATGTCCAACTCTGTGTAACTCCATGGACTGTAGCCCGCCAGGCTCCTCTGTCCATGGGATTCTCCAGGCAATAATAGTGGAGTGGGGTGCCATGCCGTTCTCTGGGGGATCTTCCTGACTCAGGGACTGAACTCATGTCTCTTAAGTCTCCTTCATTGGCAGGCAGGTTCTTTACCACTAGAGCCACCCTGAAAGCCCTCTTCAAAACCTAGCTTTCCCCCCAAACACCAGTGCTCTTTAACCAGGGGGACACACCAGCATCATCCAGGAACCTGAGAAAATATACACCTCCTGGATCTCACCACTGTCTGAGAACCTCTCAGCTGCCTTGGAAGGACAAGGGCCAAACATTGAATCTGGAGTTGAACTGTCTGCCCACCTGGCAAAATTCTGCTTGAAACCCTAGTGTCTATATAATCAGCAGAACCTAATACTTCTCATGATAATTCAACTGAAACTTTTTTTTAAATATAGATTCTACTCCTTCTTTCACAGACAGGAGTAGATGAATGAAAGTGCTTGTCAAGTCTGGCATCTCTTGGGGGAGTCCCAGGGCCACAGCACATTGTGTCTACTTCCTGTGGTTTTCCCAATGCACGATCATGTATTTAAAGGCTCTGAGAAGTCCTGCAACAAAGAACCCCTTTTCGCTTTGCTCTTAACACTCAAGATTTCTCAAACTTCTTTGGCCATGGAAACTTTGTGTATGTGTAACACCTATTCACAGAGTACACTCTGTGAAATTATGCTCTATTTTAGGTATCACCTTCAGGAAGCAGGACTGAGATGAGGAGGAAGAAAATCCACTTTAATCGTCTCTGCAAAGTTAGCTGGCATTCCACGCAGGCTGGTTCAATCCCACATTCTGGGCCCGCCTCTCTATCTATTCCCTCCAAGAGAGGAGAAGCAAACACCCATCTCTCCTCAGCTTCCTGTCCTTCCTCTCGACCTCTGGGCCAAAGCCAAGGAATGGCTTGCTTCCCCTCTGCTTCCCGGCCCCACATTACCCAGAGGGAAATTCAGTTGGGCTCGTAGCAGAGGCTGTCAAACGGGAACCTGAACTTGAGCAGAGACTAGGAGAGCCTCTGACCAGCTCTGGTTTTTCTTTCCTGCAATTTCAGTGACCTTGTCCTCCACTGCTCCTCTCCTCGCACTTCCTAATGAAAATCCTCATCCCTGGAAGACCTCGGGAATTGATTCAACGAGTCTGTGTTCAGCACATCGACTGCGGAGACGATATCCTCTTAGCTAGTGATCTGTTTTGTGTTGGAGTGACAAAACATTCCAAAATCCAATTTGCTGTTGCGAATCCTGGTTCATGGAGAAGGCACCGTGAAGAGGGCGGCGGGCAGCCAAGCTGAGCCAGCAGAGAAGATGCTCGACGTCTCGCACACACGTGTCGGCATGAGTCTGAGCAGGCCCACGGTGGCAGCCACTCCTGCTGTGGCCCGGAGGGGTAGTGATGAAATCCAAGGGCACCCTTCTAGCCGCCTCAAGTTTAGCAGAAGCTTCACTCACTTCAGCGTGGAGGAGAAGCCAAATAAATAACACACAGAATGAAAGTTTGTCTTCTGGAGAGACAAAAAACAAACTAACCACAAGCAGATCACCTGTGGATGCTCTCTACAGTATTCAGGCCAGAGAGACCAAGTCAGGTAGCTTAGGCCCGATTTCCAGGTGGGACAGCGCCCAGCTGGATGAATGGGCTCCATCAGAGCCTTGCTGCCGACATTTCTCAGAATTGGGATGTCCTTCCTGGCTAAGTGCTACACTTACCATAAGTCTGTACAATGACCTTCCCCACCCACAGGCCATTTGCACCGATTTCCAATGAATCTCCACTCCAACACCATATGGTCTAGGCCCCCAGCACATCATGACATCCACAAGCAAAGATTCCTTTCTTGCCTCTGGCTTCCAAGATCTGGAACCCTAGGGTGGCTAATCAATGAATAAGGCAGCAAGTGGTAAGCACCTACTGTGTGCACACTTCCCAAAGAATGAAAAGACCATGCACTGTATAGCAGAGGGGCCTTGGGCATTCATTCCATCTTAGTTCCCAGACTACCAAAATGAGAATAAATAATCCCCACTTTACTGAATGATTTGAAGGATTAAATGAGAGTGTGAAGCAGCCACTGGGAGAACTAGACTCCTACCAGCATAAGACTCACAGCCTCACAGAGTCAAAAGCAGTGATCAGGACCGCACTCATTCACTCCTCCTTAGGCTTTTCCCAGGATGAAATAGGAGCTGCCAAATGAGACAAGAGTCACCCTCAGGAACTGAGCACTCTGCCAGAATGATCCTCGAAATTTCACAACCAACAGCAGTCAAGGATAAGGCCCAACCCTATTTGGTGATAGGGGAAGTCGAGGTTCAAAGAATGAATAGATTTACCTGGGATCACAGAGGTGGTCCAAGAGAGAAACCAGATATTCTAAACCTTGCCCCAGCACATTCCCCACAAACCTCCCCATAGCTTGCTAAAGATGCAAACAGCACAGTGACAAGGGGCCAGGTCAGTCTGCCTGGGGTTGAGACCTGACTCCACCCCTACTAGCTGTGTGATCCTGGATAAAGTCCTTACCCTTCCCCCAACACTGCCCCCACCTCAGGTTTCTGGTGGAGGAAATGGGGATAATAACAGTGATTGTCCCTCCAGGCTGTTACAAGGAAGACATGGGCCAACCTGTGCAAACCCTTAAACGATGCCTCTACCAAGTAAGTGCTCAGGAAATTCTAGCCACCATTATCATTACTAATTATTATTTTTTTTTCATTCTGTTATTTTCACAAGGACAAATACATCCTCACAGCCTCTTCTCTGTTGAGGCTGATGTCACATGATCCTAAGCACAGAGATGCAGGGGTTCATGCAGACTTGGCCTGGGACTCAGGAAGCTTTTCTTCCAAGCTGCTTGGTCCCAAGCAGGGAAGCAGCCTCCTCTTTCAGGAACAAGGCCCCTGCTCTGGGAATTAGGACCCCTGCCTCCCTCCACTTTAAAGATCCCTCGCTTACCACTAAGCAGCAGAGCCCCCTTCAGCCTCCCTGCTGACTTCACCTTCCTGCCACAACTGGAAGGCTAGCTGTGACCTGGGCAGTGAGGAGGAAGGAAGGAAGAGCCGGTCAGCCCGGACCAAGAGAGAGGATCAAATGGGGGTGCAGGGTGGAGAGCAGTCGGGTGCATACCTACTAGACAGGTAGCCTCTGCAGGGCTCCTCTAGCCCAAGCCTTGCTCCACGGAACCCATAGGGCAATTACCCTAATCACGTGCATCTCCGCCACAGCCGTTTGATTTATTAGTGCGCCGTCTTTTTAAAATGCCGCTCTTAAATATAAATAACACTTAATCATCCAGCTGTCGTTAAATTCATGTTATATTGATTTCTTGGAGTGCCACAAATTTGAGGGCGAATGGGCTGGCGGATGTGTGCACGAAGCCACGAGGTGGATTGGCAAGGGGAGGGGTGGGGATGGGAGGAAAGTGGCGGGGCGGGGGGAGGAAGAGGGGGTGTCAAGGGAGGGAGGTGAGCCCTGCTCCACTGCCCGAGGGTCCAAGCCGGCTTTACATCGGGCAGCGCTGGACACAGATGAAGAAGAGGAGAAGAGAGCCGAGAAAGAGTAGCACGCGTGTTGCATCCCAGACGCATCCCAGCCTGGATCTCGGCGGGTTTTCTGCAGGGCAGACACCCTATCACAGCCCCTCGCTGAAGCCACCCCAACAGGTCTTGAAGTGGCATTGTCTGTGAATTGGCTTCTCCGGGTGAGGATGGGGAGAAAAACGACTGAAAAATGCCCCCTAGCTGGCTAGGAGGAGAGAGATGGGCGGCGATTTCTTTTGCATCAAAGCTTAGGGATAACTAGGAGCTAAGAGCGGGTGATTTCCCCGCCCCCTGAGCGCTCTCTCCACTTCAGGACCGCTGCGGCGCTAGAAAAACACAACCCTCCCCCCCCACCCCGACTTAATTCCCAGCAGCCTTCGTCGTGATTAGAAGGGTCGGGAAGCCAAGTGTAGGAAGACTCTGCGGCGCAGACTTCCCTGTCTGCGAGGAACAGCGGCCGCGGGGAGGGAGAGGTGCAGAAACGCAGAAAGGAAACAACTTGGCGGCCTCGGATTTCTCCGGAAACGTTTGCCCGAGCGTCGGTGGGCATCCAGAATGATGGGCTGGGAGGACAGAGGCGAGCCCGGCAGTAGCTGGATCCAGCGAGAAGGAAGGGCTCGCCGGCAAGCCACGCCGCGCGCCCACAGCAGACAGCAGAAGCGCCCGGAGCACAGCCCCGCAGCAGCGAGGGTCTGCAGAGAAGCTAGTTGGACTCCCTTCCGAGCAATGAGGAAGCCCCTCCCCCACCCAGAGAACTTAACTGGAAGGCTACTGTTGGGCTGGTGGAGAGGGAGAGTGACAAGGAACGTGACATGCTCCAGGGCTGGGCCAGAGAACCAGGGAAAAATGAGATGTACAGCGAGCTTTACACAGATGTTAATTAATGCCTGCTTTGTCCTAGAAACCAAATTGGTACCTAACACTAAGTTCCGAAAGAGTGGGGATTTTTTGAACCCACGTTAAAAAAAAAAAAATGTTAAGCTTGTCACCAGCATAGTGACTGCTGGCTTGGTGTGAATGTGATGGATCCTGAGGCTGCAAATAATCAAGAAAAGAAAGTGGTTGGGGAAGGAAGCAGAGAAAGGGGCAGAGATTTCTCCTGGAAGGCACATAGACCTTTCTGGAAGCTTGGACCCCACCTTTCTGTCCTTTTAAGGTGCCCTGAGGGAATGTTTACCTGGGAGCCACCCACTGTCGCTGGTGCTCCCTATTTCTGAAGAAAACCATGTGCTGCTCCACACATACGTAGGACCTCCCTATCCACGCACACACAGGGCATGCGTGCGAAATGTTAAGGCTCTCCCGTAACCTCAAAGATATAGAGATGGGTCCCGCTGTCAACCTTTGTTATGTGGTTGAAAGAGGTGACCACATATAGCAAGGCTTTTTGAGAAGGCGCGCGTATATCTAGGTGCGTGTACACACACCCACCATTCTTAAAAAGGGAATAATATCTCTTTTCCCGACTGGGTTCTCCCCATTGTGAGAGCTTTGCTTTATTCCATCTATCCTTTTCAATCAATCAAAGAGCAGCTCACACAGCACACAGCGGGGAATACAATCTCCCTCTGGGGGATGTCTGGTTCTCTCCTTCCCAGCCTAACCGGAGACCTTTGCAGGAGCTGAAAAAAGTTTGAAAATAGCAGAGAGATGGGGGTAGGAAGAGGGCCCTTTAGTTCAGCACCCATCTTCAGTATTTACAGAATCAGCCCAATCCTGTGCCCAGCACTGAAGCCCACTTGTTCGAAAGAATGTTGCCTCCTTCCCCCTAATGTTCTGGAAAACACCCAACATATTTTTCCCACTGGTGGGTTTGCAGGACACACTGAACACATGATCTTGTATAGAGAGTACAAGCTGATTCCATTTCTTGCCAAGTTGCCCAACAAGCTATGCCAAAAGGGACAGCTCCAGAAACACAGAACCTCGCTAAATCTATATTCAACTCCCAACTGCTGTTGTAATGGATCTCACATTCTGCTCCCTACAACTGAGCCCTGAACGGGTTGGTCTTTGATCCCCAAATGGGAACTGTGAAAAAAAAAACAACTTGGGGAACCCTATCACTTCCCACCTCCTCCAGAAAAAGTTTGAAAATGGGCAGCCTGTGACACTCCAGCCAGGGAGGGAAAAAAAAAAAAAAAAAAAGGACAAGCTTAAGGGAGATAGAGCCTTGAACCACAGGCGGTTCCACATGTCGGGAGCAGCCTGGCTCTGGGAGACGCTGCCAGACCCAAGAATGCCTGGCCTCTTTGTAGGGTGGGCACTGTTGAGGTGGTCATGAAGGTGGTGGTGGGGGGACCCTCCTCCCTTCCTGCAGTGCGCCCTCTTCCATCTCCCTTCTAATTCTATTTCTCAGACACACAGCTCGAAAGGCATGTGGCAGGTGTTAGGCGCAGGCAGGGGAAAGCAATCCTCATGTTTCCCCGGGCACAGTGCAGCGGAAAGGCTAGGGAGCCCCCGGCGCGTGTAGGATTGCTGTTGCCCACTGACTGGAGATACTAGTAGGTTAGACCTTCTACGGAGGATCCGGCCCCATACAGTCTCTCTAGACCAGCCACACACCCAAAGCGATGCTTAAGCCCCTTCCTGCCTGAAACCCCGGCGCATTCCCGGGAAAGCAAGCGTTGCCTCGCTTCAGAAAGGCGGTTGTGCTGCCTCTTACTGGGGAAACGCAGTGCCTGTTCCATACGCACCGCCCTACAGAACTGCAGCCCCATCCGCCTCTGTGGCCTCCTCCCCGTGCGCGGGGCCACCCCTCTCTCCAAAGATCTGTCTGAATATCTGTCGGTCCGTCCCAGCGTTAAAACCCCCCGGTGCGCCAAGGCCACGGAGCAGAGATTACCAGGGGCGGGTCTCCCAAGACCATGACTTCTCTGTTTTTTTTTTTTTTTTTTTTTAACCAGCTAGGGATGCCAGTGGCTGGGAACTAGGTGGGGGGGGGGGGGGGGTGGATCGCTGCCTCAACCTGGCCAGCCGGGAGGGAGAGGCAAGAAGGCACAGAATCCCACCGAAAGTCCCGGTTGGCGAAGTCTGAGTCCCAGAGCGTCAGAGGAGAAAGAACACGGGAAATACCTGCTCCGGCCGCGCCGCAGCTACGTGGGTGTCCAGGTGGGACGTGGACAGGTGCGAATGCGCGGCGTGTGCCTATGTGTACGTGTGTGTGTGCGCGCGCGTGTGTGTGTGTGTGCGTGCGTGCAGGGGGCTGGCTCCGGGGCAGCCCAGGACTCCGGACCGCGCGGGTATCTCCGCCCGCGCTGTCCTCGCCCGCCCGGCTCCTTACCTGCAAGCGCCGCTTTGCCTGCTTCAGCTGGAGCGCCGCATTGACACTGCAGATGGTGCTGGGGCCGCTGCCTCTCGCCCTCCTCTGAACGTGTGCGTGTGCGCGCGTGTGGCTGCCTCCTCCAGCCCAGCCCCGAACCAACGCGAATACTCCACCGAGGCGCGGGGAACCCAGGGGGGGAGACCAGGGAAGCGGAGGGCGAAATCAGAGCCTGCGGGACTTGACAGCTCCTCCGGCGGCGTCCAGGGTGGGCGGAATGTCCAACAGAAAGGTCGGGAAATGCGGCTAGCTTCCAAGCACCCCTTTTCCCCGAGATCCCGAGCCCCGAAGCCCGAGCAGCAGCGGTGGCAGCTCTCGGGGGCTGCGGTGGCGACGCGGGGCCGCCCCCCTTCGTCCCCACCCCCGCGGGCTGAATGTCCTTGATGCCAAGCGGGCACGGCGGCGTCACTCCGCACCGCCCATGCTCGCCCGGTCGGGCCGCTGCCCGGGCGCGGCGAGAGCGCCGGGGACCCGCCGGGGAGCGCTGTCCGCGCCTCTGCGCGCCTCCCTGGGCAGCGGCGGCCACCCCCCGGCCACCCGCGGTCGGCCGCGCCGCGGCTGCCCCCGCCCCCGCCCCCGCCGGGGGCCGGGCCGGGCCGGGCCGAGGGGCCGGGGCTGGGGGACCGCGGGAGCCGCCGGCTGCTCCCCGGGGAGGCGCGGGGCGGCGGCGCCGGCCGCTGGCGCTGCGGCGGCGGAGAGCGCGGCCGCGGGCCGAGCCGGGCCTCCCGGGCGCGCCCCCGGCCCCCCGGGCGGGCTGCTCGCAAAGTTTGCAGGGGGCAGGGAGCGGGGCCGCCGCTGGCTCGGCCGCCGCCGGAGCTCCCGGGCTGCCTGCTGCCGCCGCGGCTCGCTGCTGCTGTGCATTGAAGCCCGGCCAAGCGCTGCAAAAACTCCAGCTGCCTGGCGCTCTCTGGGTCCTCCTCTCCTCCCTCCCGCCCTCCCCGCTTCCCTGCCTCCCTCCCTCGCCGTGCCCCCGCCCCTCCCCGCCGCCCGCCGCCGCTCCCTCCCTGGCTCGCGCTGGCTGGCTCGGAGCTCGGCTGACAGCTAGACCGCCCGAGAGCGGCCGGCAGAGGGGGCAGGGGGTGCCTCCCCGCACCCAGCGCCCGCGCCGCCGCCTCGTCCGCGCTCTCCGCTCCCACGTTGAAGGAGACCCGCCTGGTGCCCTCGGCCCGCACCAGGAGATCCCGCCGGCGGCGAGGTGGGGCGGAGGGGCGCGTACTTGGTGGCACGGGAGCCGGGCGCGCCCGCGAGATGGGGCACACAGCCGCCTCCGGCAGGTCCGGGTATGGGCGCCAACGGTCGGAGGGACCCCCATGTGCTCAGAGCCAACACACCGACACAGGCACCCGTGCGCCGAATCAGAGCCCCGCCCCAACACCCAGCGGGGAACCTGAGGATGCGAGGCTTGTTTCAGAGAATGTGGGTGGTCAGTGGCCCTTTTTTCCCTTGCTAACCTGACTTCTCTAGTCCTGTTCCTTTTGAGGCCAACCTGGCTCCTCTCTTCTTGAAAACCCTAGATCCTAGACCAGAGCAAAAACAGACAATACCAACATCAGGGTGGTTTCTGAAGTCCAAAGAAAACAATCAAGACGTTGCTCAGGTTCAGAGATCCATGGGGCAGGGAGCAAATATGGAAGTGAGCAGCTCTATCCCTGAAACCTCTGTCTGCATCCTCTCAGGACTGTGCCCCATCCAGCAAAAGAAACTGCAATTTCCACACTTAATTTAGCCCGAGACATCCGCGTGTCCCTCCCTCATCCCGGCTACAACCTCCACCCACCGCACCAAAGTGGCACCATCAATTCTGCCCTCCAGGGACCTCCTCTCATGGGCAGCCATCAAAGATGACCCTCAAAAGGAGCCCATGGTTTCTGGCTTCCTCTCTCCTGTCTGGTTTTCAACTTTCCTTTTCTGCCCCCACAGCCAGCAAGCAACTTCCTGTCCATTACTGTCCTCCCATCGAAACATCTTCAGGGAATCTTCCTACTGGGTGGAAATGATTGACAACAGCATACATTTCTATACCTTCCTGTAGGAGTTCTGCTTCCACATAGATCAGGGTTTCAAACCAGGGAGACTGAAACCAGCTGGGCACTGGGGGGCTATACAAGCCCCAAGGTGACAGTGCCCTCAGGTCAGGCCGGACCCACCCAGACAGGCCTTGCTGAAGCTTTGCCGTGGAGAGGTGGCTGCCCGGATGAGCAGGAGAGCGCCAAGCCCCAGTGAGAAGGAAACCAGACATGGGGTTGTTTGGTGAGAGGGTATTCCAGGAGACACAGTGGAGCCCTGGGGGCCTCTGGTCCTCCACCGAGCATCGCAAGGCCCAGAGAGCAGCAAGGATTTATCTTATTAGCTTGCGTTAATACATGGATCTGTCTCTTCTCTTCTCAGAAACCCTGGATCCCAGACTCTAGATAAAGCACACACTATCAGGTTAGTTTCGGAAGTCCAGAGAAACAGAACAAAATAAGTCAGTCTTGCTGCTTCTTGGACCTCCATCAGGATTTGAGGAAGCCCAGGACCAAATGTTTCTCCAGGCGGGACCCAGACTAGGGAGAGACAAGCCAGGCGCCCCAGAGGCAAAATTTCAGGAGGCATGCACGCTCAGGCGCCTTCCTGTCAGGCTGTCCTCACCCTGGTCTGGGCCCAACTTCAAGATATCTTCTCTAAAATTGCTGCATGAAACCATCACAGTCCTCTCCCAGAGGTGACAGCCCCACAGAAAACCCTAATGGGTTACTTATGGAATATGGTTCCATAAAAGCAGGAGGGAGGGGGAACCCTTTCAAATGTGTTTACCACTCAGCTTTCAGGGTACGCCATAAAAATGCCGAAGGTGGGGGGGGTGGGAGTGAGAAAAACATCTCTGCTTCCAGTCTCAGCCATCTAGCATGTATTTTTAATACAACTTGATTTTTTCTCTTGTAGCTTGTGTGTGCACATGCATCTCGAGGGGAGGGAGGGGAGTGTGTGTGTGTGTGTGTGTGTGTGTGTGTGTGAATATTGCTGGTACGCCCCAGGTCCATTTTCTGATGGATGGATGGGAAGTCAAAGACCTCTTTTTTTTAGCAGTAGCAAATAAAATGTATTTATTATTCTTTATCTCCTGCCTAGTGTGTGGCGTCATTTATTTTCATTCAAAGAAATGAATGCCATGTGGTGCCTGAAGAGCAATAACAGAGCCAAATGACAGAGAAAGAGTGAGGCAAAGAGCTGGCCCAACAGTGGGCAGGTGAGGGGTCCCACCAGCCAATTGTCCTGTAGTCAACAGGGCCATTTTCCTTCTTTTCCCTTCCATTTAACCTTCCACTTAACAACCAGGTGAAAGGTGTGCTGAGGGGTGGTTATAAGGTCCTTGCAAGGAAGAACATGAAAGGTCAAATTAGCAACAGTGCTGGACCTACCTGTTTTTTTGTTTTGTTTTGTTTTAATTATGATAGCCACTTGTGTTTACTCTCTGCACTGGAGAGAGCGATGGGTTGGGATGAGCTGTGCTGTAGACCGGATGTTAAAAGACCTGGGTCCTAGTCCTGACTCTGCCACCTGCCCGTTCTATAATTTGGGGTGGATCAGACCTTTTCAGCGACACTCTGTCTTCTCACCTGCCCCATTTACCCCTTGGAGGCAGTGACATTTGGAAGATGCTGTCCACGTGCTTGGAGACTCTAAGGTAAGCGTGATATACAACTAAGGGATTAGCAATGCTTTTCAGAGGACCTTTTTAAAAATAGCACCCTACAGGGAGGGCCAGAAGGATCTCCGTCATTTTGACCATTCTCCGTCACTGGGAAACACAGCGTCTACACTGGTTCAAAGTGGGTTTCCGCAGGACGTACAGATCCTCTTAGCTCCTGCACATCCCCCCCGCCCCTGCCTGCTGGGGAGGGCCCTAGAGAGACCGGAGCTTTCTCCTGCTGACAGTGGGTCTGCAAGTCACCCACTTTCTGCCTGCGCTAGTGGGTACACTGCAGAGGTCATTGCCTGGTTTACGGCCACAAGAGGGAGAAACTAAACGGCACACCGCTTCCTAAAGTCCTGTTTTCTAAGGAGACTATTTTGGTGGCGATTTGGTGGTGGTTTCTAGAGACAGTTGAGAAGTAGAGTAGTGGTTCATCCCTCAGGCTGAATAAAAGGCCAGATTTAACAGGAGAGGGGAGAAGAAATCCTTGAGTTTTCCTTCACTTAGCCACCACTGTTTTATTAGTCTAGGAACAGAACCGCTATTTAAGTTGATAAAAGCCAGATTTTCTCGTTAAATAAATCACCAGAGCCTGGTGGTGCTATAGAGAAAAATTTCCCCCCATAACTGGCCCCATGGCTGGGTTTGAAACTGCACCCGGCGCTGGATGTAGGGGGAAAAAAAAAAAAAAACCAGCCGAGTCCGCAGCTTAAAAACCTACATTGTGGCGCCACCTGCAGGCGAGTAGAAATATCAACATTATCCCAACGCAGCAGAGACTGGGAGGAAAGAGGCGACACTGCGCTGGATACAGGGGGTCAGGGTTCCAGACGGAGAGAAGGACCCCAACTCCCCAGCTGACCCCTGATTTCCAACTGTGTCACCAGGTGCCCACCACACTCCTGCCAGCTTCAGTCTGCATCCTCCTGAAAGCTGCCGTTTCGAGGTGTCCACAACTGCTCTCAAGATTCTCAGTCTGTGGAAACAAACATTTTTTTCCTGTCTCCTAAGGGGTTAAGTTGGGCTTCCCTGGTGGCTCAGTGGTAAAGAATCCACCTGCCAATGCAGGAGATGCAGGTTCTATCCCTGGGTCCTGGGTCTGGAAGATCCCCTGAAGAAGGAAATGGCAACCCACTCCAGTATTCTTGCCTGGAGAATCCCGTGGACAGAGAAGCCTGGTGGGCACCATCCATGGCGTCACAAAAAAGTCGTACATTGCTTAGTGACTAAACAAGAAACAAGAGGTCAAGTCGGCCTCTAACCTAAGGGTTCCATTTCCAAGACTCCAGACCATCACGCTGTAAAACCGGACAGAGAAATGACTTCCCTTTGAGGAAGGTGGGGCAGGAACACCCTTGTGGCACCACAGTTCCCAATTGTACTTGACCTTGGTGACAGAGGGAGTGGGTGCTTCCCTGTAGCTCAGATGGTAAAGAATCTGCCTGCAATTTAGGAGACCCAGGTTTGATTCCTGGGTCGGGAAGATCCCCTGGAGAAGGGAATGGCTACCAACTCTGGTATTCTTGCCTAGAGAATGCCATGGACAGAGGAGCCTGGCAGGCTACAGTCCCTGGGGTTGCAAAGAGCTGGACACGACTGAGCGACTGACACTCTGGTGACTGGGTATCCTTAGTAGAGCCAAATCGCCTCAGGCTTCTTCAGCCTGTGGGTGCTAGCGAGGAACCTCATAGTGACATCTGAATCTCATCTCCCAGCTTTTTCCTGCTCATGCAGACTTGGCCTCCACTGACAAGCCCCTCCCTGATTCCTCTCATATGTCAGAGACCCCCAAGAATGGTTATGCTGAGGAACAAGTCTGATCACGTTATCCTCTGCAGGCCTCGTCATGGACGTCCACTGCCACAGCCACATGATGGAAGGACATCTCGGCATCGCCTCTGCCCGCCTACACTGCTGGCACAGCCAGCCCTGCTGCTCTGCTGTGGCTTCCCAGGCCACACCAGGGGTCCAGTGCCAAGGCAGGGAGGATGCTTGCTCCCTTCTCCCACTCACACGCTTGGTGGATCTTGGTCATCTGGGCCCTGAAGCAGGTCCCATGCCTCCCAGGGTTCAGGCCCTAAATCCCCTTCACCCACAGAAAGGAAGAAAGTGTCAGTCACTCAGTTGTGTCCGACTCTCTGCAACCCCATGGACTGCAGTCCAGCAGGCTCCTCTGTCCATAAGATTCTCCAGGCAAGAAGATCCTCCCCAGACCCCTCACCAACCACCTCTCTCCAGAATTCTCCCTTCTCTTCCAGCTAATGAATCACTTGTCTTTTCAACTGCAGGAACCAGAAGTCGGAGGATACAGTGGGTGGTAGGGATGTGACCTAACTTGACTGGCCAGAAATAGCAGAGTCCCCATTCTGGCCAGCTCCATATCTTGCTACAACAAGAAAACGTAAACACTTCTGTGTGACCCTTCTTGGGGGTTCCACCCCAGGAAGCATGCGGTCCTATAGCACGCCTGAATTCCAAGAACAAGATGCCATTCATGGCTTCCACATGAAGGCTCCATCTTGCCTCTGCCTCATTCACCTGCCAAGTAGCTTAAAGCAAGTTACTTGGCCCCTCTAACTGGGGCACCAAGAGCACAAAGGCCTCGGTTGTTTTCCTTGTAATGAAGATGGATTTGCGCTAATGGATGGAACACCTTATCTGGTAACACACATTTCCAAGGTGATTGCCAGGTGGTCTGAGTATAATCTTCTAAGTAACTGTGATAACCAGCCTCCAAAATGGCCCTAGTGATCCTTGCCAACTGGTATTCATGCCCTCCTGCAGTCTCCTCCCACAGATACTGACTCAGGAAACCAAGAAAAGATGGCATGTGACTTCCAAGGCTAGGTCATCAAAGACGTTGCAGCTTCCAGCTTGGTCTCGTGGATCACTCTCTCTGGGAGGATGAACATCACCAGGTGGTGAGAACCCTCAAGCATCCTTGAGGAGAGAAAGTGAGGTTTCTCACCAAGAGCCAGCACAACTTGGCATCGCGTGGGGGAACTGCTTTGAAAGGGGGTCCTCTAGCCCCCACCAAGTCTTCAGATGATTCCAGCTTTAAGTCTTTCAACTGAGGTCCCAGGCATTGTAGAGCAGAGACAAGATACTGCTGTTGTTCAGTCGCTCAGTCATGTCCAACTCTTTGCGACCCCACGGACTGCAGCACGCCAGGCTTTCCTGTCCTCCACTCTCTCCTGGAGTTTGCTCAAACTCATGTCCATTGAGTTTGTGATGCTATCTAACTATTTCATCCCCTGTTGCTCTCTTCTCCTTTTGCCTTCAATTTTTCCCAGCATCAGGGTCTTCTCCAAAGAGTTGACTCTTCACCTCAGGTGGCCAAAGTATTAGGTCTTCAGCTCTAGCATCAGTCCTTCCAATGAATATTCAAGGTTGATTTCCTTTAGGATTGATTGGTATGATCTCCTTGCTGTCCAAGGGACTCTCAAGAGTCTTCTCCAGCACCACAATTCGAAAGCATCAGTTCTTCAGCACTCAATCCTTTTTATGGTTCAACTCTCACATCCATACACAACTACTGGAAAAACCATAGCTTTGACTAGATGGACCTTTGTCAGTTAAGTGATGTCTTTGCTTTTTAATACACTGTCTAGGTCTGTCATAGCTTTCCTTCCAAGAAGCAAGCATCTTCCAATTTCATGGCTGCAGTCCCATCCACAGTAATTTTGGATACTGTTGGAGGTGGGTTATTAAGCTGTGGATAACTAATCATATAGTGATTTACAGGAGAGGGAATCCTCCCCCTAACCTTGGTATCATTAGCCTCTTATTCTTTGAGCTCACTTGGCTTTAGAAAGAAGGACAGAGAGGGGCATGCTTCATGCATGATACTGACTATACTGGGCAGGACTGGGCATTAGTATTTACGTGCCCTGCCAGGAACTTGCTACAGAGCTCCTGCATCAAGCCCCTCACCATATTTCACTGTGTTAAGTGAAAATGAGAAAACCCAGCCAGGGGGCTGAAAGGCACCACACGCACAGTGCTGGAGTCGTGCTCACTTTAAGTAGACGTGGTCATTTCCAGAGTGTCGGCTTCAGAAACGCCCCACACTGAGACACAGAGTGGGATTGGATGCTGTTCATGTTAACAAGCGGTCCGGCACCTGCCCGCACGGGGAGCCGCTTGGAGGTCAGATTGAGTGGACTCTGGTGTGAGCACCATGCCTGCAGTACTGAGAAAGTTCCTCCCACCTGATCCTGACCCTCTCTGCACTGCCAGGCAGCGGGGAGGCCCAAGGTCTCAAGAGAAGACGCCGCAGGAAGAGACCGGAAACAGGAGGCGCCCATTTCCCTCCACTCGGTGCGCTGTGAGGACCACCGCCCGTCACCAGCTTCGAGGAATCCCCTCAGCCCTCTGCAGCTTCTGGAGAACCAGGGAGCGCCTGAGGGTCGTCAGGGGCCAAGGCACCCACAAGGGGAAGGAGGAAAGGAGAAAGGAAATGAAGGGAAAGACGTGCCTGAACTGAGCTGGCGCAGAAAGAGCTGCAGATGGCGCCTCAGGGAGTTTCCGGGGACCATGCGTAGACCCAAGGTGACTTCTTTCCTCCTTCACATCTCCCTTCATTCTCTTTTCCTCTGTTTTAAAAGGGCTTCCTCCCAAAGCACTCCTGTCTGCCAGCTTTACAAATGCTGGGTGTCTGTCCCTTGTGGAATCCCCAAGGTCATAGCGGTACTTGGTAGTTAAGTGCGTGGGAGGTCCCACTGTGCGCCCCTCTTCAGCCCTGCCCTTGGTGATGCCACTGACAGCAGAAACCGGCCATGGGAGGAATATTTACACCACAGGAATCAGCACACACTGAAAACCAGGGCGCCCCTCCCGTTTTTTTTTCTTTTTCTTTTCTTTTTTTTTTTTGGTGGAGAGCCACTTGTTAAACCTTTTCAGAAAGGCACCAGGCAGGGCCAGTGATGGGACATGAGGCAGGTCAGCTCAGGCCATGCCGGCTGAGCTGTTCAGCTGACTGTTCACGGGTGCCCAGCAAATGCAGCAACCACAGGAGCTCAATTTAGTGTCACTGTGGCCAGAGTGAGAGTTCCCTTCTGCCCACGCCCCACCTCTAGATAACGAAAAAATGTTGAGGCATACCCTTCCTAGTAGCTGTTTTTCCCCAAGTCCTGTGTCTAAGGAGCTTTGTCTCATGTTTCTTGACACTAGAATCAAGAAGGAAGGTGATTTCCTTTCCTTGCCAGGCAAACTGAGGCAAGAGATGTTGAAGTGACGTATCTCAGGTTACACAGGAATCTGAGATGTAAACCTGTTAACACCTGTCAGTCACTCTCAGCACTTCAACTTTCAGATTAATACCTTGGATTTGGCAACAATTCTGTGTTCATTCCCTTAAAGCACTGCTGTTAAAATTATGGTACAACCATGCAACAGAACACAGCGTAGTTCTTAAACAAATGAGGTAAATCTGTGTAATCAATGCTCTGAAAAATAAAATGCAGAAAGGTATTTGTGTGTATGCTTGCATATTTTTGAATATAGAGAATACTGCATACATATCTATATAGCTTTATATATACGTAGAATATTTTGGAAGGAGACAAAATATTCTTACCAGCAGAAACCTTAGAGTGGGAGCCAGGGTGATATATATTTTATTGTTTCATTGCATATCTTTTGTTCTTTTTGACATTTTACCCTGTGCAAGTATTACATTCTCCATGCAAGTATTAAAAAAGCGAGTTAAAAAGGAACAAAAAAATACTGCTGCTAAAAGCATCTTCATCACACCACTCTCGATTCCCGAATCCAGCCAACCACTCCTCCACCCCATCTGTATCATATTCAAGTTTGCTTTTGTTCTACTTTGTGACTATCTGCTCCATCTTGCTTGTCTTCTGCGGGCTGCCATGAAGGTCACGTAGCAGTCTGTCGGCGCAGCATGATGGGGTCAACATCCAAGCTCTAGTTCTCATCTCTCATTTCCTAAAGACCAGCCAGCATCCTACTTGCACTGAGGACTTCTGTTGATACTAATTGGCTAGAGGGAGATTCCTGGATTGATCCAGAATATCCTTTCCATGCTAAAGCAAGTAAATTTGCGTTCATGTGCCGTTTGTCAGTCATGTCCAACTCTTTGGAACCTCATGGACTGTAGCCCGCCAGGCTCCTCTGTCTGTGGGATTTTCCAGGCAAGAATACTAGGTTGCCATTTCCTCCTCCAGGGGATCTTCCCACCCCAGGGATTAAACCCTCATCTCCTGCATCTCCTGTATTGGCAGGTGGATTCTTTACCACCGAGCCACCTGGGAAGCCCCAAAGCAAGTAACTTTAAGTCAGAGGCAGTATTCTTCTCCACTGTGGTCAGTAAACTCATGGACACTGATACCCAGAAATGGTACAGGCTAAATACATGATAATGCCAGGAAGCATTTAGATATTAACAGATGAAAAACTCCATATCGTGGTTTTAATCTCATCAGGAACTGTGGGAGGGTGTGCATGCTAAGTTGCTTAAGTCATGTCCAACTCTATGTGACCGCTTAGAATGTAGCCCGGCAGGCTCCTCTGCCCATGAGAATCTCCAGGCAAGAATACTAGAGCGGGAGGCCATTTCTTCCTCCAGGGGATCTTCCTGACCCAGGGATGGAACCCGCATCTCATATGTCTCCTGCATTGGCAGGCAGGTTCTTTACCACCAGCGGCACCTGGGAAGCCCCAGGAACTGTGTAGGGACAGGGAAAGGACAAGAGACAGGCAAACCTCATTCTCATTTTTCAAAAGGTGAAAATAATGTAAGTTCTGAAAACTGCAAACAGATGAGCTGGCCCTAGATATTGACCATTGGCTCAGTAAAGGGCTGGCATGTGATTATTTAGAAAATGATATAGTGAGTGCTAGGAATGGGCCTGTGAGTGCCAAGAACAAACCCTACCAGGTTGGTTTTGCTCCCTAATTCAACAATGTGGTGAGGCTTTCACATCAAAGAAGTGTGGGAGAGACTATCTGAATTGACCAAGGATTCTTTAATAAGATCTTTCTAGAACACAGGGTAATGTGGGCTGGATGGATCAACTAATTGAGTGGTGAAACCCGAAGATCATCTTCAATGCCTCAAGACAGCATCGAGGAAGGTTTTCTTGGGGTCTTTGTCTGAGCTCAGTTCTCAAACTAATCCTGTTCAACAGATTTACTGGTGACTTGGATAAAGACAGAGGAGACATAGTCATCAAATTTGTCTCTGACTGCAAGCAATGAAAAAAAAAAGTTAAATATAAGTATTTACAATCTTGATCCTTGCTCGGGAAAAAGAAACCTTTGCTTAATATTGGGCATTTTTGGTGTTCGTAAGGAATTTTGATGTTGACCTGGGGCACCATGCTGAGGAATGAAACAGTGAGAGAAGCTGAACTGACCTACATATGAAAATATACAGAGCTCTCCAAAAAGAAGGATCTGGCAAAGAGGAAGGAATGGGGCAGCAGCCTGAGAGGGAAGGGGGCTGTGAGGATGGGTGGGAGGAAGGTGGAAAGAAGGCTGTGAGGATGGAGTCCCTGGAGGCACGTGAGCATCAGTAACAAAAAGAGTGGGTTTCAGGAAGTCTTTCAGAGCATGTGATGTAATTCCTTCTTTTGATGCCTCCTCAAGAGATCGTCAGTAGAAAACTTTGTAATTTGTCAACACTTTGAAAAGGTTGATTTTTGCATTTCTTTTGGATATATTGTCAAGTTTGGATGGATCTTAAGGCAGAATCAAGAAGACCCTGTTTTATTCAGGATACAAGTGCATGATCAAAGTCTAACAACATAAAATAGACTCTCTGAATTCAAAAATAATTTTGCGTGCTGAAATTATGGGGAAACTTTTTTCAACAAAATGAAATTTAATATAGATACAACCAAGGTCCTAAGCATGGGTGTAGAAAAAACTTTACAAATACAGGATCAAGGAGATGTGGCCACATTCTTTTTGTGTTTAAGCTAAAGTTGAAAATAAGCTCTACATGTGAATCAACAGTGAGAGGTTGTCAAAGTCAACGGAATCACAAGCTATGTTATTAGAGAGTGGAGTCCCAAAGGGAACAAGGATAGTTCTGCTCTACTTTGAGATGCTAGACCATACCTAGATTATTGCATATGGGTCCCAGGCCCCATATTTTCAGAGTGGCTGAGCCCAAAAGGGAGTTAAAATCCTGTTATATTTGGAACTATCAAAGAAGTGAGTGATGTCCAGCTTCAAGGAAGTAAGAATCAAGGCAATATGACAACTTCAAATATCTGAAGAGCTGTCAAGGGGAAGAGGTGCTGAATTAGCTCTAAAACTTCAAAATATCCAAGCATGATCAATGAACAGAATTTCTCTTACATAGGGTTATTTTGGCCCACTATAAAGAATGCCTTTCTAACAGAGGTCGCTAAAGACAGAGGAGACCTTCTTGGGTGGTAGTGAGTTCTCTGTCACTTGATGTATTCAAACAGGAAGTGGTACCTAGGTAAAGGCTAGAGTTTGGATGAAATGACCTCCAGTGTCTCTAAGGGTCTGAGATTTTAGTTATTCTGTATTTAGTGTTGTATCCTCCACAATGCCATGGGTTTTGCTGTGACTCCGTAAATGTTTATTGAATCAAAATGGAATGCTTTGAGTGTCATGTCTAGGGAAGATAACCAACATCCTGCCCAAGACTATCACCAAGGAGAAGAATCAAGGCTGAGGTTAGAAATATAGTCAAGTCAAAGACTGAGATAAAGGGAATGAGTCTCTGTCCACAGAGCTAAGGTGAACCCTGCTTCTTTCATGCTCTGCACTGTACATCTCATTCACCAGACAGGCCATCCTTTGCCTGGTGCAGGCCGGATAGAACCATTTTCCTTATCATTCATTCACTGAATACTCCCACAATCCAGAGTTCCGAATTTTTAATTTTTTTCCTTTGGTTTTCAAATTATTGCCCCCACCCTATTTCTTGCTCCCCGAATACCCACTCTCTCCTTCTGGCTGCTCAGGTTGATTTTTATTTCCCTTTCCTCTACATCTCTTCCTGCTCCATCAGGGGAACTTTGTCATTCCTCGATTCCTACCCCTTAAGCTTCTGAGATCCAACCAGTCCATTCTAAAGGAGATCAGCCCTGGGATTTCTTTGGAAGGAATGATGCTAAAGCTGAAGCTCCAGTACTTTGGACACCTCATGCGAAGAGTTGACTCATTGGAAAAGACTCTGATGCTGGGAGAGATTGGGGGCAGGAGGAGAAAGGGACGACCAGGGATGAGATGGCTGGATGGCATTACGGACTCGATGGACTTGAGTCTGAGTGAACTCCAGGAGATGGTGATGGACAGGGAGGCCTGGCGTGCTGCGATTCATGGGGTCGCAAAGAGCCGGACATGACTGAGCGACTGAACTGAACTGAAGCTTCCGAAGCTTTCCACAGCTGCCAAGGCCCTGACAACCAGGCCAGGGGTCCTAGTGTCTCAGAGAAGTTGCAGGTAATGAGCTCAGTGTCAAACTGTGTCATCTTGTAAACCTCAGGCTAAACAGGTCTCTGTCCTATTTCTAACTGCATTGTGGACATGCAACAAGCTATTCATATAATGACTGCTCTTTCACCCTCTAGCTTGTCTTAAATGATATGAACAATGCATTCTCATCTCCTCCTCCTCTCCGTGCCGCAGGGGAAATTATTCTATCATCAAATGCACCTCTCTGTAAATGAGTGGGTGTTGGCTGCTTCTGTGAGAGTTCCAAATTTTCAGTCTATCCCTTTGTCATTCCTAATTATGCTTCCTCCCAAATTAATGGTATTATTGACACCTCATCATTTTCTTCTGTAAATAAAACAAAAGCACCCTATCTCTTCCTCTCCAGTGATTTCATCAACACCTTTCAGGCCTGGTCCTAATTTCCCTTCCTGATTTGTCATGCTTCTTCAGGCATAAAGCTACAGGAAGAGAGAATACGTCTTAAGGAAGAAAGAGTGAAGTGATAATGATGGTAACAGTGATAAAGATTTCTTCCAAAGACTAAAGCCAGATAGCACAGATTTTCATGAGATTTTAAAGGTTTTGTAAAATTTCATTGTAATTGTAGAGTGCAGTATGCCAAGGGGATGCTCTGCAACTCATATCACGTTTAGGATCATCCATTCAAAAATCATTTACGAAGTGCCTGCCATATGTCACTATACTGTGGATCAAAGCTGTTTCAGACATAGTCCCTTCCTTAGGGGTTTTCAGGTGAATGGGGGACAATATGGTGAACAAATAACTGCAGCGATATGGTATCGATGCTAAGATATAAGTGTTTGCTAAGTAATAGGGGATTATAAGGAAAAGACTGTCATTTCAGAAAGCAATTCTCCTTGATTCTGATCATACCATATGCAAATTATAACTCTTCATTTTGTTATTAATAGTGTCTCTGCTGTTTCAATAGTTGTAAAATAAGGTTCGTCTCAGTGAGAAATAATAATAATAATGTTTATTCTTCTGATCAGGAGGACTTGGAGTAAGAAGCTGCACTGAGGCATGGACCAGTAGAAGACAGGAATGAACAAGGAAGATCAGCCAGTGGGACTGACTGGGTTGCAAAGGATGTAGGTGAAAGAAACGTGTGTGTGTGTGTATGTGTGTGTTAGTTGCTCAGTCCTGTCCGACTCTTTGTGACCCCATGGACCCTGTCAGGTTCCATGCAGGTAAATAGGTAAATACACAGGTGCTAGGTAAACAGCATTACCTTTTAGTATCACTTTACCGTTTAGTATCCCTGTTTCATTAATCTGAAAAATTCTCCCGGGGAATAAAACCAAGGAGTCACATAAGCAGGTAATTCACATCTATACAGTCTTTTTCTACTTAATGCTGAAGATCTTATTGGCTTTATTCAGTGATTTATGAATCAGACAGCATCCAGTCTAACAGGAAAAAAGGAGTCCCCTATACATTCTTTCTTCGATTCATCTCTTTATATGAATATATTCTGAGTTTCTCCTACGTGCTAAGTTCTAGGTGCTGGGGCTAAGACGGAGCCCAAGCCAGCAGGTCTCTGCTCTTGTGCAGTGCGCACTGTGGATGAAGGCAAGAATGAACCAGTTAAATGAATGAACAGGATGATTTCAAGTAGTGATTTTTCTCATGAATAATATAAGAATATAGTGCTTTGAGGAGTCTCCATGTGGGTGAAGAAAAGCTTCTCTGAGCTGGTAACTTCCGACCTGAGGCTTGAAGGACAAGAAGGAGCCAGCCAGGGGTAGACATGGAATGAAGAAGCCGTAAGTGCAAGGGTTTTAATGTGGAATGGAGAAGAAAAATAACACTTCCAAAGAAGACAGGCTTTGGGAACCATGGAATGGTCAGTGTGGGCAGAACTTGGCAAGGAAAAAGAGTAAGCCGTTAGAAACAAACACACCCATACTGATCCAATTGGGGAAAATAAAGTAGAAAAGAGTTAGGAAAAAGGTCTTTGGATCATATGACTTCTTATACCACATGGACCAAAAAATGTAGTGGATAAGAAGGAAACTGACAAAATGATGAAATGAGGATGGAAGATGCTAATTAGAAATACAGAGATGGAGACTGTGTTGTTAAGAAGACTTTGATCTGCAAGTAACAACATACCCCTCCAGCTGCTTAAAAGACATTTAATACCTCACATGAGTAGCCTGGAGGTAGGTGGTTCCTGGTCTAGTGCAGGAATTCACTGAGGTTATCAAGGATCCACCCTCTTTCTGTTTTGTCTGTGTCTCATCCCTAACATGTCATTATTTTTGGCCCTTAAGCTTAATTTAAGCCCCCCAAAAGGAGCAGAAGCAGTGCCAGAAAGCTCTTCTGCAGTGGCTCTCCATTCTAACAACATCTCTCAAAATGCTTCTGTATGTCTCATTGGCCAGAACTGGGCCACATGGTCACTCCAAGATGTAAGGGAAGATGGGGACATGAGTGTCTGGCAAAGAAGAACAGGATTCCTGACACTGATCTGGACTAACCAAGACCCCGCTAGTCACCCCCCAATAGATTCAATCAACCTGGGGAGCCCTGGAACAGAAGAAGGAGGGGATAGTGGGTCATTCACTTCGGTCCCTGCCAGGGTGAAGGGAAAGAAGCAGGGAGTATAGAGTAATGGAAAGACCTCCCAGATCTGGAATCAGAAGACATGGATTATAATCTCAGCTCTGGGAAAATTACCCAACAATCTCAGCCAGAGTCCCTTCATCTATAAAATGAAAGTGACACCACCACCTACCTGTCAGGTAGGTTGTGAGGAGCAGAAATTGTTAGAAAGGGTTGTAAGTCCTTAGTGTATTCCCAAGACTCTGTGGTGTTGCAGGGCGAACGTACTACAGTAACTTCTATTTCTACTTATTTTGCTCAGTCTTTAAAAATATATGTGGTTATATATTATACAATAGCATATAACATAAATAATACATGCCATATAAAATATGCATCTATAATATACATACTACATTACAATAACATATATAGGTATATAACTTATACATAAATAAAAGTACATATGTTTAGAGTGCTCAAAAAATATACTGACAGGCCTCCAGGTTTTTAACATAATCAGTTTGGAAACACTTTTTTAAAGAGCACAATGCATGTAAGGTGCTTGGCACAGGACCGGTGTGTATTGAGCCTTCAAAAACAGGCTGGCCCCGTAGCTGCCTTTCAGACGTAGTAGAATTGCGATTTTTAGTGGCATGAGCGTGCATCTGTCACAGTCCTTCCCAACTCTGCTCTCAAAATGCTGCATATCATGTGCTCTTGTGCCACCTCAAATCCCACTCGCAGAAAACAGGATTACAAACAGCGCACCACGCAAAGCAGCTCCCAGGAGCCCTGATCATGTAGCTTCCCCAACTCCCTGGGCATCTTCTTCTCTTTGGCCAGGTGGGCACGTCTATAGGAAGGGATGGACAAAAGCAAGGACAAGGAGAAGCCAAGCCAGCCAGGGAGGAGACCTGCCGGCGCAGCAGAGAAAAGGCCTGCATGGAAGGGGAGGGTTAAAACTCCAGTGGGGTTTGGGAGTTTTCTGTACAATTCACCTCTCCCTGTGAACCCTGCTTCCCATTAGTATGGACAAGTGAGAAGCGCCCATATCTCCTTTTCACCCACCCTCATCTCTCCTTGCAGGGATTCGGGATACTTTAGGAAGAAGAGCATTTCTTTCTTGCCTTGAGCATCACCTCCGCGGTAGACGCGGGTAGAGAAATAAAGTCACAAGGTCACTTAGCAGCTCAGCTAGAAAACACCCAGGAGTCCTGACACCCGATTGAAATCACTTTTCTCATTAAAAGTACAAAGATAAAGCCTCCTTTATAAATATGAGGTCCTTAAATATTATCTGTGGCCATCAGTTCTGCTGGCTGTGTAGGCATTGTTCATTTATTTAATTTAACCTTTTCTTCCCCCCAAAGCTTTTGGCTCTGCCTTTAAAAACCCACACTAAATTCTCACTTAACGATTTGACCGGCTCCCCTTTTAGCTTCCTTTAAACGAGCTGCCGATAAAGGAATAAACTTGCTGAAGAAATAAGAAATAAGCCTCCTGAACACTGTAGCCCTTTATGCTGCCACTGTCCAGGCTGAAGGCTCCTCTCAAATGAATTGAGAGATAATGCTAATGGAATTACACATTGTGACTGGATCAGGGGCTGCCACGGGAAGATAAATACCAAAGCAAGGCTAAGGCATTTAATCAAAAATAAACCCCCTACGTGTCCTTTTTTTTTTTTTTTTCCCTTCAGAGTTAAACACACACACACACACACACACACACCCAAGACCTTGGTTTACCACGTATATTACTTCACTCCCTTGACGCTTTTATTCCAAATTATTTGGTTTGGGGAGGTCCCACATACATGCGTTTAGAAGCACATTAAATCAGTAAGAGTGACCCACCCAACATGTGTTTACATTGACACAAATGACACCCTGGCAAACCTCTTGGAAGATAAACCATATGTGGATTACTTCGTGGAGATGATATAGCGCTTATCTGTTCTCTTTAGACTCAATTTTAAATAAGATAAAATCGCTGGGCCCTGTGATCTGCCTGGTGAAGCTGTTTACACGCAATTGACATGCAACGGGGGCTGTTATGGAATATAGATTAGCAAGTGGCAGTGGTTGGCGGTTGCTTTCTTCCGGCTCGCTCCTGCTCCCCTAGGGGCGACAATGATGCCCACAGAGCATGGATCTGAGGTCCCAGTTCGGATCTGGGTCTAAAAGAATAATTCCGCATGATGGTAATCTGTCATGTTTTGGGTCTCACGATGTGTCCTGCTTCATTCTAAAATTAAAATGAACTTAGTGACACCTCTCCAGGTAACCTAATCTGGGCCTCCCAGGTGGTTCAGTGGTAAAGAATCCAACTGCCAATGCAGGAGACATGAGTTCAGTTCCTGGGCCAGGAAGATCCCCTGGAGAAGGGCATGGCAACCCACTCTGGTATTTTTGCCTGGAGAATCCCATGGACAGAGAAGCCTGGGAGGTTACAGTCCATGAGGTCACAAAGAGTCGGAAACAACTGAGCAACTGTACGTGAGCACGCCAGGTAACCTGTGACATCCTGGTGTATTAGAGTTTGTTTTCATAAGTAACAGAAATGAATTCTGCTTCTCCTACACAAAAACAGGGCTCACAGAAAGAATATCAGGGACTCTTAGCAGAATGTCAGGGGGTTCTTCTGAGGGATGACCAAGGGGAGACCCAGCAGGCCTAGCCTATAGGAACAGACTAGTTTGAGTGTTGCTCTGGCCTCCGAGTCATAGCATCACTTACTCAGGGGACGAAACCCCGGAGAATGTGTCTGACTGGCTGAAACTAAGACATGTGTCCATCTGGCTACCCGGAGATAATAGGAGGGTCTGCCCTTTCAGATCTGAGAAGGGGAAACATGTGCTATCTGCTGAGGAAGTGTCACACAATAGGAGACTCTCCAAGAGGAAGATCCGGTGCTAATAAAAAGAGGTGGAACAATTTGCTGTTCAGTCACTAAGTCGTGTCTGGCTCTTTGCAACCCCGTGGACTGTTGTTTACTTCCTGGTCCTTCACCATCTCCCAGAGTTTACTCAAACTCATGTCCTTTGAGTCAGTGATGCCATCCCAACATCTCGTTCTCTGTCACTCCCTTCTCCTCCTGCCCTCAATCTTTCCCAGCATCAGGGTATTTTCCAATGAGTCGGCTCTTCGCATCACGTGGCCAAAGTAGTGGAATGATGGGGACTCCCAAACTGGCAAATGACTACTAGACTAGGGCTGAGAAAGGTGTGCTTGGGACCCTGTTCAGTCTGACATCAAGTAGGAAACAGCTTGCAGTGACAAAAAGAGCTCTTAACCATGAATTAGGAGAACCAAACTTAGCTTGGATGCTAAGGCAAATCTGTTTGAGCTGAGGCAAGTCCATTTCCCTCTAGCTCACTCTTTTGGGTTGAAATATGACCCTCCCAAGATTCATAAGTTAAAATCCTAACCACCAGTACCTCAATGACCTTAATTGAAAATAGGGTCATTGCAGGTGTAATTTGTTAAATGAGATTATAGTGGAGTAGAGCCGGGCCCCTAATTAATAATAATTTGTAAAAAGGGGAAATTTGAACACAGACACCCATGGGGAAAATGGTCTCCATAAATGGAGTTATGTTGCCACTAGCCAAGGAACTACCAGAAGATAAGAGAGAAGCCTGGAACAGATCTTTCTCTGGTGCCTTCAGAGGGAGCCTGGCCCTGCTGACACCTTGATCTCAGGTTTCTAGCTTCCAGAACTGCAAGACAACATGTCTCTGTTAAGCCACAGAGTTTGTGGTACTCTGTTACAGTAGCTCTAGGAGGCTAACACACTCAATTTCTATAAGGGGAATAAACACATTCAATTTCTATAAGGGGAATGGGTTGGATTAGGTCTGTGACTTTTCAATGAATCTTGACTCAACTTTGAACTTCCTCGGAGTCCTAGCAGTTCTTGGCAGCATCCTTGAAAACCATGAGGCCAGGCAATCTCCAAACCCCCTCCAGTGCCCTCTAAATTAAAGCCCTTTTCAGTTTGGACAAAGCAGCGTTCAAAATTTGGGAAAGGATGTTCCTGGGGCATTTTTTTTTTCCTTCTAACTCTCTGGACAGGCTAGTTGTTTAATTGGTCCCATGCCAATCTCCATACCACACACATTCACCCTACTGTATCAACCACTAAGCCTTAAGAAAATGAGGCTACTTCATCCAGTTTGCAGATGTCTTGGTCTAGTCCAGTGACATGTCCACTCAGACACAGACATATTTGCTCGCTTGCATCCCGGG
Source organism: Ovis aries (assembly GCF_016772045.2). Lineage (NCBI taxonomy): Eukaryota > Metazoa > Chordata > Mammalia > Artiodactyla > Bovidae > Ovis > Ovis aries. Next base: position 97,966,261 of record NC_056057.1, read on the forward strand.
GACTCAGTCCTATTGTAGACCCTAATCCAGCCACTCAAAGGTTCTGTGACCTACCACACCTTCATCTCCCTACATTAACCCCCAGCATCTAGTGGCTGTGTCCAGTATCTCATGGAACAATAGATACCTGAGTAGATATTTTTTGAGATGTATATGATGTCCATGGTTCTATCTTTAAACAGAGAAAGAAAGCTCATGATGTCATAAATATTTGGAGGGCAACAGGCACCCTGCCAGACCTGATCACATACATGTCAGAAGCCTCTACGTGAGATCATGACACTGTGGGAACCGGCTGATTGTTAATCTGTCTCCTAGGCTAGACTGAGAACTCCATGCAAATAGGCTCCATGGTGCTCCTCAGATTTGAATCCTCAGATCCAGGTGGACAAACCAGAAGTGCTACAGTTGAAGACCAAAAGAGCTGCCAACCTGGAAAGGCATGCATTCACAACATCCAGACTCCACACCACGAAAGAAGGAAGACTTGGCCAGCTCCACTTGCCCAACCTGATTCTGCTCCTGTGTCTGTTGGCTTGTGACCCTCCACACAGAGGAAGACCTCCAAGAGACAAAGAAACAGAGGTCACCATTCTTTCTTCCTCCAAGTTGTGCTACAAAATTGTCTCATACATACATAAGCAGTTTAAAAAATAGTGAAATGAATACATGGATACCTTCCACTCTCAGCCCAATCGTCATTATCACTCAGGCACATTTGTAGACATCATGAAATGTTACTTCTAGATACTTAAGCATAATTCTCTTAGAATAAAACATTATCTTATTTAACTGCCATACCATGACTGCACATAATAAAATTAATAATTCCACAATATTATTAAATATTAGGTATATATACAATTTTTTCCATCATCCTAAAAAGTGCCACAGCTTTGTTTCTAATCAGATTCTAATCAAAGTTCAGATACTTCATTTGATTGTTGTGTCTTTTGAGTCTCCTTTAATTCAGCAGAGTCCTCCAACTCCTTTCTTTGATGACACTGACTTTTTGGGGAGTTCAGTTCAGTCACTTAGTCATGTCTGACTTTTTGCAACCCCACGGATGGCAGCATGCCAGGCTTCCCTGTCCATCATCAACCCCCGGAGCTTACTCAAACTCATGTCCATCGAGTCAGTGATGCCATCCAACCATCACATCCTCTGTCATCCCCTTCTCCTCCCACCTTCAATCTTTCCCTGCATCAGGGTCTTTTCCACTGAGTCAGTTCTTCCCATCAGGTAGCCAAAGTATTGGAATTTCAGCTTCAGCATCAGTCCTTCCACTGAATACTCAGAACTGATTTCCTTTAGGATAGACTTGCTGGATCTCCTTGCAGTCCAAGGGACTCTCAAGAGTCTTCTCCAACACCACAGTTCAAAAGCATCAATTCTTCAGTGCTCAGCTTTCTTTATAGCTCAACTCTCACATGCATACATGATTACTGGAAAAACCATAGCTTTGACTAGATGGACCTTTGTTGGCAAAGTCTCAGTGAAACTAAGAGCCATGCCGTGTAGGGCCACCCAAGACAGATGGGTCACGGTGGATAGTTCTGACAAAACATGGTCCACTGGAGAAGGGAATGCAAACCACTTCAGTATTCTTGCCTTGAGAACCCCATGAACAGTATGAAAAGGCAAAAGATAGGACACTGAAAGATGAACTCCCCAGGTCGGTAGGTGCCCAATATGCTACTGGAGATAAGTGGAGAAATAACTCCAGAAAGAATAAAGAGACGGAGCCAAAGCAAAAACAACACCCAGCTGTGGATGTGACTGGTGATGGAAGTAAACTCTGATGCTGTAAAGAGCACTATTGCACAGGAACCTGGAATGTTAGGTCCGTGGATCAAGGCAAACTGGAAGTGGTCAAACAGGAGATGGCAAGAGTGAACATCGACATTTTAGGAATCAGTGAACTAAAATGGATTGGAATGGGTGAATTTAACTCAGATGACCATTATATCTACTACTGTGGGCAAGAATCCTTTAGAAGAAATGGAGTAGGCATCATAGGAAACAAAAGAGTCCGAAATGCAGTGCTTGGATGCAATCTCAAAAACAATAGAATGATCTCTATTCATTTCCAAGGCAAACCATTCAATACCACAGTAATCCAAGTCTATGCCTAGATCCGTAATGCTGAAGAAGTTGAACGGTTCTATGAAGACCTACAAGACCTTCTAGAACTAACACCCAAAAAAGATGTCCTTTTCACTATAGGGGACTGGAATGCAAAACTAGGAAGTCAAGAGATACCTGGAGTAACAGGCAAATTTGGCCTTGGAGTACAAAATGAAGCAGGTCAAAGGCTAATAGAGTTTTGCCAAGAGAACGCACTGGTCATAGCAAACACCCTCTTCCAACAATATAAGAGATGACTCTATACATGGACATCACCAGATGGTCAATACCAAAATCAGATTGATTATATTCTTTGCAGCCAAAGATGGAGAAGCTCTATACAAAAGCTCTATAGCAAAAAAAGACTGGGAGCTGACTGCGGTTCAGATCATGAACTCCTTATTGCCAAATTCAGACTTACATTGAAGAAAGTAGGAAAACCCACCAGACTATTCAGGTATGGCCTAAATCAAATCCCTTATGATTATACAGTGGAAGTGAGAAATAGATTTGAGGGATTATATCTGATAGACAGAGTGCCTGAAGAACTGTGGAAGGAGGTTTGTGACATTGCACAGGAGACAGGGAGCAAGACCATTCCCAAGAAAAAGAAATGCAAAAAGGCAAAATGGTTCTCTGAGAGGAGACCTTACAAATAGCTGAGAAAAGAAGAGAAGCTAAAGGCAAAGGAGAAAAGGAAAGATATACCCATTTGAATGCAGAGTTCCAAAGAATAGCAAGGAGGGACAAGAAAGCCTTCCTCAGGGATCAATGCATAGAAATAGAGGGAAACAACAGAATGGGAAAGACTAGAGATCTCTTCAAGAAAATTAGGGAACGTTTCATGCAAAGATGGGCTCAATAAAGGACAGAAATGGTATGGACCTAACAGAAGCAGAAAATATTAAGAAGAGGTGGCAAGAATACACAGAAGAACTATACAAAAAATCTTCATGACCCAGATAACCATGATGGTGTGATCACTCACCTAGAGCCAGACATCCTGGAATGTGAAGTCAAGTGGGCCTTAGGAAGCATCACTATGAACAAGGCTAGTGGAGGTGATGGAATTCCATCTGAGCTATTTTAAATCCTTAAAGATGATGCTGTGAAAGTGCTGCACTCAATATGCCAGCAAATTTGGAAAATTCAGCAGTGGCCGCAGGACTGGAAAAGGTCAGTTTTCATTCCAATTCCAAAGAAAGACAATGCCAAAGAATGTTCAAACTACTGCACAATTGCACTTATCTCACACACTAGCAAAGTAATGCTCAAAATTCTCCAAGCCAGGCTCAACGGTACATGAACCGTGAACTTCCAGATGTTCAAGCTGGATTTAGAAAAGGCAGAAAAACCAGAGATCAAATTACCAATATCCATTAGATCATCAAAAAAGCAAGAGAGTTCTAGAGAAAAATCTACTTCTGCTTTATTGACTACACCAAAGCCTTTGACTGTGTCAGTTCAGTTCAGTCGCTCAGTCGTGTCCAACTCTTTGCAACCCCGTGAACTGCAGCACGCCAGGCCTCCCTGTCCATCACCAACTCCCAGAGGCCACTCAGACTCACGTCCATCAAGTCAGTGATGCCATCCAGCCATCTCATCCTCTGTCGTCCCCTTCTCCTCCTGCCCCCAGTCCCTCCCAGCATCAGAGTCTTTTCCAATGAGTCAACTCTTGGCATGAGGTGGCCAAAGTACTGGAGTTTCAGCTTTAGCATCATTCCTTCCAAAGAAATCCCAGGGCTGATCTCCTTCACAATGGACTGGTTGGATCTCCTTGCAGTCCAAGGGACTCTCAAGAGTCTTCTCCAACACCACAGTTCAAAAGCATCAATTCTTTGGTGCTCAGCTTTCTTCACAGTCCAACTCTCACATGCATACATGACCACAGGAAAAACCATAGCCTTGACTAGACAGACCTTAGTCGGCAAAGTAATGTCTCTGCTTTTGAACATGCTATCTAGGTTGGTCATACCTTTCCTTCCAAGGAGTAAGCATCTTTTCATTTCATGGCTGCAATCACCATCTGCAGTGATTTGGGATTCCCAAAAAATAAAGTCTGACACTGTTTCCACTGTTTCCCCATCTATTTCCCATGAAGTGATGGGACCGGATGCCATGATCTTTGTTTTCTGAATGTTGAGCTTTAAGCCAACTTTTTCACTCTCCTCTTTCACTTTCATCAAGAAGCTTTATAGTTCCTCTTCACTTTCTGCCATAAGGGTGGTGTCATCTGCATATCTGAGGTTATTGATATTTCTCCTGGCAATCTTGGTTCCAGCTTGTGTTTCTTCCAGTCCAGCTTTTCTCATGATGTACTCTGCATAGAGTTGACCTGCATACAGATTTCTCAAGAAGCAGGTCAGGTGGTCTGTATTCCCATCTCTCTCAGAATTTTCCTGTGTGGAATTTGACTGTGTGGATTACAACAAACTGTGGCAAATTCTTCAAGAGATGGGGAATACCAGACTACCTGACATTCCACCTGAGAAATCTGTATGCAGGTCAGGAAGCAACAGTTAGAACTGGACTTGGAACAACAGACTGGTTCCAAATCGGGAAAGGAGTATGTCAAGGCTGTATATTGTCACCCTGCTTATTTAACTTACACGCAGAGTACATCATGCAAAATGCTGGACTGGATGAAGCACAAGCTGGAATCAAGATTGCCGGGAGAAATATCAATAACCTCAGATATTCAGGTGACACCACCCTTATGGCAGAAAGTGAGGAAGAAGAGCCTCTTCATGAAAGTGAAAAAAGAGAGTGAAAAAGTTGGCTTAAAATTCAACAACAGAAAATGAAGATTATGGCATCTGGTCCCATCACTTCATGGCAAATAGTTGGGGAAACAATGGAAACAGTGACAGACTTTGTTTTGGGGGGCTCCAAAATCACTGCAGATGGTGACTGCAGCCATGAAATTAAAAGACGCTTGCTCCTTGGAAGAAAAGTTATTATCAACCTAGATAGCATATTAAAAAGCAGAGACTTTTTGAGGAACCCAGGCTCAAAAGTGGAGTGTTTTCCATTCTCAAACTGATTGTTTCCTTGTGGTATTGTGTGACTTGTTACTTTATCCCCTAGAGGCAGCCACCATCTTGACCTACCAAAATCTCTGATTATGGACTTAGTCTAAGATAGAAACAGGGTTGAATGCTCCTGTTCTAAAGTACCCTGATCTCTCTCTCCACTAAGTGCAGGCTCCACGCCAGCATCTCGCCACAGCACCGCCGCTGAATGCTCCATCCTGCCAGGCCGCTGCACCTCGGTGCAGTCCCTATCCATACACCACTGCCTTTGAGGTCAGAGTGGACACAGCTGGAAATAAGCAGTGCCACAGAAGAGTGCAACGATTTAAAGATTTCTTGGTGATTTACGTCTCTTTAATTAAGGGCTTTTATGCTTCAAATAAAAAGTTACAGAAGTTGTCTTTACTTCTGAAAAAAATGTGTTCATGGTTGACTGCCTGAGTGAATTAAACAGCATCAGACCCTGGCTGGCTCCATGCTAGACCCCTACAGCTCATTTTCAGGGTAGAAGAAGAAGGTCAGCGAGAAATACCACTAAGAAGAGAGGCTGTGACAACTTTCATTACTTTTTGATGATCATGCAATAATTTTCCATGATAAATCATCCTATTATATTTGCAAATTTGGAGGCAGAATCTAAATGCCATTGTCCTAAAAAAGAAAAAGTAAAAGCATTGGGACCTGTTTTAAAGGGATTCACCTCCTAGTTGAGGAAGCAGAGACAAAGCTGACATTTTATTACTAATTGTTTGATTGGTTCTCAGGTAAAATTAATTATGTGCAGTGTATGATTTTTCAGAGTTAACCTGGGCTGCATGGAGAGTCTGGCGCCAACATCAGAACCCACTTCTGAACCTAGATGGGCCCCAGACTGGCAGATTATCTGAGTCATTTGTCAATTGTATGGGCTCAGCTCAGGTATCAAGACATCTTCTGCTATTCCTTATAAAGGATTATCCCTGTTTGCCTTGGAAATCCCTTTCAGTTCAGTTCAGTCGCTCAGTCGTGTCTGACTCTTTGCAACCCCATGAACTGCAGCACACCAGGCTTCCCTGTCCATCACCAACTCCAGGAGTCCATCCAAACCCATGTCCATTGAGTTGGTGATGCCATCCAACCATCTCATCCCCAGTCATCCCCTTCTCCTCCCACCTTCAATCTTTCCCAGCATCAGGGTCTTTTCAAATGAGTCAGTTCTTCACATCAGGTGGCCAAAGTATTGGAGTTTCAGCTTCAACATCAGTCCTTCCAATGAATATTCAGGACTGATCCTTTAGGATGGACTGGTTGGATCTCCTTGCAGTCCAAGGGAAAAGGCAATCCCTTTGGATTTACCTTTGACATTCGCTTTTAATTTTTCCTTCATTATCCTTTGAATTACATTATTCATGTCATTCCTGTCTCCTCCACTAGAACGCCATTGTCTCCTCTAGAATCTCATCTCCCCATCCCCCACCCCCAGGTAAAAATTAGACCACCATGATTTGTATTCTTCTTCTACCATGAGCAAAATTGCTCCAAAATATTTTAAATCACTTTATTCCACTTTTCAAATGAAATATGTCTATCTCCTTCTACTCAATTATAAGCCCTACAGTCCTGGGTGTTCAGACTGGGTGGAAGGACTGATGCTAAAGCTGAAACTCCAGTACTTTGGCCACCTGATGCGAAGAGTTGACTCATTGGAAAAGACCCTAATGCTGGGAGGGATTGGGGGCAGGAGGAGAAGGGGAGGACAGAGGATGAGATGGCTGGATGGCATCACCGACTCGATGGACATGAGTCTGAGTAAACTCCAGGAGCTGGTGATGGACAAGGAGGCCTGGTGTGCTGCAATTCATGGGGTTGCAAAGAGTCGGACATGACTGAGCGACTGAACTGAACTGAATGACCATAACTTGATCATCCTTTTTCTTTTTTATTCTACTAGATCTAAGGTCAGAGAATTGAGTAAACCATACTCCTAGTTCATGACACTCTCATTCCTGTATGGCCCTTCTCCATTCATTCCCTCATTCTTTTACTTATTTATTCCCTTAATTCCCCTTCCTCAATGCTGTTACCTTGATCATTGATTACCATTCTAATTAAGTTAATGAGGTTCGTTTGTTTTTATGCATTATCAAATGTGTATATCTTTATGTAGACAAAATTTGTATTTATAGATGAGATGGCTGGATGGCATCACTGACTCGATGGACGTGAGTCTGAGTGAAGTCCGGGAGTTGGTGATGGACAGGGAGGCCTGGCGTGCTGCCATTCATGAGGTCGCAAAGAGTCGGACACGACTGAGCGACTGAACTGAACTGAAATATATAATATCATATATTTCATGTTGTTTTTCTAGAAAAAAATATACCTGTATGGTAGGAATTCACTGTTCTTTATAAATGTGATAGGATAAAACTTTAAAACTATATGAGCCTAAATTTTGAGGGGATAAGAGGTCTTTGGTTATCATTTCAACTTTTTTAGTGAAGTGAAGTTAAAGTCACTCGATTATGTCCAACTCTTTGCAACCCCATGGACTATACAGTCCATGAAATTCTCCAGGCCAGAACACTGAAGTGGGTAGACTTTCTCTTCTCCAGGGGAATCTTCCCAACCCAGGGATCGAACCCAGGTCTCCCACACTGCAGGCAGACTCTTTACCAGCTGAGCCACAAGGGAAGCCCAAGAATACTGGAATGGATAGCCTATCCCTTCTCCAGCAGATCTTCCTGACCCAGGAATTGAACCGGGGTCTCCTTCATTGCAGGTGGATTCTTTACCAACTGAGCTATCAGGGTAGCCCTTTCAATTTTTTTAGTACTTATGTTCTAATTATGTTCTTGAATTTTTTAACTTATTTAAATTATTTTTTATTGAATTATAGTTGATTTAAATGTTGTGTTAGTTTCAGGATACAGCAAAGTGATTATAAATACATATATATATATATATATATAATCTTTCCTTTTTAAGATTCTCTTTCCTTATAAGTTCTTAATAAAATCTTGAGTATAGTTCTCAGTGCTATACAATAGGTCTTTGCTGGTCATCTCTTTTACATATAGTAGTGGGCATGTATTAATCCCAAACTCCTAATTTATCCCCCCCCCCACTTCTCCTTTGGTAACCATAAATTTGTTTTCTATGTCGGTGGGTCTGTTTCTGTTTTGCGTATAAGTTCATTTGTATCATTCTTAATTTTCCTCATTTTATTTAATTTTTCCTTGTACCAATTTTTAGCATTTATGGTTCCTAAAAATGTATCCGTAACTTCTAGTATATTCATACTATGCTGATTTTTCTAATCTCTGCTTTTTGTATAGTTATTTCTCTTTTCATTCCACATTTTATTCATTTGTACCTTCTCTCTTTTGTCTTGATGAGTCTTTTCAGAGGTCTAACTATTTAACAAATGATATTAAAGAATCAGAGTTAGTTTTGTTCATCTTTTCTATTATTTTTTTGTTCTCAATTTTAAACTTATATTTATTAGTTCATTTATTCTTATTTCTTTGTGTTAACTCCATACTTCTTTTTCACTTTATATCTCCAGAGACGAGCGTGTACTTAGTACATAGAAGCTTTTATCAAATGTTTACTGAATAAATGAATGAATTGTAAATGTCTTGAAGTCAGATGATGTGTGTTATCCATCTTCATAGTCCTCAAAATACCTACTACATCACCTAGCACATGGGAGACCTCAGTAAGTACTGAGAGAGTATTTACTGAGGTAATTGTTATAAGGAAATATAGTTCTCCCTAGAGGAGACCATGGAGGTCCTCTAATTGAGTTTTCGGATTTGAAAAAAGAACAGGCAACCATGATGACTTTAGTGACTCTCTACTCTTTTCTTCTTTAGTGATAGAACCCCTAATTTTAACTAGACACAGAACTATCTGGGATGAAGATCAAGTGATTAAGTTCTCATCCGTGATTCCATAAGTGAAAATGTTGGGTACAACTGAAGAAAGCGAACCTCAAGAGAGATGCATCTTTTCCCTTCCCCTTGCTTTCTGGAACATAGATTCAATGGTTGGGATTTGAGGGGTTATCACGGATCAAGAACTGACCTTGGGAACAGAAGCCCACAAAACAGAGGAACAAGACCAAGTGCCTGGGCTCCTCACACCAGGAACTTTCCGTGGCAGCCCCAGGTGACTGCTCTTAGACTTCTTTACAAGAGAGAGAACGCTTGTCTTGTTTAAGGTGCTATTTGGGGTCTTTTTTCTTGGGGGAGGAGTGGGAAGACTTCATTCACATGTAGCTGGACATATCAATTTATCAGAATAAAATTAGCTTGGAAACTAATTCAGCAGGGACTTGTCAGTTCTTTTCTAAAGCAAGTCTCTCTTAGCACAACAAAGACCTAAGAAAGGTGATTTTTAAAAAAAAAAATCCCCATTTCCCATGTGGGGAACGCAATGAGGGAGCCGAGATCTAGACTCACCTCTCATTCTTACTCAGATCTCAGCTTGCTGATGAAATATACCCTTGTAAACTCAATCAATTAGAAGAAGGCTGATTCCAGGGGTTCTAATCATAGAAGAATCTAGGGATTTTCATGCCAACTCCCAATAATTTTCAGCCCCCATGATTACCTGGTTAAACTCCAGTTCAACCTCAATTTTCTAGATTCTAGTATGATTTTTCTCATGCTTGACTCTCTGGCTTACAAGATAATCAGGTTCCTGGACCCTTTGAGAAAGGTTAAAGACAAGTCAAAGGTATGAAAGCTTTGTCTCCTCTACGTGGCTAATGACCTTGACTCTCAGAGGGTTGCTCTATGTGTTTCTCCAGGAGTTGTGGTTTGGGGTTCACACTCAGCATGGCTTTGCACACTCCAGAGCAAGCTCCATGGGTGACACCTGTATGCTCTGTAATCTGTTAAATCAAATGACCTTGTTGCCTCTGTCTCACTACCAACTTCTTTATGTCCCTATGGTGTCCTTGCTGTCACCAGGGGATTCTTGGAAGGTTCTCTCTTAAGTGGCATCATTATCCATGGCCACCATCAATATCAGCCCTCTACTGATCTGAGAATTCTACAGCAAAGAAACAGTTCTAGAAGGGGTTGTATCTTCCAGACACCAGGGCCTGGGATTATAGGGCAAAATCACTGCAGATGGTGACTGCAGCCATGAAATTAAAAGACGCTTACCCCTTGGAAGGAAAGTTATGACCAACCTAGACAGCATAGTCAAAACCAGAGACATTACTTTGCCAACAAAGGTAGTCAAGGCTATGGTTTTCCTGTAGTCATGTATGGATGTGAGAGTTGGACTGTGAAGAAAGCTGAGCACCAAAGAATTGATGCTTTTGAACTGTGGTGTTGGAGAAGACTCTTGAGAGTCCCTTGGACTGCAAGGAGATCCAACCAGTCCATTCTGAAGGAGATCAGCCCTGGGATTTCTTTGGAAGGAATGATGCTAAAGCTGAAACTCCAATACTTTGGCCGCCTGATGCGAAGAGTTGACTCACTGGAAAAGACCCTGATGCTGGGAGGGATTGGGGGCAGGAGGAGAAGGGGCGACCGAGGATGAGATGGCTGGATGGCATCACTGACTCGATGGACATGAGTCTGAGTGACCTCCGGGAGTTGGTGACAGACAGGGAGGCCTGGCGTGCTGCGATTCATGGGGACGCAAAGAGTAGGACACGACTGAGCGACTGAACTGAACTGAACTGAACTGATCCAAAGTCTTGGCCAAAGTCAAAGACTAAGCATATAGTCTTGGGGATTGATAGGGTAGAGGGGATTTTAAAGGACTTAGGATGCCTTTGTGCTCTCTGTCTCTCTTTCTCCCCTCACCGCACTGTGCAGTTTGTGAGATCTTAGTTCCCTAACCAGGGATTGAACCCGAGCCTTCAGCTGTGAGAACTCAGAGTCCTAGCCACTGGACTGCCAGGGAAGTCCCAGCTTTGTGCTCTTATAAGTGAGCTGGATCCAGAGCAGCCTCTGACCCAGACATCTCACCAGAAAAGAGGAAAGGAAGATAAAATATTTACTGAGAGCACTCTGTGCGCAGGCACTGTTAGCAGGCACTTTCAACAAACATGGCGTCCCTTGTTCAGATGAAAGGCAGTGCAGTGCCATGCCTAAGCATAATCAGTAGCGATGTGGTCTTGAGTGAGTGACTAACTTCTCTCGGATTCATGTGAAAAGGAGGTAAACTAGTTCTTACCACATAAATTTTACATAATCAATGTATTTAAAACAGTGCCTAGACTATTACTGGTTTTATTTTTCATTAATTTTTATGGAAGGAAGTCTAATTGCTTTACAATGCTCTTTTAGTTTCTACTATACAGCAAAGTGAGTCAGTAATACGTATACATATATCCCCTCTTTTGGGGATTTCCTTCCCATTTAGGTCACTACAGAGCATTGAGTAAAATTCCTTGTGTTATACAGTCAGTTCTCATCAGTACATAATATCATCAGTTTGGGCTTCCCTGGTGGCTCAGACAGTAAAGAATCCGCCTGCAATGCTGAGACCTGGGTTCGATCCCCGGGTTGGGAAGATCCCTTGCAGAGGGCATGGCAACCCACTCCAGTATTCCTGCCTGGAGAATCCCATGGATGGAGGAGCCTGGCGGGGTGGCCAAGAGTTGGACACAACTGAGAAACTAAGCACAGCACACATCAACAGTTTATGTATGTCAATCCCAAGAGGGCTGTTATTGTTAATCCCCATAGTGATACTTCAAAATGGGTTTTATTACCCCCCTAATAAAGTTATGGAATGACACAATGGGATATCAGAGTCAGAGGCTTAAGATAGCTTTCCCAAGTTCACCTGCTAATAGAGGAAGAAAAAGGAACAGAAAGTCACTCAGTCGTGTTCACCTCTTTGCGACCCCATGGACTGTAGCCTACCAGGCTCCTCTGTCCATGGGATTTTCAAGGCAATAGTACTGGAGTGGATTGCCATTTCCTCCTCCAAGGGATCTTCCCGACCCAGGGATCAAACCCAGGTCTCTCGCATTGTAGACAGACGCTTTACCATCTGAGTCACCAGGGAACCAGGATTCAAATCCTGGTTCAGTTAACTCCAACCTCTTGCTCTTTGCCCCAGACATTTTCCAGAAAGCCAGTCATTCCCTAGATGGTCATTCTAGACACCATTTAGCACTCCTTATGAAATAAGTACTTACTATCCAGGCCATTAATGTGGTTAGTGGTTGGGGCACTAAATGAAAATGAAATATTGTCTCTTGAGGAAGTGACCACTGATCATAACCTGTTCTCCTCTGCCAAAATCAGCTGAGATATAGAGTTAATCAGGAGTTAAATAGGAATAAAGATATTGGGTGTTTTTTTACTGGTAAAAGTGGAGGACACAGTTTAGACCTAAGACCAAAACATATTTCCTACTCTTTCTTCCCAAGCCTGAAACCTTGGTGCTCATACACAGGGGGAGGTTTGAGTAGGCAGAAAAGATATGCACCCAGTACCAGGATGATCACCAAGAATGACAACAGCCTGTCTCTATCTCAGACAGGGGAAGAGAGTCAAAGAAAGACCAGAGATATGCGAATCAGTCTCTGATGAAGACTCTGCCCCATGGGATCACATGGACTAAAAATGTCAGACTCGCACCATCTCACCTGTCAGTGGAATCTCCCTCCACCCTTGGTAGGTAAGTAAGATAGAAGTTTCTTCCTGATACAATCAGAAAGTGTTGGTATAATTCTACAAACCAAAATTAACATGGAGAAAGGAAGAGGATCTCTCCTTTTATCATAAGCCCAAATTCTTGACATATTTACCCATCAACCACTTACAATTGATCAGTCAAAACTAGGAACAAAAAAAAAAATCCCACAAGTACCCAGAAAAGAGCTGCCAGCCTTGAAATAAAAGGTTTTTTTTTTTTTCCTTTCTTTTTTACACCATGTTTTTATTCTTCTCATAGCCAGTTTGCTGGTTTCACACCTCCTTTAAGTAGCTCCTTCACTCATGCAGTTGGTACTTTAAATGTTTCAAAGAAACAGCCCAGACCACTGGGATCTGTATTCTCTTTCTTAAAAGAAAAAAAACAAAAAACAAATGGACTGCAGAGAGTTAGATGGAATTAATTCCACCCTGGGAAGAGAGAAGTCAAGCAACTTCAGTCTTCTGGTTTATAAGGTCACCAGAATCCCTTGTCGGGAATTATTCTTCTATAAGTCACTTCTGCCTGGCTACTCTGCGGCCCTGAATTGCAGATAATCCAGACAGTGATTGTGTCTTGTCTCTGAACAGAAGCTTCACTGACCTCCCCTAAGAGGATTCTGGTGTTAGCTTTGGCTGCAGGAAGAAGTTAGGGAGTCTAGCCCCAGTGCACACCAGCTTTGGAACCACCTTCCAGCCAGGATTCAGCCTGGCACGTAAACATCTTGCGTAGAGAGGCCCCTCCTAAAAGCACAGGCTCTGTTCTGCGAGAGGCCCCCACTCCCCAAGGCCCAGCTCATATAGCATGTAGGAGGACAGAGGATGAACTAGGACTTAGGAGATGGGGGCGTCAGCTGGCATCAAGTACACTAGACGCCCAGCTGTGAGGCTAGTGTCCATTTGTATGTTTCCCTTGGGTTGGGTTTTATTTTCCTTTTTTTTTTAGACTATATTATTATACCACTCAGCGGGCATCCGAGGTGGTGCTGTGGTGAAGAATCCACTTGCCACTGCAGGGGATGTGGGTTTGATCCCTGGATTGGAAAGATTCCCTGGAGGAGGAAATGGCAACCCACTCCAGCATTCTTGCCTGGCGAATTCCATGGATGGAGGAACTCGGCGGGCTACAGTCCACGGGGTCACAAAGAGTCAGACACAACTGAGTGCACGTTCACAGTGACACACACACCATTTAGTTCACTTTTGGTTCCCAATTACTTCTGGCCTTGGGCAAATCATTTACTTTTGAGCCTTAGTTTCACACAGTTCTGAATTGAAACCCTGGATTTGCTGCATATTAATGATGGAGTGATCAAGTTACATGATCACTCCAAGCCTCAGTGTCTACACCAGTATGTTGGGACCATTAATGCATAGTTTGTAAGGTTGTAATGAGGATCTAAAAGATAACATAGACGATGATCTCACTGTAGTAAATCGTGTGGGTTACTTGCCCAGCTGTGTCAATCACTGGGCACAGCCCCCTTTAGAGACATCCCCCCGTTTTTCCAGTCTGTGTAGTCCCAGGATGGCTGTCAGGATACCCAACTCCACTACCACTCTGTGGTCCAGGATGGCCAGCTAAGCCAAGGCAGGTCAATACAAGTCCCTTCTCTCAAGATCTAGCACTGGCTAGGTACTAAGAGAGAGAGGACCATGGACACCCAGCAGCTCAGGAGCTAACCGGGACGTGATGCCTTGCCAAGCAGCCTGGAATAGCCAGAGAAGCTGGTCTTCAGATGGAAAAGAGAGAAGATGGACACAGAGAGGAGAAAAGAGACAAAATGCAGATAACACTCTAGCCTCAGTCTCTAGTTCCCCTTCACCCTTGGGCGCCATGAAACTCACACCCCTGTATCCTCTTGATCAAGTTCTTTTCTTTTTAGGTTAGCTTGTCTGGTTTTTGTTACATGCAAGAGTCTTAACAATCTGGTAAACAGTTGTGATTCAATAAACAGTAAACACCAACTTGTGGAAAATGACAGAATTGATCAAATGATGCCACAGATTCTTCCCCTCTCTCTGCCTGGAAATAATTATGTCCTGGGAGCCCCACTCTGTTTTTATATCCTTTAGAACAACTTTCACCCACACCTATCATTATTTAATCACTTGTTCATTTGATGAGCTGCTTCTCCATATGAGGCCAAGGACCACAACTTACCTCTATGTCCATGTGCAGATGGCTGCATCTCTCACCCTCTCCCCTGAACACGACCTTCTTCACACCAGACTCTGCCCATCCCCCATGCTGCCCCACCACAGTGACTTCCTGGAACCCAGCCCATGTGGTCTTGCACTTCCATCCTATCCCAGCCCTTGATGGCCCTTCCTTTGTTGACTCCAGCCCTGGCAGCAAACAGCAGCCCAGCCTCAGCACCCATCAAGAAAGAGGCACTTTTAAAAGGCAAACTTCCCCACCCTCATGATAAAAATAGCTAACTGTGGAGTCCCTACACTGAGCATTCCACAGGAATCATCTCATTTAATTCCCACAACAATCTATAAGATTGGCATTGCTATTATCCATATTTTAGTGACCAAGAAGCGGAGGAAATAGAGAGAGCAAGCAATTTATCCCAGGTCATACAGATAGGAAGCGGCGGAGCTAAATTCAAATCTGTGCTCTGCTGCCAAGGTCCATGCACTTTACCTCTTAAACCACACTAAGCTAGAACTTTCGAGATGGGCTTTGATTTTTTTTTTTTTTTTTTTTTGTTAAATGTACTGCACAGATAATCTGTTTGAGCAATGGCTACAAGAATTCAGAGAAGGAATTCAGTGTGGGCTGATAAGGTGAGAAAGGATTTAGGGGCAAGGTACTAGACTTTGACCCTGGAGAACAGGAGGAGGACATGACAGATGGTGGAAAGGTCAGTGGCCCAGAGGTCCAACTGTGTGTGGAGGGCTTGTTGGGAAGTAGGCGGGTGACGCTGGTATATTGGGGTCAGTTCTGGAAAACCCACACATCTAGTGTCAAAGTGAACAGTCCTATAAGAGTCAAGAAAAGTGCATTGAGGTTTTTTTTTTTTTTTCCAGTCCTAGAAAACTAACACAGGGATCATCAGAGAAACCTCCCAGGTCCTTGAACAAGACTGGGGCAACAGGAAGGAAGTGTTTTCTGAAAATCAAGCTTAAACAGTGGAAACTGCTCTGAGCCAGAGAAAGAAAAGAGACTTTGAAGGAAAATAAAGACTCAGCCCAGCAGTCTCTATACTTTCTCTCTCTCCCTACAGGCCAGGGAACGGACTCCTTCCTCCCTCCTTTCCCCTTAACTCCCCGCTGGCCAATTGAAGGCTCAGAGCCACCTGGCCCTTCTCTCTTTAGCTGGGTTTCTTCACCTATAGGAAGGAGGTGGCAGTGCTGCTGCGGGCTGCTCGGCATCCCTTCAGGTACCGCTTCTGTCCCCACGCCCCAAGTACTCCTCCCGTGCGCTTTCTCCATAGCACTCACCTCTCACGGTCAAGGGAATGTTGGTGTGTTGGCTTACACTCTACCCCGCTCCACTAGAAGCTCACCTGTTGGAGGGCAGCCACGTGCTCTGCCCACTGATATAACCCCATACCCAGATTAGTACCCAACATGCGGCAGGGCTTCAATGTGGAAAGAGGGAGATATGAAGATGAAATGAGACGATGTTTATAGGGCATCTGTTCCACAGGAAAGATGCAGTATGTGCCAGTTCTGCCCCTTCTGTGTCCCTGAACACTTCTTTCATTTCACCAAGTAATTCCATGTTTAACTCCATAGCTGGAAGGATGTGTATTCTATACTTTGGATTCCATAAAAGTAAAGTTGAAGCAATACTACCTTAGAGATCTATTTTTCAATTTTGCTCGATTTTTCATTTCTATAAACTGGAAGATATTCTCAGCCTTTTTTAAAAACATTCTTTATAAGTTATGTATCTTTGGTGAGCAATCCAAGTGGCCTGTGGTAAGGAGATCAAATGTTACTCACAGATGTATTAATAATAAGGTCCCTTCTTTCCAAGATGAACACTATCTACCTTTCCCAGCTGGTCAGGGTGAGGCTGGGAGCCCCCCACTTACAGCCAGGTTTGCTTTAACACAAAATCACCAGGATGTGCAAAATGGCTTTATAAAAATCACAGAGTTGTGGAACAAGTGAGTTTAGAGGCACAGCACTCAGATATTTCATCAAGGACACACATATTTTTATCAGTTTTTGTTTGTTTAATTTTTACAGTGTTGTGTTGGCTTCTGCCATACAACAATGTGAATCGACTATAATTGTACATTTATCCTTTCCCTTCCAAATCTCCCTCCCTTCCCCCATCCCATCTCTCCAGGTCATCAGGGTGCCAGCCTGGGCTCCGTGTGCTACACAGCAGCTCCTCACCAGCTACCCATCTTGCCCCCGATAGTGAGTATATGCTGATGCTGCTTTCTCCATTCGTCCCACTCTCTCCACCCCCACTGGGTCCACAGGTCCACTCTCTACATCTGTGTCTCCCTTCCTTCCCTGCAGATAGGTTCCTCAATACCATTTTTCTAGATTCCACATATATGCATTAATACACTATATTTGGTTTTCTCTTTCTGATTTATGTCACTCTGTGTAATAGGCTCTGGGTTCATCCACCTCACTAGGCCTGACTCTAGTTCATCCTTTTTTGTGGCTGAGTAATATTCCATTTATATATACCACTTCTTCTGTATCCATTCATCTGTTGAGGAACATCTAGGTTGCTTCCAGGTCCTGGCTATTGCAAACAGCGCTGCAGCGAGCTCTGGGGTACATGCATCAGTGACACATTTTAAAAAAGAAAAAGGAATCTAATGAAAACGGTAGCACAGTGTGACATGTGCAAAAACGGCTAAGGAAGCCACAAATACTACAATAAATACGGTAATTTCCCCTGAAAAATCCCAATGCTTGCTTAGGGAAATAGGACCCCAGAAAGTTGGCAGCTTGTGAGTTATTATAACGTGAAGTCAACAGAGAGTTGTAACAACAGATGTGGATGGTGTAGCTCCTAAGATGCAGTGAACAGATGTGGCCAGTGGATGTTAGGGGCGTGTGTGTGCATTCCATACATTCTTAGGCTGTTCAGTCAGTTCAGCTCTGTGCAGTTTTCTGCATTCACCTAGTGTTTCTTGCAGGCTAAATGGCACATAAGTAAATGTGAAATCTGTGTTATGCTCAGATTGTTCCCTAAGACATCAATTGCATTGGAACAAATTTGCATTTCCAAATGTGTTGTAGCAGAACTCACTATATAGCCAAACTCATGTAGGGGAGTTAGCAATAGGGCCGACCAGTTTATACTAAATTCTCCTAACTTGGCAGGGCCATATCTCACTTTTAGCCTGAGAAAAACTAGGGAGCCTATGACACGTGGTAAAATTTTCATTAACCTGGAAACACCCAAGCCCTCATACATTTAGAATTATCCATCTTCAACTTGCAGAAGAAGTCAATCGCAAGAAACAAACTGATGTCTGGGAGTTAGCCAAGTAAAATCAAGAATGCATCCTGGAATGAGATTTACCGAGTCCCCGAGCCTTCCACACCTGTGGTTACGTGCAATAAAAAAATTGGCATTTCAGCCTAGAGACTCTGATCCTGATCCTGAATATGTTCCAAATCACAAAATCAAGAGTAAACAGTGTGCTGTGTTTAAACAGCTTAAGGAAAGAAAATGGACCAAAGCCTTTGAAAAAAAGTTAAAGAAGCTAACTAAAATAGAGTTTTTTATAATCCTCAGTTAACCAGAAAAGGCATAGTCCAAGCATTCGCAGAGGTTGACCTATATATGCCCACAGGAGATGTGCCCTCTGAGCATGCAAGATATATCACAGTTTAAAATGCTGGACTTCCCTGGTGGCTCAGGCAGTAAAGAATCTGTGTGCAATGTGGGAGATGGAGGTTCAACCCCTGGATCAGGAAGATTTCCTGGAGAAGAAAATGACAACCCACTCCAGGATTCTTGCTGGAGAATTCCATGGACAGAGGAGCCTGGTGGGTTGCAGTCCATGGGGTTGTGAAGAGCTGGACATGAATGAGTGACTAACACACACACACACACACAATGCTGGGGAAATTGCTCAGGTGGTTCCGGTAGTTTAGGGTGATTTTGACTCCCTCCTCCCTCCCTTCCTCCACCAGCCTGGATATCTCCCTGCTTCACCTGGGAGCTCCCCCACCCAGCCAGGGGAAACACTGAGCACAGCAGAGTAGCAGCTGCAAATCTATATTAAGCAGATGAGGAATCAAGGGAAACGTTTATAGATGGAGAGATGGATAGTCCTAAAGTGCCATAACCAGGCTAAGGGGATTTGATAGAAGAGCCTTGATGGGGCCCCTTGCGAGCTAGGAGAGCAGTGAGCACTCTGTAATGGAAATGTTCCTGAGCCTGTGCCTTCTTCCAGCCACAAAGTTCCAATCAGGACACTTTGCTCACATTAATTAATTAGGCCTCCTGCCTTCCCCAGGGAAGCTTGGAAGCATTATGTGCGGAGAGAGGAAGGTGAGCAAAATGGCGTCATCACGACCATCATCCTCCCACGGAGTTGGACAGGCATCTGTGAGACGCCGTGCTGGAAGCTGCAGTGAGCCAGTTTGATGCGTGCACCCCTCCTACACGTGCGCGATTTAATGAAAATGAACAGTCCATTCACCCATTCATCTTCATGCCAACTCGTCGGAGGTCATTGCTGTTTAGTTGCTGAATCGTGTCTGACTCTTGGCAATGCTCTGGACTGTAGCCCACCGGGCTCCTCTGTCCATGGGCTTCCCCAGGCAAGAACACAGGTGTGGGTTGTCACTCCCCTCTCCAGCAGATCTTCCCAACCCAGGGATCAAACCTGAGTCTTCTGCATTGGCAGGCAGATGAAGCCTGCGCCACCAGAGAAGCCCCAGCTCTACGGTTGTTGGGCTTCTGTTCTGTATTAGTATGAGGGGTACAACTGGAGTGAGTAGGACTTAGTGTCTGCATTCAAGGAACACCCGGTCAAAGGGTAAAGATGAAAAAACTGCAAGCATTATAACTTAAGCACCATAGAGAAATTTGGCCCCAAATTCCAATTACCCAACAGAGCAATAGGTAATCGTCCTCAGCCTCCTGTCACTCATCCCCCAAGTCCAGTTCATCAGCAAGGCTGCCAGTCTTTCTTCTCATTCCTCTGCCTTGGCCCCGGCCCTCCAGGATCTTGCAATAGCCCCCAAATTAGCCTCCACTCTTGTGCTTATGGTCCACCCTCCCCAGAGCAGCCAAACAGATCTTCCCAAAGGCAAACCAAAGGTGTCACTTACTCCACCGACTAACTCCCCCCCACCCCTGCCCTTATCTCAGGCCTATGTTCAGGCTGGGACCAGGCCTCACTCAGCAGTTCACGTCCAACACCCTTGGGTGGCCTGACACTCATCACCCTACAGTGCTCACCGATCCCAGGGAGAGCTCTCTGGGTCGCACCCTGAAACCTTGCTCACTTGTTATCCTTTCTAACCCCGTGGCTACCTGCCAAGATCCCCATCCTCCCTAAAGGTCCACCCCATTTCCACACAAATGACCTCTCCCAACACCTTTCTTCTCATGCCAAGTAGGATTCATTCCACTTCAATTACAGCACTTTTAAAGTTTTATCATAATTCCTTATTTGAATACCTCTCTTTCCGCCTAGACTCTGAATTCTTTGAAAGCAGGGCCAGTCTCTCTGATGCCGGGTCAGGGCCTGACATAGAGTAAGGGAACTCAGTAATGGCTGGCGGAAGGCATGATGACAGACAGCCTGCCTGTTTCGAAATTGCCAGTGGTTGCCCACAGAGTACGTGAGATCCTCTATTGTGATCATAAGCCCTGCCATCTGTATAAAGTCACCATCCTGCCTTCTCCTAAGGCTGATGTCAAGAGCATGTGGTTTGTGGGCATGTCTTGGAGTTAGGGAAGCTTCTCCGGTCCCCACAGACTTCTTGGTCCCTCAGCCGCTATCCTTGCATCCGTTGTCACATGTAAGTGAAGACTAGCTGGGGCAAGAGTGTGGTTTGTGGCCCTTACTTGTGGGCTATGACTATAGGAGGCCTACTGTGCACTGCTCGTTTTACTTTTATTTACTGAATTGGATTCATCGGTAGTGTTATCCCTGTCTTATAGGTGAGCAAACAGCCCTGCTAGGGTTAAGCTGCTGGAGGCCACGCTAGCTATGGTAAGTACCAGGGCTGGGATTTGAACCTATGGCTGTCTGATTCCACAGTACGAGTCCCTTCCGTCACTCAGGGCTGCCTCCCGCTTGCAGTGGAAGTGGGGAACATGTGGCCGAGACAGGCTCAGTTTGGATAACACTGCCTCTGCGTCCTGTAGGGCCAGCACTCTGTGAGCACTGGTTTTTATTTACCTTATATGGCGAAAAGAGAGATGCCCATTTTTTTTTCCCCCATTTCTGCAGACTAACAGACGGGTGCTAATTTGGTAAGTGCAAATTGTCTGGCTTCGGTTCTATCCACCATCTGCCTGCTTGAACTAGTGAAACCAGGGTGACTTGTAATTATGCCCAGTTCTCTTCACAGGGTCCCTCCATCCCTTCAGAGGCGCTTATCCTTTTCCTATTTTAAGAAAGAGCTTCACATAGCACAGCATTTATGGAACATATCCAAGCACCAGAGTGGAAAGTGATATTAGGAAGCCGAGGCAATCACACAGACAAAACCCTTAAACTAGATGCCAGGGGGGACCCGGGCTGGCCCTGCTCCTCCCAGGAAATTGCCAGGCGATGGGAGACCAGTCACTGTGACTCTCTGGGCCTCAGTTTCTCCCCCAGGGCACAGACATCTGGCGCCCCCGAGAAAAGGAAGTGGTGCTTTGCTGTTCGTGTGGCAGGCCTGCCCTGGCTGCTGCTACCGCTGGTGCTTCCGGTGGGTGTTCGCAAGGACCGTCCCACCCTCTCACTCTCATCCTCCAGAAGCAGCTCTTCAAACTCTACATCAAAGATTCCCTCCGACTCCCCACCCTCCGCTAAAAACAAAAGGCTGCGCTTCGTTGTATTCACACCACAGCTAGGATAGTTGCCGCTGCTTGAGGCTCCACTTTTCCCGGTCTCTGCAACAAACTCTTCCAACATCCAGACTCCACCATGCTTTAAAAACTATGGGCAGAAATGATAAGAGGGTCACAGGGCTGAAGAAGCAGTTTACCCAGCTGGAAGCGTGCCATGGAAACCCCAGCGTCATTCATTTTCATCAGAAGCAATGCTCTCCATGCGTTTACTTAAGGCAGTCTTCTCCTGCCCGTTTCTCCGTCCCTAGAGGATGGGTCTTTTGAGAGATAACCACCCACATGGCAAATGAGTGGCTTTCCCCTTCAGTGTGAAGATATCACCTCTTGGAAGAGCAGAGGTTTGCCACGAGGAAGGTGGGCCAGCAAGGGTGCACATGGCCCATGGGAGCAGTTCCCTGCCCGCCCCGGAGGAGGGGAAGCGTCTCCTTGCCTCCAGCCACCGCTCTCTCCCTCACCTCGACTGTCACTCCTGTCCCCAAGCCCAATCACACGGCCAGCTCATCCCCCACCCCCGCGACTGCCAAATGAGCCAGGCCCACCGTCAGCAGCCAAGTTAATTTTTTTTTTTAATCTCCTTGACAAAATGGAGAGGGAAAGTTGGCTGTTTAACTTGGTGGTTTTCTTTAGCAACACTGAAATGTCTAACATCTCAATGTGTGCTGTTTGCGAACTTAAATACGTCGCCTCTGGACCAGTCATTCCTCAAGGAACATCTGCTCTCCAGAAGATCAGAAGTGAGAAACCACAAAGTTGCATTACTTATCTTTCCCTAAAGAAATGAAAGGTGTTTTTTTCTCCCCCTCAAAGTAACAGCTATTTCTCCACTCCACATCAAAACTCCAGCCTTTGGCAAGCATGTCTCAGCACTTCCAAATCCAAGCTTCGGCACAGAACTGCCGACTTCAAAAGTGATGGTGCGGAGCCGGCCCTGAGAGCATCCCTCAGTACCTGCTCACTCACAGCTTCTGAGCATCTCGCATGTACTGAGCTCATGCGATAATACACACCCAGAGGAACAGAATTCTTTAAACAACCTGGGGTGCCATCCTGGAAGATGGGCTACACCCAAAGCTCTCCATCGGTTGAGTCTGACCTGGAACTTGGAAAACTGTGAAAATGTCACCTGAGGTTGGATGACCATTTAGCATGCAAGGAGACTGGTACCAGAACAGAAGTAAGAAAGGGGTCCCCGAGATGGAGTAGAAAGTGCCATGGGCCTACTATATTCTCCTTGGTGGCTGACTCTCAGCTAGAAGGAGTTTCCACCATCTATTATGGCAACCTCAAATAAGAGATATGAACATACCAGTTCATTGGTTCATGTAAAACATGTCTGGAAGGAAAGAGTCCAGGGGCTCCATGAAGCCAGGGAAAACCAAGGCTCCTTCTGTCTGTGCTCTGCCATCTTCAAGGTCACCTCAAGGCCACTTTCTGGCCTCCACGTGTATGTGTGTGTGTGTGTGTGCACGTGCATGTGTGTGCGTATGCTTAGTCGTGTCCAACTCTTTGCGACCCCGTGGGCTATAGCCCACCAGGCTCCCCTGTCCATGGAATTTTCCGGGCAAGAATACTAGAGTGGGTTGCCATTTCCTACTCCAGGCCCTGGTTTCCATATCCAAGGTCACTGGTATTCTGAATGACTGATCGAGCTCCAGCAATCATACTATGTTCTATGTATCAGAAAGAAGGAAAGAAGAGCAACGTGTCCCAACACCACCGCAAGCCACGTCACCTCCGTTCTAGCAGTCTTCCCAAATGACGAGATATTTCTGCTGACATCTCGGTGGTCAGGACTTAGCCACATGGCCACACCTAACTTCACAGGACAGTGGGAAATCATGCCCTTTAACTGGGAGCATTGTGATCTTGAAAAAAAAATGGGCTTCTTTTGCTAAGGATAGAAAGAACATTGAATATGAGGTGGCAACTGGCAGCCTCTGCCACAGACTCAGCTTTCCATCACTCAAATGAATATATATATCTTGATTATATTTATATCAGAATATCTCAGCCTCAGCACTCTTGACATTTTGAGCTAGTAACTCTTCGTAGTGAGGGGGCTGTCCTGGGTATTATAGGATGTTTGCAGCGTCCCTGACCTCTGCTATCTGGAGACCAATAGCTATATCTGCACCCCCAGCAGTCATAATAACCAAAATGTCTCCAAGATGTCACCAAATGTCCCCAGGGGGACAAACTCACCCTTGTGTGAGAACCACCAAAGCACATCAAAAGGGCATCCAAAAGAGATGATAGGCATGACTTTCATACAGCAAGAGTATGAATTTTACCCCTGCTCACCTAGGGGTAACACTATGAGAAACAATGCTTTGTTGATGCTTTGTTGGTTGCTTATGCTTTGTTGAAAAGCATCTTGAGAGCTTTTAAGAGTCAAGTGTACCTTACGATGCTCACCAAGTTCCACAGGATAAACCCAGAACACACAGAAGGAATCGACCCACCAGTGATTCGTCCCGCCATCCAGAGCTTGGAACTGCAGAGATAATGTCCTTGGCCTCGGGCAGCTCTTCTTCTCCATCTCTGGGTCTTCCCTCACCGGATTCACCCTGTCTGGGCCCCTCTCCCACTTCTGCTCTATGCACAGATGACTCCCTGGCTAAAACGTCACCTTAAATTGACCACGAATCTAAGTCAACCTGCCTGCCCCACCTCCTGGTTCCTTTCCTGAATCCCCCATATCACAGTTCATAAATGCATTCTTACTCACTTTTATCATTCTTCCCCTCGTTAGACTATAATTTCCAAGAAGGTGGAGACCTTTATATTGCTACCCTGGTAGCTCAGTCGATAAAGAATCTGCCTGCAGTGCAGGAGACTCGAGTTCAATCCCCGGGTTGGAAAGATCCCCTGGAGAAGGAAATGGCAAATCACTCCAGTATCCCTGTCTGGAAAATCCCATGGACAGGGAAGCCTGGAGGGCTGCAGTCCATGGGGTCGCAAAGAGTCGGGCACGACTGAGCGACTAACACTTTTTCACTTTTCTATTAAGGCGGAGACCATATGTCTGGATTCACCTGTACTTACCAGTACCTGATGCAACAAAGTGCCCTTAAATACCTGATTGTATAAATGAATGACTGAATGCAGATGGTGATGGGGGTGAGAGAGAGAGAATGAGTGGGGTGGGAGAGAGTTGGGGGGGAGTGATGGGAAGAAAGGGAAACAGACCGAGACAAAAGCTCCATTTGAGCTCACAATAACCAGTCTGTAGCAAGAGCGATTTTCTTTCACAGACTTCGTATTTCCAGTCAGTTATAGGTGCTTATTGGGTGTCTGTATCTGGAATAGACAAATAAATGAAGCATGGCCGCAAGGACCTACAATAGAATATATGGCAGCAGTCCCCAACCATTTTGGCACCAGGGACTGGTTTCATGGAAGATAATTTTTCCGTGGACAGGGGTGGGAGAGGATGGTTTGGGGATGATTCAAGCACATTACATTTATTGTGCACTTTATTAATATGTTGACTAAAAAAATACAGTCACAACCTGAAAGTAGAGAGTTATTTTATTTGGTGGGAAATGTTCAGGACTCTGAGCCTGGGAGACAGCATCTCAGTAGCTCTGAGAAAACTGCTCTAAGGAGGCAGGAGGGGAAATCAGGCTATAAACAAGTTTGCAACAAAGGGAGCAAGCAATCTGAACATTAAAGATCAGCTATCAAGTTAAGGAATTTAGCATTCCTTGTATGGGAAGATGCAAGCCTCTGGGCTCACTGAATTCATTCCTTCCATTTGTACCTCAGCTATCTGGGGCCGACCCTGGTTTCTTATTCTCCTTAAGAATTGGCAGATCGCTGCTTCTTGCATTCCCCCAGCTCCTCAGCTATCCAGCATCCACTGGATTGCAATTTTGGAAGCCCTCAATGGCACCCTACTCCAGTACTCTTGCCTGGAAAATCCCATGGATGGAGGAGACTGGTGGGCTGCGGTCCATGGGGTCACTAAGAGTCGGATACAACTGAGCAACTTTCCTTTCACTTTTCACTTTCGTGCATTAGAGAAGGAAATGGCAACCCACTCCAGTGTTCTTGCCTGGAGAATCCCAGGGACGGGGGAGCCTGGTGGGCTGCCATCTATGGGGTTGCACAGAGTCGAACACGACTGAAGTGACTTAGCAGCAGCAGCAGCATTCACATCTGGAAGCCAGAAATTGCTACTGGCTGTAACATTTCTTATTTATTGATATGGCAGGAGATATTTTCATTTTGCAGTTACATCAGTTCCACTTCATATTATCAGGCTTTAGATCCTGGAGGCTGGGACCCCTGATACAGAGGATAACACACATAGTATAATTATAATGAAGGTAGAATGGGCCAAAAGTGTATTTTAAAATACAGAAAAGTAAAACTAAAAGAAAGAAGTTCAACAGTTCTGAATGCAAATAGCTACAGGCAGAAGTATCTTAGACATGGAGCTTCATGGGGCAGCACTGGAGGGAGGTTTTGCAGGATGGGTAGGAGCTGGGTAGTGGAAGATGGAAAAACCTTCCTGGAGGGCGAAGCAACCTGAATTAAGGCAGCTTCTGAGAAAACCCAGGCCTTTCCCAAGACTGTGGGTCAGCACTGTGCAGAGGAAATGACATGTGAGCCACATAGGTAATGTTAAATTTTCTAGTATCAACATTTTAAAAAGTGAAAAGAAACAAGGGAAATTAATTTTAATATTATATTTTATCTAATTCCATATATCCAGAACATTCCAACACATGATCAATATAAACAATCATTAATGAGATATTTCACATTCTGTTCCCTAAGTATTAAAAACACAGTGTGTCTTTGACACCTTCGGCACATCTTGGTTTGGGCTGGCCACACTTCAGGGGTTCAGAGGCCAGTGCACTCAGGTGGGGCGTGCTTGGGCGGGCTAGGGCAGACCCACCCTGGGAAGATAACAGGATGTGGCAGAGGCTGAAGTTTGAATGGGCATATTTAATACTATGGTTTTCATAATGTGAGTTATCAGTATAAGCTCAAAAGTGAGAGGTACAGAAGACTGCGGGAACACGGTCAAGGGCAGAGGTTATCAGTGTGAGACTGGCAGGGACAGTACCAAGGCAAGGCTGGAGGTCACAGACATGGTCCCCCGCAGCTACAACGGTACATAATGAGCCTTGCCTGGCCACACTTCCAGGACAGAGGCACCTGGCCTGACTTAGCTAATAGGAAACTGTCAAGGAAATTTGAGGCTAGTTTATTCAGGTCTCTTGAATGAAGGAGATGTAAACACTAGGGAGATGCGGGGAGGTGCCTCCCACCAGGAGCTGAGCAGCAGAGAAAAGCAAGCTGCAGAGGAAGAAGAGGGAGACAGAGGTGCTGAGAGAGAGCATCGGAGGCTAAGAGAAGGCTGTCTGGGTACCACTGGCTCTCAGCTTCCAGACTCTTCTGAGCTCCCCTGAAATCCTGCCCTCGGGATGTCCTTTAATCTTAAACTAAAATCTCTCTCCCTCTCCTTTTCCTCTCTTGTAGACTGCTGGTTTCTGTTCCACGCAACTAAAGTTCAGAGTCCTGAGAAATACTATTAGTACAGGGTTTTATAACATGCAAGGTTGGGTTTTTTTTTCCGCCCTCCTGATCTGGGAAGAAGGCACAGGGAGGAAGTGGAGGGACCCGTGTGAGAAGTGAAATGGTCAGGGTCAACACCTGATTCAATGTGAAGTGGGTAGGTGTTGGGGAGATGGCCAAGGGTTGGAGTCTGGATGACTGGAAAATTGCTGGCGTCCTCCACGCAGGTGGGAGGGGGTGAGAGGGAGGGCAGGACTCTAAGGGGAAATGATGCTGCACTGTGCACGGGCATCGAGTTCTCAGCATCTCTGCCCTGGCTGGGCGTGTGGAGACGCTGGGCAGCCCGTGCCCCTGGCTGAATATGGGGCTGCTTGTGCCCACCTGCAGGCTGTCAGGGGTACCCTGGTCTGAACGGTCTCCTAAGGCTTCCAGATTACAGGCTTTCATCCCCTCGTCTGCTGCCGGCTTTGGCTACAACAAATATTCATTTCTGCTGTTTACCTTCAGATCTGTCTTCTGACGCTTTCTCTCCCACTGGCACCTGCCGCTTATTCCCTGCACCAGTCTCCCCACTCTGTGGTCTTCTTTCCCTTCTCTTCATGTCCCAGAGCTGGGGTACCCTACTTCAAACAGAGGAAGAAATCCTAACAGATATACAAACATGCACGGGTGCACACAAACACACACAACACACACACAACACAAACACACAACACAAACACACACAACACAAACACACACAAATGCATGCATTTATTTTCTCTCCCTCTCCCTGTACACGCCCCCCCCCCAACCTCCTCTTTCTCTCCACCCGCCAGACTTATCCAGTAACACTTTTCCCCTAGAGCAAACCTTTCAAAGATTTTCAGCCTCTCCGGGGAAAGCAATGGCAGATAATGCTTGGAGTCCCCTGTTACGTTTTCCCCTGGCTCTTCCAACCGAGACAGCACTCTGTACCTGACCCTGATCACCACCGCACACCCAGCACGCCCAGCCCATGTGCCATGCTCCCTACTATGTCACGAATGCATGCTTGCCTCTCTGCAGTCCTTCCGCAAAGCCCTGAAGCTGCTCCTGCATTTGCTGGCTACAGGCAAGGGCAGTGAAAAGGCATTCAACCTAATTTAACCTGTCTCAATCTCTCTTCTTTAAGGACTTTTCATGTATCAATCCTAGAAGCTTCTGAAAGGGGAGTCATGATTGGAATTTCACAGCCAAGGAAACCAGAGTCACTTTGGGGTTAAAGGCTCCAGGCCCCATTTTCAAAGAGCCTTTGGCACTCACAGCCAAGGTTTTTTTGGTCCCATTCTCTGGCTCAGTGGTCACCCAACATTTCTGATTGCTTGCTCCATCCGCAAAGCTTTTTTGAGCATCCACCCCCAGTGTATGCATATTTATTTACTTATAAATTACAATCATGTACCACTACATATACATTATGCACTTTATAAATAGACATACTCATTATAATAGGTATAATAGACATGTTCAAAAAATAGACATTTAAAAAGGAGAGGATAAAGGATAAATATAACTGTAAGGACCACTATGTTCTTCCTTCTCCCAGTGGATCATGTATACCTCCTGGGATGCATGCCCACTTTGCAGACTTCCTATTCCCCCATCAGCCTTCTCACAGTGTGGTCTCTGAGGTGGGCCTTGATGCTGCTCATCAACATTTGCAGTTTCCCTTATCCTCCAATACACATGGGAAGATTGCAAATCCCAGTCCTTGAAGCCAAGAGTGGCTATGTGACTGGCATGTCCAATAAATGACTCACTTCTGCTTGGGAGCACCAGGAACCACGATGCTCCATGCTCTCCCTCCTCTTGCCACAACAAAGCCTGAAGCCTCATGTTGAAATGTGGCATTGTGGATGGTCCTCTGGGAACCCTCAAGTGGTTATATTACAGATACTGCTGAGCCACACTGGATTTGAGTTTGGGGGTTTGTTTGTTATTGCAGCACAACCTAACTTGTCTTGACTGATACTCTCTGGGATGAACCAGATGACATCATGGTCCTGAGTTTGTCTAGTTTACCTCTGAGGGCCCGTCTCTCCCAACTTGCTTTGCTGACACTATGGTGACAGCCAGCCACTGTACCATCAAGGAAGAAAGAGTAGGGGACTGAGCTAAGAGTCAAGATGTAAGAAATGGCCCAGGGTGTGACAAGCAAACCTGGAGAACAATGAGGTGCCATATGAGCAGACATGCCCAGGAATTGAGGGGCAGTGATCACTGTAAGTTGAAAAAAAAAGCAAAATGGCTGTCTGGGGAGGCCTTACAAATAGCTGTAAAAAGAAGAGAGGTGAAAAGCAAAGGAGAAAAGGAAAGATATAAGCATCTGAATGCAGAGTTCCAAAGAATAGCAAGAAGAGATAAGAAAGCCTTCTTCAGAGATCAATGCAAAGAAATAGAGGAAAACAACAGAATGGGAAAGACTAGAGATCTCTTCAAGAAAACTAGAGATACAAAGGGAACATTTCATGCAAAGATGGGCTCGATAAAGGACAGAAATTGTATGGACCTAACAGAAGCAGAAGATATTAAGAAGAGTTGCCAAGAATACACAGAAGAACTGTACAAAAAAGATCTTCATGACCCAGATAATCACGATGGTGTAATCACTCACCTAGAGCTAGACATCCTGGAATGTGAAGTCAAGTGGGCCTTAGAAAGCATCACTACGAACAAAGCTAGTGGAAGTGATGGAATTCCAGTTGAGCTATTCCAAATCCTGAAAGGTGATGCTGTGAAAGTGCTGCACTCAATATGCCAGCAAATTTGGAAAACTCAGCAGTGGCCACAGGACTGGAAAAGGTCCATTTTCATTCTAATCCCAAAGAAAGGCAATGCCAAAGAATACTCAATCTACTGCACAATTGCACTCATCTCACATGCTAGTAAAGTAATGCTCAAAATTCTCCAAGCCAGGCTTCAGCAATATGTGAACCATGAACTTCCTGATGTTCAAGCTGGTTTTAGAAAAGGCAGAGGAACCAGAGGTCAAATCGCCAACATCCACTGGATCATCAAAAAAGCAAGAGAAAAACATCTATTTCTGCTTTATTGACTATGCCAAAGCCTTTGACTGTGTGGATCACAATAAACTGGAAAATTCTGAAAGAGATGGGAATACCAGACCACCTGACCTGCCTCTTGAGAAATCTGTATGCAGGTCAGGAAGCAACAGTTAGAACTGGACATGGAACAACAGACTGGTTCCAAATAGGAAAAGGAGTACGTCAAGGCTGTATATTGTCACCCTGCTTATTTAACTTCTATGCAGAGTACATCATGAGAAACGCTGGACTGGAAGAAACACAAGCTGGAATCAAGATTGCCGGGAGAAATATCAATAAGCTCAGATATGCAGATGACACCACCCTTATGGCAGAAAGTGAAGAGGAACTAAAAAGCCTCTTGATGAAAGTGAAAAAGGAGAGTGAAAAAGTTGGCTTAAAGCTCAACATTCAGAAAACGAAGATCATGGCATCCGGTCCCATCATTTCATGGGAAATAGATGGGGAAACAGTGGAGACAGTGTCAGACTTTATTTTTGGGGGCTCCAAAATCACTGCACTATTTGACTGCACTATGGTGACTGAAGCCATGAAATTAAAAGACACTTATTCCTTGGAAGAAAAGTTATGACCAACCTAGATAGCATATTCAAAAGTAGAGACATTACTTTGCCAACTAAGGTCCATCTAGTCAAGGCTACGGTTTTTCCTGTGGTCATGTATGGATGTGAGAGTTGGACTGTGAAGAAGGCTGAGTGCCGAAGAATTGATGCTTGAACT
Organism: Ovis aries; assembly: GCF_016772045.2. Lineage (NCBI taxonomy): Eukaryota > Metazoa > Chordata > Mammalia > Artiodactyla > Bovidae > Ovis > Ovis aries. The sequence goes on from NC_056057.1 coordinate 97,997,423, forward strand.
GTGGTGTTGGAGAAGACTCTTGAGAGTCCCTTGGACTGCAAGGAGACCCAACCAGTCCATTCTGAAGGAGATCAGCCCTGGGATTTCTTTGGAAGGAATGATGCTAAAGCTGAAACTCCAGTACTTGGGCCACCTCATGTGAAGCATTGACTCATTGGAAAAGACTCTGATGCTGGGAGGGATTGGGGGCAGGAGGAGAAGGGGATGACCGAGGATGAGATGGCTGGATGGCATCACTGACTCGATGGACTTGAGTCTGAGTGAACTCCAGGAGTTGGTGATGGACAGGGAGGCTTGGCATGCTGCTATTCATGGGGTCGCAAAGAGTAGGACATGACTGAGTGACTGAACTGAACTGAACTGATCACTGTAATCCAAAATCACTCCCTGGACGCTGGCCAGCAGAGTTCCAAGATGGGGGGTGAAAAATGACTATGTTCCTGGTTTCTCCATGTCCTGTGTCTTGCTAATAGAAATGAGTTCAGTTTGGAGCCAGATACATAAATCCTTCTCCTTCAAGTTACTCTTTTAGCTCCTAAGGCTGTGGATCTTTGTCTTTAAGAAAATTTCAGGCGAATTAAATTGGAAAAGTACCTATATTACTGAAGCTACCTTTCCATTGGCTCTAAACAGCCCATTTCTCACATGCCTCCCAGATCAGCTGATGCAAGGACTGTTCCTGAATTACACTATGGGATGCCAAGTGGCTAAGAAGAGGAGATTTTGAATTTGCAACTCTGTTAAACCCTTTACACTTTTAAATCTGATATAAGGCTTGATGTATTGGTCTAGCTGTCCTGCTGCTGCTGCTGCTAAGTCTCTTTAGTCGTGTCCGACTCTGCGACCCCATAGATGGCAGTCCACCAGGCTCCCCCATCCCTGGGATTCTCCAGGCAAGAACACTGGAGTGGGTTGCCATTTCCTTCTCCAATGCATGAAAGTGAAAAGTGAAAGTCAAGTTGCTCAGTCATGTCTGACTCTTCACGAGCCCATGAACTGCAGTCTCCCAGGCTCCTCCACCCATGGGATTTTCCAGGCAAGAGTATTGGAGTGGGGCGCCAGTGCCTTCTCTGCTAGCTGCCCTAATAGAGACTAAATACCAGTAGGTTCCACCAGATACATGTTGTCTATTCTTTTCCACATAATAGTCTACAGGTCTTGGGCTGGTCAGCCAGCTCTGCTGTCCAGCATTTTTTCTGGTTCGTTTTACCTTTCTCCTCGGCTACCTTCACCATTGAGCTTCCCTCTCATGGTCTAAGATGGCTGTCCCAGTTACTACCACTTTTCAGACAATAGGAATAGGAGACGGGAGGCACATCCCAGAAACCAGAAGTAGCACATCGCTGCTGCTTAGATCTCATGACCTAAATTTAGTCACGTAGCTGCGGTTAAGCTGCAAGGAACCCTGGGAAAGATAATCTCCAGCTGGGCAGACATGCTTTTATTAAAGGATGGAGAAGGAAGTGCACAACCCAGTATTCTTGCCTAGAGAATCCCATGAATAGAGGAGGCTGGCAGGCTACAGTCCATGGGTGTGCAAAGAACCAGACATGGCTGAGCAATTGACACACTTTATTAAAGGAAGGAGAAAAGAATGAGTCTTAGTGAACAACTGACAGCCTCTTGCTTCTTGGTGTGCTATCTAGCCTTCTTAGGAAGCTTTTCCTCCTACCTCTGCCCCGGTCCACAAGCGCCCATAGTACCCTGCACTGCTGGTACTCAATACATCACTGGTACTCAACACATGATGGAGTACTCATCGTGGTACTGCACTGTGGTACACAACTCATCACTCATGGTACACAACTCATCACTGGTAGTCATCACTGCTGGTACTCAACATATGATGGAGTACCATGTGCCGTGGTACTCAACCCAGTGTGCTGTAAATGGCTACTTACTCTTCTCTGTGTCTCATCAGGCAAAGCTTCATGAAAACAGAGGCTGTGTTCATCTGGTTTACCCTTATATCCCCTGGCCCTGGCACCTAGTGATTAATAAATATTTACTGACTAAATAAACAGATGATTGTGTGATAGGAGAGTAATTATTAAGTTATGGCTGTTCTCTGCCATTCCCTCCCCACTGCCCTCTAGTCTTGCCTACCTTTGCCTGCCTCCTGCTCTCTCCGTCTTCTCCTCAAGGCCAGGCTCCCTCTGGCAAGACCAATGCTTTGAACTTTTGTGATGCACGATTATGAGAAACACAGAAAAGCAGCAGAAGGCTGAGACTGAGAGGACAGTTTTTGAATAACTGTCCTGGCAAGAGCAAAGGGAATAGCAAAGAAAAGTAGATTTAAGGTGTATCACTGTGGGCATCATGGCATTAAGAAATGCAAGAAGGACAGGACAGAATCCATTTGAAGAGTTTTAAAATTTGTTAGACTGTTTCTATGACCCAGACACCGCCTGGTGACTAGACAAGCTGTGGCTCAGAAGGAAATGACTCAGAACACCAGGAAAATGTCAGGGAAGTGTAAATCCCAGAAAGGCTGCTTCACAACAAATTTCTGCCTGCTTTGGATTCTTAGGAAAAATAAACAACTCTGCCAACGATCCAAGTATACGTCAGTGGTTTTCAAACATTTTTCAGGTAGCATCAAGCCTAGAAATGATGATGCTCTCCATATAGCCCCAGAAGATATTTATATTTTTATTCTATTTTATAAATAATAATCTTAGTAGGAGACAATGTTACCTAAGTCATGTATATGAAATATAATATCATATCCAGGCATACACGTCTGAAAAGATTCATTGTTAAATTAAACATTAAAAAGCTCTTTCTGAATTTCCCTGTTAATACCCTTTGCAACTGGCTCATCCTTATTGGTTTCCCTGGTGCTCAGAAGGTAAAGAATCTGCCTCCAATGCAGGAGACCCGGGTTCAATCCCTGGGTGGGGAAGATCCCCTGGGCCAAGGCAAGGCAACCCACTCCACAGTATTCTTGCCTGGAGAATCCCACGGACAGAGGAGCCTTGTGGGCTACAGTCCATGGGGTCTCAAAGAATCAGACATGACTGAGCGACTAACACTTTCACTTTCATCCTTATCACCATTGTCTGTGCTTACCGGTTACATAAGCGATATGAAAAATCAAAGGGAAAGTTTATGGGAGCAAATCTGAAAATGGAGAAAATTCTGTGCATTAATGCTTTCTGTAAATTAGGAGGACATCTCTAGATGGTAAACTCCACAGGGGAAGTGGCAATGACTATCTTATTTGTTGTTCTGTTTCAGTTCCTAGGACAGTGTCTGACATATTCTAGAAATGAAACAAATACATGTGACCAGCTCTTTCATCTTAGCTATGGAACCTCTCACTCCAACTGGAGTCTAATTTGACAACTGCTGGCCAACAGCAACACTCCGTGTCAACAGTGTTCTCTTTTTTCTTGGTAAATGTGTTCAAGATTCCAGGGCCACCCTCACTCCTCCTGGTTCTGAAAAATTGCATGACACACTCAGTGTGTGTGAGATCCTAATCCCAAGAACTCCTGTGATTTGGGGAGCGAAACTGGGACAAGTTGGCCTGCTTCTGAGTAGGATTTGTGAGAGGATTCTTGATTGTTTTATTTTTGTGTCTTTGTTCAAGATCTTAAAACATTATGATAACAATAAAAAGTATAAGTAGCATCGTTATTTATATTTTCAAATCCAACATACTTAGACTTTTTAACTTGTTTTGTCACTTTAGTCATTTCCTTATTTTTATTTGTTTTTAATTACATAATTAGTATATGAATGATGCTTTACAATAATTAAAATCCCAACAATAAAAACCAAAATCCCCTTGGTTACGATCTGAGACCCAGTCTTCTCCTGAGAGGCAGCAACTTTCCCTGGTTTGTACCCTTCCAGATCTTTTCCTCTACTTTTACATATAAATGTATATGTACCTAGAGACATTTATAGTTTTATCTAGTCTAGTCTTTATGTGTATAAATGGTATAATTTATTACTGGCGCTCTATGACTTACTTTTTCTTTTGGAATATGTCTTAAAGCCCTTTCCATGTTCATCTGTATAAATCTACCTTATATTTTTAAGCATTCATAGTATTCCATAACACCTGATAGCTCAGCTGGTAAAGAATCCATCTGCAATGCAGGAGACCCTGGTTCGATTCTGGGTTGGGAAGATCCCCTGGAGAAGGAATAGGCTACTGACTCCAGTATTCTTAGGCTTCCCTGGTGGCTCAGCTGGTAAAGAACCCACCTGCAATATGGGAGACTTGGGTTCAATCCCTGGGTTGGGAAGATCCACTGGAAAAGGGAACAGCTACCCACTCCAGTATTCTGACCTGGAGAATTCCATACACTGTATAGTCCACGGGGTCACAAAGAGTCGGACACAACTGAGTGACTTTCACTTTGCCTTCATTCTCAACATGCTATATAGTTTACTCACCTGGCCCCTACTACTTGCTATGTACATGGTTTTTAATTTTTTGGTTTATGTACATCACGAACAACCAGCATCTTATTCATGCTTCACTATACACTTATGAGAATTCTACTTTAGGGAAAACAGTGAGAAATCAAACTGCTGGGTCAAAGGGTATGAACACTGAGATTTTCACAGACACTGACAAATAACTCTTCAAAGCGGTTGCACCAGTGTATTCTCCCACAAGTACTGTATGAGAGAATCAGCTTCTGTAAACCTCTGTCATCACCATCACACTTTCAAATGATTGCTGGCCAGATGAGTGAAAATAATTTCCCATTGTTGTTTTATTTCACCCTGTAGTGGTTTGAATGTGGAAGGTCAATGACGTTGCTATCATCTAAGACAGGTTTTCCTCATTGTGCTGTATTCCTTGCCCCCAATAAACAAAGACATAACCTCAGCAGATGGTCATGGCAAGGACTGCTAGCTGTCCACCAAATCTCCTCTTTTGGACACACAGGGAAACTACTGCTTTGCAGTTAGGTAGAGCTTTATTACTGGATTTTAGCCATGAAAACGTAAGTGGAGGGATATGTACCACTTCCCATACTGACCTATAAAAACTTTCCACCCACTATCTTTCAGGCTCTTTTCCCCTCCACTGGCTGGATGCAAATAAGCCTGGTGAGCCTAGAAGTCTCATTTTCAAGATGGCAGAGCCATAGCAAGAAAGGTGCCTGGGTCCTTAAATAACTGCTTAGAGAAGAGGCACCTATCAATCCAAGCCTGTTTTGATTTAGTGTGAATAAGAACACATTTCTAGCATGTTTGAGCATTGAGGGGGAGGGGAGAGGTTATCACAGCAGCCATCCGTATGCTAATATAATATAATGAGAACTAACTCATTAAAATGATCGTGGATGCTAAAAATCAAGGAACAGTTTCCTAGGTTTTGGAGACAATTTCCCAGGGCAGAATATTCCATTTTAGGAAATCTCTAAATAATGAGGAGCTAGCTGAAGGCAAAACAAACAAACAAAACAGTCTGAAATATTGCACAGTTTGGCTACCAAAAGGATTTTGTCCATGTTCTGGTTCCCACTGTGGCCTGAATTTCCCACTGGGGAAGCTGGCTGTTGGTCAGCACTTGGCCTGGGGGATTCTGTTCTGTTAAAATGTCCTGTCAGCTCTCAAGGTCAATCATCGCAGAGAGCCTAGACACTGCAGAAGCATTTCATCCAAGGTCAAAGATGACTCAGAATGTCATTTGCTGTTAGAATGCTGCCCGTGAGCTCAGGGCTGGGGGTGAAGCCACCACTTGATCACCAGGTTACCTACTGAGGATGCCTGTCTGCAGAGAAGAGAAACTGCCATAGGGAAGTCAGACCCAGCGTTTCATGTGAAGCACGGCAGTCCCAGCAGGGTAACTGTCCAGGCTGCTGTCCTGTGATAGCCACCCCACCCCTCCAGGTGACTTGTCACCCTCCCAGTCCCTTCCCTATTCTATATGAGTATTCAGATTAAAACCATCATTTCCTGGTTCCATCCCAATAATGGCAACCAGCCATCGCTACCTCTGGCTACCACTGGGAAGAGAAGAAAGAGACTTTGAAAAAGGCTCACCCATGAGTCAGATGTAAAAGTTAGAAAAGATCAAGGAGCCAGGCTGTCCAGTTCCTCCCACCAAAAGAGCAATCTTCACACCATGATACAAAGGAGGAAAAGAGGAGCAAGCTAGCTGAAGGCAGGGAGCGGGGCTCGGAGTCCCTCCTGCTTCCTCCACCCCTCACCCATGTGATTTCTCCCTGGGACCCTTGGGCTCCCAGAGCACAGTGTGAAAAGCTTCTCTCTGAAGGTCTTTCCAGATGGCCTACCCATCGAAAGGTCTAGTAAGGAAGCAAGCCCAAGAGTGTGCAGCAGCACACCCAAAGGTGCCAGGCCAGCCTTTCTGGATGTGGGGACGCCCACACTGCGCCACAAGTACGTGAAACTGGAGACTTCATAGCTTTCAGCCCATTGTATTCCCAGAACCTGACTTAGCATCAGACACACAGCAGGCACTTAATATCCAGAGAATGAGAGAAAAAAGGAAGCCAGGTCTTCGCATTGCAATCAGCAACACTTACAGCATATTGGCCGCACAGCAATTTACAGTTTACAAAGCACTTTCCCTTATACTGTCTCATCCAATCCTCAGAACCCACTGTGATGCAATCAAGACTGATTCTCATTCTTTCCATAAAAATTGAATTTCAGAGAAGTCAGGGGACATGCTGAAGGTCACACAGCTCGTCAAGGGCAGCTACAGGATTAGAAGCACATCTTCAGGCTCCAAGTGTCGATGCTCCCTCTATTTCCCTCACTACTGAGGTTCTGAGATGTGCCCACCATAGGGGCAGTAACCATTGGTGGTGATGGTGGTGGCGTATTCATTACAATCACAGCATATCCAACATCTAGAGAGATTCTAGTCCCCGACTGTAAGCAAAAGCTGCTAATTAGCTTACATGGCTGTAGCTTCTGTCTCTACACTGAAAAGGTCAATCCCTGCTCCACAAGCACAGATCACAGACCCCACATCCAATAGTCATCCTAAATGTTCATACCAGGCATCTCCAGGGGTTTGAAGAACATGGAATGCAGAGTTGCTTTCATTACCTGGAAACCAATTCAAATTCCAAGCCCTACTTCACACAGGAAGTTACATCTGAGAGTTAATCAATCTTGATAAAGGAAGCATGAGTCTAGAAACTACAATTCCTATATTCTAGTACAAGTCATGAACTTGGTCCATAAAACTCACAGGTTGCTGATTTGGTGTTTAGTGACAAAGATGAAATACCAGCCCAGGAAATTGTTGAGGGCTACGCTACAGAGGCTATCCATAGCTTGTCCACTACTCTTAGAATCACCTTCACCATAAACCTTGAGAAATTCACCTCCATCAAGATCAGTCCATGAGCAAGCATGAACAATAAGCATGCATACAGGGGGTCCAAGAGACCTAAGCCAGGGAACTTTCTTCTACTTCTAGGTCACTGTTAACTCCTTCCCATGGACGGCCAATGCTATGAACGCCTTTCCAACTGCAAAACCAGAGTCTTGACCATAAAGCAGTTTTTTGGCCTTCAAGATCTTTCCTTCTTTTGTTCTTCAAGTTCCCTCTGTACTGACCTTTTCCATCTCAAAGGTGAGGGCTAGGCAGTTTGCAAGAACCTAAACCTCCTGGTGGGGTGCAGACCAATGATTGAGGCCCAGGAGAGATTGAAGAGTACTCAACTGAGTTTCCCTGGGTTGAAGGTTGTACGGCCACATAATAAAAGACTTCCCCTTCCTCTTCCCTGGCATCCCAGCATGTGACTAAAGCTTGAAGAAGCAGAGTTATGGTGATCAGGGAATCCAATTCTACCTTTCCTATTTTTGCGGCCCTAAAAATATCACTCCCCTGTCTTGCTCATGTACATAATCTGAGCTCATTTTCAACAAAATTGGCTAATTCTGCCATATCTTAAATGGATCTTCCTGCCCTCTCTGGACACCATCTTTTCACACCACTCACATGGACCCTGCAGAGCATTGGGTCTACTCAAGCACCAGAGAGACCACCATGAAAGGTGAGAACAAGGTGGGAGGCAGACTGGGGTGTATGGAGTCCTAGACCCGAGACCCCTTGGCTGCTCATCAATCAGTTGCATTTGGTATGTGGGTCCAGCCCTATGCTGGATGCTGTGGGGTAGACAGTAGTTAAATAATTTGTGATAACTAGCAACAAAAAGTTTGAGCGCTCATTGAGGTGGCCAGACACAAAGAGACAATCATAGGAACAGTACATTTGATCAACAGCAAATATCTCCATGTGTTGCACTCTCAACACTAGGATCTGCCCTAGGTACTGGGATACAGAAGAAAAAAAAAAAATCCCTGATTTCATGGAGTTGAACTTCTAGTAGGAAGTATATTGGGTTAGCCATGAATTTCACTCAGCTGTTTCTGGAACATCTTACAGAAAATCCCAAACAAACTTATTGGCCAATACAATAATTCAAGGTTTGGTTGTGAAGGTCAGAAAACAAAAGTCATCTGTAACTAAGAGAAGAGATCTGGGTGAGCTGAGGTAGAAGCTTCTAGGGGGCCTTCTCCCCCTACAGGCCTTTCTAATCATCTTATCCCAAACCGAATGTATCATATTTTCTCTTATATAAGAGGCCCTCTCTGTGTGAATCCAGCCAGCATCACCATCCATCCAGCAAGAAACCTGGAGGTATACCAGATGGTCCTAACTCACTTTCCTTTCTTTTCACTCACTACAGCCAATTTCTCAGCATGTCATTAGGCTTTATCTCCTAATTACCTCTGAAATCTGTTCCCTCCTCCATATTCCCCCTGCCATAACCTAGCTGAACCTTCATCATTGCCTGTCTTCTGTAGAAACATAAGTAGTGGAGATGGTCATGCACAGTTCAGGTTCTCCTTCCATAAAAGCCTTGTGGCCCCAGCTCTGGGGATGCTGCTGGTGCCCAACCCTTAGGAAGTGCTTCAGCTGCAGAGACCTGTCTTACTCCAGGCTCATCTATCTCAGCCCAACTCAGGAGAACTCCAAAGAGCTATTGTAGCTCCAGAGCTCCCTGCGGGGTCAGCTGTTGTTGGACCAGCATCATAGAAAGACATTTTCCTCTGCCCATTCCTGTTTCCGCCCCCTCCCTTCCACAGGTGCTGACCGCTAGGATCCTCCTCAACAATTAGCCTGCAGGCTGGAAGACAACACATGATGCTCAGATAACTGCAGTGCCTCCTGACTTCCTTCTCTGCTTCCACTTAATCCTTCACCAGTCTCATCTCCAAATATCTACAAAAGTGATATTTCTGACTTTCTAACAGAGTTAGCTTAAATTTTATCAAAGAACTATAAAGTTTACAAAATGCTACTCAAGGGTTATACAACAGAATGATATCTCCTTTCTTCATCCATCACCATCACCGTCTGGCATTTACTTTTAAATTCTAAATAACCTGAATACGCTCCTGTTTGTTGATGATTTTAACTTTTAGATGCTTATTGACTTGCTACCATAGAAGATGAGGGTTCAGATCTTTTACACACATGCATACTTTTCCTCTCTTCATTCTCCCAATATTGTTACATCACAATCTTCATTGTTTTCCTTGTTTTTACTCTATAATATTCATAGCTGACCAATGTAATATATGATTACATTTCTATTTCTGTCCAGGTTTTTTGCTTTTCCTCCAATAAGTAATTGCCATGTTTTCCGATGTGCTTAATTTTTACGTATTCCTCACTAATTTCTTTCCAAACCCTTTACCAGAATATCTCTTTTTGATATGTTTAAACGCATTTGGTAATCTATCCATTTCATACTTTTCTTCTAAATTTCCCTCTTAAAACTCTTTCCTCTTTTTCTAACACCATCAGAAGATCCCTAATCCTGCTCAGTTATTCTCATCCTTATGGAATATAGGCTTCCCTGGTGGCTCAGCTAGTAAAGAATCCTCTTGCAATGCCGAAGACTGGGGTCCAATCCCTGGGTTGGAAAGATCCCCTGGAGAAGGGAACAGCGACCCACTCCAGTATTCTGGCTTTGAGAATTCCATGAGTATAGTCCATGGGGTTGCAAAGAATTGAACAAGGATGAGTGACCTTCACTTTCACTTGTGGAATCCATTTTATAGCAGCTTCCTGACCAAGGGTACACGTGGGTTAATTTTATAAGGCAGGCATTTCTAAAAATGTATTCTATCTTATATTTGTCAGGGTTCTCCAGAGGAATATAACCAATAGGATTGATAGATCGATAGATAGATATAGTGGCAGTCTGACTCACATGATTGTGGAGGCTAAGAAATCTCACGATCTGCTATCTGCAAGCTGAAGATCCAGGGAAGCCAGAGGTGTACTTCTAGTCAACTCTGAAAGCCCAAGATCCAGGAAGGCTGGTGTCTGAGAGCAGCAATAGATAGCTGTCCACACTCAGGAAAGAGAGCAAAGCCATCCCTCCTTGACTTCCTTCACTGACTGAGATGACGTCCCCTGGCACTGGTGAGGGCAATGTTCTTTACTCAGTCTGCAGATTCAAATCCTAATCTCTTCTGAAAACACCCTCACATATACTCCCAGAAATAATGCTTTACCAGCTATCCAGGCACCCTTAGCTCAGTCAAGTTGTCACTAAAATTAACCACCACATATTCTCATACTAGAGGTAGTTTGGCTAGGTATAGAAGTATTGTTTCTAAACAATTTTCCTCAGAAGCCTAAAGTCAGGGTTCAGTGGTCTTCTAATTGCTGATGAGAAGATGCCACACTGCTCTTTCATATTCTCTTCTCTCTCCCTCCCTCTTCCATTACTCTCTGTCTCTCTCAGCTTTAGGCTGTTTTTTACAGCATTTTGAAAATTCATGATGTGCCTCAGTGCACCTTAGCTCAGAGCTCTCATAGCAAAATAACACAGACTGAGGAGCTTAAACAATAGAAATATATTTTCCCACAGTTCTGAGGGATAGAAGTCCCAGGTCGTGACTCCTGGTGAAACCTCACTTCTGGCTTGCACATGGCTGCCTTCTCATTGTGGCTCCACAGTTTTTCTTCTGGATGCCTGAGGGTGTTCAGGATGGAAAAGGGGGGATAGGAACAGGAACTCTCTGGTGTGAGGGAGTAGAAATAAGTGCAAGTGTTTCACCCATAAGTGTACTGTCCATTCCTTGAAAGTGACATTTCTAAACTGCAACCTTTGCCATATGATCCAGCAATCCCACACCTGGGCACACATCTAGAGAAAACTCTAATTCAAAAAGCTACATTCACCCCTATGTTTAGCACTTCATGGTAGCAACCTAAATGTCCATCAACAGATGAATGGATTAAAAAGATGTGGTGTGTGTATATATATATATATATATGTAATGGAATACTACTCAGCTATAAAAAAGAATGAAATAATGCCATTGGCAACAACATGGATAGACCTTGAGATTATCATACTAAGTGAAGTCAGAAAGAGAAAGACAAGTACCATATGATATCACTTATATGTGAAATCTAAAATATGACACAGATGAATTTATTTACAAAGCAGAAACAGACTCAAAGACATAGAAAACAAATTTATGGTTGCCAAAGAGAAAGGAGGGTGGGGAGGGATAAATTAAGAATTTGGGATTGGCAGGTATAAATGACTGTATATAAAATACAGAAACAACATCTTATTGTATACAACAGGAAACTATAGTAGATATTCTATAATAAATCATAATGAAAAGAATATATATATATGGAATATATATGTATATGTATATAAAACTGAATCACTTTGCTGTATAAACTAACACAACACTGTAAACCAACTATACTTCAATAAAAAACACAGTTAAATAAATAAGCTGCAAGCTTTATTATGACTCTTCCCTAACTAAAACCCTTCCATTTCTCCCCATGATATTCAGAAGAGACTTTGAAACTTTTCAGTCAATACGCTCATAGTGGCAGAAGAGAATTAAACATGTGTACTCCCCAGTTTCTGGGATGTAGTCCAAAGAAGTCAGCCACTTGTGTGCAATTTCTTTGAAATCTGAAGTTTTTTTTAATAAATGCAAATTTTGCCCCTATTCCATAATAGATCTGTTTGTTTTAATATAAGAATATTATTTTAAATTATTGGCATTTAAATGGCTTTCTTTTCCCCCAATCTTTCAAGTAAAACTGATGCTTTGGAAAGACATCATGTTTATCTCATGGCTTTGTGTATCCATGAGACATAGATTTCAATTTCAGAGGCCCAGCCTTTATTCGTATTGTGTCCCCAAAACCCAACACAGATTCAGGCTGTAAGAAGATACTTGACAAGTGTTTGATGAATGAACTGAACTGAATGGTCTTGATGGAAGACTATCATTTGGATGGGGAGTGGGGAGGAGCGGGGAGCATTGCAAGAAGACCATTTAGCCAAGCCAAGTTCTACAGAGAGGAGTGAACACAGTCTAGTGAGTATGCTCTGGATGGTACCCCAGGCCACGAGCTTTTCCAGATGTTCTTATATCTGAGATTTTGCCTGAGATCCCAAGAGAGCTGTGTCCCTGGATGGGCCTTGTTAATGAAGTGTCTTTATTATGACGTATAACTACATAGAAACTCTCCCTGCCCCAGGCTCTCAGCTGCTCCTCACTCACCCCTCCTCACAGCTCCTGGCAAGACGAAATCTATGCTATATGGCTGAGCCAGTGCTAGAATCTATATTTTCAGAAGCAGGGATGGTCTTCCATGGAGGGGCATGGTCAGACCTTTCAACTTTAAGCATGACAGGGATAGTCCCTCAACTTAAGCAATCTCCCAGGAAGTCAGAAATCCTTCCCCTGAATCACTGTCCTCTCACTACACAAAGGGCCCTGGGAAGGGTACCATGGGAGGGGGCACCATGGGAGGAGTGCCCTGGGGAGTCTGTAATGTCCTAGAATGACTGGTATACAAGGAGCTTCCTATCTTCTTCCTATCTTGGAGAAGGAAATGGCAACCCACTCCAGTATTCTTGCCTGGAAAACCCCATGGACGGAGGAGCCTGGTGGGCTACAGTGCATGGAGTCACAAAGACTCAGACATGACTGAGCCACTAACACTTTCCTATCTTCTAGGAGTAACAAGAGACCTTAGAGGCCACGGAGGGGGCAGGAATTCCACCTGGAGTTAATATAGATGTTTTCACCTTCACAATACAGTCAAAAGGCAGGTTTAAGTTGGCCCCATGATTTTATTTTTTAATTTTATATTTAATGGTATTTTGATATATAAAGTGAGTGAAAGTAGTTCAGTCGTGCTGACTCTTTGCAAACCCATGGACTATTCAGTCCATGGAATTCTCCAGGCCAGAATACTGGAGTGGGTAGCCTTTCTCTTCTGCAGGGGATCTTCCCAACCCAGGGACTGAACCCAGGGATTGAACTCCCGTATTGCAGGCGGATTCTTTTACCAGCTGAGCCACAAGGAAAGCCCAAGAATATTGGAGTGGGTCAGTTCAGTTCAGTCACTCAGTCATGTCCGACTCTTTGCGACACCATGAATAGCAGCATGCCAGGCCTCCCTGTCCATCACCATCTCCCAGAGTCCACTCAAACTCACATCCATCGAGTCGGTGATGCAATCCAGCCATCTCAACCTCTGTTGTCCCCTTCTCCTCCTGCCCCCAATCCCTCCCAGCATCAGAGTCTTTTCCAATGAGTCAACTCTTGGCATGAGGTGGCCTAAGTACTGGAGTTTCAGCTTCAGCATCATTCCTTCCAAAAAACACCCAGGACTGATCTCCTTTAGAATGGACTGGTTGGATCTCCTTGCAGTCCAAGGGACTCTCAAGAGTCTTCTCCAACACCACAGTTCAAAAGTATCAATTCTTCGGCACTCAGCTTTCTTCACAGTCCAACTCTCACATCTATACATGACCACTGGAAAAACCATAGCCTTGACTAGACGGACCTTTGCTGGCAAAGTAATGTCTCTGCTTTTGAATATGTTGTCTAGGTTGGTCATAACTTTTCTTCCAAGGAGTAAGCATCTTTTAATTTCATGGCTGCAATCACCATCTGCAGTGATTTGGGAGCCCCCCAAAAATAAAGTCTGACACTGTTTCCACTGTTTCCCCATCTATTTCCCATGAAGTGATGGGACCAGATGCCATGATCTTCGTTTTCTGAATGTTGAGCTTTAAGCCAACTTTTTCACTCTCCTCTTTCACTTTCATCAAGAGGCTTTTTAGTTCCTCTTCACTTTCTGCCATAAGGGTGGTGTCATCTGCATGTCTGAGGTTACTGATATTTCTCCCGGCAATCTTGATTCCAGCTTGTGCTTCTTCCAGCCCAGCGTTTCTCATGATGTACTCTGCATATAAGTTAAATAAGCAGGGTGACAATATACATGTACTCCTTTTTCTATTTGGAACCAGTCTGTTGTTCCATGTCCAGTTCTAACTGTTGCTTCCTGACCTGCATGTCAGTTTCTTAAGAGGCAGGTCAGGTGGTCTGGTATTCCCATCTCTTTCAGAATTTTCCACAGTTGATTGTGATCCACACAGTCAAAGGCTTTGGCATAGTCAATAAAGCAGAAATAGATGTTTTTCTGGAACTCTCTTGCTTTTTCCATGATCCAGCGGATGTTGGCGATTTGACCTCTGGTTCCTCTGCCTTTTCTAAAACCAGCTTGAACATCTGGAAGTTCATGGTTCACATATTGCTGAAGCCTGGCTTGGAGAATTTTGAGCATTACTTTACTAGCATGTGAGATGAGTGTAATTGTGCGGTAGTTTGAGCATTCTTTGGCATTGCCTTTCTTTGGGATTGGAATGAAAAGGGACCTTTTTCAGTCCTGTGGCCACTGCTGAGTTTTCCAAATTTGCTGGCATATTGAGTGCAGCACTTTCACAGCATCATCTTTCAGGATTTGAAATAGCTCAACTGGAATTCCATCACCTCCACTAGCTTTGTTCGTAGTGATGCTTTCTAAGGCCCACTTGACTTCACATTCCAGGATGTCTGGCTCTAGGTGAGTGATCATACCATTGTGATTATCTTGGTAATGAAGATCTTTTTTGTACAGTTTTCTGTGTATTCTTGCCAACTCTTCTTAATATCTCCTGCTTCTATTAGGTCCATACCATTTCTGTCCTTTTTCGAGCCCATCTTTGCATAAAATATTCCCTTGGTATCTCTAATTTTCTTGAAGAGATCTCTAGTCTTTCCTGTTCTGTTCTTTTCCTCTATTTCTTTGCATTGATCGCTGAGGAAGGCTTTCTTATCTCTTCTTGCTATTCTTTGGAACTTTGCATTCAGATGCTTATATCTTTTCCTTTTTGGAGTGGGTAGCCTATCACTTCTCCAGCAGATCTTTCCAACCCAGGAATCAAACCAGGGTCTCCTTCATTGCAGGCAGATTCTTTACCAACCGAGCTATGAGGAAGCCCATAGCTTTGAGGGAAGCTATGAGGGCTTCCCTGTTTGCTCAGATGGTAAAGTGTCTGTCTGCAATGTAGAAGACCTGAGTTTGATCCGTGGGTCAGGAAGATCCCCTGGAGAAGGAAATGGCAACCCACTCCAGTACTCTTGCCTGGAAAATTCTACGGATGGAGGAGCCTGGTAGGCTACAGTCCATGGGATTGCAAAGAGTCAGACATGACTGAGCAACTTCACTCATTCACTCAGTATTTTGATATTGTGTCATACACGCACATGGTAAAAAATCAAATAAAATGAAAAATAACAACAATGGAAAGTAACACTCCCATGTTTGCATCTCCCAGATCCCTCCTTTTTCACCAGAGGCAGACAGTAATACAAGTTTCTTGGGAATCCTTCCAGAGATAGTTTTTGCATTGACAGGAACATATGTTTATATATTTTCCCATAAAAGACAAAAAGAACAGTTAGCACAGTTGTCATCTTCTTCTTATCCTTTGTTTCCTTTCCTTTTCTTTTTTAACTTAATTATCTTGAAGACTGTTTCATATAGCCATGTAGATATGCCTCGTTATTGTCAAGTTGCATGATTTCATTCCACATACAGTGAAGTAGCTCAGTCGTGTCTGACTCTTTGCAATCCCACGGACTGTAGCCTACCAGGAATCTCCATCCATGGGATTTTCCAGGCAAGAGTACTGGAATGAGTTGCCATTTCCTTCTCCAGGGAATCTTCCCAACCCAGGGATCTAACCCAGGTCTCCAACATTGCAGGCAGATTCTTTACCATCTGAGCTACCAGGGAAGCCCAAGAATACTAGACTAGAGTGGGTAGCCTATCCCTTCTCCAGGGGATCTTCCCAACCTAGGAATCGAACCCAGGTCTCCTGCATTGCAGGTGGATTCTTTACCAGCTGAGTTACCAGGGAAGCCCACTTGTTCATATATCTTTAAGCACAAGTGTAAATTTGTCTATAGAATAATTTCCAAGAAATGAACTGCTAGGTGAAATGGGAAGAAAATGGTTTGGATCGATGTTGCCAAAAACTGTCTTTCAGAGATGCTTTTCTGTTGACCCCATAACTTTGTGCACTCAGCGACTCAGTCATGTCCAGCTCTTTGAGACCCCATGGACTGTAGCCCACCAGGTTCCTCTGCTCCATGGAATACTGGAGTGGGTTGCCATTTCCTACTCTGGTGGATCTTCCTGACCCAAGGATTGAACCCGCATCTCTAACAACTCCTGAGCATCCTCCTGCCTTTGTCTCCTTTCCTTCTCTTACTTTTTGCCTCTTCCTTTCATTAAAGCCCTAAATGGTAAAGAAGTATGAGAGAGATTGGATTAACCAGCTGGGGGAAAACATTCCAAGTCTCCTGTGTAGAATGTTTGGAATTAAAGCTCTTCATGGACAAGGAAATCATATCTTTAATGAAAATATTCAGAAGTAATAAACAGAGAACATAAAAACTCATTACAACCCCACCAGGTAGGTACTATATGACTCCTATTTCACAGATTAGGAACTTAAAGCCCAGAGGTCACATAACTAATACATGTGGGAGCCTTGTGAGAGCCAAGACTGTCTGATTCCAGAGTGAGGTGTGTAGGGGAGGAAAAATACCTTTCTATCCTCTGCCTATCTTAGGACCATGGCTGGGTCTCTGTAACAGATGAACAAGAGAAAACATAAATTTATTTCATATAAATATTACATGGCATGAGAAACTTCCTAAGGAAATAAAGACCCAAAGAAGTGGTTAAGCCTGCGTGTCTGCATGCTAGGTTTGGTGAAGAGACAAAAGTCATGGGGAAAATGTGATAGAACAAAGGGCATGAGCTGAGGGTAGGAAGCTGGGTGGAAGCTTAGCAGGGCCTGCTCATTCGGGTTCTTCTCAGCACCCCTCCATCTTTGGTGATAAGGATGCTCCTTCTCCTCCATATAGAGAGAGGGCACCTCTCACACGAGGGCCTACAACTCACTTCAGGACAGGTCAAAGATTTCTTCCTGCCCCTGTGAGCTCTCAAATTCCTACAGCCTGAAATGTTCACTGTGCCAAGGGGCCTTCTTGGGGGTGGCCTGTCCTGAGCCCCTTCAGGCTCTTACCCACTGTACCAGCTCCTAAAGTAGCAATGTAGCCTCTCTCTCCCTGGCTCCCAGACTCTGACTTGTCACATGCCAAGAAAATTTCAAAATAATTTGGGGGAGGGTAGATCGACACAGGATTGCCAACTTTACATTTTGCCAAATAAGCACATTAAAAATAAATCCTATTATCACCATCATTTCATTTTTAAATGACTTGTTAACACCACAAAATGGGAAGAACATAATCACAGGATAAGAGCAGAAATCTCAACCAAAGAAAACTAGACTTATGAAAAATGCTACATGCCTTTTGCGTCTCCATTTTTCCTGAAGACCAGTGAAAGCTCCCAGCGACCTCAGTGAGCCCTCTACAGCACTTGGAGCCAGCGCTCAGCTCACTGGAATGCCTGTGTCTCGGGAAGCAGGGTCAAGCGTCCTGGTTCACTTGCTGTGGAACCTTGATGGGGGACACATACCCTCAGCTTCAAGCCTGGGAACATTCCCGGATGAGAAGACTACGCTGGTCCATTTTGAGGCTCCCTCCATCCTAACCAGACTTTCCATGCTCCCTTGAAGCCCAGATACTCCTGGACCAAGAAAATCAGCATGAGGGGAGGTGGGCAAGGAGATGAAGATCGAGGAGCAAAATCAGCACAGCCAGTGTTCTCAGTAGGCTACAGAGAGCAAAGGTCGCCAAGTGAAATGAGGCAGATAATTGCCCCCCGACGGAGCAGGACAAATACGATTTGCTCAAGGTAGCTGACAAACGGTGGGCCTTGATCCCACTGTTTCTTTCTTTTTTTTTTTCTTAATAGATCATCTGATTTTAATGTAACAGAATGTAAAAAGCTTACCGGTATATGTTTTAGCTCCTAAAATTTTTGTAAAGAATTACCAAAAACTTGATGGCTTAAAATAGCATAAAGCTATTATTTCAGAATTTTAAGAGGCCATAAATCCAAAACCAAGATATTGGTAGGGTGGTGTTTTACTTCGAGACTTTAGGGGAGGATAACTTTATGCCATTTTTTAAAATTTTATTTACTTTTAATTGAAGGATAGTTATAATATTGTGTTGGTTTCTGCCATACATCAACGTGGATCAGCCATAGGTATGCATATGTCCCCTCCCTCTTGAGCCTCCCTCCCACCTCCCACCCCATCTCACCCCTCTAGGTTGTCACAGAGCCCTGGTTTGAGTTCCCGGAGTCATACAACAAATTCCCACTGGCCCTCTATGTTGGCATGTATGTTTGCATGCTCCTCTCTTTATTCATCCCACCCTCTCGTTCCCACCCCTCCCTGTGTCCACAGTCTGTTCTGTGTCTGCATCTCCACTGCTGCCCTGCAAACAGGGTGCCTCAGTACCATCTTTCTAGATTCCATGTATACGCATTCATATACGATATTTGTTTTTCTCTTTCTGACGTAACTTCACTCTGTACAATAGCCTTCCTCCATTTGGGAAAGCCATCAGCAAGGATTCACTCCATAACTGAAGCGTTCAAGGTGAGGCTCCAGTCCTGATGATGTCACCCTGTTAGGGGAAGCACGCTGATTGAAACCACCCACCCTGGCCAGGCACCATAGTAACCATTTGCATGAGTTGTTTTATGACAGGAGATCCCAATAAGGAATATGGAACTGATAAGCCACCACCAACCGAAGAGTTCAGGAAAGGTCTAATGGAGACACCACGTGTCCATCCACTTCCCAGAATCCCTCTTGCTAGCATCCATCTTGGCTAAGCGATGTGTGCACCACCAGGAAAGACTCTGAATTAGAATGATTGGCCAAAGACCACCTGGAAACTAATCCCATCACCATAAAACCCGAGACTGAGCCACGCAGCAGAGCAGTTCTCCTGGGTTCCCTTACCCTACTGCTCTCCACCTGCGTGCCCTTTCCCAATAAAATCTCTTGCTTTGTCAGCACATGTGTCTCCTCAGACAATTCATTTCCAAGTGTTAGACAAGAGCCCAGTTTTGGGCCCTGGAAGGGGTACCTCTTCCTGCAACAACGCCAGGAGTATCTTTCACGTTTCCCCAGAGGCTTCCCTGGCTCAAGTTCATCATTACTTGTGTCAACCATGGCAACCGCCATGGAATGCAACTCTGCCAGGAGGCTGGCGGCAGGAGGGGGGGGGGGCTCCAAGTCTCCCCTGGGAGCATCCTGTTCACCAGAACTCAGGAGGCAGAGAGCCCCAGTGAGCAAAGGAGGGGCCGAGGAGGAGCAGCCACCATCTCTGCGACCAGGATGGAAAACAAAGGCAGCAACTCTGGCTCAGAGCCTTGGCTCTAAGGCCCAGGTTGGCTCGGCTTTGGACAAGAACTCCGGACAAGCTGGAGCTTCAAAGCCAGAAACCTGGGGAGCTCTTCTGAGAGGTTCCCCTGGAGCAGTAAGCTGAGAGGCTACTGGGGGTGCAGGGACCTGGGAACTGGGGGACCCCGAGAAATGGGGACAGGGTAGAGGAAAGAAAGGGCCCTCTTGAAGTCAAGGAGAGGAGCTGAGGTGCTGACAGCCTGGACTCCTGGTTCCACAGATTGGGAAAGGTCCCTCTGGAGTCCAGGGTTTGAGGTGTGGAACCTCTGGGGAACGACATTTCCAGAGATGTGTGAGCTTCAGAGACTCTCGCAAGCAATTGCACCCCAGGGGAGACAGAGCTTCGCAGCCAGTGGCTATTGTCCACCATGCTTGCTTCCATCCCACGGTCACTGTACAAAGGTCCAAGTGCCCTGGGGCACTTGGGGTCGAAAGCAAGGCTCTTACAGCCCAGGGAACAGCAACAGCAGCTGCCAAGATCCTGCCCTGCCTGCTGCTCTCCTGGGTGACTTCAAGCCTGGGAGGGTCAGAGTGTCCCCACCTACCACCCACATCCACCCTCAATGCACTCCAATGAGGCGGCCTTCTTTGAGCAGCAAAAAGACTTCTCAGCCTGGCAGCTTCCTGTGACTCATTCTCTTCCTAAAATCCAACTGACCTTGGGCAGTTGAATCATTCTGGTCTACCAGTGGGGGGTGGGGTGCGGGGGGGAGGCGGGCAGCACCTCCAGCCAGCCTCACCTCTGCTCTTTTGAAGGTTGCAAAAAACCATAGCTAGCTGAACCCAAAGGATGGAGCTGGTGGTGAGGTGGGAAGAATTCTGCTCCACCCAACAGCCCCATCACAGGCATCCACCCTCCCAGGAAGCAGTGGCCTCCAGCCTTCTCGGTATCCTCTGATGCACAAATTTTCCTTGTTGAAATGCCAGGAATGATGGGATGAGTGAGAGAGAGCAGGAGATGGATGGTTGGACAAGTCCATGCCCTGGAGCCGTGCGATCATCCTCTTGGCTCTCAGCTCCCCTGTCTTCTCTCCCTCCCTCCCGCCTCTTTCCTCGCTGCTCTCAGCTCATGGCCACAATCTGTATGCACAATCCTCCCTCAGCCCGCGGGTGTGTAAAAAGGATGAATTGCCTCCTTGATCTCACCTGAGATGGCCCCTGCCCAAGCACCCTCACCTGCTGGGTACATAATTGAAGTGTGGTCTCCCAGTCTGCAGCTGTCACGGAGGAATTGACAAAGAGACATGAACAGGGCCCCAGTGCAAAGCATGCTCTCCTCGGTGCCTTGAGCGCAGGAGAATGCAATTTTCCACACCGTGCACAAGGGGAAGGCCACAGAAAGTTCTGAGGCCCTGGAAGTGCCCCTTATCTGGGAAGAGAAATGAGCACAGATGCCTCCAGACCTGCTTTCAGCTGCCTCTCACCCTCCACTCCTGCTCCTGCTTAAGAAGATCCTGGAAGGCTGACAGAGGCCAGGCTTGTCTTCCAAGTCTGTGAGAAACTCTCAGCAGAATTAGCACTGGCTTGGCCTGGCCCTCATTCTTCCTAACCCTGCTCTGTGGTACTTATTAAGCAAATACACAGAAATAGAAAAGGACTCCCCAGAATCATGAGTGCTGGGCCTTCCCTCCCTTCCTCGTCTCTGCCTTCCCTTCTCCTATAGGCTGAGTACTGGGGTTCCCCTCTCCCCGCCGCCACCCAGATCTGGAGCCAATCCCAGCCAAGACAGGAAGCTTGCAGTGACTCCGCTGCCTTTCTCTCCCTCTGTTTTCCACCTTAGTCTCTGCTAAATCCAAAACTGGATACTAAGCAGGGGTTCCCCCGGCCTCCTTTGGGCTTGGCATCTGCCTATAGCCCCAGAGGCCAGCTGGCCTCCATCATCTTCCACAGAAGTGCTGCCTGAGTGCTGGTCCCAAACTAGGCAGGCTGCATCTCGGTTCCCCCATATCTGGCCCTTGATCCAGGGGAGCTCTCATGCCAGGCAGTCCTGCCCTCTGCCTTCTTGCCTGCCCCATGGTGTCACAAGCAGATCACACTCATCATGGCAAGTCTAAGCCCAGGACAGTTGAAGACTAAATAGACAATCTGGGTAGTTCAATTCAGTTCAGTCGCTCAGTCGTATCTGACTCTTTGTGACCCCGTGGACTGCAGCATGCCAGGCCTCCCTGTCCATCACCAACTCCTGGAGTTTACCCAGACTCACGTTCATTAAGTTGATGATGCCATCCAACCATCTCATTCTCTGTCATCCCCTTCTCCTCCTGCCTTCAATTTTTCCAATCATCAGGATCTTTTTCAAGGAGTCAGTTCTCACCAGGTGGCCAAAGTACTGGAGTTTCAACCTCAGCATCAGTCCTTCCAATGAATATTCAGGACTGATTTCCTTTAGGATTGACTGGCTTGAGAAGACCCTCAAGAGTCTTCTCCAACACCACAGTTCAAAAGCATCAGTTCTTTGGTGCTCAGCTTTCTTTATAGTCCAACTCTCACATCCATACATGACTGCTGGAAAAAAACATAGCTTTGACTAGACGGATCTTTGTCAGCAAAGTAATGTCTCCGCTTTTTAATATGCTGTACTTCTCTGGTGGCTCAGACGGTTAAGCGTCTGTCTACAATGTGGGAGACCCAGGTTCGATCCCTGGGTCGGGAAGATCCCCTGGAGAAGGAAATGGCAGTCCACTCCAGTACTATTGCCTGGAAAATCCCATGGACAGAGGAGCCTGGGGTTGCAAAAAGTCGGACACGACTGAGCGACTTCACTCACTTCACTAGGTTGGTTAGGCTTTTCTTCCAATGAGCAAGTGTCTTTTAATTTCATGGCTGCAGTCACCATCTGCAGTGATTTTGGAGCCCAGAAGAATAAAGTCTCTCACTGTTTCCATTGTTTCCCCATCCCTGGGCTTCCCTTGTGGCTCAGCTGGTAAAGAATCTGCCGGCAATGTGGGAGACCTGGATTCAATCCCTGGGTTGGGAAGATCCCCTGGAGAAGGGAAAAACAATCTGGGTAAAACTCATACAAAAGAAGAGGTTGGGCATTAGTTCCCATGGTGACTGAGCTATGGCAGCTCTCTTTTACCCTGATACTATGACAGAAAATATAAATGAAAGAATGATGTGAGGGAAGCATTTTGAGCCAAGAGGGATCAAGAGATGCTCTGGTGTGTGTACCTGGGATGTCTCAACCCATGGGGACAAAGGCTCATTGACATTCAGTGCACAAAGAGCAGCACCTCTGAGCCCCTCCTGTTTGACCAGAAGGTCATGTCACCTTTCCCAAGTTGTCAAGGTCCTCAGGAATCACATCTATGCACCCTGTCCTTCCCGCTTCTGGTGGGCACCCCTCCCATGTGTTCTATGGGGTCGGGCTCCCCAGCAGGAACCTAGCTACATTCCCGTCCACACTGAAGTTCACCTCCAGGGATGGTGAGACCAGAGCTGAGGGCAGCATGTGGACCAGCCAGGGGACCTTGAACATCATCCCAAGGGGGGTAAACCAGAATAGTGCCTCTGTGCTGAGGCCCGACCTCCAGCTCTGGGATCCCAGGGAAGGCCCCTCTTCTGAACAGGCGGTAACGGACCTTCTGCTTCCAAGCCTTAATGTGTCCATTTTCTACAAACGGATATCCTGTGTCTCAGTTTCCATTTCCAACCCAAGTTAAAGACCAAACCTCACGCCCTAGAGTCTTCTCTCTGTTCCACTTCTCTGAAAACAACCCTCAACTCCCCACCTCCTCACCACCATGACTACACCAACACTAGCATCATTTCCTTGTATAAGAAAAAGCAAGAACTTGGGTAACGTAAAATAAAGTGGGAAGCGGGAAGGACAGGATGCATAGATGTGATTCCTGAGGACCTTTGCCCTTCAGCCTTCCCATCTCCCCCAAACCGCTGCCCCCCAAAACCTACCCTCCAACCACCCACAGCAAAATTTTCTTTCAGGCTTTATATCTGCATCAGGTCAACACTGATTCCAACAACCACGCTCCAGTTTCCCTGGCATACAGGGATGCTGCTCCATACAACCAAAGGAGCCATTCAGATGGGTCTTCTAGAACAAAAGTCTAATCTTCCCAAATATAATATTAATGTTTTCATCTCCAGCTTAAGAAAAAACTGTATGCAATTTTCCAACTATAAAATTCCTGGCTGACATACATCAAATAGAAAATAGCCTTAGAGTCATAGGACACAGTTTCATGGGACATTTGTGAATTTCCAGACTGATGACCAGACTCAGGAGGTGGAAGGGGCACTGCAGAGGACTCCTGAGCCTCTAACTAGCTTTGGGTAAGCATTTGGCTCAGTCTCCTCATCTGTGACTTGAGAGGATTTGACTTGATTTCTAAGGAATGCCAAGCTCTCGTGCTCTAGTGCTATCAATCATGACTAGTAGTTCCGACTAACAGGAGCTGGTCTTGACACCAGTGTCTGAAGCATGTATGGGAGATCTCTGGTCTTCTTTCCCAAAGCAGAAACATATCCAGTTCTTAGAGAGGATCACAAAGTTTCCAGTGAGGCCGCAAACATTCATGGGACATTTCCTAAGTGTCAGACCACGTGCTAGGTGTTGGGGGTACAATGATGATCAAAGGAAAAATCTATCTGAGTGTCACTGTGGCACTAACAATCAAAGGTCTATCAATTGGCAGGACAGACTTAGACTAAATAAATACGTATCACCACATGTTAAGGACTGAATTGGGTCCCCCCAGAATTCATATGTGGAAGTCTTAACCCCAAATGTTTAGAGACAGGGCCTTGGAAGAGATAATTACAGTTAAACAATATCACATGTTTGAGGCCCTGACCTGTATCCTTGTAAGAAGAGGAAGAGAGAGTGTTCCTCTCCACTCATTCACAGAGGAAAGGCCACATGAAGACACAGCAAGAAGGCAATCAACTGCAAGTCAGGAAAGAAGGCCTCACCAGAAACTAAGCTTCCTGTCACCTTCATCATGGACTTGAGCCTCTGACACTGTGAAAAAATACATCTCTTATTGTTTAAGGCACCTAGTCTGTGGCATTTTGCTATGGTAACTCGAGCAAACTAATACACCATATTTAACCAAATCCAGGATGCCACTGACTTTGTGACACTCTGGCTACTTTATTCTATTTTTTAAAAGGGTTTCCCTGGTGGCTTAAAGAACCCATCTACCAATGCAGGAGATTGGGGTTCAATCCCTGATAAAGGAGGATCCCCTGGAGAAGGAAATAGCAACCCACCCCAATATTCTTGCCTGGGAAATCCCATGGACAGAGGAGCCTGGCGGGCTATATTCCATGAGGTCATAAAGAGTCAGACACAACTTAGTGACTGAGAACACACACAATGAAAAAACAAAACAAAACATCACCAATTAAATACAATGCTTTAGTACCACCTGGAATATTCAGACTTATCGGAAGATTTTTTGAATCATTCAGATAGATTTTGTTGTTGTTGATCTTATGCAGAGCAGACAACAAGGGAAATATAATCAAGATAAATTGTTAAAGTGATTCTAAAACTTCTTATTCACAGCCCAACTCTTCTGCATCACTTTTCAACTCAGAGCTGAAAATGGTGCCATGGATGGATGATGGATGAGACAGCATTTCTTGAAAGTATGTTCTACTATCATCTCCAGGGCCCTTTCAAACCCTTGACATCCGTTATGCAAAATGGATATTGATGCTTTCATGTGTGTTCTATGATACGCAATTCTTTTGCACTAATAAGTTGTGGATCACAATAAACTGTGGAAAATTTTGAGAGAGATGGGAATACCAGACCACCTAACCTGCCTCTTGAGAAATCTGTATGCAGGTCAGGAAGCAACAGTTAGAACTGGACATGGAACAACAGACTGGTTCCAAATAGGAAAAGGAGTACCTCAAGGCTGTATATTGTCACCCTTATTTAACTTCTATGCAGAGTACATCATGAGAAACGTTGGGCTGGAAGAAACACAAGCTGGAATCAAGATTGCCGGGAGAAATATCAATAACCTCAGATATGCAAATGACACCACCCTTATGGCAGAAAGTGAAGAAGAACTAAAAAGCCTCTTGATGAAAGTGAAAAGGAGAGTGAAAAAGTTGGCTTAAAGCTCAACAGTCAGAAAACAAAGATCATGGCATCCGGTCCCATCACTTCATGGGAAATAGATGGAGAAACAGTGGAAACAGTGTCACACTTTATTTTTCTGGGCTCCAAAATCACTGCAGATGGTGACTGCAGCCATGAAATTAAAAGATGCTTACTCCTTGGAAGGAAAGTTATGACCAACCTAGATAGCATATTCAAAAGCAGAGACATTACTTTGCCGACTAAGGTCCATCTAGTCAAGGCTATGGCTTTTCCAGTGGTCATGTATGGATGTGAGAGTTGGACTGTGAAGAAGGCTGAGCGCTGAAGAATTGATGCTTTTGAACTGTGGTGTTGGAGAAGACTCTTGAGAGTCCCTTGGACTGCAAGGAGATCCAACCAGTCCATTCTGAAGGAGATCAGCCCTGGGATTTCTTTGGAATGATGCTAAAGCTGAAACTCCAGTACTTAGGCCACTTCATGTGAAGAGTTGACTCATTGGAAAAGTGATGCTGGTAGGGATTGGGGGCAGGAGGAGAAGGGGACGACAGAGGATGAGATGGCTGGATGGCATCACTGACTTGATGGACATGAATCTGAGTGAACTCTGGGAGTTGGTGATGGACAGGGTGGCCTGGCGTGCTGCGATTCATGGGGTCACAAAGAGTCGGGCACAACTGAGCAACTGAACTGAACTGAACTGAACTGAACATAGCTTCATCTGCTTGC
The DNA here is from genome assembly GCF_016772045.2 of Ovis aries. Classification (NCBI taxonomy): domain Eukaryota; kingdom Metazoa; phylum Chordata; class Mammalia; order Artiodactyla; family Bovidae; genus Ovis; species Ovis aries. The sequence continues at coordinate 98,023,979 of NC_056057.1, forward strand.
TAGAGTCTTTCTTACTTAGGTCCTTGTATTAGTCTGCTAGGGCTGCCATAGCAAAATACCACGGACTGGGTGGCAAACAATAGAAATCTGTTTTCAAGCAATTCTGGAGGCTGGAAGAACAAGATCAAAGTACTGGCAGGGTTGGTTTCTTCTGAGGCCTGTCGCTTTGGCTTGCAGTTGACAGCCTTCTTGCTATGTCCTCATATGGCCTTTTCTCATACACATTCATCCACGGTATCTCTTCCTCTTCTCACAAGGACGGCAGTCATATTGGATTAGGCTCCCACCCTTGTGACCTCATTTAACCTTAGTTTCCTCTTTAAAGGCCTTATTACCAAATACAGTCATATTGGAGGTTAGGGCTTCAACAAATAAATTTTGGAGGGAATCAATTCAGCCCACAACAGTCTTATAAAGCATTTGGCTCTTACTCTGCAAGAATATATTAAATTAATATTATATTTCCAATGACAAACATGTGCCTTGCTAATATAAAATTGACAACCTGCTGTTCTATTTCCTTGCCTCTCTGCATAAACTGTCTGTTTCAGTTCCAAAACAAAGTATGATCCTTTGAAGATATTTTAAATATAAACTAAACCCAAGACACAATATAAATAATGTACTTAACTCCACTGAAGTGATGGAAGTATGAACAACCATGACCAAGTTTGTGTTTGTTCAGACAATGGTAATAGCACCAAGAGCTGCCCAGTCCACTACATTGCAAGGCAGTATCAACAGAAGGACAGATTCCAGTTTCAAAAATGCTAAATGTGAACAAAAGTGCATATAGATGAAATATGGTAAAACAAAGTTAAACTAGGATATTCATAAAGTTCTTTCGCAGTTTGAGTTTTTAATAAATTCACTTCTATATAATACGTAAACAGTTTATAAAATGCAACAGAGAAGGAATTTACTCAAGATTGCAAGAAAACGGTTAATGATTCATTTGTCCTAATGTGTGTTAATCTGTTAATGTCTGTTAACATTTGTTAATGTTTTTAGGTAATAAACCCTATACTATATAGAATAGTTACAGTCAAATATATCTAAAATTGCATTAGATATGTTGAAACTCAACATTTCTGTAATTAAGTATAGTAAATTATAATGAAATTTTCTCTGTGTTTATCTTGCAGATTACTTATATATACAAGTGTATTTATTAAAATTCCAACCTGTGTAAGGACTTTAGGGCCATTCTGCACAGTATCAAGTGATTGATGACACAGCACTTTGAGGATGAACAGTACGTCTCAAGCCGATCCCGGTGAGTTGGGTGTTGGTGGAGAGAAGGGAGTGAATATTCCAAGAAGAGCAGCATGTGGCGGCGAGAACAACTGAGGAAGTGGCAGACAGACTTGGAGATGAGAGACAAGCATGAGAGGGTATGGCAGGATGCAAGGCTGGAGGTTAGGTAGAGGTCCCATGGGTCCCACCTCGTTGGGCCATGGCTAGACACAGCCAAGTATAAGGAAGTCATTCATTGCTTCATTGTTCAGCATGGCCAAAGGTTAGAAACAATCTCCATGTTTCATCAAAGGGACTGGTTGAAAAACTGATGGTCTACCAAACCAAGAATTGCAAAAAGAAGTGGACTGAATTCTTTACGGATGGATATGCTGTGATCTCCACGACTGACTGGGTGCTAGATGCAAGACAATGAGTATAGTTTATGTTTTAAAAAAAGAAAAAGTAACTGACACTTGCTTATAGGTGAGTAGAGACTATTTACAGGAGGATACACAAGAAACTAGAAATGGTGGCTACCTACAGATTGGACATGAGGTGGCTGAGGATAGGGATGGGAGGGAGAACTATTGGGTTGGCTAAAAATATCATTTAGATCCATATGATCTTACAGAAACTCAATGAACTTTTTGGCCAACTCAATATAATAGCCTGTTCTTTGAACTCTTTGAAGTCTTGAATCTTACCAATGTAATGTCTATTAATAAGGAAGAAGGAGAAATTCTCTGGCATTCCAGCAGTTAGGACTTCTTGCTTTCACTGCCAGGGCCCTGGTCAGGGAACTAAGATCCTGCAAACCACACAGCAAAAAAAGAGGAGGAGAAGGAATATGATAAAGGAGAAATAAGATAATTTAAGTGTAAGGGCAGCTCGTGTGGGTCTGTGACTCTGTTTCTGGAAAGGCTTGTGTGAAGACAAGTAATGGTGGATATCCTTCATGTTCCTTCAGATTTCTTCAGGATTCTCTCTGGTATTTCCCTACAGTCACTTCACATGGGGATGTTCCTTGTGGAAGATTATAAACTTCCAGGAACCTGGATGTGTAGGTTCAGGATCTCCATAGAGCCTAACCCATGCTGGATCTAGCAAAGGGGGTCTTCATTCTAGCCACCAGATTTGCTGGTTCATCTCCCTCTTGTCACAATGACCCCTGGAGTCTCCCCAACCCAAATGCCTCATAAACAAGCTGGAGAATTGCTCTTCTCCTAGGTATGCCAGACTGCTCTAAGGGTCAGAGAAACACGACTTTATTAGAATTGTTCTTTGTGGTTAAGGTTACTCTCCCAAGCACCAAGAGGAGGTGTCTAAAAACTGAGGATTCATAATCCATCAGTGACTTGTGAAATCAATTTAGTGGGCCCAACTGGCTTTAAAAAAGAAGAAGAAGAATTAAAAACCAGAATGCATCACACACTAGTAAAGGTAAGTACCGCTTTGTGAAAATGTTCAGTTTCAAATATGTACGTGCATAGAGGATATTGCGAAGAGCTATCTCATTGGAAAAGACTCTGATCCTGGGAAAGAAAGATTGAGGGCAGGAGGAGAAGGGGACGACAGAGGATGAGATTGTTGGACAGCATCACTGACTCAATGGACATGAGTTTGAGCAAGCCCCAGGAGATAGTGAAGGACAGGGAAGCCTGGTGTGCTGCAGCCTGTGGGGTCACAAAGAGCTGGACATGACTGAGCAACTCAACAGCAACAACAAGAGGATCCTGAGGTAAAACACATTTACTACTGTGGGCTGCAGCCTGAAGTGTTTGAAAACCAGTGGTCTAGAGGAGAAAGTGAGTGCAAGGATTGCAGAGTCAGGCAAAGCGTGGTTCAGCACCACCTCTATGACTTCCAGTCCCCTAGATGCCCGCCGCTCAGACGCCTCTCCTGGGTGGAACGTGGAGAGCAGCAATGCATCATGGGACTGCTACAGGGTGCTTAGTGCAATGGTCAGCATTCAAAAATTACTATCATTGCAGAATATTACCATCACCACCAAGAAATAGCCTCTCCATCTTGTCAAGCCTCCTGGCCCACCAGTAGACCATAGACTTAGCCATCCTCAGAGTACTCGTGACCAGCGGCTCCCCTGCCCGGGGCCACTCAGGGAACGGATGGGTCCACAGCCCCCTGCTTCTTGACCATCTGAGGTGCTGCATGATGGGAAAGGAATGTCTCAATTCAGCAGAGAACATTACTTTGCTCTAATAGGGACATTTGTTATTCTGGCCCCTTTCGGCCTCAGTGCCAGAGAAATAGATGGTCTCCAGGCATCATAATTCCTTCCTGGGAGATTTAAAGAGGAAGACGATGAAGAGAAAGATGGCAGTTGATTTGTGGTTTGAAAGAATATATGATATGCATGGCCCCATCCAAAATTAAGGATGATGAATCAATGTCTGAGAGTGAAAGTACTTTATCCTGGGGCCTTTGACAAAAAGACATTCCTTCTTCTGGTTCCCTGTTTCAGCCTTTGAACAATGGGGAGGGTTTGTTCTGAGTCCCTTCTTCTGGTGAAAATTTCAAAGTTTACCTCCTTCTTTCTTTCACACTTTCCAAACCAGCTGCCAATACTGTGTGCCCACCCAGGGCCGGAGGGAAGGAGAGGGGGTTGTAGCAACTGAGAGCTTGAGGATGTGGGGAAACCAGCAGATGCTTCCTGTTGAGTGAGGAGCTCACCCAAAGCCTGTGGACCAAGAAAGACCAAAATGCTTACTCGGTAAGCATTGAGTGTGGCTCAGCAAAGCTGAATGTGGATGCCCATAAGGGTCCACACCATGACCAGGTACCATATTATACTCACTGCCTTGTATCTAGCACTTAATATATCTTGAAGATCACTGCACATCCATAGACAAGAGTTCTACCTTCTTGTTTATAAGTCTCTGCTGCTGCTGCTAAGTCGCTTCAGTCATGTCTGACTCTGTGCGACCCTGTAGACAGCAGCCTACCAGGTTCCTCCGTCCTTGGGATTCTCCAGGCAAGAATGCTGGAGTGGGGTGCCATTTCCTTCTCCAATGCATGAAAGTGAAAAATGAAAGTGAAGTCGCTCAGTCGTGTCTGACTCTTCGCGACTCCATGGACTGCAGCCTACCAGGCTCCTCCGTCCGTGGGAGTTTCCAGGCAAGAGTACTGGAGTGGGGTGCCATCGCCTTCTCTAGAAACTCTTGTTTGCCTGGAGCATTGTTTATTTAACCAGTCCCTTACTGATGAATGTTGCTTCCTCTGCGTTCATTTAATTATCTCCAGCCTCTGCAAGAATACTAGGGGAGGGAGCAAAGTATTTAAAAACAGAGAGAGAATCCCTGTGTCTCATGAGTGGAGCAGACTCTGGATGGAGAGGAGCTAGCCTGTCAGTGGCATCTTCGTGAGACTCAGCCCAAGAAAGTCCGTAGTTCTTCCCAGGAAAAAAAAAGCATCAGGGGGCTGACAGAGGGAAGATGACTGTGTTCTCTGAATCTTGTCACCTTAATGGCCCGATGAGAGGAGAGTGACAGAGATAGATCAGGATAATATTGTAGATTACTTACTGGATTGCCATGATCATTAACAGCCTTAATTAGTCTGTAATATACTGCACCTCGGCAGCAAGTACCACCGTTAGACACAGAAGTCAGGCCAGCAGTTGGGAAGACAGACAGCAAGTCAGACCCGCACAGAACGCCTTTCTGACCTTGGAAGGCAAGGCACTGACTCGAGTACACTGTGAGGCTGGGGTTTTTAATCAGGCCTGTGCTCCTAGACCCTCATTTTTTCCGTCCCTGTCCTCTCTTCCTCACCAACAACTGCCGACTCCTGCCCCTTCCATCTCCCTTGATGGCAACACCATCCACCATTTTACATCTTCCCTGAGCATGCTGAAGCACATTCCTTCCTCACAGTAACTCTGCGGGGTATCTAGGAGCAGGAATTCTCCTTCTCATCTCATGGGAGGAGGAAGTTGAAGCACAGAGTTGTTGAATGAAATGAAACCAGGACTAGGATCCAGGCTGGGACGAAGCCCAAATGTTAACCCCAATTTCAAACCCATTTCCAGTTCCACAATCTTACACGCACAGTCACACACACATTTGCACTGACACACATTCACAGTCATACACACTCACCTATATAAACACACTCTCCCACCCACACTCTCACACACTGTTACACACACACCATGACTGTCTTTCTGATCAAACTTTCCATTTCCAACAGTATTAAGTAATTTCTAATTATTGAGATGAGTGACTCAAAGATCCTCCCCCCATCACCTCTCCCTGACTTTTCAGTGACATAAAATTTAGAACCTGGCTGTTTCCCATGGGGCCTCAGCCATGGGAACTTTACTCTCAGGGACTTTGCTAAGAGCTGTTTCTTAAATGGTCTTTGCCTTCATACTCCTGACAGTTACACTGCTTAAAACCCCCAGTGATTCTTGCTGAGGCGCCTCCTCTAGCCAATCCTTTTCCTATCTTTTGGGGGGAATTAAAGCAGAAGCAAGTTTTTGGCTCTGTGGTTCATTGCTTCTCAATCCTGCTTAAGAAGAACAACTAACCTGGCTAACCACAGGCAAGACCCTGGTGCATGAAAATAGTCGGCTTAGGTGGTCTGCATCTCCCAATCCCATAACCTCAGCCTAGTTATGAGCAAACATCAGCCAGGATATTCTACAAACCACACGACCAGTAATCTTCCAAAGTCTCATGGTCATGAAAAACAAGGAAGGCCTGGAAAAGGGCTCAGAGTGGAGCAGCCTAAGGAGAGAGGACTACCCAGCACCGCGTGGGATCCTGGCCTGTCCCAGAACAGGAAATGATGACAGGGGGAAAACTGGGGAAATCTGAACTGAGTCTGAGATTCAGCTCATATCACTGCACCCATGCTCACTTCCTCTTCTGACAAGGCTACTACATGTATGCAAGAGGATAATGTTAGGGGAAGCTGGGTGAAGGGTAGGTGTACTATCTAGGCAAGTTCTCTGTAAATCTAAAGTTATTCCAAAACAAACTATGTATTATATAAAAGGCAGCCCCTGCCTAGGTTACCACAAAGCAGCATGTTGTATGTTCACTCAGGCTCATACAACTGATGGCTACATATGACATGAGCATGCCTCACACGCGTGCGTCTGAGCCTCGTCTGGCAGTTACTCCCTCATAGAGGGGTGAAGGGTGATCACGTGCTGTAGTGATGTACTTGCTGGTACTATTTACTGGGTGCAGCCATGCCAAGGCCTGAATTTTCAATAAATTAGTGTGGAAGTACAACCTTCCAAACCAATGACATGTTGAAAAATAGTGTGTGTATACATACACACACACACACACACACACACACACATATATACATATACACACACATGGACGACAGAAAAAGCTATATTCTAAGGGTCATGCAATATGAGTTCATCTAGCAAAACAAATCAGCATGTTGGTTTTGAACATGTTGATATTTGGCATATAACCCATTAGAGTTGTGTTTTCCATTACAGCTCTAAAGATAGGTTTTGGATGAAATTCAAACTGCTTTGGCAGAAAGAGACCTAGGGTACCACAGAACAGTTTGAGGATCACTTGAGTGATTATTTGATTTTATAGGTGTGTGTCCTGACAGGCTTGCCCAAGGTCACCAGCAAGCCAGAAGAGGAACCTAGGCCTCCTGGCTTCCTGCCCCAGGTTCTCTATACTGCAGAGTGGTCAAGGGCAGGTCCAGTGAGAGCACCCTGGGTCCACAGGCAGCCGTGGAGGATAGCCCTGACATTGTAAGAGGATAATCAAGACACAGGGGAACCACACCCCAAATTCTATAAAAAAAAAACTGAGCAATCCCTTCATAAATATTCCGGTCAATCTAAACAAACCCTCTGTAAGAGATACGTATGATATAACACACACAGCATTCAAATCCATATCCACCTAAGCTTCTGTCTGTTCCTGCAGCCCCAGGTCTCTCCTGGCGGAGGAGTCAGCAAACCTCAGAGCTTCCTGCTATGAGCATCCACCCAGATGGAGAACCAGATGGCCATCCAGGGAATGGTGCTGGACATAGCACATGGGTGCTTAAAGACTCCTGGGCCTGGGGGGCCCTGGTTCTGGGGCCTCTGCTGCTCGTTAGCTTTGTACTCTCGGTTGAGTCTTTCATGGTCCCCACACACGGGTCTCCTCATCTTATGAAGGACACCATCACTTTCCAGTTCTAAGCCAGAACACATCACTTCCCTATAAGCCCTCCAGAGACTTCCCATTCAGTTAGGATAAAGTCCAAGCTCTGCATGTGGCCTGCATGTCCCCAGAATGAAAGTGTTAGTCACTCAGTCATGTCCAACTCTTTGCCACCCCCACAGACTGTAGCCCACCAGTTTCCTCTGTCCATGGAATTCTCCAGGCAAGAATACTGGAGTGAGGAGCTGTTCCCTTCTCCAGGGATCTTCGCCAGCCTGGGGACCGAACCTGGGTCTCCTGTATTGCAAGCAGATTCTTTCACTGTCTGAGCCAATAGGGATGCCCACACGTCCCCAAAGGATCTGGCTATCCCGAATCTTCTTTTACTGCTTCCTCATCTATTCATCCTTCAGCCTCACAAGTCTTTTTCGAGTCCCCAGACAGCACTTCCAGGCTGTTCAGTCTCTAGTCCAGAACTAGAGCATGAGCACCCCCAGATATTCCCACAGCGGCTCCTTCCTGCCAGTCACTCTTCCTCAGAGAAACCTTCCCTTGGCACCACGCAGATGAGTGTTACCATATCTGAGATTATTTTCCTTATTGCCTGTATTATCTGTCTCCTCCTATTAGAATGTCAGCCTCTTATCTGTCCTGCTCAGGGCTGCATCTCCAGTGCCTAGAACAGGGCCTGGAATACAGTAGGTGTCCAATAAATAGTTACTGTATGGATGAGGGGATGACTCTTTCCCTCACCTGACATGTCTCTGACCTTGGATTTTTTCCCCACTAGAGATGTTCCTGAGTTGCATCTTAGAGTCTGTTTGTCAAGAAGCAGAGGCTTTGATTTTAAAAGGGATTTGTTGGGTGTATCTCAGGCAGGATGTTTCTGCTTCACTTTCTCTCCCTAATGCGTGACAGCACAAACCACAGTCTACAACCCATTCTGAGAACATGCCACTTCTCTCTTGGGACCTTCATATCCAGTGCATTTAGTTTACAAGTCAAATGCTGATATTTTTCCTGCCTTTGGGTAAACTCTAATACTCATGTCAGACTGCTCTTCTGTCTTAGGAATTCTGGACTTAGAAGGATATTGAAAGGCCCACTCCAGTACTCTTGCCTGGAAAATCCCATGGATGGAGGAGCCTAGTAGGCTGCAGTCCATGGGGTCGCAAAGAGTCGGGCACGACTGAGCAACTTCACTTTCGCTTTTCACTTTCATGCATTGGAGAAGGCAATGGCAACCCACTCCAGGGTTCTTGCCTGGAGAATCCCAGGGACAGTGGGCTCCTGTCTATGGGGTCGCACAGAGTCGGACACGACTGAAGTGACTTAGCAGCAGCAGCAGCAAAGGAGATTCAGAATGTCCTACCCTGGACAGGGAACCTCAGGATCACAGACAAGAGGCTTTTGTTTAGTCTACTCAGTACAGCTCTCACAAGCAAACATCACACAGAGATTGTTGAGTTTCAAGTCTCTGGTCTTTATGACCTAGGGCATTGGTGCCACCATCTTTCCGTATTTCAGTAAGAATGAGAGAAATACACTGTTTAAGAAAAATAAAGTAGAGGTGTTTGTCGTATTAGATTTGAAGATTTATTATGCATACCTATATCCTTGATACAGAAGTGGTATTTCAGGTCACTGGAAGAAGGATGACTGTACCACAAACGCTGCTAAGTCAAGTGATGGTCCAAGAAGAAGGGGAGGAAGATGGAAAGATATGAATTCCTACTCACAGGTAAAATAAAAGTCATTCCACAGGGATCAGAGACAAATATGAAAGACAAGCATTAAAACATTTAGAAGATGATACAGGTGAGTATTTTTATAAACTCAAAATAAGGGAAGGATTGCTTCAGAAACCAGTATAAAAGACTGACAAATGTTGGCAGCTGTAAAGTCAAGACCTTCTGTTCAAAAATTTAGAAAAACATTGTTATCAAAAAATATCATTAAGTAAGTAAGTACTAATAGGGAGAGGGCTTCCCTCATAGCTCAGTTGGTAAAGAATCCACCTGCAATGCAGGAGATCCCGGTTTGATTCCTAAGTCGGGAAGATCCTCTGGAGAAGGGATAGGCTACCCACTCCAGTATTCTTGGGCTTCCCTTGTGGCTCAGCTGGTAAAGAATCTGTCTGCAAGGCGGGAGACCTGGGGTTGATCCCTGGGTTGGGAAGATCCCCTGGAGAAGGGAAAGGCTACCCACTCCAGTATTCTGGCCTGGAGAACTCCATGGACTGTATAGTCCATGGGGTCACAAAGAGTCGGATACGACTAAGCGACTTTCACTCACTTAACGGGGAGAACCTGGTGTCTCAGAGGGTAAAGAATCTGCCCACAACACAGGAGACCCACGCTTGCTCCCTGGGTCCAGAGGACCCACTGGAAGAGGAAGCAGTAACCCACTGCAGTATTCTTGCTTGGGAACTCCATGGACAGTGGAGCCTGGCAGGCTGCAGTCCATGGGGTAGCAAAGAGTTGGACACGACTGAGTGACTAACACACAACAGGGAGAAACATTTGAAAGATATTTAATCAGACAAGGTAGAGAAAGGACCATGAGTAGAGGCTAAACACCCAAACTCTGCTCTGGGGAGAGGGGCTTGAAAGGGGGGCAAGTTCAGGGAGACCCCATGACAAGGAAGCCAGGCAAGAAGGGCCTGGGGTAACCTTTCCTCTAGTGCTGCCCTAGAGTCCTTTCTGTAACCATGGAAATATTCTGTATCTTTACTGTCCAATATGGTAGCCATGAGCCCCTTGTGCCTCTTGAGAAGTGGAAATACTATCTGTTATGAGCAAGAAACTCTTTCCTAATTTTCTTTGATTTTAATTAATTTAAATTTGAAGAGCCACATCTGGTTAGTGGCTATGTATCAATGCATTATACAACAAGGCTCTAAAACCTAAATTTAAAAAAATTTTTTTTAATTTAAAAAGATGAGGTAGTTTAGAGGGAGACCACCACCAGTAGGAGGTTCTGAGCAAGTTCAGGGACTCTGAACGGGCAGCCTATGAGAGTGGGACACTAAGGGGAAAACCCAGATCCACCTGCAAAAAAAATTCTTTTCCAGATACCAAGAGACAGGAGGTTGAAGACAGATGTAAAGAAAGCCATCACGGTGCTGTTTCTAATAGACAACACATTGGAAATAATAGCAGATCAGCTGAATAAAGATTGATGGACACATAGAATGGGATATTATACAAACATTAAAAATCACAATTTAAAATAACTTTCATAATGTAAGTGAAAAAGCAGAACGTAAAAAATTATATACACTTCATGCTTGAAATTTCATGGAGGAAAATATATATGTATATATACACGTGTGTGTGTGTGTGTGTGTGTGTGTGTGTGTGTATGCACTGAAAAAGGCTTAGAATGAAATACACTAAAATATCAAGAGGAGTCATTTTTTGGCTGGTGAAATTATGAGTATTTTTACTTCTAGTTTTTATATTCTTTGGACTTTTTCCAATTTATTTTTGTTTATTACTTATTATCAAAAAAAAACCCTTTCTCAACGCATGCTCTAAAGAGTTTTAATAATGTGGAAAATGCATTTTATAGATAAGCAAAAAAAAAAAGAATATGATATAGTACATGTATTTCTACTATAATCATATACTCTACTGGAGTGGGTAGCCATTCCCTTCTCCAGAGGATCTTCCCAACCCAGGGACTGAACCCAGGTCTCCTGCACTGCAGGCAGATTCTTTACCGTTTGAGCTACAGGGAAAATCATATTCTATGTATACAGACCAGATTGGAATGGTTACAGCACTCTGGTGAAAATATGCATTTTTCTATTATATTACACTTCTCTGTGGCCGTCTTTTCTGCAATTATACATGTATTCGTTTCTAAAATAGGGAGGAAAATCTAATCTAAACCATCTGGATGAGATTCCAACCCTCAACACTGAAACAAGCATCTTCAGGCCCTTCCTCCCAACTCTGGGTAGACTGCCATGAAGCACTCCCATGTCCTCTGGGGTCACAGCGGCAGGTTCCAGCCCAGCAACCTCAGTGGCCTCGCGACTCTCCCATGCCACTCACTCACCCCTGGAGGCTGACTCTTTCTCTTCTGTCCTCCACCCACCCCATGATCACCGAGCTTCATTGAAGGCCATCAATAAGCATGGAGAATACTTTGCTTTCTTCTCTGCCCCCGACTCTTTCTCTGAATGAGTCTGTCTGCCATGCTTAATGGGAAGCACACCAGAAATGGAGTGCTGCGGCTTTCCTGCTGGGACCCTGGCTTCCCCCTCCTCCCCACCCCCTCTGCTGTACTTTCCAGAGATTTCAAGATTGGCTGCAACGCTCTTTATCAACTTGGCAGACACTGTTGCGTCTTCTGCTTGGCTCGCGTGCATCCTGTGCTGGGCTCCCCCTTGTCTGCCGCATCTCCCCTGCTAAGATCCCAAAGCCAGCGGATCTCTCAGAGCCAGCCGAGGCTCAGCTGCAGCTGCACTGCCCTGTCCCTGGAGAACCAGAAACCAGACAGTTGGCTCACCAGCCTCCGTGGTGCACCCCAGAGCCTGAAGAAGGAGAATTGTCAGATAGATTCCCATCTCAGGGAAGAATCTCCTGCCCATCATCTCAAAACACAGCAGTCCTGAGCTGTAAATGGACCTGAATCTAGTGGGAACCCCACCGGTGTCCTCCACAGGGAGGCCTAGTTCCACCCTGTAGACACAACCTTGACATTTACACATTTAACCTTCACTATTTTGACCCAGGGGGTCCATCATCCTTCGAAATTTTATCACAGCAGGAATTTGAACTGTTTATGCTATATGCTTGATATTGCCAAAGCAAAATTGAAATTTAAAAAAATTGAATACTCATTTGGTTGGGAAACTGAAGTAACCAGTGATGAAGGTATTGATCCAACAAGGCTTTAAAGGTTCTGATTTCAGAATTATAGAGGAATACTCACATGGTTGGAACAGAAGCTGACCTAGATTTATAAAAATGTCAGTTTCTTGATATAGCAGGCTTTCCCATGAATTTGGAAAACATGCAGAGAGAGCATTGATTCACACCCTTAAACTATACTGTTTGCTCGTAAAGTTCTGCACTCAGTCATCATTGCAATCTGTGGAACTCAAATTATTCCCATTGGGTCGTAATCACCTGCTCTCAAATCTCAGATCACAAAAACGGGAGCCCTCTAGGTGAGCCTGCCTCTGGGGGGCATCTAACCACTGTGGCCAGGTGGACCCTCATCCTGGTAACTCCCCTCTCTTTCTTCTTATTCCCATCCACTTCAGTTCACCCCCATACTGCCCGCTCTTAAGACTTTCTTCCTAAAATCTCCTATCTACTCTGCGTCTGTCTGTGACATTGACGAGCACTAATTACATCTCAAGGAGGATGGACATGCCACACGGATCCAAAGCACAATCCTTCAGCCCAGTGGGGGTCCAGGAGAAGAACTCCCACATTCCGTGTGTACGGACAGTACACACCCACTTTTGAATGGAGCAAACATCCCTTCTCTGTGTGTGTGCTGGGACCTAGATCCCTCAGCTCACCAACCAGGTTGGGAGGAAGGGAGGAAACTGAATGGACAGACAGGTCATGCCCAGGTGTATGGAGGAGAGTTGAGTGGAGAGTAGGAAGAAGCAGGCAGAGCCCAGTGAGAGGGCCATTCTGTGAGGGTCACTTCAGGGTACCAGTGCTCTAGTTGATGCTCTTAATCCCATTCCTACACAGTTTGTCCTGCAGATGAGGTTTAAATCTGTTAAGTCACAAGGGTCTTGGTGACACTTTATTTTTTTTAATTTATTTATTTTAATTGGAGGCTAATTACTTTACAATATTAGTGATTTTGTCATACACTGACATGAATCTGGGATGACCCAGGGGGATGGGATGGGGAGGGAAATGGGAGGGGGGTTCAGGATTGATGACCCTTTAAAGAGAGGTTGGTGTTTTATTCAGCTATGAAAGTGTCTCCACTTCTGGGGAGGCTGGTTTTGATCTAGAACAGAAGAGTAGTGGGCTCCCTGGGCAAGGAGAGAGGTCAAAAAGCACGATGGGAGAAAAAGGCCCAACAACAAGAATGGTAGCCAACATGTCCCTGCCTCTCTCTCTCCCCAGGGTCAACTGCAACCTCCTCTTTCTCTTTGCTTTGTTTTAATTTCTCTTTTTTCCTCCTCACTCTCCTCACGCTTCATCTTTTCCACTTTCCATGGACGAGTCACCGCTTCAGTCATGGTGGCTCTGCTTTTCCCCAACTTGTCTGCCACAGACATTAACCTGGGTGTGTGTCCCAAGGACTTCACTGGATCATTTTCACATGATGCTCTTTTCAGAGCCTCCATGCGGCCTCTTGCCTTTCTTCCCTTCCTCCTTCTTTCCTTCATTTCTTCCTCTCCAATATCCCTCCCTCCATCCTTCTCTTTCTATATTTGTTAGGGACCTGTTTATGTGCTGGGCACTGGGACAGTAAAGATAAATAACAAACTAAGCCACCTTTCTCTTCTGAAAATACACTTCAAAGGCTAAGCCCAGGGCTTCCCTGGCAGTCCAGAGGTTAAGATTCTGTGCTTCCGCTTCAGGAGGCAAGAGTTCAATCCCTGGCTGGATAACTAAGATCCCACATGCCACATGGTGTGGCTAAAAAGAGAAAAAAAAAAAAAAGAGGGAAAAGCTAAGCTCAGACTTTTTTTTAAAAAAAGTATAGTTGATTTACAATATTGTGTTAGTTCCAGGTGTACAACAAAGTGATTCCAGTGTGCATGTGTGTATGTGTGTGTTTGTGTGTCTGTGTGTGTCTGTCTGTGTGTGTCTGTGTGTGTATGTGTGTGTATGTGTGTGTCTGTGTGTGTCTGTGTGTGTCTGTGTGTCTGTGTCTGTGTGTGTCTGTCTGTGTGTCTGTGTGTGTCTGTGTGTGTGTCTGTGTCTGTGTGTCTGTGTGTCTATGTCTGTGTGTCTGTGTGTATCTGTGTGTCTGTGTCTGTGTGTGTGTCTGTGTCTGTGTGTGTTTCTGTGTGTGTGTGTCTGTGTCCGTATGTGTCTGTGTGTGTGTCTGTGTGTGTCTGTCTGTGTCTGTGTGTGTCTGTCTGTGTGTGTGTGTCTGTGTGTGTGTGTGTGTGTGTGTGTGTGTGTGTGTGTGTGTGTGTGTGTGTGTGTGTGTGTGTGCTCGGTTGCTCAGTCATGTCCCACTCTTTAGCCACTCCCTGGACTGTAGCCCACCAGGCTCCTCTATCCATGGGATTCTCCAAGCAAGAGTAGTGGAGCGGGTTGCTGTGCCCTCCTCCAGGGAAAGGGGATCTTCCCAACCCAGGGATCAAGCCTGCATCTCTTACGTCTCCTGCACTGGCAGGCAGGTTCCTTACCACTAGCGCCACCGGGGAAGCATAAATATATGGCCCAGATACAGGCTTCCCAAGCGGCACCAGTGGCCAAGCACCCACCTGCCAGTGCAGGAGATGTATTTTTGACACGTAGTTTGTGTCTGGTAATCTCAAACTCCCAGTGCGTCCCTCAGCCCTTCCCCTTTGGCAACCATAAGGCTATTTTCTGTATCTGCGTCTGTTTCTGTTTTGTAAATAAGTCCATTTGTATCATTTTTTTAGATTCCATGTGTAGGTGATACTGCATACCTGACTAAGTTCACTTCGTATGAGAATCTCTAGGTCCATCCATGTTGCTGCAAATGGCATTATTTTATTCCTTTCTACATCAGCCCACATTCTGAGCGCAGCAAACACATGAGTTTTCAATCTACTGCTTCCTCTGACCTTGGCTTTCCCTTCCATCAGTGGATCTCGAGCAATTAAATGAGCTCAACTCCTGGGTTATTGATAAAATAGGAACAGTAGGAAAATATAAAATCCCTTTTTCCCTCTCACAACCTTGAAGAGAAGCATCTTCATTTGCCTATAGTGCAATGATTTGTATCCCTCTAGGAATGCATAGAAAACAAAGTGGTATTATTAAACACGCCAATGAAAGATTTTTCAAAATTCAGAGAATGTGTTTCTATTTTGTATACTGATACTTTGGTAAAGTTCCCTAGAGACTGCATTATAATAATATCTCATTTTAAAGTAAACTGAATCCATTATTCTACTTTAATGTAATATTTAGATGTGTGTGATTTTTTGTTTTCTCTAACGCATAATTTGAAAAAGAGCTTCCTAAGAATTCCCCCTCAAAAGTTGCTGTTTTTCCTAGAACTCCTAAAGTCTAATAATGATCATATTACTCAAAGCATGAGTTACATCAAGGATTTATAGGTTATTTTTTGAGTTGCACATGTTGTACCAGAAAGAGCATTAGAGTTAATCTCCTAAGACCTAGGTTTCAATGCCAGTACTGCTATTTACTAATCCTGGGTCTCTTTTAGTTACAATTCTTTTACTTCCCAGCACCAAAATCAACTATAAATGACTGCTATTTTTTTTTAAAGGAAGAATTCATTGGAAGGACTTCGGGACAGCTCACGAAACTGAAGGAGGAACTGAACAAGACACGGGGAGAAGACACAGGAGTGCCCCCAGGCACACAGCATCGGGGGAAGGCGGGGCTCCTTCTAACCAGGCTGCCCTTCATGGACTTCAACTCAAGAAGCCTCCAGGCTCTGTTTCAAATATCAGACTTTGGAGAAAGAGACTGATGTGCTCAGCCTTAGACCGGGGTTGAGAGCTAGTTGTTTTTCAGGCTAACTCAGGAGGGAATCTGGCCACCTGATGCAAAGAGCTGACTCATTGGAAAAGACCCTGATGCTGGAAAAGATTGAAGGCAGGAGGAGAAGGGGACAACAGAGGGTGAAATGGTTGGATGGCATCACCAACTCGATGGACGTGAGTTTGAGTACACTCCGAGAGATAGCAAAGGGCAGGGAAGCCTGGCATTGCAGTTTGTGGGGTCGCAAAGAGTCAGACCTGACTTGGTGACTGAACAAGAACAACAGGAGGAACCCACCAGAATAGGATAATAGCCCTGGGAGCCTCTTCCTAACCTGCAGACATTCTCAGAAAAGGGGGCACATCAGTAGAACTGAGGGTTATTCCTAGAGACCTCTGCCAGAGTCTTCGGGCAAGTGGCCCAGTTCCTGGGCCTCAGCTCCCTCTATAGTCAGAAGTTGGACACTATTTCCCTAAGATCCCTTCTGTTCTTTATCTTGTAGCTAATGGTGGTGGTTCCCAGTGCTTCTGGAAAATAGTAATGAAAAACTAGACTATTCTCAATATTTCTAAAAAATGTATCAGAAATGGTTTGTTAGAGATAAGCCTTCCCAAGCACCATAAAAAAAGTCATATTTCAATAGCTTACAATTATTTCAACAAGTGGGATAGCAATAGTCACATATGGATCAGAAGCTCTGATTGGCAGTTAACTGATATAAGATGGAGAAATAATCATCCTTTAATCAATGTAAAGCTTGATTGAGAAAATGACTTGTGAGGCTCCTTAGGAGTGAAAGACACTGGCACCCTTAATCTATGTTGTAAGAGGAAACAATTTATTTGTGGGAAGTTGTAATAAATTTCTCACCCACACCTACAGACACCTACAACAGAACTTTGGAAAACAGAACTTGTGGCCACTCCTACTTAGCCCTCAGATGAAAAGGCATTGGTGTCAACATCCAAAGTAAGGAAGACAATGGACTTAGCAGGAGGCCTTTGAACAAGGAGCTTGATGTTTCATCTCAGAAAAGTGGTCATAAATGCACTCTCTCTCCTTTAAGCCACTCAGAAGGAGAACTTGAAACCTAATAGACTTGTAACTACTTCTCATTGTAAACATTAACAAATAAAACATGTTAAAATAACAGGCAATCGTAACATACTCTTATGTCTTAAACATTTTGGATGAATTTTGGTTTAGAAAATTACACCTTCATTTGAGAAATTCAACAACAGAAAAGTTGATCTCTACACAGTGCCAAGTTGGATGTGGGGAGACCTGGCTTCTAAATAGTCCCTCTTCTCCTATAACTAGTTCTGTGTCCATAGATCAGTCACCTCTCCTTCTGAGCTTCAGCTTCTTCCTCTGTAGACTGAGATGGTCAATATAAGGCTCTCTAAGATTCTTCCTAGTTCTCATTTTCTGTGTTATTAAAATACCATATGTTGCTTGAGCTCCTTCTAGGTGGCAGGCACTTCTCTAGGTGATTAATACGTATTATGTCCTTTAATTCCCAACAGCATAGCATTGTCATTCCTGTTTTATGAAAGAGGAAACTGATGCATAGGGAGGTCAAGCTAGAGAGGAAAAGAGTCAGAGGTCTGTGTCCAGAAAGATAGCCTTATTTGTGCAGACACAGGAAGTTTCTCCACATCCCCTTCCTCCAATTTTTGCAAGCCAGTATGATCAGACGCTTGCATGTGCGATTCTTTTCATCTTTCCCCTGACATCACCTCTAATCACC
Source organism: Ovis aries (assembly GCF_016772045.2). Lineage (NCBI taxonomy): Eukaryota > Metazoa > Chordata > Mammalia > Artiodactyla > Bovidae > Ovis > Ovis aries. The sequence continues at coordinate 98,041,768 of NC_056057.1, forward strand.
TCAGTTACTTTGTCTAAATTGCCTGCAATTTGCTTCATCTTTCGAGAACTAAAGAGATGATGGCAATATGTCTTCCAGGGGCAGTTTCCTTGGAGCCCCCCAAACAAGGAAGTAAACTTCACTTGTGGAAGGAAGTCCCCTACAGCAGAATATCAGTTCTGTCTGCCCCAGAAGGTGAGAAAATACAGAATCCAAAGAGAACCAGAGCCCCAAGGAGGGATAACTGCCTAACAACTGAAGAAACTGGGAGACAGAACCCAAACCAAAAAAAATAAAGAAATGGAATTTGCTTACCTAAATGTAATAATACTGACAAAAAAACATTGGGAAACAATTCTCCATGGGGCTCCTACAGCTTTTCATGTCTTGCAAGCAGGGGCAGACTGTGCTTTGTCCCAGACCACCTTTTTAAGAATCTCTGCATAGCAAACAGTCCTGGAAGATACAGTGTCTCTGTCTAGAGCAAAGGGCAGGCATGCTTACTGCTTATTATAAAAGAGTTGGGTTCCCTAGGCTCAGGGTTCCTCTCCTACATCAGAACTCCCCATGTGTACAGCTATCATCTGACCATCTTCATTCCTCCCCTATGGGAATTAGGGGTCAGGAAGCCAGCACAAATATGCTGACAATGTGGCTACTGCTTTTGCTGTGAGTAATAAAGTCTTTCATCTCTGATCCAAGAATCTCATGTCTTCTGCCAACTTGAAATAAAAACAGGCTAACTTTTTATGTTGTCAGTAAAATAAAATCTCAGATTCTCCATAATATTTGACATTCATGTACTGGAGAACAAGTTTCAATAAAAGGAATGGTGTATCTTTAAAGTGAGGTCAGAAAATTTCATGTTTTCCCTTTCTAAGAACCAAAGAATATTCTCTTGAATTGTAGGAAAGAAAATATGGACCTATACTTTCAGATTGTGAAATTTGCTAATATTTAAATAGCCTGCCTAGGGCAATTGTGGACTCTCTTCTCATGGAAGATTTTAAAGGATAGTCTAGACATGTCAAAGTGAAGTAAAGTGAAGATATCTATCCACGTGATATGCATCAAGCCTAGACACACCTGCCTGCAAAGACGCAGGCAGATATCAGCACAGCCTCCATAATGCTAGTAGTGACTTCCAAAGCAACTCTGTCCGTACACAGACTCTCAGCCTGGCTCTTTCTTCATACGAAACATCCTCAACATGTGAAGTTTTCTTCAGTGAATCAGCTCTGAGTTGAGCAACCCTAGCGCACAGGGCCCCTGATTTCCATTCATCAGTTAGGACTCATGACCCAGTTTCCAGGACCCAGTTCTTAGATAAGCGGATCCTCCCACTGTAACTTTAGGCCTGCCTGGGAAGGTTGGGGCAGCTGCTGGTGAATTCACCAGGGTTGGGCAGTGACCTCGAGGAACCAGAACCTGGGATGGCTCTTGTCTTCTTCACTTAACTCTATTTTCCTCTCTTCTGTCCTCCCCAGAAAGTCCTCCCTGGGGATGGCTTGAGGAATAACTAGATAAGGGATTGGGTAGTCCTAATGACTGTGTCCCAGATGCCGCTGGGTAATGAAAACATTATAATGAGAGTCCTGAGCACCTGAGAAGGTCAAACACACTCACTTCCTTTCTACACGCAGAGCTTCCAGTGACCTTATACACATCCTTTCTGATAAAGAACTCAAACATTTCATGTGAAATTTCCTACACATGTCCACACCATTGGCACTGCCTTACTTCTGTAGGAGATTTCTCCTTTTTCAAAGCACTGTCATCTCATCTGATTCAAACAAAATCCTTTTGTCAAGGCAAATATTATCAAATCCATCTTACAGGTGAAGAAATAGAAACTTACAGAGATTGACAGTGTTTCTTGAGGTCACAAGGTGGGGCAGAGCTGAACCTGAAACCCAAGTGTTTGACTCTGGGTCCATGATCCTTTCTGCTCTGTGATGCTGGAAAGGGATGCAGGGAGCAGTTAGTGGGGAGATGTTGCTCCCATTTTACAGAAATTCAAGAATCAAGAGACTTGTCCAAGGTCACATATCATGTGAGCTGTAGTGGAACCAGAATTAGATTCCAGGTCTCTGGGCTCCGTGGTCCAGATCTTTCTCAATGACCACTCGGCCTTGACAAAATGGATGGGAAATTGTCTTCAAAGGGAAAAGCATCTTAGAGAAACTGAGCATGTGGGTCAGTGAGAGTCCCAAGTCTGGATACCAGAATCTACAGAAGGATATTCGTTCTCAATCTCCTGTAATGTAGGCTCCCACATTTGCTACACTGTGGTTGGCAAAGACATAGGCTTGGAATCAGACAAACTAGACTTTCAGTCCTAGCTCTACTATTTGCTCTGTGAGAACTGGACAAATGATAACATTTCCTGGTCTTCAGCATCCTTTTCTGTAAGACAGATAACAACAATGACCATCTCATAGAGATACCATGAAGAAAGCAATCATGTACAAAGAGCAAGAAGTAAATTGGAGCTGGTATTATCAACCATGAGGTGGGGAGCTGGCAGATGGCAAGAGGTTCCCAGAAAAAAACAGACAGAAGGCAAGTAGAATTGCAGACACAAAAAAGCTTCCCTAAGTGTCCTGAGCCCTGATGCCCAGAGCATTCTAGAGCTGGGAACAGAAATGCCATCCTCAGCCCTCTCACCAGCCCCTGTTCCTGACTTGCTAGGCAGATCTGGCATAGCTGAAAGGAAATCTACAGCTCTGGGAAACAGTCAGGAGTCAACCTTGTCTCTCACCTGACTAGACCATGGGGGAGGTTTCAAGTTTGCAGCTCTGCCCAGCACTATCTGGTAAGCTGCAGGACTCTAAGCCTGCTCCTGCCTCCATCACTAGAAAAAAGCTGCATTTCCTGGTGAGTCGGAGGCAGAAAGGTGACTACTGCAGCGGACACTCTTGCTGGGGTCCAAGACATGAACACATCCAACCATGTCCAAGAAGTTTAGGGGAAAATGTTTTTACAGACACAGAAAATATAGTGTTGATCCTTCTTCAAATCACTCCAGCTCCTGCATCTAGTACACCATTTCTATGTCATTAGGAGTGAAAAAATAGCAGAAAATACTAGCTGTTGGATCCTTCTGTTATAAAAAGTTGGTTTGGATCTGATGAGGTTTTACTATCTACCTGCAAGCCCAGTCCTTAGACAGCTTTCTTCCCCTGCTGGCTGACCAGATGGAGAGGAACCCTGCACAACACAAGGGTCTCCATCCAGCTTATCTAGACGGTCTTGAACAACCTTCTTCAAAAGTGAGCTGTTGGCATAGGATAGCCACCATTTGGAGGTCAGCACTATAAACAGCACTGCAGAAGTGGACTGCACCTTCTAGAAGAACAGAGAGGGGGTTCACACTAACCCAGCACACATGGGCCTGACCGCCCCCACACACACACACACATACACATCAGCTTCTGAAATTGACACAGCCTGTCTCAGCTTGCCCAGCATCACTTTCTCACAGTTATCTCACCAGAGCCCCATCCGTCCACATTCTTTTGGCAGCACCGTCCTGGGTCACCACAATCCTTTATCCCATATCATCCACCACCCAGTCCACACCCTGCTTTCTGAGCATTCCTCTACAAGGCTCCTCACTCACAAATGTCAGAACTAGAGAGGGTTTCAGGATTCATTTGCTCTGATTTCCTCACATTATAGACAAAGTCACTGAGACCCAGAGAGGTAGAGTGATGTGCCCATGGCCAGCCAGCTAGACTGGAGAACTGGACCCAGAACCAAGCATCCTGGATGCAAACAGTATTCTTTCCACCACAGCCCCGCCTCCTCAGGGAAGCCCTCCTTCTTGAAGCTAAACTGGAGGCACTGGCTTCTGAAAACCCATACTTCCACTGAACCCATCCCCTCTGCCCTGTCCTAAAGAAAAAGAAAAATGAAGACTGGTGAATATTTGCCCACCCTACAATTCCAGAAGGAAAGCTTGAGAGAACAAGAACCCCTCTTTAAAGTATTCAGCTCAGGCTCCAGAACTGATGGGCCATTAGAAATAGAAGCTCACTACCCATATTTGTAAAGTCTTGCCAAGAAACTGGACAGGACCTCAAGGAAGTCCCTTGAGGTCCTTGTAAGAGCAAGGACCTTGGAAGAGCAGAGTCCCTTGGAAGTCCCTTGTAAGAGCAATAGAGTCAAGTTGAGGAGAACTGAGTGAAAGGAAGCCTTCTGACTCTTTGCTGTGTGATTCTATGACTCTTGGAGTTGGGATAACATAGCCTGGAGAACAGAAGACCAAGGGAAGTGAAACAGACTTCTATAAATGACTTCAAGATTATAAAGAGTTATAGACAGAGATGGTCAGGCAAAGACCATCCAAAAAGAAATAGGCTTCTCTTACACAAGGAAGATTCAGATCAGACATCCCTGAGAACTTCCAGACTGTAAAAGCAGTAAGGCAGAAACTCAAGGAAGGACACAGGGCAGGGAAATCAGTGGCCTTGATTTCAAAGGCTTTCTTTCAGCCCAATGGTGTTAAGATTAGTTGGTCCCTTGAAGACAGTGCTGATGGTAAGAGGAGGGAAAATGATTACTGTCTGAGGGTCATGGTGCAGTCCTGTTTAAATGACCACACTGGACCGTGTCTCCCCTGACAGAGCTTCTCCAGCTCCTCCCTGGAGAAATAAAAAGATGGTTAGATAGAGCATCTCTTCCTTTAAGTACGACTCTGCTGGAAGAAGAAACAGGAAGAAACACAGGTTTAGCGCTCCTTCCCATCATGGACTCATTAAGTCATAGATTGAATGGGTGTGAGTGGTCTATGCCGATAAGATCCAGGGCCTCTGTGGAAGATTCAGGCACCTGGAGTGGCCTGTTTCCTGCATTGGGAAGTGAGGGGTGGTATGCAGAGGGGTGGGGGAACATACAAAGGGGTGAGAAACAAAGAAAACTGGCCACAAAATCTTCTCTTTTCCTCTTTTGTCCCCCTCTCTCTGCTCAGGGTCCACGCTAATGAAAATAAGGCCGCACAGCTTCTTCTGAGCCCAAGAATTCATTCAGAGCAATTTGGAGTCAATTGAATGAACAGGAATAAACGAGCAGATATTGCAGTTTACGGCCAGCTGCTCCAAGGCCCCGGGCAGTGATTAGAAGCCCATGGTCCTTTTTATGCCCACAGCAAGAAGATGGGGGAAAAATTTGGTCCAGTTAAGAGCTCTAACCAGGAGGCAAGGTTGGGAGGAACAGGGTGGATAATTATATTCAGAGTTAAAACAGGGCGGTGGCCATGCCACCCAGACCTGAGAAATAATTAAATGATTGAATAAAAGATGAAAACAGTGGGAAGCCGTGATTGTTTTGTTATGCCCCTGGATATACAGGGATGAGGTGCCCTCCTGGGAGGGAAAGCTGATTGCTACTCCGGGAAGACCTTGTCTGCTGTTGGACTCTGTCCCGACACTGATTTCTTCTGCCTACGCAGCAGAGAAAACAAGCGTGTCACACACACACACTCACATACACACTTCCCAGAAACAGCACTTACCCTCTGTCCCCCTTCCTTCGCCACCATAGCTTGGAAAGAGGCCGTGACACTGAGGGGCTCCTGGAGTTTGATGTGAGTCCTCCCCAGTAGAAAGGATGGGTCTGTTCTTGTCTTTCCATAATGTTCACCAGCTCTCCCGCAGACAACATAGATCTCCAAGGTGGCTGCCCAGTGTCACGGGAACATTTGTGGCTTTGGATAGAGGTTCTTTCTAGGCCACAGAAACAACTCCCTTTGGAGAGTGGAGTCCGTAGCCTTGAACTCAGGACCAGAGAAGCTGTTGAGCAGATCTGGTTGACCTTGACTGACCCTGACTCTCAGTGAAGCATTTAGGAAAAGACCTCCGGGATCCATAGAAAGAAAGTACTTCCTCTTTTTTAGGACACCCTGCCTCCTCGGATACTTTGCTTCCAGCCACTACTCTGAGAATAAAACCAAAGATGATATTTTCTCTGAAGCCCACACCAAACACACACTGTTTGCTGCTTTTTGGTAGGGGCACTGAAGCTATACAAATGAGTACGATGTGGTTCCTGACTTCAACCATTTACAGTCTTATCATGGAGATGGCACATAAATAACATGATAGAGGAAGTTGTGGGATTAACAAACAAGGAAGAGAGGCACCTAATCCAGCCACAGGATGAGCAGGGGCTGGATCATGTCATGGGAGTTAAATCTTGGAAGACAAGGTCCAGCAATTAGCCCAGAAAAGAATAGGGCTGCAGTGATCGTTCTGGGCAGAGAAAACAACACCAACAAACCCATGGAGGTGGGAACTCTTTTGGCTCATTTGGAGATTATTGGCCCAGGATTATTAAAAATATAAGGTACAGGGCAGATACATTTGAAAGAAAAAGTCAGTAGTTCCCAGACACCATGCTAGAAAACATAGACTTTATCCAATAAATAATGAGTACCACTCAAGGGCTTCAAACTGAGGTTGGGGGGGGTGGGGGGGGTGTGAGGGTAAGAGGTGGGATGTAGACAGTTTAAAATTTTCAGAGATGGATTTGAGGGAGGAAGACTGGGAGCAAAGAGACCAGTTGCAAAGCTGTGGCAAAATTCCAGGCCAGATAAGAGATGATGGAGCTGTCTGTAGGGTGGAGAGAAGGGGGAAGAATCAGGGAAATCCTTAGAAGAGGAGGGCTTCCCTGGTGGCTCAGCTGGTAAAGAATCTGCCTGCAATGCGGGAGACCTGGGATCGATCCCTGGGTTGGGAAGATCCCCTGGAGAAGGGAAAGGCTACCCACTCCAGTACGCTGGCCAGGAGAATTCCATGGGGTCACAAAGAGTCAGACATGACTGAGTGACTCTCACTTCACTTAGAAGAGTAACAAAGTCACAAAAACAAGGATGGTTCCCAGATTTCTGGCCTGGATGAGGCTGAGTGAGGATGGTCAGGAGGGAGACAAGACATGGGACAGAAAATGGGTTCCATTTGACCATGTGAAACCCAAGGGCTTGGGCGGGAGGGGTGTCCTGGTGGAGAACTGTCCAGAAAACACAAGGTGAAGTCCAGCCCTGTCCCCACACCCCTCAGTCCCTTAGGGGAAGGCATTTAGCCTCTCTGAGCATCAGTCTCCTGATCTGTGAACAGGAATACTCTTTCTTCAGCTCACCTGCTGGAACTAGATTATGAAGGTCAAGTAAAAACATGTAATCTGGGCATTTGGGGAAATACAGCTTTATATAAATAAAAACGATTTACACAGTCTCTGGTTTGAGTGTTCTAGAGTTTCCTATGGATTTTCATTGATTTCAAATAATGAACCCATTTTGTGATGCGTCTGTTCTCGAGACTTATAAAACGTGTTTGAAGGGAATTTTCTGGCGGTCCAGTGGCTAAGACTCAACGCTCCCAAAGCAGGAGGCCCGGGTTTGATCCCTGATCAGGGAACTAGATCCCACATGCCACAACTAAGAGTTTGAATATCATAACCGAAGATCCCGCATGCTGGGAGCAGCCAAAGAAATAAGGATTTTTTAAAAAATAAAATGTCATTTGAAATACATACAAGTCAACAAGTGTGATTTGCTGTCTTTAACTCTTGTCCCCTTCGGAGCGGTGAAGGGGCGGGGAGGCACATCATTGTATGTGTGCTCCAAGGGACCTCAGAGGCTGCATGGTCCACTGCCCTCACCTCACAGACGAGGACAGCAGAGCCAGGGAGAGGAGGGGATCCACTGGGAGACCCCGGGTGGTTAGCGGCAAAGCTGGGATCAGCAGACAGATCATCCAGCCTTCTCCGGTGCCCCCTGAAACCACAGTGGAGCCCTGCTCAGCAGTGACATCACAGACAAGGCCTCATGCCTCTGCCCATGGGCCTCCCACGGCCCTGCTGCTCTGCTGACTTAAGAGCCACTGGGTCAGGGTGCAAGCTCTCTGAAGTTCCAGCGTTAGAAATAAACACATAAGGCCCATCTTAATGAGTCTCTTCCTCTTTTATCTCAAGCCCAGAACATTTTCTAGATTTAAATTATGCAAGACAGAACATGGATGGAATGGGTGGCTGGGAGCAGCGGGGTGGAGACGGAGAATCAGGGATAATCAATCAGAGCATTCTGGCCAGGGGAGGGGGGTGGGGAGAAAGGGTAGGGGGGTGGGGAGGAAGGGGAGGGGGGCACAAAAGACAAGATAAAGCAGCTTCAGGTCGGGGAGGGGTGCTGGGGCTGGGAGCCGGAAAGATGAGACTGACCTGGGAGAGGCAGAGACTACGCCCCTGAGGAGTGCATCAGGACAGGATGGCCAGGGGCACCCTGTGAGGCAGGTGGAGGGACCAAGCAGACAAGACCCTCATCCCAGGGCCTGGATCCAACGGGAGGGTGTAGATCCTTCTGCCCTCTCAGTGGACCCCCATGCACACGGGGGTTCCCCACCAGAAGTGAGCCATAAACCCCAGTTCCAGGACTGGATTCCCCCAAAAGTGACTGCAGGTGACATCAGTGTGGGAAGCAACACTGCCCAGCTGTAGACAGACCCGTTTAACTTGCCTCATAGAGTTTCCAAAGCTGCCTGACTGCAGAACCCCTTCCTCAGAGACCTCACCCGACCCTGCCCTCCCCCAGCCCTGTCTCCAGTGGTCTTCCTTCTGAAATGACACCACGTCTACCTCTTCTGCGCTGTCTCTGAGCACTAAGGCTCCAGGGCATTTAATAAGGACTTAACGTTGTTTCAGCCCATTTGGTCAAAAAGGGAGGCCAATCTGATGACTCAAAGGGAAAAGCCTGGTTTTCTGGTGAGGATCAGAATCCAGCTGAATTCAGGGCAGCAAGTGCTTCCTGAAGACTAAGTTCTCAGCACTGAGGGGACTCACGACGACAGAAGCAGAGCCTCTGACGGGACCACCATCTAGGGCAGCAGACCAGGCACCAGCCCCGAGCCAGTGGCTCCAACATCCAGGTCAGCTTCAAGACGGTGCAAACACTGGGTGTCCAGGGTGAGCTCTGCAGGTGCTTGGAGAACAGGGGGAAGTCAGGAGGCCTTCCCGTGGAGGCCAGAGGTGAGGTTTACAAGGGCCAAGGAGAGAGAGCGACAGTCCAGGTATGGACAGAAATGGTGGGGGGCGAGGAAGCTGGATGGCTCCATGTGGGTTTCCCATGGAGGGAACAGGACCCGGGGGCTTGTGCACAGGTGTGTGATGGTGTCCCCAAGATGCTGGACCTGCTGATGTCTGGAGGTGGTAGAGTCGCCTTGCCTCGGGGATTGTAGCCTGACAAGGACACCTGTTCCTTTGGGTCACACCAGAAAACAAGACCAGACTACCGATGGATGGAGGAACAGACCTCCCTCCTGCTCCTGGAAGCCTCAGATTCTAAGGCAGTATCTAGAAGAATTGCTCAAGTGAATCACTCACAACATGCTTATAAGAGGAGAGAGAGTGACCTGGTCTCCGGGGCCATCTCCTGCAAACAGAACAGCTTCTCTAACCTGCCCCACGAAGGAGCTCACCTCTGCTTCTTAATAGAAGAACACAAGCACCAAGGCCTGGTTTCTGCCCCACAGAACCTTCTCCCAGTGAGGGTCTGAGTCTGTCCCCAAACAAAGGGGACCAGCCGCTCTCACAATGAGGCATTTCAGATCAACTTGCTCATGAGTCTGGCAGACCATGTCCTACAAGCCCAGGTCACCTGGCTCAATGGCCTTTCTCCATCTTCCTTTGGGGGACCATATCTCCTGACCCTCTGGACTACAGCTCAGCTCCTACTTCTCACCACCGAACACTGGCTCCTTCATTAGTCGGCCTCCTCCCCACCCACTGGCCTTTATTACAGTAACTATGGAGTCAGCCTTTTGACAAGAAGGAAAAGAGCAATTAGAGGCTTTTGTCTCTGCTGGGCAGTCTGGCTGACATCATCCTTCATTCCCCCATGGATCGGGCTCATGGTTAACCCCCTTCTCTCCCTGCTGCCTGCTGGTCAGGAAGTCAAGCCAGGATCACACAGAAGGACAGAGTAATGCGAGGTACTCCACATTAATCCAGAGAGGTTGGGGCTCAGGACACTCAGCAAGGCAGAGGAAACGTGTCAGACAGCCCAGAATCTATGGAGGCCCAGAGAATCACTGAGATCACTGGGGTAGCTCTCTACCCATCCTCTACCAGACCCAGCTCCACAGCCATCACCTCGCCTGGATTCTAGCACTGCGGGGAAGACTGCAGGACTAGGGCCAGTGGCTGCCGTATTTCCTCAGCACAGCATACACGGAACCGACCCAGCCCAGTGTCAGGCCCACCTAGTGCTGAGAAGACAGAGGCCAGATGGAAAACCCAAAGGATGTTGGCTGTTTCCATGGCGTCAAAATAATCACCAGATCTTAGGAGATGTTATAAATCCTATCTGCCTGCCAACTCAGGAGCCACAAGAAGACACAGGTTTGATCCCTGTGTCAGGAAGATCTCCTGGAGGAGGAAATGGCAACCCATACCAGAATTCTTGCCTGGAAAATCCCATGGACCAAGAAGCCTGGCGGGCAATAGTCCATGGGGTCGCAGAGTCAGACACAACTCAGCACGCATGCTCATTCTGTGGGCTAGACAGTGAGGACAGAGCCGACTATAGGACTTACCCTTCCCAGTCCTTGTCCCTGCCCTCAGGGAGTCTCCAGTTTACCAAGAGGATTGCAGTGGAGGGTCCAGTGCCCCTAGGGAGAGGGCAGGTGATACTCTATTAGGGACACCTAATCCAGTGTGGTTTGGGTTAAAACCAGAAAGATGGGCAAAAGTTCGCTGTGGAAAGAGGATGGTTGATGTGTGAAACAGCCCCAGACTGGGAATGAAGATGGCCTGTTGGAGGAACTCCCAGGGTCCCAGGACGCTAGAATGTAGCAGATGAAGCCAGAGATGAAGGCATGGAGCCTTCACACCCAACCTGCCTTTCCCTGCCCTGTCCACCTCATGGACACCCACAGAGAAGCCCCTTGTGGGATATCTCAGGAGACTGTCCCCCAGCTTCTGGTCAAACACTCCCGAGAAGGGAAGCACACTGTCCACCTATGTATAGCTGAAGGTCATGGGAACTTCTCTCTTAAATTAAGGCTAAATCTCCATCAGGGAAAGAACACTGGGCTTCAGATTCAGCCAGATGAGATTCATATCCCATCTTAGCCACTTGCCAGCATTATGAGCACATCCAAGTTACAGGAACCTCTCCAAGCATTTGTGTTCTCATTTGTGAAATGGGGAAATACTGTTTATCTTACAGAGTTGTTGGGAGGATTAAGGGAAAGAGTGAGTGAACTCCTTGCCCAGAGCTCCACAAACATCAAACATCTTTTCTTAGCAGCTGGTTCCCCTCTCCCTCTGAAATATGTAGCTTTCATTAGAGGGGATGATCCTGCATAGTTTTTAAGATTTCTTAAATTCCATCGTTCCTAGTTCATTGGACCATTCCCCATATCACACAGTCGCTAAAGCCCTTACCATTTGGTTGCCTATAGAAAGAAGGAAGAGGCTGTCAGAGCCAATTAGCACAGAGCTCAGGGTAATTACATCCCTAAATGTCAGCTGAACGAGGGTAGGGTTTGTCTGTCTTGTTCACTGTTCTCTCCTCAGCACCCAGCACAATGCCCAGCACACAGTAAGCACTCAACAGACACTTGCTGAGCGAATGACTAAAGTCTGGGCATAATGCTTCCATCAACGCAACCTAAGGTGTCCTGCATTTTAAGAGAATCTGTGTCATTCTCTTGACTTATATCAGGCTAACAGACAATGAGAGCCCCAGGACTTTCACACATAAGCTGCTATTGCATTGAGCCGTCCTCATCCAGCCCTCTTGTAGTTCCTTTTTTGAACTAAAGGCAGGACTTTGATTTATCCCTCCTTCTTTCTATCTTGTTAGATTCAGTCCATTGTTCTGGTCTGCCCAGGCTCTTTTTTAATCTTCTTTGTCATCCAACATATGAGCTCTCCCATCTAGCTTTGCTCCATCTATCAATCTGCTAATCGTGCCTTCTAAGTCTTCCTGTGTCTAAGGATAAAATGTCAAAGAAGACAGACACAGCATATGGCTCTTTAAGGAAATGGACAAGTCTCTCATGACCCAGTACTGGGGACTTCCCAGTTGACATGTGTTCATCAATAAACACATCTTAGGGACAACTGTTCAACCAGTATGGAAATCAGCATTCAGCCCTGATTATCTGTTTTGTTCACAGTGACACTGTGAGAGGCACTGTCAAATCCTGGGCCCCAATAAAACCCCCGCGATATCAGTAACATGGTGGGGGGCTGCCAAGTGTCGAGCCTAGTGCAGGTTATCTCACTTAACCCTCACAACAGTGCCGCTGGCAGTGCTGCACAAGGCTGGGTAGTGGCTAGGCAAGCCAAGCTGCCCAGGTTTGAGCCCTGACTCTGAACCTGCTACCAGGCAGTCTTAGACAGTGGGTCTTCTCCTACAATAAATTATTGCAAAATCTCAATGACTTACCATAAAGGCTTATTTCTTGCTCCTATCACAGTCCAACCCCATAGGTGGCCTTTCATGGGACAGTGTAGGGTCCCAGCCTCCTGACATCTACTGGCTCCCCATCAGAGGCCACCTGATGTGAAGTGCTGGCTCACTGGAAAAGACCCTGATGCTGGGAAAGACTGAGGACAAGAAGAGAAGAGGGTGACAGAAGATGAGACGGTTAGACAGCATCACTGGCTCAATGGACATGAGTTTGAGTAAACTCTACGAAATAGTGACGGATAGGGAAGCCTGACACACTGCAATCCATAGGGTCTCAAAGAGCAGGACACAGCTTAACGACCTAATAACAACAACAGAGGCCCCCACTGGGTCTTCTCCATTCAGCCAATGACAGAACAGAGAGGGTGGGGAATTCCAAAGCAGGTACAGTTCTAACATACGTCACTCTGCCCACACTCTAGTCACATGACTGATACCAACACATAGGAGGCTGGGAAATGTCAGGGAGCATGTTACAGGTGGAAAATGGTGTGTCCCACTTACTCAGCTGTATCACTGACATTGTAATATTTCCTGTATTTTTCAAGGTTCTTGAGCAACAGAACCAATAGGAGATGACATAGATGGTTAGTTTTAGACAGAGATCAGAGATAGACAGATAGAAACACTTTAAGGAATTGCTCATGTGATTAGAGGGGCAGGCAGTCTGAGCTCTGCAGGTTTGGCTGTCAAGCTGGAAATTCTGGCAGGATTGATGTTGCAGACGTGAGTCTCAGGCCCATCTGGAGGCAGAAGCCCCTCCTCTTCAGAGATCTCAGTCTTTTAAACCAGCAGTCCCCAAACTTTTCGGCACCAAGGATGGGTTTTCTGGAAGATAATGTTTTATGGACCAGGAAGGAGTGGGGATGGTTTCAGGATGATTCAAGTGCATTAAAGTTATTATGCCACCGCTGATCTGAGAGATGTGGAGCTCAGGCAGTAATGTGGGCTATGGGGAGTGGTTGTAAACACAGATGAAGCTTTGCTCGCTCACCCACCGCTCACCTTCTGCTGTGCAGCTCAGGACTGGTCCTGAGCTCTTACCCAACTGAGCCATTGTCACCGTCTCTGGATGCTCCCTCCAGCTGAACTGAGCCCTGGACCACAAATGAAAAGTCTTGGATCCTGGTCATGAAGCCATCAACGACACATGGGGAATCACTGACTCATCTTGAGCCCCAGTTTTTCCTTCTATAACATGGGTCTAATTTCTGCCAGTCCAATCAGCTATACACTATCCAGTTTCAATGTCTTTGCAAATGTTCTGAAAACCATAAAGTGCTGTACACATACACAGCACTATCATCAGCTTACTGCTTTAAGAAAGAGCTCAAGGTAACTCCCATCCAACAAGCCTCTCCCTCTATCCCAAGGTGGTATAGACCTTGGCAGTGATGTCCATAGTCACAGTTTCCACCATGTTATCTGCCCGTGGCCATGGTGCTCAAGGCTGCAAACACAGATTACATCTGGCTCCATCCCGGTCACCAGGCATTTCAGCCAAAGCAAAGGAATTTGAAGAGCAAGGCTTGTATGTATGCATGCTGTGGTGGGCAAAAGGATGGCCTCCTCTCAGTGACGTCCACGTGCTAACCATCAGAATCTGAGAATATGTCACCACACCTGGCAAAAGGAACTTTGCAGATGTAATTCAGCCCTTGGGATGGAGACTGTAGCCCAGATCCCCCAGATGGATCCAATCTAAACCATCCAAGTCCTTGAAAGTGGAGAACATTCCCTGGCTGCAGCCAGAGGGAGATGTGACTATATAATAAGGGTCAGAGAGATGCAAGGACATGAACTTTGAAGGTGGAGGGAGGGGGCCCTTAGCCAAGTAATAGTGGTGCCTCTAGAAGCTGGGAAAGGCAAGGAAGTAGATCCCCCCACATACAACCTCCAGAAGGGAATTCAGCCCTGCTCACACTTTGATCTTAGCCAGGGAGACCCATGTCAAATTTGTGACTTAAAACCGTAAGACAATAAACTGGTGTAGTTTTAAGCCCCCAGGTGTGCAGTCATTCAGTACAGCAGCAACAGGACACTGGTACACACACCAAGAGGAAGATGGAAGAAGCAGCTGGTGTGACTGGAGTGAAGGTCGAGGAATGAATGGAATTACAGCCCCAGACAGGCCCTCAGCCTGCTCTTCTGTCCCTCCTCCTTTCGGTAAGTCATCACTACCCCGTCTTGAAGGATTCAGGAAAGTGAGTGGGCAGGAAGTGATGGGAAAGTAGTTTCCAGATCAGAATTTAGACCTTACATCCACGTCTGGGCTGGGCCTACCTTCATGATCTCAATGTGTTTCTGGGTTTTTGTGTGTGAACTGGAAAGGGGACTGTTAATACTTAGGAATACATCCATCCTTATACTAGGAACAGGGAGCTCTTCTTAGCCTCCTCCTTCACCCAGGGACACTCCCAACACCATGGTCTCTCCTTACTGTTTCCTTCCCAGCCCAGCCAGAGCCAGCAGTCATCCATCCCCAGCTCTTAGTCATCTCCTTCCAGTGATGAACGCCATCATTAGGAGCCTTTCATTATCAGCGGCTTGCATGCAGCTGATGTTGATTTGATAGAATCCAATTTAGCATCCCACTCTGGGCTCTGCTCCATAAGCATTTGGGTTTAGCATGTACAGGCAGTTTGATGCTGTCTTGATGGCCTTTTAAGCGGCTGAGAAAATTGCTGGCATGGCAATTTGGTGGCAGGCAGGCTCCTGGCGGGTGGGGCTGGAGGAAGCAAGGAAGGAACAGGAGAGGGGGCATTTCAGCCTGCGTGTGTAAAAGGCAAGCTAAGTGTTTGGGAACTGTGCACTTAAAGTGAAGAGAGAACAGACAAAGCCACCAGGATATCTGAGGGCCTCCACCAGGCGAGATTTCCCAGTGGCACCTCCTCCTCATGGGCATGGCACTGCCCTCAGTCAACCACCTGCTTGTCACCCGAGACGGCACACACCATTCACAGAACGCTCTCCTACACCATCTTGTTTTTACAATGTGCCCCTCAACAAGCTGTCAGGCTGTCTCCTAAGGATGCTGTTTCCCCTGTCCTGCAGACAAGACCAAGGCTCAGGGGCAGATGCCCAACTTGGTGGCAGAGGTGCTGATGGCCGAGAGAGTGCAGGGCTCAAGATACAGCAGAAATTACTGCAAGAGTGTGAGAGATGGAGTGTTTCTCGTCATATCAGTAAACAAGGATGTCACAGTCATCAGCGATCCTAGCCCTCTGGGGCAGCCAGGAAGGAGAGGAATACGTGTGATTTGGCAGCCACTGGGCTGCAGCCACTTCTTACAGTGAGCGCCGAGGAACTCAGGGTACGGGAACACACAGGTTACTGGCCCCAGGATAGCTGAGATGCATATGAAAGGAATAATTTTAGTCAGCCCAGACTCTTGCATCTTCCCAGACACAGAAAAGTGCTAAATTCCTTACCTTGGGATATCTGGTTTTCTTTAGTTCACAAAAATACTTTCGATGTTCAGACTACCTGCCCTTTTGTTGCAAACTTAACCTCTTCAAAGCAGGACTCTCAGGGTTTGCTCAGGATTACTTGAGATGCTGTCTCCTGGGCTTGAAGTCCTAAAAATTCCCAGTGAATAAAATATAACTCAACTTTTAGGTTGTGACTATTTTTTAAGTCAACAAGTGCACGAGTGGACTGCAGCTTGCTTGATTCCATTCCTTGATCCGCCCCCGCTTCCAGTGACTCACTGAGCCTCACCTCTCTGCCCTTAACACACAAGGGAGTCCTTCACCCACTTCCTTCTTTAGGGGCCACCAGAGGGTTAATGGGAGTTTTGCTGTTGCTGGTTCCTTGAAGGATGGACAAATTCCTAGAGCACAGTGGTGTGCTAGTACATGCTTAACCTCTGGCTCTCCAGAGTCAAACAAAAAGCCCTGATTCACAGCATCCACCCTTTCGCCATGCCCATCTCCAGGTGTTGGCAAACGCAAACATGAGAAGTGCTGCCCTCCGTGGGCTCTGTGGGTATAGACAGGCTCAGTCACACCAGTGCAAGGAAGTCGTGATGTAGTCTGAATTTGTTACACCAGGGCACGCTGAGGCCTGTTAGTGCTGCAACCAACACCCTGCCCACCTCCATGGGCCGTGGAATGCAGACAAAATCGTGCCTTCCTGACAGGGATAATCATACTGAGAAGTCTGAGAGGCCAGCACAGGCTAGAATAGGAGACTTGGCAGACAGGCAGCACTAGCCCCTCCCCCAGCTACAGGTCACAGGCCACGTTTCCCATGCCTTCTCCTGGAGGAGAGAGTGAGGGCAGGGCCAGATGCTCCTGGGAAGTGGAGGAGAGAAAAGGGAGTCCTCCCTGTGTAGCCCAATTCTCCTTTAGGAGGCTGAAGGCCTGGGAGGGGGGTTGGGCAGTCTCTTTTCCCTTCCACCTGGCTCTTTGCTCTCTCCTCCTACTGTTGACCTCAGAAAATTACTGCTTTGACATCATCCCCCTGAGCCTTTGTGTGTGTGTCTCAGAGCCTGGCTCTTCTCTCTTCTGATGGGTGTTGGCATTTCACCCTGTGGCCACAGGTGGCTCGAGGGGGCTGCCCTGCATCACATGATTGACCCACCTCTGATTTCAGCCCCCTGCAATGGAGAGTTCAGAGTGAGTTCAGACTCACCCCAACATGGACCTGTCCTACCTCAAACAGCAGTCCAGCTGGCCTCTTTCCACCCCCAGGGCTTTGACTGGCAGCAGCAGCCTGAAGTCCAGGGGAGTTCATGTTCCCCGGGCAACACTCCACTAAGGCTGTGGGGAAAACTCCCCAGCCTTCCAGTCCTCAGGCCAACAACTCCAGAGTCTGCAAGAAGCTGGTCGGGAGCCCCAGGAGCACAGAAGCACAGGGCCTCCCTTCTCGGCTGCCTCCTTCTGCTTCTGGGCATTGCCTCCCAAAGAAACCACTTGCCCCCAACTCCCATCCTAAGCACTGTTTCCAGAGAGAAACACAAACACTCTGAGGTGGGTACCATTTACATCCCCCTTTTGCAGATGAAGAAACTGAGGTTCAGTCTGCCTAACTTGGGCTAGGCAAGTCAAAGAGTGACTGTTTACCCATCCAGACTGCCCATAAGGATGGCTGTTCTTGGTGATACAGCCCATATTCACTGAGATGGTGGGGCCAGCCCCATGCCCCAGAGCTGGAATGTTATCTGGCCCAAGGAGGGGCATTTTAAAAGAAATAAAAAGAAGAGGAACGTTGGCCACAGAGAACACATTATGAGCTATGATTCTCTCTGTTCATCCTTGAACCATTCTCTTGGGAAAGGAAATCTCTCAAGGTTTGACCTCATTTTTGTTTTGCTTTTGTGCATATCTATATGTGTATGTATAGATAGCATCACTGACTCAGTGGACATGAATCTGAGCAAACTCTGGGAGAAAGGAGGACAGAGAAGCCTGGTGCGCTGCAGTGCACGGGATCAGAGAGTCAGACACGACTTAGCGACTGAACAACAATATATATGTGTGTATATATATACATGCTTATAAATATATATTCAAGGGACTGGGGGATTATAAATATATATATTATAAATATATATGTGAATATGTGTATATAAATATATTAACAAAGGTACGTACATATCATATATATGTATTTGTGTATATATATTTACAATGTAGATACGAAAAGTGAAAGTGATAGTTGCTCAGTAGTGTCCGACTCTTTGCTATCCCATGGGCTTAGCCTGCTAGGCTCTTCTGTCCGTGGAATTCTCCAGGCAAGGACACTGGAATGGGTAGCCATTCCCTTTTCCAGGGGATCTTCCCGACCCAGGCATCAAACCTGGGTCTCCCACACCGCAGGCAGATTCTTTACCGTCTGAGCTACAAGGGAATATACACACACAGTCAAAAGGCTGTTAAGAAAATCACAAAAACCAATAGTTATTCCTGGATAGCGGCAGATGACATTTCTATTGTGTGTGTGTGCTTTTCTGTCATTTCTAATTTTTTCTACGATGAAATATTGTGGAAAGGGGCAAAAGCATTTTTTTTTTTTTAAAGAAAATGATCAAACCTTGTTGAAGGATTTACCGTTAACTTGAAATACTGACTGATAGCAGGCCCCAGGAGGCACAGGAAACTCGATTTCTAGCAGCGAGTTTCAGCACTTCCCAGAAATCCTAACAGCGCAGTGGACCAAGGGCAGAGAGGACTGGAAAGTGGAGGAAGGAAAGACTTAAAGGTCAGACAAAGTAACTTCCCTGGGGCACAGAGACGCCCGGGGGTGGGGAAGGGGACTGGGCAGAGAGGTGGCACGCGGGCGTGGTCACTCAGCTGTGTCTGACTCTTTGCGACCCCATGGCCTGTAGCCCACCAGGCTCTTCTGTCAATTGGATTTTCCCGGCAGGAATACTGGAGTGGGTTGCCATTTCCATTTCCAGGGGATCTTCCCAAACCAGGGATCAGACTTGCATCTCTTGCGGCTCCTGCCTTGGCAGGCGGATCCTTTACCACTGAGCAGTCTGGGGAGCCCGAGAGAAGGAGTGGGGACCCCACTTACTATCTCCCGCAGGGGCAGTGACCATCATTTGTGCAACATAATTTGAGGATAGAAAGGATTTGAATAAGGTGGGGATAAAGGGCTCTGGAGGGAATAGACAAGATCCTAGCCTTCACATACGGCAGTAAAGACACCAGACAATATCCATCACCATCCCGTTTGAGGGGGATTGTCATTCACCTTGAAATGTTGAGAAAAGAAGTATTTGTCCCAAGTCAGCCAATTCACCCTTGTTCATTCACTCCTCAAATTTGGACTGGATGCCCATGTTCCCCCATCACGCTGTAAGCCCCATGAGTTCAGGGGTCATCATTACCTTACTTAGCACTGTCCCCCCACCAGCTGTGAGCAAGGGACTGGCAGACACCCCCAAAATGGACTGAATGATTGAGGGAGTCCAATATCATCCCACCTCACCCCAGAAGAGGCTGCTGGGCTGGAAGGAAAGAAAATTAGTCACAAGACCTGAGTATTTGTCCCTGCCCTTCCAGCAACCCACCTCATGACCTTTGGGAGGTAAACTATTTATTTGTGATTCAATTTCCCCCAAACTGGAAGATCTGACTCTAAAAAAAAAAAAAAAAACCCAGAGATAACTAACACATCCTCTATTATATAGTTTTTGTTCCTTATAATAAAGACCTGGCATAATAGAGGGAATGAATCGGTCCTGTCCTCAATTATAGAGACACAGGACGTGTAAAGGGGTCAGCCACAGGCTCCACAAGGACCCTCCTCAGACTGCGAGGACCAAGGCAGTGGTGCTGGGGGCTGCCAGGATCCTGGGGTGGGTGTGGAGATGTCTGCTCTCTTCAACAGCCTCTCCTCTGGGATCCTGCTGTCCTAATGGAGGCTCCATTAGCTAATCTAGTGATTCAATTAGTTCTAAATGCTCCTGGCCTGAGAAGAGGGATGGCAAGGTGGGGACGTGTTGACTCCTATTTGCCGGAAAGGGTTTCCCAAGACAATGGAGCTGCAATTTAAATTCCCAAGTCTCTCATTTCCCTCTCCATTCATGAACCCAGGGTCATCAAACCAAATGAGATCATGCATGTGAAAGCACTTCGTAAACTATTTTTATGACCCATTCTCCCTTAGGAGGAGGGCCCTCCACCGCCATCTCCAGTCACCCTCTGTCCCAGAGGTAAGGGAGCTGTCCTGGGACAGAGGGACCAGGAAGTTTTCAAGGGCAGGTCCCAGGTGTCACCTGGAGGAATCCCAGGCCAGTGGTTTTTTCAGACTTTGCAGGATGGAAAGGACACTTAGGTCCTTTGAGGGAAGATCTATTTCTTCTCTAGGAACCATTCTGCTCAGTTCAAGGCTACTCTGCCCATAAGGGAAACTCTATATGTCTTACATGGGGACACATTGCCCTTAACATCTTGTCTCCTCAGAGACACCTGACTTGGGGACAACAACCACATCTCAGTGATAAAGAATTTGCCCGCCAATGCAGGAGACTTGGATTTGATCCCTGGGTGGGGAAGATCCCCTGGAGAAGGAAATGGCAACCGACCCAGTATGCTAGTCTGGGAAATCCCATAGACAGAGGAGGCTGGCAGGCTACAGTCCATGGGGTTGCAAAAGGAATCAGACACAACTTCTCAGCTAGACAACTAGGGAGTGCATCTCAGTCCCTGGCAGGGAGGAACGGAAGAGGAGAAATAGGGGAGGAGAGAGGACAGCAGCAAAGGGACAAAATGGCATGGAAGCGAATCTCTGCCACCCAGAAATCCTTTTTCACTGCAGAAGAATCGCACTTTTTCTGAAGTCCAGGAACGGCTCCCAACCCCCTGGAAGCTGTTAGAACTGGGAGTCGCCTTACCTCAGTGTGTCCTGTGTAAAGCGATTCTGACTTTGATAGTGATTCTAACTTTGGCTGCACGTTGAAAGCAGCCTGGGGAGCTTGAAAAAGCTTCAAGCCTTGACTTTAAACCCAAAGATTCTATATACTCTAATCAGCCTGAATGTGCAGTGTGGACTTGCAAGTATTTGCCTCTCTGTAGGCACTGGCTTGATGGTAAAGCAGCTCTTGGGAGGAAAAAAGTTCTGATTTGTAGTGCTCTCCAATTTCCATGGTGCAAATGCTCTCACTATGGCCTAATTCAGGCAACCAACAGTGTAACCACTGGCTCCAGGGCACCACTGCCTCTGGTGATGCTATGCTGCCTGCTTCTAAAGCAGATAGTCTCCAGCAGCACCACGAAGGAGCAGCGTTTACGGCAGGGGTCCCCAACCTCTGGGACCTAATGCCTGATAATCTGAAGTGGAGCTGATGTAACAACAATAGAAATAAAGTGTGCAATAAATGTAATGCATTTGAGTCACTCAGAAACCACCCCTAGCCCCCAGATCTGTCGAAGAATTGTCTTTCAGGAAATTGGTAGCTGATGCCAAGAAAGGTTGGGGACCCCTGGTTTACTAGACCAGGGAGCTCCCAGTCCCCAGCGCAGAGGTGAGCAGAAGTGTAGTCATAACTCACACCAAGACATCCCCACCCACCTGCCTTTCTCCAACAGCCCTGGAGACAACCCTCTTATCCTGTTCTCCCCACCAAAGGCATTCTGCAGGGGTCTGCAGAGAAAAAGGCCAAGGACAGAAAGTTCCAGTGGCTTCCAGATGCTGTCAAGGCTCCCTCCAGGACAAAACTTCTCAGGCGTTCACCACCTCCTTTTCCATCAGGAAAATGTCCTCAACACTGAAAGCAGCCAGTCAGGCATCCAAGGGCTCAATCCTCAGCACCTTATCCGCTTTCACTGGCAGTGAGACCAAGGGCTGTTTCCCCAAAGACACTCAGAACCCTTTTTGGAGCCAAGATGGGAGGAAGACGGGAAAGAGGGGTGGCGGGAAGAAGGAAGACACCTGCTTCTCTCAGTGAAGTTGGGATCCCGGGAGTGTTATCAGGGCCACATCACCACCACCTTTCCTCCTCTGCTCTGAGTATGATCACCTCGTATTCAGCTAAATCCAATTGCATTTAAGTACATCTAAGAATTCAGCCCTATGCTCACCATTTTGCAAATCTGGTTTTTCAAGTGGAAAATACTGTCCTTTGAGGCCCTTAATGAATAGGAGAGTCAAGATTCAAGGAAGAAACAAGCTTAGAAATTCTAAGTCATGTGTAAACTAGTGCAGCAGCTGGATACAGGCTCTAGATGTGAGGGTTCACGGAGTTTATAATATGCTTTATTATCCCATCCATTTCCAAAAAAGAATAACAAACCCTGATATCCAGAAAGGGGCAAAGGCCAAGGCAGGCATAAATTGGAAGCCTTCATGGCAGGGAGACTGGACATGATACAGAAAGCCATCTGGCAGTCCCCTGGGTAAGGCTAAGCCCGGGTGCACTGGGCTTCCAGGAAGAGAACCCAGCTGTCTCAGCAGTGACCAAGTGGCGGATGGTCCTCGGTTTGGGCAGACCTCCAGGTGGGACCATCAGGTAGCTCTGTCATGAACAAAGGGTGGGCCTGCATCCATTCAGAGGGGATGCCTTTTCTAATTTACTCAAAAACATCCATTTGCCAGCAAGAGCCTCAGAACGGGTCCATTCTGCCAACACCCCAGGGCCAAGCTTTGCTTCACCGGCATCCAGTCAGACCTGAGTTCCAGTCCCCAGTCTGTCATGGACAAGCTGAGTGAGCCTGGGCACGCTGCTCCACTTCTAAGATTCAAGGAAGCCCTTAAGGGGCCGGGAGGGCACACACACACACATGGGTCATAAACAAAAGTATCAAAAAACGCTTAGCACTTGGGTCGTTGGTCACTGCTGTCTTGGACTTCTCTTAGGTTCAAGTCAATAATTTACATCCCTTACACACTGAGCTGGCGGTGGTCAGATGCCTGGGGAAGTCACTATGACATTAGATACAAAGGAAATTAGATACAAAGACTTCCTATGCAGGGGGTTATGAGTTGATTATTTTCCCATAGTTTACCTATGATGAAACCAGGGGCTCTGAAGTACAGTGACCAGGTCGGTCACACATCTTTTTAGAGATGGATCTTCATCCTGGTATGTCTAAGGGAGACGGCCCAGCACAGACAATCACCCCCATTCACAGGCCCAGCGCTGTGCCTGAAAGGATACGCTGGGAAGAAAAGGCTGAATTACGAAAGAAATACAGAAACAGACAGTGATACTGATGCAATTCACAGGCAGGTCGCACGTGGGGAGAGGAAAAAATAGATTTTCGAATTAGGAGAGGGCCAGATCAGTCAAGGGTGAAAAGAGAATTCTGAATGGAAGATGAATGGGGCACAGAACCACGAAGGAAGATGAAATAAGCGAAGTATGAAATCAACTCTCCTTTGCCGCACTTTGCCGGGCAGCCTTGAAATATGCCTGTCGCTTGCACGTGGAGGGGAGGTAAGGTTGGCGGTGAGTCAGGTGGCATGCGGACTGGCGTCCTGTGTGTGGCCAGCACACAGCAGAGGGTCTGCAGGGCCTGGAGGCTTTCTGGAAGGAGTGGTGCTCCTGGGGACTCAGGGACAAAACTCAGTGAGTTGAACGAGCCAGAGTGTCCTCCACCAGCCGGGATGGGGCAGCGTCTGCCCTTCTTCATCCTCTGCTGAGCCTCTTTCAGCTACACTGTCTCCTTCCTCGGACGTAGTTCTACCGCCTCCTTGAGTCCTGGGTTCAAGTGCCAGATCCAGAACCCAGAGCAGGGCTTCCCTGGTGGCTCAGTGATAAAGAATCTGCCTGCCAAGGCAGGAGATACGGATAGGATCTCTGAACTGGGAAGATCCCACATGCCAGTGGAGCAACACAGCCTGTGTGCCATAGCTACTGAGCCTGTGCTCTGGAAGCCAGGAGCCGCAACCGCTGAAGCCTGCAGCCCTGGAGCCCCCGCTCCGCAACAAGAGAGGCCCTGCAATGAGACGCCCATGCACCCCAACTGGAGAAAGCCCGCCTGCAGCGACAGAGACCCAGCACAGCCAACAAACAAACTTCACAAGAGAAACCCCAGTGCAAAGTCTTCCTGCTCCCCA
Source organism: Ovis aries (assembly GCF_016772045.2). Classification (NCBI taxonomy): domain Eukaryota; kingdom Metazoa; phylum Chordata; class Mammalia; order Artiodactyla; family Bovidae; genus Ovis; species Ovis aries. Next base: position 98,065,727 of record NC_056057.1, read on the forward strand.
GCTATGTCCTGCTCCCCCACAAATGTGTGGACACAACAAGCCGGCCTGAGGATCCAGGGCCTTGGGATGCGGTCCCGGTGATTCTTCAGTAAAGCAACCCCCACACACACACCCCTCCCCACCGCCCCACCGCCCACTCCTTCACTCCCCGGGGCTGAGAACAGACCTCCCTTTACACTGAATCTTACTCCGAGGAAGCGAGATGTACCACACTAGGAGTCGAGGTGTCCACTTGGGGCAGACACTTTCCAGAAAGTGAACATCTCACCCATCCCTGCCTCCTGGGTGGGGACTCCCTCGGGTCACAAGGCCACACCCTGCTTCGCTGTTAGAGGAAAGGTACAGACTTGATGAAAACTAGCTTCACCGCCCGTAAGCCTGACCTGGCAACACCAGCAGGGCCTCGCTCGGTAGATCACGTCCCTCTCCTGACGGGGGGACAGAGGCTCAGAGACACACGGAGCTCCAGGGATGTGGTGACGTCACACAGCAAATCTGAGGATGCGCTGGGCCCCGTAGGTGTTCTCCAAGTCACCACACCATCCCCCAGGAAGAGGCGTGGTGAACCTCTAAAAGGAGAGAGCCAGTGTTGTGTCGGAAGTGGGGGCACTTAACAGGCTTCTGATTTGTCGAACTGAAGGAAAAGCAAGTCTGGGGGTCGTTACCTCTGTGGATGGGGAACCAGGCCTGGCCACCTGCAGAAAGCAGACAGAAGAACACAAACCCCCACACTCTCCCTTCAGCCCTTCTTCCACAAGTCCTAAAGCAGAGAAACGGGGCTCGGAGAGTGAGTGGAAAGAACAAAAGCTCTGGTATAAGCTTCACCCGGGGGCAAGCTAACGAGGCAGATGCCTGGGCTCCCCTTGCCTCCATGTAATTCTGGATCAGGAGGTCCATGTCCAGCAGCCCCCCTCCCATCATCTCTGGTGAGGCTGGCCCCTCACTCTGAAGAACCCGGCAAAAGTATTAGTTAAGGGAATCTTGGAAGGCAAACTTGTTGGGCAGAAAGAGGAAGCTGGGAGAGAAAAGGTGGTCATTTCTCTCTACACCTGCATTTGTTCATTTTAATAACAACGATGCTTCAATTTCCAAGTACCTTTGCGACTGATCTGACTTGATCTTCTCAGGGATTTAGCCCAAACGGATGGTAATCATCTTGGTCCATCAAAGAGGAAATTGAGGCTCTAAAAGGAGTTAGGTGGTTTCTTGGGGCCACACATTTAGCTAAATGGCAGCAGGATTCAAAACCTGGACCAATCATCTCTCTTCAGGGGCCCCCATAATGACCAAGTGGCACTCAGACGCATGGAGACAAAGTTACGTTGGACAGGCTCCTGTCTGTCCTCAGAGACCACAGCCAGCATCCACGTGGCACCCCTGGGCAGGAAGTACTGCCCCTCCAGGCACGCTAGGTTGCCTCTGCCCTGTAACTTCTGCCTTGACACCCTTTACGCCACCCTGCCAGCCCCACTAGAGAGCCCCAGTCTATGGGGTCATGCCCCCCAGGGGTGTGGCGTTGAGGGGAAGGATGGCACCTGAAAGGAGCGTCTAAGTTTAAAGGTATCTCGCTGCAATTTAATCCCTGCGTGACCCTGCCCAGAGACTTAACCTCTTGCAGCCTCCCTTTCTCTGTTGTCTCGATGGGGATGGTAACACAGATCTCTCGGGTTTATTCTGAAGAGTGACAATCAAAACCCTATTCACACGGACAAGCATCACATCCCTTCCCTCCTCCAAACTCTTCCCAAAAGACACAGTGCGGGGTGTCGTGGTGTTTCCAAGGGGGCACTGCTGTTGCCCTCCAGGAAAGAGCTGGGAAGCTGCTGTGTTGGATGTTGCTGACTCCCAAGGGGGCCTCCCGCTCAGGAGAGCCTCCTCCCCACTCACCCCTGACTCCCACCACCACCCACCACCCAACAGGATAATTGGGAATCTGTGCCACAGATGCTGGCTCAGCAGAGGCCCCGTATATAAAAATTATTCTTGATGGCTTGGATGGAGTTTGCACTGTCCAGGCCGAAATGAAATATGAGGATGGGGTGGTGGAGGGTGACTGGGGGGAGCAGTGACTGAATACAGCCTGTGAGCTACACTCAGTACTTATCCAAGTTTAAGGATGAGGTTACATGCCAGCCGGTTACTGTCTCTTGCCTCACATTATGTGCTGCCCTTGTTCTCTGCCCACTCCCTCCCTCTCCTGGAACGGAAGCAAGCGTGAAGCTTCCCCACAATAAGATCTGGTTGGAGGGATTCCCCTGAGTGAGAGCATCTTGCCGGGAAAGGGCAGAGGCTGGGATAGGGCTTGCGTGTGGGAGAGGCAGAGGTCTGGATCCCCTTGCCCACCCCCTGCCTGGCTTTGGGACCCCAGGCCAGCCTAAGACCTCAGTTTCCTCATCTAAAAAATAAGAACACAACTATCGGTTTCATGGATGCCCCAGAAATTAACAGGTAAAATTTCTTATTTCAGCTGATAGAGCAAAAGTTTCCTGAGATGCCTGGAAACAAAACTAATTAGTCCCCCAATGGTTAATTTGGTGGCTCTGAAGAAAGTCAGTCCTAATGGCAGGGGAAGGGCCTGGCAGGATTTTAAGAGGGAGCACCTTTCTCACCCAGGGCGCTGTGGAAATGTTAAAAAGAAATGGAACTCTTTGCCATCCCTGCCCAGTGACAGATTAGAGGTGAAAATCATTAATTTTGGAGGCTTTGTTTGTTCAAAAATGAGAAGCCTTTTGCCTAATGAAGGACCCTTAATAGGTGTTGTTTTTCCTAAATTATCATATTAACCACAGATAATTAACAAGCGTATCCTTAATGCCGCAGGATACTGACAAGCCGACTGCATGCATCTCGCTGCTATAAATCATCCAGCCATCCTTCAAGGCAGCTGTTTAATTACTCCTGCATTTGGGAGGAGCAATACTGAGGCTCTCTCTAAACTCGGTTGCCAGTGAAAATAAAGTCAGCAACATCTCAGCTCTTTATCATCATGGTACCATCTGAAGATGTGGCTGCCGGCCCTGTTTCGAATGGCAAAAAGCTGGAAACAACACAAATGTCCAGCCATAGGGGAACAGCTTGGCTAAACAAATTACAGGGTGTCGACTGCACGGGACGTCACACAGCTATGTACATCCAACACGGAAACTATGTCCATACACAGAAAACACACGTTTTAAATCATGTTAAGTGAGAAAGCAACATAAAACGCTCTGTACACAGTGATTACAGCTATCTAAAAGGGCATATAATTATTGACAAGTCATGGACAAGAACTAGGGCTATAAAGCGCTGTGTGTCATGCTTGTTTTCTATTCTGAAGTGAATTAAGTTCATTTCTTTAAAAACAAAATGAAACACTGCTGGTGGCAGCTGGCCCAGGCTGTTCCGACTCTGGTCCTGCTGTGTGCCTGTCATTTGGGAAGAGAGAGGCTGAGCCCCATCACCCCCACCCCAGCTCTAATGCAGCCCCCCACCTTCCGTCTCTGAAATGTACCAGATATTTACAGCATCCATGACGTCTGAAAGCATTCTCAGGGCAGAAACCAGCTGAACGTGTTTTTCATGCCTTCTTGTTCATGAAGCCCCCGACTAGAAGAAGGAAGCTGGTTCTCAGCAGTAGCATCTATGGTGCTCTCCTTTTCCAGAATCCTTCTCAGGAGCTCAGCTGTGGGTTCAAAACACCAGGTACTCAAGCCTGGCAGAAGCCTTAGGCTGCGGTCTGGCTCTTGATGGTACGGACAAGTGGGGAGCAAGGGGGGGAAAGAGGGACATTCCTGTGTTTAACCCACCCCCACCCCCAAATACCCAGCAAAGCACGAGCTGGGGGCTTGACTGTAGGGTGGAGGGGCAGAGCCCCTTGCTCAGCCTCTGAATTTGATGAAGCCCTTACTTCCCAAAGTTTACAGGAACTGAGTCTGTCCCCAGCCTTTCGGGCACCAGGCGCTGGTTTCGTGGAAGGCAACTGTTCCACAGACCAGGGGGTGGGGGCCGGCTTCAGGATAATTCAAATGCGTTATCGTGTACTCTGTTTCTATTATGATACATCAGGTCCACCTGGATCTTCAGGCATCAGATAGATTTCAGAGGTTGGGGAACCTTGCTCTAACACTAGCCTTCAGTGGGACCTGGGTTTTTTGTTTGTTTGTCTTCTTTCCCATCACCCTGGGGTGGCAAGAAGTCACAACTGGGTTTAAATCTGGGAGTGGAGGATCAGCTAGTCGACCCATTTTGACTCTCAGCCGGTTCTTTCTCCACGTCCATGCCCAGCCTCCTTGGATATCCAGGTCAGGTCACCAAAACACACATGGGGAAAAGAAAAAAGAACCCAGCCCAGGGGTCCCAGTCTCCAAGCTGTGGTCCTCTGCACCCCCATTCTTCCCTGCAGCATTCAATAGTAAAAGCAGCAAGGAACTCGATCACCAGCCCAGCTAAGCTGGGAACACATCTCACCAGTCTGGACTGATGCTCAGCATGGTGCTGGAACACGTGCCCCAAACAGGGCAGGTGGAGAGGCAAGGGGTGCCTCCCACCACCCCTGGTGCTCCGGAGAGGTCTCCATCTCCCACTCACATCTGTTTGCAGTCCCTTTTCTCACTGGCCCTAAGCACTGCTTGCCACCTCCTACTTCTAGCTCTGAAATTTTATTTCTGGTTCTCATTAACACATCGAAGCAGAGTTAGGGATGGAGTCCTGAGGTGACCCGAATCACTGCCTGTGTTCACTTCCGTCCCTTGTGGTGCCTGCAGGAAGCATCTTAAAGAGAAGCACTGCGGTGAGCTCCTTCAGCCGGGCGCCCCCAGAAGCACAGTTACACAGAGGAAGGCCCGTCACGATCTCAGTTGCCGGAGTCTAGAAAGCCATGCTGATGGGAGAGGATGGTGGGAAACCAGGTCAGTGGACACTCCCTTTGACTATGAACCAAAGCTGTGAAAAAGAAAGGCATGCTCACAGCACACCCATGAGATACAGGACCATTCGTATCCTCATCTTACAGGTGAAGAAACAAGCTCTCAGAGAAGTTGAGTAACTTTTCCAAGGTCACACAGCAGGTAGCTAAAGAAGCTAGGCTGTGAAGTCAGGTGGACTCCAGACCCCAGGCTCCCACAGAGCGATGCATTCTGCCATATTGATCACCGTACAGGAAGGAGTAAAGGGTGAATAAAGGACATGAGGAATGGAGTGATTGAAATAAATCCAAAGACCAGTCAGGGGGAATACTGAAGTGTCAAAGGAGTGAAACTTCCCTTAGCATAAAATCTAGGACATAATTTTCCAGCACCTTGTGCTCTGTTTCTGTGTCCATGAAGCAAGCTTCTGAGTTACAGGTTTGGTTTTTGGAAAGGACCTAGTTACCAGGGAAGATGTGCCCGGAGCAAATCACCCAGCAGGTTCTCTGGCCAGGATCATTCATCCACTTCATTTACTGGTTGGCAATGCAGTCTCCTTGGGCTTTGGGGGCAGCGGGGGGTAAAGTGTATGCCCCACTTCTGACCACCTCAGGCAGGACCAGGTAACCATCAGGGCATCAGCCCAACAGATCAGGCACCAGGACTCTCCAAGGTGCAGGCGGGCATGCAGCCAGCTAGCAGGTCCCTTAAATAACTCATGCTGGGAGTGGGGGGCGGGGTAGAGAGGGGAAGAGTGAGCACTGTGCTTGGGGTGGAGGCTCAGGAGGATGGGCGGCCACCCACCTCTTCACGGGATCTTCACCTCTGCCTTTTTCGTACCAGCCTCCTCGTCTCCACCCTAACCTCCGTCAAGAACTTATTCTACATCATCCCCAGGCTTCACCTCCAGCCAGAAAACTGCCAGACCACTCCTTCCCACCGTCCAAACAGTCCCCCAATTCCATCCCCAAGGAAGCCGTGCAAAGGATTGTGATGTGGACAGCGTGAAGGATGATGGGTGTCTGCAGCTACCGAGAAGAAGTCGTCCTACCAGTGAAAAAATAGGATGCAAAAGAGAGAGAAGGGAGAAAATAAAAAGAAAGCATGTTCAGCATAATGGGATCCCATTTGTGTAAAACTTCTAATTATATATGAATATAAGCCCAGAAGGAAGTCTGGAACTGTGGTTGCCTATGGCAGAGTGGGGATGGGGGGTGGGGGACGTTGAAATTTCAAAGTGATTTTTCTTTCTTTTTATGCTTCTCTGCATCATTTAAATGTTCTATAATGAACATGTATTACTTCTCTAAACAGAAGATATATAAGAAGCCATACGCTTAAACTAAAACCTCCCCTCCTTGACAAAGCCTTCCCAGACTGATCCAGGGAGGACCAACTATTTGCAAAGATTGCCAGAAAACAGGCATAGCCCATCCCACAGAGGCGATTTCTCTTACACTTCCTTCCCACACACCATTTTTCACTACTGGAAATCTAAGTGGGTCAAGGCCAGCTGGGAGAAGACTCGCCTCTCCGTGGACCAGCCTGCACTGCTTCTCCTGGGGTCCCCTGGGGCTGGCCTTATTTAGAGTTGCTTAGATCTAATGCACAGATTTTCTTTAGGCTGCTAACTGACTCAAAGGACTAGAACATAGGTATGTTTTCTAGAAGTCTGTAGATTTTAATTAAGCTACTAGTATCTGTTTTAATGTTTCCTCTCCCTCTTAGCAGCCTCATGAATGCTCATAGGCTTTGTTCTTCCCTATCAGCTCCACAGACGAAAGGCAACAGTCTTCTTAACCTTTCCTTGCCTGTGTCCTAACTGTGACTCTTTGCCAAGGCTTAACCTGACCAGAGCTCTGAGCTCTTGTCTCTCTTCTCTGGGACCTGTGTCTCTGAACTGAATTCCTCAAAAGATATATATTCATATCCCTGTATCTATTGGTCACTTTAGATTTCCTCACTAAAAAGCCCTCCACTCTGGCACATGGGTCCTCTACTTTCCAATCAACTTCCAAAAGGATATAATAATCAGAAATGTCTTCAGTTAAAGGTAATAGCAAACTTGACTTAGAATGATTTAAACAAATAGGGTTTTATGTTTCTCAAACAACAAAAAAGTTTGAAGGTAAGTACCTGATAACATTGACTTAACAGCTTACTGATGTCAGGGCAAGTGATCTCTGTAATTCTATTGACTGTTGGTTTCATGGGCCCAAAATGGCTGACCCAGCTCCAGACATCACATCTTATTATAAGTCGAGACAGGAAGGCAGAGAATTAGGGGGACTCAGCCATGCCATCACTTTAATTAGGAAAGCAATAGCAAAGAACACTCAAAGCAAACTTCCATCTATTGGCCAGATTGAAAGTGAAAGCTTCCTAGGTGGTGCCAGTGGCAAAGAATCTTCATGTCAATGCAGGAGATGCAAGAGACATGGGTTTGGTCCCTGGGTCAGGAAGATCCCCTGGAGGAGGAAATGGCAACCTACTTCAGTACTCTTGCCGGGAGAATCCCATGGACAGAGGAGCCTGTCAGACTACAGTCTATAAGGTCGCTAAAGAGTCAGGCATGACAGCGTGCACACACACAGCCAGATTGTATCATATGGCCATTCCCTTTCTAGCCTCAGAGTAGCATATTGGGAAGATAGAGATGTGCTCAGTTGCTCAGTCATGTCTGGCTCCCTGCGAGCCCATGGACTGCAGCCCACCAGGCTCCTCTGAACATGGAATTCTCCAGGCAAGAATACTGGAGTGGGTAGCCATTTCCTTCTCCAGGGGATCTTCCCAACCCAGGGATCGAACCTGCGTTTCCTGCATTGGCAGGCAGATTCTTTACCACTTGATCCACCTGGGAAGACCTGGAGAAGATACACAGGGTTAGTAAATCAGCAACGTCTGTCACAGAGGCCAAACTCCTTTCCTTGAGAAGCTTTGCAAACAGAATAACAGTAACAAACCCTTCCTGAGCATTTATTCTGCCCCAAGCCCTCTGCTAAGTACTTCCTTTACATCTGCTGTCTCAAGAAATCTAACATCTCCATAGGGCAAGCGTGCTCGTGTCTCCGTTTTATAGATGACAAACACGTGGTTTATGAAGGCTGGGGAACTGGCCCAAGGTCACCCAGTCTGAAAGTGTTAGAGCCAGGATTTAAATTCCACTTAGCCAGGGGTCAACAAACTCCTTCTGTGAAAGGGCCAGATAGTAAATATTTTAGGGTTTGAGAGTCACACCGTCTCTGTTGCTACTACTCCACTTTGCTATCATGGGGCAAAACCAGCTGTAGCCAGTATGTGGACAAACCAGCTGTGCTCCAATTAAACTTTATTTATGGACACTAAAATTTGAATTTCACATCATTTTCACCTGTCACAAAATATTATTCTTTCTTTTGACTTTTTTTCCTGACTCTTTAAAACTGTAAAAACCATGCTTAGTTCAGGGGCCTTCCAATAACAAACCTCAAGTCAGATTTGGCCCGTGGGGCCGTGGTCTGCCAATGCCTGCTGTGAACCTGTGCTGTAAACATTCTGGCTTCTAAGTGGATGGATATTTTAACGCATGTGCTTGACCCTGCCCTCTGCTTGCTACACGCTCCCGCTTTGGCTTAGAACTTGACATTCTGCTGCCTTCTGCTCCAGCACCTTTGGGCCTGGATCCATAAGGACAGCAAAACAGGGGTCACCCCCACCACATTTCCCCAGAGCCTCAGTGTGTGCCCTTGGCTGTTGGTGTTGACACAATGGTGACCTTTATCTCAATAGCACTGGCCCTGCCAGTAACCTGTCCTGCCAGACTTGGAACAAGTACTAGAGCGGTGATGGGGGCGTTGGTTTCGTCTTGTTTGAGAGCTCTGGGTGATATTTTTCTCCCTGTAACACCAGGCACTTTGCAACCTTTCAGGAAAGGAGAAGAAAACGCAGGAATAAAGGCCTAGATTGCTTTTCTCTGATTGTCTAAGTAATAGTAGATCTCTATTTTAAACAGATATTTAAGGATGTGTAGAGGAAGACAGGGGAACAGAGTGGCATCTAATTGCTCTGTTTCTTTCTGCCTCTCGAGGACCGATATCCTCCATGCCTGGCCTGCCTAGATCACCTCACAGACGCACCCAGGAATTTCCTCCAGGTTTTATATTTTGCTTATACCTCCAAAGATGGTACATTTGTCCACAAAAGCTGCTACTGCTTTCAACTGTGCATCCGATGTTTCCCTTCTCTCTAGCTCCTCTGCCAATGGCAGTGATAGGCCTGCTTGTTTAAGATTTCCAGAAGGTTCTAATGGTCACAAAGATCATAATGATGGGAATGGTTTCCCTGGATGTAGATCCCTTCTCCTCTCCTACGCCTAAAGGCACGGGTAATTCCCTTGGTATTGTTGAAGATAGATTATTCATGACACTTATTAAAGAACTGAAGGCCAACTGCCAAGACAGGGGCTTCCCAGGTGGTGCTGGTGGTAAAGAATCTGCCTGCCAGTGCAAGAGACACAAGGGACTTGGGTTCAGTCCCTGGGTCGGGAAGATTCCCTGGAGGAGGGAACGGCAACCCACTCTAGCATTCTTGCCTGGGAAATCCCATGGACAGAGGAGCCTGGGGGGCTACAGTTCCTGGGGTCCCATTGGACACAACCGAGCATGCATGCACACACGTGCACACGCCAAGATAGAGTATGCATAGGGGCCGCTGCAGTGGGGTTTTGCCACAGCGGTGAGAGGCTGCACTCAGTTCTCAGTGTGACAAAGAAAAGTGAGAATACGCAGCCAAGGAACCGCATGCGTGTCAGCAGATGGAAATTACTAAGAGGAAGCATCCGAGGTGGGGGAGAACGGATTCAGACTTGACTAACCCAACAGGATTCTTGCTGAGGGTAGCCGGGTGATCAGACATCACCTGAGGGTTAGTGGAGGGTGTGGAACCCAATCAGATTTTAGGATGATCAGATATCAAGGGAGGACGGGCTTTGGCTAAGCAGACTTAGCAGGATTCTTCCTAAGCTTGGACAATGCAGAGACAGAAGCTCAGAAGTCAGGGCTTAGTTGAGGAGAGGGTTCAGAGGAACCTGATTAGAGTTTGTCCAGAGAGAAACTCTGTCAGGGTAACTCCCCAAATCACCCTGTTGTGGGGTTTTCTTAATAATAAATTTAGCACTGACCTTGTCAGTGACCATTTTAAGGCTCCCTGGAGGGATTCTGTGCCTCGTTGTCCTCCTCTGGAAAAATGATAAGACCTGCTACATGGGACGGCTGTGAGGAACAAATGAGACCATGCCTGTGGCGCCACCTGATGCAGCCGGAAGTCCGAGCAGGCGTGCCCATCAGCGGACAGTCCTGCTCCAGCTCCTGCCACCCTCCTATCAAGACGGCTCTCGAGACTCTGTGTCTGATGCCCCGCAGGCACTCTAGATTGGTTCCTGCCCATGGCTCCCTGCTCTCCAGCCATGAGGGGGCTGAGCGAGAGTGTAGACCAATCAGTGCATCAGCCTCTCTACAAGACAGGTACCGGAGTGAGTGCAGACGGCCCACTGCTGGCCACCTTGGCTGTGACAGGGAAAACTGCAGTTCTGGTCAGAGGCTTTGGAGAACACTGGTTAACTGGCCCTGGTGCGTGGTTGGCTCCAACTTGGCTCCTCTCCCTACCTGAGGGGGCACGTCTCCTCTAAAAGGGACAGTGAGGACCTCAGGGGCCCTGACCCCCTTTGCAGAAGATGCTGGTCTCAAGCTTGGAGGCTGTTCTGAAGCAGAATTATGAGTAGGAGGGAAATGGAAGCGAGAGAGTTGAAGAGGAATCTATCACTTCCTCTATCACTTCCTCTGGGCAGACAGAGTCTCATGGCTGGGAAGAGTATTGACCACCCAGTACAGGTCTCAGACCTCAGTCCTACCCCAGCCCCTTCACCCCCATGCTCAGGAGACAAGCACTCACTGAGCGGCAGACAGCAGCCTTGCTCCTGGAAGTGGCCCTAGCCCAGCTTGGAGGCTCTGAGGAGCTGCTCTAGGTGGATCTTCCCTCAAAAGGCTCATGTCCCCTGGGCCTCAGAGACAAGAAAGGACAGGCACAGACTTATCTTGAAGCCTAGCCAGCTCAGGTGTCATTGCTCATTCATTCCAGCCAGAGTGCAGGTGGGCAGGACTGCTCCAGCAGAAGCACCCAGTTCCCATTGTCCTGTGGTCCGTGGGGCATGGTCATTCTTCGGGGTGATCAGATTCCTTCTCCCAAAGGACACAGACTCACCACAAGCCAGGGCAGAGGTAGGCAGAGCAGACGTCCTTGTCTCCTCTGTCCCTAAGGCCTCCATGGTGAATGGATGCTTGCCTTTGATAGGAACTTCCAGCTTCCACATTTAACTCCTCCATGCTTGGCTCTGGGCTCCCACATGCTTTCTGCCATCCCAACCAGCATGCAGTGCTAAAACTTCTTTAAAAGCTGCTGTGTGTTGGGGGGGGGGGGAGGCAGCTCTGTGTGTGTGTACAGGTGTGCATGCATGTGCACGTGTACAAGTGTGAGGGGAGGTGTGTACACATGTGTGAGGGGAGGTGGGTAAGAACAAGTGAAACTAGGTGTTTATCCCTCGTTGGAGTGTTAAAGCAATTCAGTGTGTATCACTCCCTGAGAGTGGCCTCCTCACAAACATTAGCAGAGTCTAGAAGTTTATGAGGTTGCTGTGGGTTGAAACGTGTCTCCCCCCAAATTCACAGTTGACATATTCACCTCCAGCCCCTCAGAACACGACCTTATTTGGAAGTAGGGTGGCTGCAGATGTAATTGCTAAGAAGAGGGGGAGGGTGGACCCTAAACCCAGGGACCGGTGGATTCATAAAAATGAATGCCATGTGGAGAGCAGAGACAAGCGGAGAGGAGGGATGTGGAGAGACACGGGAAGATAACAGTCATCCATCTAAAGTCAAGGGACCTCTGAGGCTACCAGAACCCAGGAGAGAGACCTTGAACACACCCTTCCCCAGCACCCTCAGAGAGAGCGCGGCCCTGTTGACAGCTTCACTTTGGACTGGCCTCTACAGCTGCAAGACAATACATTTCAGTCGTTCTAAGTTCCCCCTAAGAAGCTAGCACGTAGGTCAGGAGACAAAGTTGGGCGATACAAGGGTAATACCAAGGATGGCCTCCCGTGGGCAGCCCCACCACAGGGAATGAAGTTTCCCAGCACCCGGCTCACGTGTTAAAGTCATTTCTGTATCAGCCCAGGAGACCCTTGGCATTTAAGGCTTAGCATTTATGGTGTTGACTATTCATGAATGATCCCATAACTTACGACACGTGACGAGAGTCAGGAGTCATTTTGCCGCGGCACAGACTTGAATCATGCACTCTGGGCCCGGCGCATGGACAGGGTTCATGGCAGGGGACTTTGTTCTCTTCTATTCGTCATCTGGAGGCAGGACCACATGGGAGGTGATGGAGCCCGAGGGGCTCTGTGGGAAACTGAGTCCCCCAAGAAAGGCAGCAGCAGGCATGGGGAAGGAGAAAGATGTCTCATCACATGACGCTCCAAGTCACGAGGTAGCTTTATCAGTAATCCGGGTCCCATACTTATCGAAACATCGTGGATCTGAAAGGAGCACTAGGTTTTTCAATTATAGTTTATCACCTTGTGAGGGTAGGAATTCTATGACTTAGTCTCAAACTTAGTAATTCACTAAGGTGTGAGGCCATGGCCTTTAAGAATGTCGAGGGTCTGGTATATAGCAACAAGACTCCACTGTCTTTTCCAAACCTTCCTCTTCCTTCAAGTACCAGGCTCTCCGCAGACTATAATTGCTGCTATACCCTTAAACTGCTGGAAGAGTAAAGGTCACCTGTGTGGCATAATTTGGAGAGATTCTGAAAAGAGTCTTGCACTAAATCACCCATTCCTCAGGGCCTTCCCTGCCACGGCAACCCGTGAGGCCTCAAATCCTGCCATTATGTGACTCATTCCTTCGGGTGAGGGCATCGCCCCAACTTTAAAAGGTGCCCATAGTCAGGAGAGGGTACCTTAAGGGCAGTCTTAAATTACTGATAATCACAGACTCCTCAGTGTGAATGGGTTCAGCAGAGTCTTTTAAACTAGCCTGGCCACAGTTGTTGAAAGAAGAGGTGGGAAGCACATAACCCTGGCATCCTGGCAGGAGGTGCTAAAGAGTCTTCTAGACATTGCCAAGATAAGTCCTGGCGGTACCCTTGTGAGTAAGGACAGGATGAAAGAAGGCTCAAATGCCAACTGGAAGTGTCTGATCCTCTCTGTGAAACTGATGTGATGCAAAGAACATCAGAAGAAGGGATTTCTCCAGTGACATCCGATCATTAAAGCTGTGAGTTTGTTTGTTTCCAAATAAATGCTTACAACCACACAAATTATCTGTAATATAATCATCCATTGTGGAGAGAAAAGCCATCAGCTAGCTCTAAGACTTGACTTTCCAGATCAAGCTCATGTTTAGTGATGGGTCTCTAGAGCTCTTACTTTGATGCCCCTTGTTTCCCTCTTGGTTTCCTTTCTCCATTTAGGGTCCCTTCCTTCCCTACCATCTCTGGAAAGCTTTTAAGATAACTCTAAAATAACGAAGCAGCATGCGGAAGAGCCATCACACTGTAACGTTAACAGGTAATCACGTGGCTCATTCCCAAGGCAGCTTCGAAGACTGTTTTTGAAATATTCTTAGGTTTCTGAAAACAAGATGGATTAAGCTCAGGGTGTAGAGTGTGAGCAATGTCATTGAGCTGGCTGGCCTGGCACACCTGAGGCATTCACCCTCAGATTCAGGGGTTCTTGTCTGTCCATATAGTCAAAGAGGTTTTCTCTCATCATGCATTTGCGATTGACTGCAGAAGTTACACCCTTCTCCAGAATCACCATCAAAACTCTGTGGACTCATCCTACAACCTGGGAATCTTTGACCAACTGACATCACACCAGCACCACCATCATCACCATCATCATATGTGTTATAGCAGCTGACATTGATCAAGTACTTCACTACAAGTCAAGCACTAGGCTCAGGAAGCAGGTACCATTATCTCCTCTTTACAGCTGAGAAAACTGAAGCTGAAAGAGGATAGGTATCAAAAGGAAGTGGTGGAGCTTCAGCAGGACATAGTTTTGCTGAACTTTGGAATTGAGTGCAACATATACGGAAGCCACTGAGGAAATTGTCTCAGAAGGAGCTGGGGCTGCAGAGGAATAGAGAGACATTATTGTATGGCTAAGATGTATCACTGCAGAAGATGACTGCAGCCATGAAATCAAAAGACGCTTACTCCTTGGAAGAAAAGTTACGACCAACCTAGATAGCATGTTCAAAAGCAGAGACATTACTTTGCTGACTAAGGTCCGTCTAGTCAAGGCTATGGTTTTTCCAGTGGTCATGTATGGATGTGAGAGTTGGACTGTGAAGAAGGCTGAGCACTGAAGAATTGATGCTTTTGAACTGTGGTGTTGGAGAAGACTCTTGAGAGTCCCTTGGACTGCAAGGAGATCCAACCAGTCCATTCTGAAGGAGATCAGCCCTGGGATTTCTTTGGAAGGAATGATGCTAAAGCTGAAACTCCAGTACTTTGGCCACCTCATGCGAAGAGTTGACTCATTGGAAAAGACTGATGCTGGGAGGGATTGGGGGCAGGAGGAGAAGGGGACGACAGAGGATGAGATGGCTGGATGGCATCACTGACTCGATGGACGTGAGTCTGAGTGAACTCCGGGAGTTGGTGATGGACAGGGAGGCCTGGTGTGCTGCAATTCATGGGGTCGCAGAGAGTCAGACACGCCTGAGCGACTGAAATGAACTGAACTGAACTGAAGATGTGTAACATTTTGAAAGCTGAGTTGCCTGACTCGTGGCTAGAATTAGGGTATAACATAGTGAAAGTGTGTTAGTTGCTTAGTCATGTCTGACTCTTTGCAACCCCATGGACTGTAGCCCGCCAGGTTCCTCTGTTCATGGGATTCTCCAGGCAAGAACACTGGAGTGGGTTGCCATTTCATTCTCCAGGGAATCTTCCCAATCCAGGGATCGAACCCAGGTTGCCTGCATTATGGGCAGCTTCTTTACTGTCTGAGCCACTAGGGAAGTCTCAGGGTGTAACATAGATTTTCTGGAAAAGAATGGTAAGACAACTCTGCTACTGAGGAGGGTTTGTTTGGTTGTAACCTATGGACAGAGGTCTGGAGAAGTTCTCACTTTATGCTCTAGGGCTCTTCTCTTTTTTTCCAACTGGAGATCACATCCAGTATGGAAAGCAACTACTCCCTGGGACAAGCCCTCCACCATCACATCTTTATATAGATTCCTCTTAGCCAGGCTTGGTGTCCCCCACTTCTTCCTAAAGACACCCACAGCAACATTCTTAAACCACAACTCAGTGGTTCCTGGGCTATCAAGTGTCCCATGGGCATCTGTCCCTCCTCTTGGCTCCCTTCTGATGGGCAAGCAGGGTCCTGAAAGGGGCAGAGCCATGTAGACCTTGCTGCAGTTGAAGAGCAAAGTTGAACCGACCTAAGCAGGGGAGGCATGGCACCCTTAGTTTCCTTGTGTGTGCATGTTAGTTGCTTAGTTGTGTCCGACTCTTTGCAACCCCATAGACTGTAGCCTACCAGGCCCCCCTGTCCATGGGATTCTCCAGGCAAGAACACTGGAGTCGGTTGCCATTTCCTTCTCCAAAAGGAAATATACAAAGAAAAAGTGAAGTCACTTAGTCGTGTCCGACTCTTTGCAACCCCATGAACTGTAGCCTACCAGGCTCTTCTATCCATGGAATTTTCCAGGCAAGAGTACTGGAGTGGGTTGCCACTTCCTTCTCCTTGGTTTCCTTATCTAAACTTCTGTTATCGGTATATCTTTTTCCACTAAGTTGTGTTCCAAACGTATAAACTTGAATATAAGGAGAGGAAATAAGAACTTAGGGTGAGGGGCCCCAGGAGTCTCCATGCGGTCAATGGCTCATGCAGCAGGCCCAAGGCTCCCTGAGAGGTCAACCCAGTCATCACAGCTCCTTCCATTTAGGGACTCCAGGTGCAAAGCATCCAAATGGACCAGGACCCCAAACGCTAAAACCTCATGTGTAATTCAAAACTGAAGTACTCCTAAACCATAAGGGTAAGAAAGTCCAACCTGGTTCAGATTTATTCCCCCAGGATAACGACTTCATACTAACAAACATCTTCATCTTTTGTCAGAGTTCCTGTGTGTGTGTGTATGTACGTGGCCCTGCATATATATACTTAGCCTGACTTGTGGATTTCCCAGGACTGAAGGCTGTTCTCCCACTGGTCAAGGCTTGCTTGTGAGGCTGTGTGCTCTACCCCAGGGCTCCCAGGAGGGCCAGGGCATCGTGGCTGACTGCTAGGATGCTCTGGGAAACAGTCCATTCAGTCAAGAGAGAAAAACTCTCCCAGTGCAGCTGTTCCCTTAAGCCCACGGAAGTCAGAGAAATCCTCTTTGCAGATCCAGGGCTCTCTAAGACCTAGAGAGGTAGCTGAGGACTCAGACACAACCGTCTACGGGGGCCAGGTGGTAAAAGCTGGTCCTGCTTTGCAGTCCCACCCACAAGCCCACCACCTCTGTGAATACAGAGGGGCACAGTTCCACACAACCGACTTGACTCAAGGTCATTAATCCACCAGTAACTTGCCTCAGGAGGCTACAACCTCCCAGGATCTTTGGAGCTTCCTTGGGTGGTGAGGGACAAGGCTTTCTCCCCCGACACTGCTAGCAGGCAGGCTTTGGGAGAGGTTGGCATGCACTCAACCATCCCATTCTTCAGCCTCTTCCCCTGCCTTTCCAGCTGCCTGGAATTCCGCACTGCCTGTGCGCCCTCCCTCCTCCTTTAAGGAAGACATATGGCGTCTGACAAGAGCCCTTTAGTCTCACTCTTTAAGCCGGAAGGCCTTGCTCTACTAAACCCTTTCCTTGCCTTTTCCTATCAGCGTCTAATTTCCACCGCAGCCTGAGGAGGGTCCCAGGAGAGCTGCGTGGCTTTTGCATGTGAGTGCTGGAACTCCATCAACCAACATTAATGAAACTCCCCTTCTTCCTCAATCAGAAATCTCTACACACGCACGTGCACACTCACACATCCTCTCTCTCTCACACACACACACACAGAGGCATGCATGCTCTATACCTCATTCCAGAGGGAGCATTCATTTTCCCTATAATGCTTTCCCATTGTGAGTGGTGATGGGCGCTAGAGATGATGTAATAATAATTTTATCAGATCAATAAATCATTTAGAAAATAAAAGCTCTCCCCTTCATTGGGTGATGACCAAGAGGGGAAACGCTTGAGTCTGGTCAGTAATTTATGTCTGTCAAGCAGAATGGATGAGATCTCCAGCTCAAAGAACTTGTGTCTTTGTGTTTCACTGTATCCCCTATGTTCTCAGCAGGACCCATAAAACATCCCTCTGAAGAGCTCTCCTTTGAGCAGGAAGCGGCTTCCTCCCCCACAGGGATTAGACCTCACTCAGGAGGGAGGCCAGCCTTGCCATGGCTTTTACCAATGTTTCTTTGCATAGTGGATGATGAGGTTAGTTTCATTAGGCTAGTGTTTACCAGAAGATTTCTTTGCCTTCCTCAGTAAGTAAATGTCAGGATCCCCAGTTTACAGATGGGGAAAACAGAGGACCAAGAAGGTAAATCTTCTTCAGCCCATAAGGATGAGAAAAGAAGTGTTCAGTTTCAACTGTAATAAAGGGCTACCCATGCCTTTCCACAACTTTGTGGGTGGGATCAGGACAGGATTTCGTGGGCAGGGTACTGTGTCGCTTCCTGGTGATAGCTGCACCCCTAAGACAGAGGATGGAGAGTGTGGTTCTTCTCTCTTTCTTTCCCAAGTCCTTTCTGATCTTTCTGTTTCATCCTGATCATGACCTGCCGTGCTTCTAGCCCCTCCTCTCTATGATGACTAGGGACCAGGTCCCACTGGTGACAGAAACTTCAGAGCTGGGCATGAGCAACCCTCAAACACCTATTCCTGGGTCTGAGTGAGTGCATTCTCTGGTTTGGTTGAAGCCAGGCCAGCTCCCTGCAAAATAAAATTAGAATGTTGAGGGTATGGAGGAATAAAGGACAATATGCAGTGAAACCTTTGATCAATGTGAATAAAAGAAAAAGTGAGAGTAGAAAGAGCCATCATTTAATGTGTGTAGAGCACCACCATGTTAGATTATTAAAATACAGAAACAAAAACCCCAAAGGAAATTAATTTTGTTGAAGTGGTCTTGACAACAGAATGGATGTTGCCTTTTTCTTAATTGAGGGCATATAAATGCCTCTGTCCCGTGGTTATGCTGGAGTAGCTGTATCCACAGCGCAGAGGGGTTTGGTCTAAAACGTACAGCCTCTACCCGCTCACAGCAAATGCTCACTTCTGAATATGGGCATCCGCTCGCTTATTCATTCAACCACTCAGCTTTTGGGAGAAAGACAGTGGGTAGATAAACTATGTGATTTATGTGTTCAGGACCAAATCATATATCTGAGGGATAAACTCCTTAGTGGATTATTTGTTGACACCTTATATTTTTGTACATAGCACAAATTACTTTTATTTATTTAACAGTAATTTTTTTTTTAGCACTGTGTACTCTGTCCCCAGTACAAAGGGTTCAAGGATAAATAAGATTGAGCCCCAGCCCTCCAGGGATCTGACTGATACCCAGACACAGAACAAGCCGGGGTGGGGGATTGAATTCATCACCTTGGCTCCACTGGCCCCAAATGACTCAGTTCTTCTAGAATGAAAATGGTAGGGATTGTGTGTGTTTGTTTTGCTTTTAGTTTTGTTTTGGAAAAAAGGTATTCAAGCTTAAAAGGACAGCAAGCCACTCAGGGAAAAAAAAAAAAACAAAAAACAAAGGCAACGCTAAATCCTGTGTGCATCATCCCTCCAGCAATACGAAATCTGAACCCAGACACATTATCAGTTTAAATCTCTCTGATTACTGCAAATCTCTGGCCATTCTCAGGCCTTCTTCAAGGCTGGTCAAAGGTGTACACAAATGGAAAGGCTGGTTACTTTAGAAGCCCTCACCCTGGGACCTAGCCAAGACTGCCTTCCACAGAAAGGCACAGCTGGCAAGGTGGGGAGAATGGGCAGATGCTTGAGTTGATTTACTTAACATACATCTTTTATTTTCAGTCGTTCAAAACAAATGTCACCTCCCATTATTTGTTTACTTTCCCAATCTCAGTACCCAGGATCATTCCCGTCATACAATAGAACCTCCATAATTTTTTTTTTTCAGTTTTAATTTTTCTCAAAAGAACAGGCACACATAAGTGACTAGTGCCAGGTGGTGTAAATATGACATAGTAATTACAAAGGAGTCTTTGTAAGTCAGAGCAATAGCAGAGCACACGGTCCCCTGGGCTCCATCACCCCCAAAGAAGTGGCTGAAGCCAGCCTGCCTGGACTGGATGCTCTTGGGGGCCAGACACGATGCCCCAGGCCACTCTCACTGGTTGCTTCAGATGACCAGACCCATCCCCTTTTCCTCATTTCCCTTCCCAGAGGCAAGTTCTCAAATTCATCCATTCTCAGCTCTCTGACTGGCTATTACCTGTTTCTTATGCTACCAAACTTTAATAAGACCAATTATAGCATCAATTAAATAACAGCAGCTAAACTAAGAAGAGATAAATCAAAATTACTTTAACAGAGAGAAAACATAGGCGAACCTCTTGCTGCAGTCAGCCATTGTCAAAGTTGAGTGGAACCCGCTTGAGACCCCAGAGCCCGGAGCCCCTACAGCGTCACCCTTCTCTCTCCTGGGGGATCAGGGGATCCCCGGACGCTCCCAGGCCTTATGGGCTGCCTGAGGGACGTCACAGACGAAAAAGCCACTGGGGAAAGACTGGGTCTTAAAGTTGATGTTAGCCAATATTGTGCACGCGTGCTAAGCTGCTTCAGTAGTGTCTGACTCTTTGACACCCTATGGGGTGTAGCCCGCCAGGCTCCTCTGTCCATGGGATTCTCCAGGCAAGAATACTGGAGTGGGTTGCCACGCCCTCCTCCAGGGGATCTTCCCTACTCAGATATCAAACGCTAAGTCTTTTATGCCTCCTCTTGGCAGGCAGGTTTTCTACCAGTAGCGCCACCTGGGAAACCAGTTTAGCCAATCTGATCTTAGCTCAGTCAGTCTTAGCTCATTAAGCTTTGTCTCTGCCGAGAGAAACCCCATCCAACTTCCTCACAGAAGGAGCGTCTTCATAGAAGAGAATCTGGTCTGGATAGCAGGAAGTGATTCTTCCCCGTTCTTTGTCCATGCCTTCAGCCGTCTTCCTAGAGAGGTGACCCTTCTGATGTGTGTAGTTCGTGTTTCTACACACTTTGGGGATGTTTCTTCTCTATTTTTGAGCAGTAATTTCCCATCTGATGGATTTTCTCTGAATTTGCGTGACCCCATCTACTTCAAGATTCAGCTGAAGCTTCTGAATCTCACCTTCAAGCTGTGGATTTTCAGGCTGCAAAGGGGCTTGCTCAGTTTGAAGACTTTTCCTTTGTTCTGTAAGCTCTTCATTCATTTTATTTTTTTTCACCTAATTTTCTGGATATGTTTTGCCTTTCTCCAAGTCCTTTAAACGACACTTTTAAATTTGCAGATCAAGGAGTTTCAGTCAATTTCTGACTGAGATACTGGTGGTCTCCATCTTGTTTCCATCTTTGTCTCTAGTTCTAAGTTGCCATCATCCATGTGATTTCCTCCAGAGAGAGCAGGCAAACCTACCACCTTCAGAACCATTTCAGCCAGATATTTCAACTAGCTCTCTTTCTCATCTATGACCTGTCCTGTTCATATACTTTTTTGTTTTCAAGCTTCTTTATTCCCCTGATTCTTTGTTTTAAATATATGATTTTGTTTGTTTATCCGTTTATTTTTGGCGGTGCCGAGTCTTTAACTACTGTGCAGGGTTTTCTCTAGTTCTGATGAGCAGGAGGCTTCTCACTGAAGGGGCTTCTCCTGTTGCAGAGCACGGGCTAGGCACAGGCTCAGTAGCTATGGTGCACGGGCTGAGTTGCTCCAAGGCATGTGGGGTCTTTCCAGGCCAGGGATCGAACCAGTGTCTCCTGCATTGGCAGGCGGATTCTTTACTACCGAGCCACCCAGGAAGCCCCTCTCCTGATCCTTTGATTCTCAAGCTGTTTGCTTTTCTTGGGCAAATAGTTCTAGACCTTCCTGAAGATGAGTGTTTTCATTCAAATCATCCATCATTTGTTTCTGAAGTTCTCCTCCATTGTTCTGAGATGCTTTTCAGGTGGTTTTTTTTTAATTTTTTTTATTTCAGTCACTTGGCATTGAAGGGATTTTGACACATCGTCAAGGGACCGTGCCCATCTCTGAAGAGCATCCTTAGCCCATGAAGTAACATTTACAGGGCTCCCTTTTCTGCCATTTTCCTAGAAAGTCTACTATGTCCTTTGCTGAAGACCTGTCCTGTTTTTGCTGTGCATGTGTGCTGCCAAGTCGCCTCAGTCAAGTCCAGCTCTTTGCAGCCCTATCGATTGTAGCCCTGCCAGGCTCCTCTGTCCATGCGATTCTCCAGGCAGGAATACTGGAGTGGGTTGCCAGGGCCTCCTCCAGGGGATCTTCCCGACCCAGGGATTGAACTGGTGCCTCTTACATCTCCTGCATTGGCAGGTGGGTTCTTTACCACTAGCGCCACCTGGGAAGCACCTGGTTTTTATTACGTGCTGCCAAATGCAGCATGTGTAACTGCAAAGGACTGTCCCTCAACACAGGTGACAGGAGGACATCACATTGTCATTAGCCCCGTCTTCTCAGTGACTCTTCAATACACTTTAACCAGGGCAGCAAAAGTTAGTGCTTTCTCCTCCTTAAAGTATGCTGACTCTTTACTCTAAGAACCGCCCTAGCGGTAGAAACTAGCATCTCCCAGGGAAACCCACAAAGACCTGGGTTCATCTCAAGCACTAGATATCACCAGCAGAGCACCACACAGGTTTTAGGATCAGCTGGGAAGACACTTCCGTGTCACTTAGAAGGTCCTTCCTGGTTCCAAAGAGCATCACAGTTGTGCTTCTGATCACCAGCATCCCATAGGCCCCAACTGACTGCATGGAGCCCTGAGGAGTATTCCATTTCTAACACAAACTCATTCCCAGCAACCAGGACAGACGATGAACTGAGATGGGAAAGGGCAAGGCCCACCAGGTTCAAAAACAGTCCTCCCTAACCTCACTTTGCTGAGTGTACGAACAGACATGACTCATACGGTGCACTTGGGAATGCGGAAAGGTCTGAGTCCCAGAGCCTCCAGGAGCTCAGCCCCGCTCAGCCCCACCTGTCCCTACAGCAAACCCAGAGGATCAATGCAGTGTCTGCTAGTGGCTACTGTCTTCATCAAACTAGTGCTTATAATCTCACTTTTTAGTTTATCAACTCTAAACAGTATCCATTGATATTGATCTGTAAAATAACAAGGATTTGAATTCACTTACACTGCTCTCCTTCAAGGCCTAGCACAGTGTTTGTGGTTTCATATTATTTTTTATAGATATATGTGGTTACTTTCATAACATTAAATAACATACATACTGTGTCTCCATGTACTGTCTCATCGACTACAGTATTTTGATTCTCCTTTTTAAGGAAAATTTTACTTGTTTTTGGTTGCACTAGATCTTTGCTGCTGCCGGCAGGCTTTCTCTAGTTGCAGTAAGCAGAGGCTGCTCTCTAGCTGCCTGTGTGCCCTTCTCTGCGGTGGCTGCTCGGGTTGCAGAGCATGGGGCTCCAGTGCTCAGGCTCAGTAGCTGTGGTGCCCGGGTTTAGTTGCCCTGCGGCACGTGGAATCTTCCCGGACCAGGAATCAAACTCGTGTGAGCTGCATCAGCAGGGGGATTCTTAACCACTAGACCAACAGGGAAGTCTCTCATTCTCCTTCTTGTAAGATGAGAATATTCATGCTCTATCCCTCTGTCTCCCTTCCATCTTCAACCTCCCTCAGATGAATGATCATGTTAAGTTGACACAGTTAATAGTCACATTTTGCAACCACAATCCCATGTTCTAAATTCCCATATCTTTACTCTAAAAAATTCAAATCCTTGTATTTTACAGATCAATATTAATATCAATGGATACTGTTTAGAGTTGATAAACTAAAAAGTGGGGTTATAATACTGTAAACAGTGTTATCAACCAACATACATTGCTCACAGCCCAAACAAGTAGGGCCACTGTATCAATTCCTCCTCTACTAGCCTGGGATTACAGTCCCTTGGCCACTCAAGAATTGTCCCTATAGCACAAAGCTCAATGAATTCGTTTTTTTAGATTCCAGCAATTGCTCAAAATCATGATACATTTTTCTTGCTATTTGGATAATGACTTTCCAGCACAGCTTCTTATTTCTCTAGGCATTTCTGAATACATTATTTTTTTCCTTGAATGATGGGCATTTTTCATACCTCAGGATTTTCCATCCTCTCAATCATGTTACCTGCCACGAGGACTGGCCATTTTTCTTGGATACTCTCCCAGGCAGAGCACTGCCCTCTTCTCCAGTCTGGGCTGGCTGTCCACCAGAATTGGCTCTGCTCCAGACTTAACCACCATCCTGCTATTTGGGGTCCCTGAAACTTCTTCCTTGATTAGGCTGCCCTCCTGTCTCCTGGATTTTATGTCTTTCTCTTCCTTTGTGACTTCCCCATGCTTCTGGGATCCATCCTCAAATAACTTCCTTAAAAGGGTACATGGAAATTAAATGTGCTTATTTTGCCCTAATATATAACTGACAGTTGAGCCATGTGAAAAAAAAAAATTTATTTGGCTGTGTTGGGTCTTAGTTGCATCGTGTGGAACCCTTCATTGGAGTGCACAGGCTGTGGAGCATGTAGGCTCAGTAGCCCTGCAACATGTGGTCTTAGTTCCCCGACCAGGGATCGAACCCATGTCCTCTGCATTGAAAGGCAGATTCTTTAACTATTCAACCACCAGGGAAATCCCCAGTTGTTGTCTTTTTTTCAAGTCTCATTTGCTCAGACCTTTGGAAGCAGTATCGTATTGTCTTGTAGCACTGAAGGTTATAGACGAAAAGCCAGTTGCAAGTTTGAATTCAGCTCCTTTAAGGTGACCTATTTGATCTCTCTGGGAGATTTTAGGTTCTACAGATTATTTTTGGTGCTCTAGAAGTTTACAGAAAAGCATCTAAGGATTAGGTTGTTTTGTTGTTTTCATTTATTTTTCTGAGCCTTTTAAAATTCAGTCCTTCAGCCCTGAGAAATTTTCTTCTCCTGTTTCCTTGTTAATTTCCATTTTCTCAACTCTCTGTGATTCTTGCCCCTTTTATGTGTGACCTCAGGATGTGTTCTAATGCTTTAATATTTCCTCCAATATTTCTGTTCTACATTCTGAGAGATTCCTTTGACTTAATGTTCCAAGCTTGTTTTGAATTTTTTATTTCAATAACAATAACTTTTTAATCTCTAAAAACTGTCTCTTGTTATTCTTCTGTGTCTTATTACCGCTCACCCTGTTTCATGGATATAATATGCTCTTAAAGAATCCAAGTGTCTGAATTATAAGATTTTTTAATGAATTAACCCAGATTTCCATTGTGGTAAGTCTATTTATCTTGGTCTGTCTCTTGGGTTCTGGGGTTCTTCTCAAATTTTTGTGACTTTTGGTTGTCATTCCACAGATGTAAAGGACTAGACCACTGATGTGGTTTTTCTCTGCCTTGTATTGGAACCAAAGAGATCTATTTTTTCACTAAGTCTCTTCCCTGGAACTCTGATTGGGAGCTCTCTGTGGGGTGTGAAATGTTGCCTGGTGGCATGCTGACTGACAGGTCTGGCCTTGACAACTAAGCTATGGATTCAAGTGCCAGAAAGTGGAGGCTCTAACCTGGAACAACACCATCTGCACTTGATGCCTTGGCCTTGTCTAATACGTATGCATGTGTTCAGTCGCTCAGTCATGCTGACTTTTTGCGACCCCATGGACTGTAGCCCACAGGGCTCATCTCTCCATGGGATTCTCCAGGCAAGAATACTGGAGTGGGCTGCCATTTCCTCCTTCAGGGGCTCTTTCCAACTTAGAGACTGAACCCTTGTCTCCTGTGTCTCCTGCATTGGCAGGCGGATTCTTGACAGCTGAGCCACTTGGGAAGCCAACCTTCTCCAGAAGGTTGGTTTAAAGATAAAGCCTTTATATGTTGTCTTGGAGCAGACACCAGGTTAACCTGTACCAGAGTAAGGCAGGTGAGCCACACCAACTCAGCCATCCCTCCTCTGGGAACCTCATTTCTTATTCCTGCCTCCCACTGTGCCTGCAAACTACGAATCCAGAACGCTGTCAGTTTCTACCAGGTTTGCTGGCTCTCATACCCACTGCTGCCCTCTCCCATTCCAGGCTGATGCCTTTTGGACTGCTGCATGTATCACAAATTCCATTTATTCCATCTTCCAGGAAAGCGCTGAACTTTCTTGCTTACTGGCAATCTCCCCCCAGCTCCCATTTCTTTGCCACGATAGGTATTATTTATCATTTTATTCCAGTGAAATATTAAGGAGTAACAAAGATGAAAACATGTGTTCCAGCTGCCGTCCTGAACCAAGAGCCCTCCTCAAGAATTTGTTTGAATTCTGCTACGAATTGAACTACAGCTGCTGGTCTACTCTGCGCCAAGCACTGTGTTTGTCTTTAATAGCCCGCCAGTGCCAGAAGTGTTCAACTCCAGATTACATTTGAGCCCATTTTTATTAAAAAGTCACCAGAAGAAATTCAAAGTGGACTGAGAGAAATGTTTCAAAGAGCTCAGGGCACAAAGGCCAGGGTTGGAAGCTTCTGGCTTTTTGCCCGACTGCAGCTGCTGGGATGCACAAGGTTCAGAGGCCACTCCAGCTCCTGCTGGGAGGACACAGTGGCTGTCAGTCAGGAACGAGAGGCCACGCTCTGGGGCTCCAATCCTGAGCTCCTCAGCAACTACTTTTTCTCTGTGTCAGCACAGCTGCCAAGCTTTGTGCACACCTGCCTCCCCGGGCAGGGCCAGGAGAGACTCACTGGCTCCAAGGAAAGGATGGAGGGAAGGCAGGAGCTCCTGAGTGAGTCTGATGTGCTGGTCCACCACTCGCCTTTGAGTAGCGGGAGTTAAAGAGATGCTCCAGAGTATTTCTGGAACTCTAGATGGCCCTTGGGCTGCAAGAAGATCCAACCAGTCCATCCTAAAGGAAATCGGTCCTGAATGTTCATTGAAAGGACTGATGCTGAAGCTGAAACTCCAATACTTTGGCCACCTGATGCGAAGAGCTGACCCATTTGAAAAGACCCTGATGCTGGGAAAGATTGAAGGCGAGAGGAGAAGGAGACAACAGAGGATGAGGTGGTTGGATGGCATCACCAGCTCAATGGACATGAGTTTGAGTAATCTCTGGGAGTCAGTGATGGACAGGGAAGCCTGGAGTGCTGCAGTCCATGGAGTCGCAATGAGTCGGACACGACTGAGCAACTGAACTGAATTGAACTGAGACTGCAAAACTAGTTTTTGTCTCAAAAAATTAGAGACCTAATTGGGCTTAAGCAAAAAAAAAAAAAGATTGTTTTATCACAGGGTCTGGAAGAAACTAATGAGTCCCAGTAACCTTAGGAAGGAGGCAGAACTGAGGTCCCAGAGGCTACTGTGGTCTGTTCTCCTCCTCTCATCCCCCTCTCCAGGCCTCTCTGTCTGCAGACTGGCTTTCTCTTCTCCTCAGTCTACATGGCAGAATGTGGGGGCTCTCACATGGGGCCCAGGCCTTCACAGAGACTGACTGCGCTTACACCAACGGTGGGCAAGCTTCTTCCCTAAATGCTGGGTAGAGAATATTTTCAGCTCTGTGGGCCCTCCAGTCTCTGGCACCACTCTACCATTGTAGGTAGAAGCGGCCCTGCTCTATACATAAATGGATGGGCATGTGGCCTCACTTCACCAAAACTTTATTTACAAAAGCAGGTTGGCAGTAGGCAGGATTTGGCTAGTTGACCAACCCCTACCTTAGACACAGGCCCAAATTTTTAGAAGGATCTGAATGGTTTCAGTGCGGGTCAGTAGCGAATCCCTTAGTCAGGAAGCAGGCAGGTGGGGAGACAGCAGAAATATGGCAGCTGGGAGCCAAGGCCCAGAGGAGGGGGCAAGTTCCCAGAGGAGGGAGTCTAAGAGGACACCCCCAGCCAGAGTCCACCCCACTGCACCTCCGCGGAGCAGCCATTAGTCAGAAATATTAGTTCCTGCATCTTCCAACTTCAGGATATCTCCTGGAACTGAGTAGCAAAGCAGTCCTTGCAGTCTGGAGATCCTCACAAAAAGGTTCTGTGTAGAATGCGACATTCTGAAATTTCTCATCATAGCAAAAAGAAAGTGAATAAAGGATGTAAGGTAATTAGTCCTCTACACAACCTATAACTCAAGAAGTTTATTCAAAATATCTATAGTTTCTTAAAGGTACATTTAGGGGGAACTTTTTACCTCTAAACCCAAGGCTCTGAAGTTGAACAAAAGTGATTTGAGCTTCAGTTGGCTGACAGCTTCTACTGTGCCCTGCTCCCCACCCCCACCCCAGGGCTCATGAGAGTGTGGTGTGTGGTTGTTGAGTGGCGTGCCCAACGCGGCTGTCACTCAGTCGGCACCCTGCCTCCTTGGTGGCCCTGTGGCTTATAGTCATGTTGTAGAGCAACTGAGGTGGCCACCGGGACAGCCACTGTGGAAAGTAGCGCAGTGGTTCTTTAAAAAATTGAAAGTAGAATTGCCATATGATCCAGCAATGTCACGTCTGGGTGAACAAACCCCAAAGAACTGAAAGCAGGATCTCAAGGAGATATTTATACCCTCATGCTCACAGCAACATTAGCCAAAAGGTTGGAAGTAACCCATGCGTCCATCAACAGCCAGACAGATACACCGAATGTAGTGTAGACACGCAATAGAATATTTTCAACCTTAAAAAGGAAGGCAATTCTGATACTAGCTGCATGGAAGAACCGTGAGGACACTGTGCTATGTGAAATAAGCCAGTCACAAAAAGACAAGCGCTGTGTGATTCCACTTGTAAGAAGTACCCAGAGCAGTCAGACTTACAGAGACAGAAAGCAGAAGTTGCTTTCTGGGAGCTGGGGAAAGGAGGAATGGGGAGTTACTGTCTCATGGGTCCAGAGTTTCAATTCTGAAAACTGAAAATAATTCTAGAAATTGGTCGCACAGCAACATGAATGAATCAAATGCTATTGAACTGCACACTGAGAGCTGGTTAAAGACAGAAATTTTGTGTGATGTATATTTTGCCGTGATTAAAAAAAAAAATTGTGATGGGACGGGCCTGAACCTCCCTGGGCCCCAGCTGGTAAAAGCTGAGCCACTGCCCCCAAAGGCTTCCCCGAGATGAGCTCTGGCCTTGGCCCTTCTGTGTGTCTATGAAAACCAGAGCTCTGGGGCTTTTCTTTATGTCAGCAGAAACCAGGGAGCAGGTATTCAGAAAACCCTGCTGCTTGCCCTCTGTGAATCATTTTGGGGGGCTTCTCCTCTAAAGTGAATATTGCTCAGTTGTGTCTGATTCTTTGTGACCCCATGGACTATACAGCCCATGGAATTCTCCAGGCCAGAATACTGGAATGGGTAGTCTTTCCCTTCTCCAGGGGATCTTCTCAACCCAGGGACTGAACCCAGGTCTCCCACATTGCAGGCAGATTCTTTACCAGCTGAGCCACCAGGGAAGCCCACATTCTCCTCTCCTCCTAAGGGGAACCTGGAATTCTCTGGCTTTCCCAGCAGCTGCCAGGGCCCAGATGCTGGACTAACTGGTGACCCAGACAGCAGCGAGAGGGCAGCTGTGGGCTTTCACGTGGTGGCTGTTCTCAGGACAGCAGCTCGGCGGGTGATCAGACCCCATGTGGTCCACCGCAAGAGCCCTCCTTCAGGCAACCCCTCCTCTACTTCCCACATCCCCACCCTGCACCTCGTCTGAGATCCCGGCCTTTGAGTGAAGGAGTAGCCTGTGCAATGCCTAGCCCCGTGGAAGAGCCAAAAGTTTCCACTTTAGGTGCAGGGGTACACTGCTCAGGCCTCTGAGGGCCCCCTTGCCTCTGGTCATGCCCCTTCCAAACCCTCCTGCAAACAGCCTCCTACTGACCTCGGAACACACATCTAAGCAGGTTGCTACTGTACACTGACCTTCCCTGGCTCCCTACTGCCCGCAGGACCAAACTCCCTGGCATGGCACTCAGCCTGCAAGCCCAGATCCCTGCCTTTCTCTCCAGTCACGTTCACCACTGCTCCCACCTTTGAGCTTCTCATCTCCATGCATCCCTGCATTTTCTCAAGTGTACCTCTTTGAAACCCCAATCAGTAACTCGAGTCCCTTTCCCATCATATACAGACTGTTGGCCCATTCTCCTTGTGGCGCAGCCGCCCATCCACACCACTTGTTGCTCCCTCTCCTCGGGGGGCCTCCAGTTCGTCCACACCATCTGTATGACTGGACACCCAGGAGTGACCATACACTCCAGGGGTGAGCCCTATGGGCACAGAGAACAGCCCATAGGTTCAGGGAACGACTTCACAGGTTTGAGACATCGTAACACAGCACAGACCAACCAAAGGCCATGCATGAACATTACAGAAGGAGACACTGAGAATGAACTCCTAGGCAAGGGCTTTGGGAATCACTGGGATGAGCTCCGGAAGAAGGCCATCTCCTTTCCTGCCCTGGAAATACCCGAGGGTCAGCTGAGACACACCTGGCTGGAAGGCGTGGAGACTGCCTTGAGATGAGGGGACAGGTGACCATCCTTTAGGGGCTTTCTGCCCCTGTGAGTTATAAGCCCCTTTGCTGGGGGCCTCCAATCCTTACTCCTGATCCTGACGACCAGACACAGGATCATTCTTTCAGCTTTGAGTCATGGGGGAAGAAATTCTTACAAAGTACCCATCTTTTACTCTGGCCAGTTTCCTGGCCAATTAAGGTACAGGAATAAGGTATTGGGCATGGCAAGCACTGACTAAGATGAGATCGGAAACCATAACAATAGGCACGAAGGACAGAGTTCCTGACGCTTCTCCAGAGACTCCAGGGGAGCTGGGATGAGTACAGTCTCCTTGCCAGAGGTCTGCCTCTGCGGTCAAGGGTTTGAGAAACGCAGCACAACTTCAATTCCACGTTCCCACTAGGTTTTCCCTTCCAGCAGTCTGGTCCCAGCGCTTCACGCCTCTGAGCTTCAGCTCCTCTCCCATTACATGGAGATGAAACTACCAACCACGTGCATGAGAGGACTCTGCAAGCTGCAGGGCCTGCTATGAACATAAGTTATGTTTATTCCCCTCCTATACCAGTTAAGAAACTTCCAGATTAAAGGAGGTTGCTACGAAGTTAAGACCTTGATTTCAAAGGAAGAAATGGTCCAAGGTACACAGTCTAATTATTCAAAGAATGAAGAAAGAAGTGAGTCGCCCCAGATGGGCAGAGGGTAGGAGGAACGGGGCTGGTGTGAGAGCCGAGGAACACCCCAAGGTCACTTCAGCATTACTGACAATGGCCAAGACATGGAAACACCTAAATGTCCATCGACAGACGAATGCATAAAGACAGGTACTACCTACAGCGGAACAGTGTTCAGCCCTAAAAATACAAAAGAGAGAGAGCGCGATCCCACTGCTTTTGCCGACATGGATAAACCTGAAGGACATTATGCTGAGTGAAGTATATCAGACACAGAAAGACAAATCCTTGCACACCATCATCTAGCTCAGTTATGTGTGGAATCTGAAAGAGTCGAATACCTAAAAGCAGAGAACAGAACGGTGGTTGCCAGGGGCAGAGAGCTGGGGAAACTGGGGAGCTGGTGGTCAAAGGGTACAAACAGGCTGTCGCGTATGACAAGTAAGTCTAGAGATCCATGTCAGTGTGGTGACTGTAGCTAACAATCCTCTACTGAATACTGGACATTTGCTAAGAGAGCAGATTTCAGGTACTCTCACCACAGACACACACACACACACACACACACACACACACACACACACACGCACACACAGTAACCATGTGAGGTGATGCATATGCTAATTAGCTTGGCTGTAGCCATCAATTCACTCTGTGTATGTGCACCAAGATGTTTTACACCATAAATATATATAATTTTTATTAAAAACAAAGACACATATTAAACACACACGCCTGAGAGATGAAGTGTAAGCTGGTCACGGTCCCCATGCTCCCAGGCACTCAGTTACCCTGAGTTGAGACCAACTTTCTGATATCATCAGCAGAAGGCTTGGAGCTATCACCCACCTCAGGGCGCCCCCTCCAAAGGTTCAGTCCCTCCGTGAGTGGCCAGTGGGCGACATGAAGAGACAGGGGCTGGGCTCGGCCCGTCCAGCACAGCTACGTGGCCAGGGCTGGGAACTCTCTCCCTTCACCTCCTTCAAAGCATACGGGGACCGTGCTCAGGAGGGAGATGCTAAATCTGGCTGTCAGTTCCCAGAGACAGTTTCCTTCCCCAGGGGCCTTGGGGACTCGGGCAATTGCCAAACTCCACAGCCCCCTCCCCTGCTTAAGTGTGATCGATGGGCTGAGTTTTCCTGCCGGTTTAAACACTTTGCATTGATTTGTGTATTAGTTTGTATATTGTTTTGAGAGAGCAATTTCAAGACAAGCTTTGCCCATCGTCCATCAAAGCTCACTGGTGCTTTATCTTCATTCCGAGTTGGCTGCTCATCAGACTCCAGGCAGGCTGCTGCCAAAAGACCCTGCTGCCCGGGACCTCCATCCATTACCTTGTGGGCAGCGCTCTGCCTCAGGTATGCTAAAACTCAGGTTGAGACACTGTACCTTTCGGGGAATAACCTTTCTCACTTGGCTTCTTGCAGAAGATCTGAGCAACCAGTCGTTGAGACACTTAAGATTCCCAGAGATGAAAAGGTTACAGGAACTTTCACAAGCATTTCACAGATGTGCAAACCAAGTCAAGCATCACAGAACAGAAACAGGTGTAAACTACAGCTGCATCTTAACAGTGTTTTGAAACAGACCGAGTGGAAACAACCACTGAGAGCACAGCACTTACTCTCTCACTCGCTAGGCATCGATGCTCAAGGCTGGGAGTGGGCACGGGTTCGGGACAGGGGCATGGGTGAGGTCAATCACCCTTCCAGCAGGATCTTGCTCTCTCAAGGGGGCTGCCTCCTGCCCTTCATCCATGTCCCAGAAGTGTCTGGTTTCTTGTCTTCCGGGAGGAGATGTGTGACATCTTGGGTGGGTGGGTGGGGACAGCTCACCCTCCCAGGGACAGCTCACTCCCCCAGCCCTGGCAGCCAGGACTGTTCCCTACACTTTTCCAGGAAGAGACAAAACCTCCAAGTCCCCCAAGTCCCAGCCATGCTTCTGATGCCTGTCTGAAGCCCCACATCCCGGAATGAGGGCCCCTGGACAGAAATGAATCTGCACCATCCAGGCTGACAGCAAAGAGCCATCCCTGGGATGACATGACCATCATTCTCTCCTTCTCTCCATCTCCTCTTTCCATTGTTTCAAGGATAGATGATTCTTCTCCTTTCTTGGATATGCAACAAGGTCCTGGCCCCCAGGACAGCTTCACCCTCACTGTCAACAGGAGAGACAGGGGCTGGGTGAGGCCAGAGGCCAGGGCTCTCCTTGCCCCAGAATTCTGATTGTCCCAAGTGCATCAGAACACGGTGATCAGCAAAACACAGGAGCCAGGCTCTCACAGCAGGGCCTTGGCAGGGTCACTTCAGCTCACCCAGAAATCGCCTATGGGAGGATCCACCAGGGACCTGAGATGTCCTAACAAGGGGAGTACGACTCACTCACTCAGAGGCTCACTGTGGACCTGGGGGCGGGCCGCAGATGAGTCTATTAGGGGTTGACTCTAATAGAAGTGTGCATGAGAAAACTGTGACCTTCAGCCCACCTTGGACCTTCTGACCCTCTTCTGCAGGAACCCCCCTGCCCCTCCTCTCTTCTAAGGAGTAACAAGTTCTGAACCCATCCATTCTCTTTCCCTCAAAACTTAGCTATGCAAAACAGAGGTGGCTCTCCAATATAAGAAAAGATGTTCAGCCTCGTTCAGAATAAAATACAAATTAAAATGACTCTGAGATTCCATTTATCACCATCAAGGCGGCAGAAGGCTGAAGTCTCAATTGCAGGCTGGCTGCAAGGCTGTGGGGACATGGACACACTTGTTCACTGATGGGAGGAGTGGAGACGTAAACTGATGTCCTAGGATATTTTGACTCTATTTCTCTATAACATAATAAAATATATATATGTATTTGGTCTTTGTCCCTGGTTTCTGGCATGGAGCTCCTAAAACCCTTGGAATTTTCTAAGTGATAGGAGGGTCTTTAGTTATGCACAAGGAGGCACTGTCAACCAGCTGGGTTTATGCTGAAGAGATGGCTTGGGGCAGGATCCCTAGATAGCTTCAGGATGGGGGCTGCTCATCAATATCACCAAACTGATGGTGATTACAAGGCAGGAAGTTTCAGCCCCCCTCCCTGACCTCTGGGGCAGGGAGGAGGACCACAGATGAGGACATCAAAACTGGAACAAGAAAGCTTCCAGAAAGCTTCCAGGCTGGTGAACACACTGATGTGCTGGGAAGGGTGCACTTGGAGAGGGCATGGGAGTTCTGCACATGTGCGCGCGCACGCGCGCACACACACACACACACACACACACACACACACACACACACCTGGCCCTTCCATTCGGTTGCTCCTGAGTCACATCCTTTATAATAAACCATAATAGGGACTTCCCTGGCAGTCCAGTTGTTTGGACTCGGCACTTCCACTGTAGAGAATCCAGGTTCAACCTCTGGCCAGAGAACTAAGATCCCACATGACACAGCCAAAAAAAAGGACAGTAATAGTAGTAAAGCACTTTACCGAGTTCTGTGCGTCACCCTCCACCACCATCTGATAATTCACTAGTGTGATTGACATGTGTGCTAAGTTCTGAGCTAGTGGTAAAAAAAAAAAAAAAAAAACACATCTATTTCTGCTTTATTGACTATGCCAAAGCCTTTGACTGTGTGGATCACAATAAACTGTAGAAAATTCTGAAAGAGATGGGAAGACCAGACGACCTGACCTGCCTCTTGGGAAACCTGTATGCAGGTCAGGAAGCAACAGTTAGAACTGGACATGTAACAACAGACTGGTTCCAAATAGAAAAAGGAATACGTTAAGGCTGTATATTGTCACCCTGCTTATTTAACTTCTATGCAGAGTATATCATGAGAAACACTGGGCTGGAAGAAGCACAAGCTGGAATCAAGATTGCTGGGAAAAATATTAATAACCTCAGATATGCAGATGACACCACCCTTATGGCAGAAAGTGAAGAGGAACTAAAGATCCTCTTGATGAAAGTGAAAGAGTAGAGTGAAAAAGTTGGCTCAAAGCTCAACATTCAGAAAACTAGGATCATGGCATCCGGTCCCATCACTTCATGGCAAACAGATGGGGAAACAGTGGAGACAGTGTCAGACTTTATTTTTCTGGGCTCCAAAATCACTGCAGATGGTGACTGCAGCCATGAAATTAAAAGACGCTTACTCCTTGGAAGGAAAGTTATGACCAACCTAGGTAGTATATTGAAAAGCAGAGACATTACTTTGCCAACTAAGGTCCGTCTAGTCAAGGCTATGGTTTTTCCAGTGGTCATGTATGGATGTGAAAGTTGTACTGTGAAGAAAGCTGAGTGCCTAAGAATTGATGCTTTTGAACTGTGGTGTTGGAGAAGACTCTTGAGAGTCCCTTGGACTGCAAGGAGCTCCAACCAGTCCATTCTAAAGGAGATCAGTCCTGGGTGTTCACTGGAAGGATTGATGCTGAAGCTGACACCCCAATACTTTGGCCACCTCATGCGAAGAGCTGACTCATTGGAAAAGACCCTGATGCTGGGAAAGATTGGGGGCAGGAGGAGAAGGGGACGACAGAGGATGAGATGTCTGAGTAAACTCCAGGAGTTAGTGATGGACCGGGAGGTCTGGCGTGCTGCGGTTCAAGGGGTCGCAAAGAGTCAGACATGACTGAGCGTCTGAACTGAGCTGAACTGAGTGGTAAAGAACCCTTTCGCCAGTGCAGGACTTAGCACGCATGTGAGTCACTGTAGTGAATTATCAGATGGAAGTCGAGGGGGCTGTCATGGGAGCCCCCGAATTTAGGTGGCAGGTACCCTGTTTATGGCTGAAGTGGGGACAGTCTTGGGGAAGATTATAACTCTGTGGAATGTAACACTGGCTGCTGCTGCTGCTGCTAAGGCACTTCAGTCGTGTCCGACTCTGTGCAACCCCATAGACGGCAGCCCACCAGGCTCCCCCATCCCTGGGATTCTCCAGGCAAGAGTACTGGAGTGGGTTGCCATTGCCTTCTCCGAGTGTAACACTAACTTCAGATAAATAGTGTCAGAATTGAGTTGAGTGATCAGAGAATGTGCTGAAAAAGATACCACACATTCAGCGTCAGAAAAAAATAACCACACTTTCAAAATCACCAATGTGTTTATCTTTCATTCAACCACAAACTCTACTTTCTAGGGATTATCGTGCTGATAATACTTGCCAGCAGCAAAAGGATGTAAATACAGCCTTATACAT
Source organism: Ovis aries (assembly GCF_016772045.2). Lineage (NCBI taxonomy): Eukaryota > Metazoa > Chordata > Mammalia > Artiodactyla > Bovidae > Ovis > Ovis aries. Next base: position 98,101,228 of record NC_056057.1, read on the forward strand.
TTGGGCATTGTCTGAAATAGCAGAAGAATGGAAGCGGCCAAACTGCCACCTACATGGGAGCTGCTTAAATTAGCGAACATGCATACAATGGAATTCTAAGTATTTAAAAAGAAAAGGATTAAAGATCTTTCCGTATTGACAAGGAAAGATCTCCAAGACTTCTTGCTAATTGGAAAAAAGCAGTGGGTAGGACAGTGTTGATGGCACACTATATCCTGTGTTAAATGAAGAGGGATACAGAAGATAGACTTGGATGGATTAAGTGTGAAGTGCTTATTTGCTCAGTCGTGTCCGACTCTTTGTGACCCCATAGACTGTAGCCCACCAGGCTTCCCTGTCCAGGGGATTCTCCAGGCAAGAATACTGGAGTGGGTTGCCATTCCCTTCTCCAAGGGATCTTCCTGACCCAGGGACTGAACCCGGGACTCCTGCACTGCAGGCAGATTCTTTACTGTCTGAGCCACAGGGAAGCCCATGGACTAGCCCACTTCTTAAAATCTCTGAAAGGATAAGCAAGGAGCCAACACCAATGGTGCCTCAGTTGAGTGGGAAGACAGAACTGGGCCCCTGTGGCATGGGGACAGGAGACTGGGATTTCCCTCTGATGGCTGCACCAGGTGGACATAATTCCGATTCCGCTCATAGCAGGCCTGACCTGGATCCTATTCCACCCTCTCCCCGTGGGGCTCCCTGGTTCACTCAGTGCTCAGATCTGAGAGTCAGCTGGTACAAGAATCCAAGGCCCCAGTCTGGGGCTCTTTCAGAGACACCACGTGACTCTGTGCATGTCTGGGGGAGGGCATGGGCCATGTGAACCACAGAGCAGTGGCACATGCTCGCTAGTGCTTATCAATAAAAGTTTTCCGAATGAATGAATGTTTTGTTACACTTCCTGTGTTGTTCTTGTTGCAATTTAGTCACTAACTCATGTCCAACTCTTTGCAACCCCATGGACTGTAGCCCACTGGGCTCCTCTGTCCATGGGATTCTCCAGGCAGGAATACTGGAGTGGGTTGCCATTTCCTTCTTCAGGGGATCTTCCCAACCCAAGGATCGAACCCCAGTCTCCGGCACTGGCAGGTGGATTCTTTACCAGGGAAGCCACCAGGGGAAGCCCTGTACTTCCTGCGGTGCTGCTGCTGCTGCTGCTAAGCCGCTTCAGTCGCAGGCCCCACCCAAATCTCTGACTGAGCTGATCAGTTAATTAATCATGGCCTGAGAGTGACAACAATTTACATCATCCAACCTTGAGTCGCATTTTCTCAGGGACCATCAATGTGAGACTTTGGATATCTTGGCAGAGGAAACAGGTCTGGTGAGGGGGCCCCTTGACCCTCTCTTTTCACCCTTCAATTGAAATGCCATAAGTAACTTCCATGTTGTAACTTCTTCCAGAATCGGGCTAGGTATGGAATAAGAAAAGAAAGGAAATGATTAAATAAATAGAGCAAATGTTTAGGACACATAACAAAGCACTCAGGAGAAGAGGAATGATTTATTTGCACTTAGATTATCTAACAAAACCCAATGCCCGTGGGGTATACCCTTTGAATGGAGTAGGCTGGAGAGGTGCTATGGCAGACTGCATTGTGTACACCCTCCTTCTGGGCCAAATTTATGAATTAAAACTCCAAACATCGTTGCAAGGTAGATGGCAGATGTCCCTTTATTCAAAACCTGTAGTATGAGGCTGTTATCCTCATCCTCTAACTGACTACCACCCTGCCAGACAGACATGGCACTCACACCAGCTGGAAATGAGAACTCAGAACCCTCTAGAACATAACCGTTCATCATCCACAAAGTGGGACAAACACAGGTTGTGTCTATACAGGCTGGGAGCGTCCTGAGAGAGCTACACTATGAAAGATGATAAAAACCCTGGGAAAGAAGATTGAGTAAGGCCATGGATGATGGATGGATGCTTGGTAAATCAACGAGATCTGGGGCTTCTCAGGAGAGAGCCCTGTTGGAGAGCCTTTGGTCACAAATTAGTGGCATGTTAGGCTCCTTAGACTCAGCTGGGCTGGCTGCTGCATAGGGAGCAAGGTTATCAAAACTGCCAGAGGGAGAACGGGTAAGTGAGATGAATGGAGATCAAATCCCATTATAACCAAGTCCATTACAAAGAAAATTTCACCTTAACAAAAATATATCCAAGCCCCAGGCATCGGCCCATAATAATCGCATATTGTTCAAATAACCCATTGGGAAGCATGCTGTTCTTTAGGCCTTCGAGGCAATAGTCTCCAGTTAACAACACCCTGGCACATTCCCCACTTAGCACATGATGAATTATTTGTGGTACATGACAATACCTGAATCCCTCTCCAACCATCTGACTGTGGGAGGTGACTTTTGAGATGCTCTACTGGAAGTTGATGTTTTGAAAAACTGCAAGAGATTGGTCTTTAGAATCTTTATCTCATCTCTTAGTTTCCCATCAAACCAGCCACATGGGCCTAATACCACTAGGAAGATTATTTTCAATGGTAGGTGATCCCCTCTAAATATGCAGAACAAAAATATTTGCTAAAACTCAACACCCATGCATGGATTACAATCATAGTAAAATAAGGCTAGCAACTTCCTCAATCTAATAAATAATATCTGTTAAGCATCCCTATTAAATATCTTAACACTGAAACTGTTTAAATCATTCCCTTAAACATCTGGAACCAGATTAAAAGCTCACCATATCAGAGACTGACAAAAGCTAAAAGGCCTGGAAAGTACTGTGTATACATGAAGTGAAAAAATAAGAACTCTCCTATGGTGTTGATAGAAATATAAATGAGCACGACCCCTTTAAGAGCATTTTGAAGTTGAAAACACACACATTCTTTAATTCTACAACTCTATGGGCTCAAAGAGACACGTATAAGAATGCATTTTGTTGCTTGGTTTTTAGCAGAAAAACGATGGAAGCAACATGTATGTCCCCCAAACGATATATAAATAGTGAGGTAGTCTTAGAACGGACAAGTAATAGTGGTTAACATGAATCAACCAGAGCTACATGCATCAACAAGGATCCACAGCAAGAAAAAGAAAGCAAGTTTTGAAAAATACATGCATGATACCTTGATATGAAGTTTTAGAGGCATGCAAGGGCTAGGGTTCAGCATCGGAGCTCCAAGGGCAGTTAAGTTCAGCCTCTCCAAGCAGACAGGAACCCCACAAACATCTGTCCTTGAAACTGAGTGATTCGGGGATCACTGCAGCCTGGAACTGGGGATGAAGCAGGTTCACATTCTGTGTCTTGGATATCACCGTCTTCATCGGCTCCAACTGCTATAATAAATACCACTGACTGGACGGCTTACACATTTATTGCTTGTAGTTCTGGAGGCTGGCTGAGGGCCACTATGGTTGGGTTTTTGATGCTGTCATCTCTTCCTGGTTAACAGATGGTCATCTTCTCATTTTATAGTCAAAGGATGGGGAGAGAAAGGGCCAGCCAGCTCTATTCTAGTAAGGACATTAATCCCATCAAGGGGGCTTTATTCTCAGGACTTCATCACCTCCCCAGAGCCTCACCTCCGAATACCATCAACATTAGAATTTGAGGGGAACACAGCATTCAGTCCATAACAATCAGTATCCACTCTTGACACCTTGGGAATGACCAGAAATCTACTACTGGGCCAGAAAAATGGCAGCACAAAGGGAACCACAAGGATATCCTCTTTTCTTCTTTTTTTCTTACTTGTACCTTCTGGGCTCTGACCTCCTTGTATCGTCTGTCACACATGTATCTTTTAGACATCCAGAAAGCTCTCCCAGAATAGTCACCCTTTCCCTATGACCTCTCGGGATCAACAAAAACACTAGAGAGTAAGAAAAATGAGTAGAGTCCTTGGTGAGTGAGTCACAGTATCACACAGCCCTCAGTAGGAACTTGGAGCTTTAAAGAAGTTAACTGTGAGATGATCCAATTCAACCTGCTTCCTCTCTGAGGTCCAGAGGGGTGACATGGCTTGCCCAAGGCCTCACAACCGGGTAATAAAAGAGCAAGACCCCAATTCAGGTTTCCTGTCATCAAGAATGGAGTTGTTCTAATGCACTACAGAAATCTACAATGTATGTTCAATACATAAAACCTACAGAACATCAGCTTGAGTCCTCTCAGCCCTGTTGCAGTTCCAAAAATATGAGATCATGGTTTATGCCCCTTTCGTGCTCATGGAGGATCATTTTCAGAAGGCCCTCCTCTGGGAGGTCAAAGTCATGCTTACCATCACAGGTTGGCATGGCACCCAAGCACGCACAGTTGTGCGTGCAGAATGATGGCCTCCACATGTAAACAATGACTCATCATTTTTAACGTCACTGGGCTTGGAACAACTTGAAAGGGAAGGAAGGAAGGACAGCGATGTTGACATCTCAGTGGTGCGTGTTGATGAAGACATGATCCTGCTAATGAAAGGCAAAAATGTATGTTTCCATTCCCACCCAGATTGGCTTGATACCCATTTATCTGTAAGACTCGAGTGGCCAAGAATTGTTTTAACAAGGGATGGACTGAGCTATAAATGTAGGAAGATATCTACAAACATCCCAAACTTGATTGCTTTCTGGGTGATTCTGATTTGTAAAGATCAGTGAGGAAATGCAAAACAGAGATAAAAAGAAGTTAAGAGTCCACATTAATGGATAAAAACTTCTCATTGATAACTTTGCAAAGGTGGGAGAAATCTCCAGTCTCTAAGCCTCCAAAACTTACAATTTAACGCAGATTCAGAATCAAGACTTGGGATAAATTTAAGATATCTATAGAGAATTATACAAGTAAATGGTACTTTAAAAGAACACCAAATTCTTCTGGCATTGGGGAAAAACAAACAAAGATGATACAAGTGAGAAGGACTTCCTCAAGAAACGTGAGGCTTGTGCCATGAGATTTGGAAGGAAGGAAAGGCCTGATGGTGAGAAGGCAAGGCAGCAGAAGTCCAAGGTACACGAATGGCTTCTGCATACAGTCAGGGCAGTAGATACGGCGACAGCGGTACATATCCGCCAACAAGACAAGGTTACTGCATTTACTCGCTTCTCTACGGACAGTGATCTCGGTGAAGAGGTAAGGCAGCTACTTGCTATTTTAGAGGAGAAAACAGGCTTAGCAGACTAATGGTATACCCTAGGGCTCACAGCCTGCAAGTGGAAGAGCTCAGTCTTGAACCAAGGACTTTGTGCGCTCTCCTTTAATGATCCTAATAGCCAGAAATAGAAGGACAGCTTTTAAGAGCCTGATCAGGTGCAGGTACAGGGTGAGGGAATGTGCTATATCCTTGCAAAGGACTCAACAGTTATGAATGTGACCTGTCTGATTTGTTGGTCAACAGTCATGGAAAATGGATTAGTGAAATCAAGGTCACAGAGTCAATATCTCAGGAAGCAAGGCTGAGAACACACAGCTGCAAGTCACGATTCTCTTGGCTTATTCAGGTACAGCCATTTGCAAAAGTTTGCAGTGAGAAGAGTAATGAATGGAAATCTCAATATTAGAGAATGGGTCTCTCAGCACACACACCCCACAGATGGAAAGACACCACAAACAGCTACTTATCAATGGATTGCCCCAAGATCTTTTTACACACCAAGATCGGCATGTTTTCACTATTAACTTGATGTTAGAATGGACACTTAGTCTTTTCCCTGACAACCTGACTTCAGGAGCTCCTGCTGAAATCCAGCCATATCTCTGCACAGAATCTTCTACCCTTAAATAGTGTCGGGTTCAAATTTTCTTAACTTTTATCCCTAATTAAAAAGGCCAGAGGAAGAGTTGGTAAGTATGTTGGGTCTAATTAGGTCTGACTGCATTATGAAATGGAATCAGCGTATTCAACTCTTTACATTTTGAAATTCCAAAGTCATCCTGTGCTCTCCATCAGCCACAGAGAACAGCCCTTTGCATATGGAGTATACAAACTGTCCTCACCGGCTGGTCAACCACAAAAGAAACCAGGTCCTGGGCACTGCAAAAGAAGCTATGCCTTTTGCCTTAAACTTCTGCCTCTGCAGCCCTATCACGCTCCACCCTTGCACACACGAAAGGCTCCTGGCTTCCTTCTCTTCCCTGTTGGCATCGTCTCCCTTATCAGTGGTTTTCAACGTTTGATTCTCATTGGAATCACTGGGAACTTTAAAAATCCCAACGGTTGGGTGCCACATCCAGAGATATTGATTTAGTTGATTTGGAGAATGGCCTGGTGTCCAATTTTTTTTCAAGCTTCCTAGGTGATTCTTGGAGAAGAGCATGGCAATCCATGCCAGTATTCTTACCTGGAGAATCCCCTGGACAGAGGAGCCTGGCGGGCGACAGTCCATGAGTCACAGTGTCAGACACAACTGAAGTGACTTAGCAGGTGATTCGAATGGGCAGGTGAGGTTGAGAATAACTGTAACTAAGTGATCTCATCCAGAGCCTAGGGCTTAAATCTCATCTGTAGGTTATGACTTGGAAATTTAATCTCTTATCTTGAGCTCTCACCCAAGCTCCAGAATCACTCATTCAGACTTCATACTTGACACACCCACTTGGATATCTAAAAGGCACTGCAACTTCTGCACAAGTTGAAAGAACTCTTGATTTCTGCCCCCTTCCCACATGCTTCTCTTCCAACTGTAGTGCGTGCATGCATGCTCAGTTGCTTCAGTCGTATCCAACTCTTTGCAACCCTATGGACCGTAGCCCCCCAGGCTCCTCTGTTCATGGGATTCTCCAAGCAAGAATACTGGAGTGGATTGCCATACCCTCCTCCAGGGGATCTTCCAGACCCAGGAATTGAACCCAAGTCTCCTGCATCCCCTGCATTGGCAAGTGGGTTCTTCACCCACTGAGCCCCCTGGGAAGCCCTCCAATTGTAGTACTCAAACTAACAGCCTGGAATCTGTCCTTATTTTCTTCCCTTTCCTCATATCAAATTCATCATTTGGTGTGTTCTTACAACCAAAGTACATCTCATATGCATTATGCTACACAGGCAGCTTCCAAGAGGGTCCCCAATGATTCCCACTTCTTGGTATTCATACCCTTATGCAGTCCCCTCCCACACTGTACAAATAGCATATGACAGAGGTGATGATATGTGACTTCAGAGATTAGGATATATGAAGACTATCACTTCCATCTTGTTCTCCCCACCAGCACCCCAACCCTGAGGTAAGCAAGCTGCAAGCTACCATGTTGTGAATAACCTTTGACAACAGAAACCTCTGGCCAACAGGCAGCAAGGAACTGAGCCTTCCAGAAACCACACGAGTGAGCCTGAACACAGATTCCCCAGCCCAGTCAAGACTTAAGATGACTGCAGCCCCAGACAACAGTTTGACTACTGTCTCTGAGCCAGAACCACACAGATAAGTGGCTCTTAGATTCCTAATGCTCAGAAACTCTGTGATAAAAGTGTTGGTTGCTTTAAGTTGCTAAATTTTGGAGTAATTAGTTACACAACAACAGATCTTATACTTATGTACATTTTTGCATCTCCTGGCTACCATGCTACTCCAAGCTACCTACATTTCTTATCTGGATAATGAAAGAAAGTGAAAGTGAAGTCGCTCAGTCATGTCCGACTTTTTGCGACCCCGTGGACTATAGCCAGCCAGGCTCCTCTGTCCATGGGATTTTCCAGGCAAGAATACTGGAGTGGGTTGCCATTTAAAGGTATCCCTTTTCCTCTCTGTCCTCCAACAACCTGTCATTCTCATTTATATAAAAATAAATAAACTTTAAATAAACTTAGTTCAGATTCCGTTCCTGTTTAACACCCCTCAGTGATTTCCTATATGACTTACAATGAAACCCAGTTTCCCACAATACTCCTTCACGATCTGATTTCAGTCTTTATCTCCAGCTTATTCTCATACCTCTCTTCCCATTTCTTACTAGGTTTCAGACACATTGGCCCTTCGTTTTACACAAAGAACTTTGTGTTTCTTTTATGGTTAGATGGTCTTGAGGGAAAGAGGGACATTTTTAATATCAAGAGAACAAGATTCTAGTAACATTGCTCAAAACAAAAATGACTTTTGCTACATCTCTGACAAGTGTTCATCAAGCTCAGAAGTCAAGTAGTGTAACGTGTAAAAATAGGTGCTTTTGCTTCTGGCAATATGTTGGGATAAACAAGGAGAGAATATCTTCCCAGTACAGAACAACTAAAAATTCTGTATAAAACATAAAACATATTTTAAAGTGTGGCTGAGCTAGTAAGAGAATAAGGAATGTAATAAAAAAAAATCAAGATAAGGAAGTACAATTTAATGGGGATAACTAAACTACAGTCATGTTCCTTGTAAGAATCTGTGGATTTCCTGGTAGTCTCAGTCAGTTCAGTCAGTTCAGTTGCTCAGTTGTGTCCGACTCTTTGAACCTCATGAATTGCAGCACGCCAGGCTTCCCTGTCCATCACCAACTCCCGGAGTTCACTCAAACTCATGTCCACTGAGTCGGTGATGCCATCCAGCCATCTCATCCTCTGTCGTCCCCTTTTTCTCCTGCCCCCAATCCCTCCCAGCATCAGAGTCTTTTCCAATGAATCATCTCTTCATATGAAGTGGCCAAAGTACTGGAGTTTCAGCTTTAGCACCAGTCCTTCCAATGAACACCAGGACCAATCTCCTTTAGAATGGACTGGTTGGCGCTCCTTGCAGTCCAAGGGACTCTCAAGAGTCTTCTCCAACACCACAGTTCAAAAGCATCAATTCTTTACCACTCAACTTTCTTCACAGTCCAACTTTTACATCCATACATGACCACTGGAAAAACCACAGCCTTGAGTAGACGGACCTCTGTTGGCAAAGTAATGTTTCTGCTTTTCAATATGCTATCTAGGTTGGTCATAACTTTCCTTCCAAGGAGTAAGTGTCTTTTAATTTCATGGCTGTAGTCACCATCTGCAGTGATTTTGGAGCCCCCAAAAATAAAGTGTGACACTGTTTCCACTGTTTTCCCATCTATTTCCCGTGAAGTAATGGGACCAGATGCCATGATCTTCGTTTTCTGAATGTTGAGTTTTAAGCCAACTTTTTCCCTCTCCTCTTTCACTTTCATCAAGAGGCTTTTTAGTTCCTCTTCACTTTCTGCCATAAGGGTGGTGTCATCTGCATATCTGGGGTTATTGATATTTCTCCTGGCAATCTTGTTTCCAGCCTGTGCTTCTTCCAGCCCAGTGTTTCTCATGATGTACTCTGCATAGAAGTTAAATAAGCAGGGTGACAATATACAGCCTTGACATACTCCTTTTCCTATTTGGAACCAGTCTGTTGTTCCATGTCCAGTTCTAACTGTTGCTTCCTGACCTGCGTATAGGTTTCTCAAGAGGCAGGCTAGGGCTATACATATAAGAGACCAGAGGAAAAATCCAAGGTCCCAAGAAAAATGGGACTTTTATTAACTGGGAATCCTACAGGTGATATCTCTCAGTGGTCCCATCAGAGGAGATTTATTTGGTTCAACCTTCACCCTTGGAGTAGGAATGTGCTAGGGAGAAAAAAGTTTCCCCTAATATTTCCTGCCACAAACTAATACTTATGATGATATAGAGCTGTAATTCATACCACCTGTGGGGCCAGAAGGAATAAATGAAGAATACCAAACTTATTTTAAATTTGTCTTAGACTGGACAGTGTGCCAAACACCTGGTAGAAGAAACACAAATTCTCTCTAAAAAAAAAAAAAATTCTCTCTGAAAATTCAACTCGGGCCTCTTGTTATTTTCAGAAATGAACAGCAAAATCACTGAACACACGGGAGTACAAGCCCATATTAGTAAGAGTCAACAGAAACAATATACTGCCGAATCAGACACTTAGAATCTGCAGGTGCTGAACTATCAGGAAAAAGTTGTTAACAAGTAAGTTTAACGTGGTTAAAGAAATAAGGGAATTTATAGTAATGCAACGGAAAAGGCAATGGCACCCCACTCCAGTACTCCTGCCTGGCAAATCCCATGGACGGAGGAGCCTGGTAGGGTGCAGTCCATGGGGTTGAACAGAGTCGGACACGACTGAAGTGACTTAGCAGCAGCAGCAGCATAGTAATGCAAAGGAGCAAAAGATTAGCAAAGCTGAACAAACCTATTTTAAAAAAAAACTCAAATATAATGTCGTGAAATGAGTATTATGACATATGAAATTTAAAACTCATAGGAAGACTTAAACAGCAGAGTAGACAGAGGAAAAATACACCTATTAAATTGGAGAAATATAGCTAAAGAATTATCTAGAATGTATCAATCAAAAAAGGTGAAAAACATAAATAAGGAGTTAAGATACATGAGTGAGAGAAGGAAAAGATGCAACTTACATCTAACTGGGGTCCAGAAGATGCAAATTGGTGCTTTTGAACTGTGGTGTTGGAGAAGGCTCTTGAGAGTCCCTTGGACTGCAAGGAGATCAAACCAGTCAATCCTAAAGGAAATCAACCCTGAATATTCATTGGAAGAACTGATGCTGAAGCTGAAGCTCCAATACTTTGGCCACCTGATACAAAGAACTGACTCACTGGAAAAGACCCTGATGCTGGGAAAGATTGAAGGCAGGAGGATAAGGGGACGACAGAGGATGAGATGGTTGGATGGCATCACCGACTTGATGGACATGAGTTTGAGCAAGCTCTGGGAATTGGTGATGACCAGGGAAGCCTGGTGTGCTGCAGCCCACGGGGTCGCAAAGAGCCGGACATGACTGAGTGAGTGAACTGAACTGAGATGTAAATAGGGAGGAAAAGAAAGAAGAAATATTTGAAAAGAAGACAATTTAGAATTTTCCAGAGTTGACACTACTTGTCAGTTTGAAGGAACCTAACCTATTCCAAGCAGGACATATCGTAATGAAGCTATAGAAAACCAAACTCGAAAAGAAGATCTTAAAAGCAGCTTTTTGACTTTGGTTTTCTATAGCTGAGGGGTGTGGTGGAGTAGGGAAACACTGTTCAAGGAAGAAGAATTAGACTGAGAGCTGACCTCAACAGCAGCAACGAAAGCCAGAAGTCAGGAGAATAACATCATTAAAAAGGCGAGAGGAAATCACTGACATCTCAGAATTGTATTAAATATATACATTGAAACTATTCTTCAAGAACAAGAGAAAATACGGCATTTCCAGACATACAAAATCAGAGTTCATTCCTCACTAAACGAATGTCTGAACTACAGGATATACATTAGGGAGAAGGAAAATGATATCAGGAAAAAAGGACAAAAATAAAGGACTACTGAGCAACAAGAAACAGTAAACTTGGAAGTAAATAAAAATAAATACGACTGAATGAAACATAAGTGTGGGAGTAAAATAAATTCAAGCTGAGAACTAACAAAAGGAAAAAAAAAAAAAAAAAAGCCTTTCCACTCACCGAGTTTAGTTTCTAATGGGGAGAAACCGAGAGCCAGTAATTAGCAACGTTTCAAGAAACAAAAAAAAGCAGACCATCCAAACAGTGACAAGTGCCACACCAAAAATTTAAATATGATGTGAGGGCTGAAGACTTGGGGTCCCTTCAGAATTAGCGAAGAGGAAAGGTGACTTTTAAGGAATAATTTTACTTTATTTATTTATTTTTGGCTGTGCTGGGTCTTCATGGCCACGCGGGCTTCTCTCCAGCTGCTGCGCTGGGGGGGCCGCCCTCCAGCTGCCGCGCGCAGGCTTCTCCTTGCAGCGGCTCCCCTTGTTGCAGAGCACGGGCTCTAGACTGTGAGGGCTTCAGGAGCTGTGATGCACACGGGCCCTGTTGCTCCCTGGCATGTGGGACTTTCCCAGACCAGGGATCGAACCTGTGTCTCCTGCACTGGCAGGTAGATTCTGCACCACTGAGCCAGCAGGGAAGTCCAGGAAAGGTGACTTTGAGCTGAGATGTGAATGACAAGAAGGAGCCAGCAACAGGAAGTCACAGAAAAAGGGAGGCAGAGGGAAGAATTACTGCAGAAGTCCCCTATCTGACTCAATTTCTGAGTCTCAATTTCCTCACCTATAAAATGGGGATGATATTTCCCTCATATTTGTCGTGAGGCTTGAATGAGGCTTTGTACATAAAGTACTTTAAAATATTTAAATCGTCATATATGTGGTAATTTTATTGAGGCAGTCTAGTTTCCTGTAAAGAATACCGATTTTTAGGCCAGCCAGCCCAAGACCTGAGCATTTCTGTCTGAACACGCTGAGATCCAGTGTTCTTATTTGTTAAATGGAAATGGTGTGGTTGCCGCAAGGATTAAAGGGTAAAGTACTCGCACAGAGCCTAGCACGCAGCTGGCACAGGGAAAACTCCATAACTGCTAGTTTCCTTCCTCTTTCTCTGCTAAAATGTTACCTGTTTTGTAAAGGTTCCAATGTCCTCATCCTTCACAACCCAATTCCAGTCAGAAATTCTCTCTCTTCTCTGCTTTCCCACTGTTCATTACCTGTAATTATCTCTCAATAACCAATTCTTTTGTTTTTCCATTTCTCCCCAGGGGTCTATAAAAATCATCCCAAAGACTATTCTATCCATCTGTTTACCCCCACAGTACCTAGCTTAGGGTCCTGCATATCATAGGCATTTAGTAAGATGCTTAAATGAATGGAAGAGGAACATCTCCATCACCAGAGGTAAATTTTCATACAAAAGACCCAAGGAATCAAATCTCTAGTATCCACATACTGAGACTGTCTCCTTCCACCTTGACCTTGGGCTTAGCATACAACTCCACCCAGATAATCATGATGGTGTGATCACTAATCTAGAGCCAGATATCCTGGAATGTGAAGTCAAGTGGGCCTTGGAAAGCATCACTACTAACAAAGCTAGTGGAGGTGATGGAATTCCAGTGGAGCTGTTTCAAATCCTGAAAGATGATGCTGTGAAAGTGCTGCACTCAATATGCCAGCAAATCTGGAAAACTCAGCAGTGGCCACAGGACTGGAAAAGGTCAGTTTTCATTCCAATTCCAAAGAAAGGCAATGCCAAAGAATGCTCAAACTACGGCACAACTGCACTCAGCTCACACACTAGTAAAGTAATGCTCAAAATTCTCCAAGCCAGGCTTCAGCAATACGTGAACTGTGAACTCCCTGATGTTCAAGCTGGTTTTAGAAAAGGCAGAGGAACCAGAGATCAAATTGCCAACATCTGCTGGATCATGGAAAAGCAAGAGAGTTCCAGAAAAACATCTATTTTTGCTTTCTTGACTGTGCCAAAGTCTTTGACTGTGTGGATCACAATAAACTGTGGAAAATTCTGAAAGAGATGAGAATACCAGACCACCTGATCTGCCTCTTGAGAAACCTGTATGCAGGTCAGGAAGCAGCAGTTAGAACTGGACATGGAACAACACACTGGTTCCAAATAGGAAAAGGAGTACATCAAGGCTGTATATTGTCACCCTGCTTATTTAAGTTATATGCAGAGTACATCATGAGAAACGCTGGACTGGAAGAAACACAAGCTGGAATCAAGATTGCCGGGAGAAATATCAATAACCTCAGATATGCAGATGACACCACCCTTATGGCAGAAAGTGAAGAGGAACTAAAAAGCCTCGTGATGAAAGTGAAATTGGAGAGTGAAAAAGTTGGCCTAAAGCTCAACATTCAGAAAACGAAGATCATGGCATCTGGTCCCAACACTTCATGGGAAATAGATGGGAAAACAGTGGAAACAGTGTCACACTTTATTTTTGGGGGCTCCAAAATCACTGCAGATGGTGACTACAGCCATGAAATTAAAAGATGCTTACTCCGTGGAAGAAAAGTTATGACTAATCTAGATAGTATATTCAAAAGCAGAGACATTACTTTGCCGACTAAGGTCCATCTAGTCAAGGCTATGGTTTTTCCTGTGGTCATGTATGGATGTGAGAGTTGGACTGTGGAGAAGGCTGAGTGCCAAAGAATTGATGCTTTTGAACTGTGGTGTTGGAGAAGACTCTTGAGAGTCCCTTGGACTGCAAGGAGATCCAACCAGTCCATTCTGAAGGCGATCAGCCCTGGGATTTCTTTGGAAGGAATGATGCTAAAGCTGAAACTCCAGTACTTTGGCCACCTCATGCGAAGAGTTCACTCATTGGAAAAGACTCTGATGCTGGGAGGGATTGGGGGCAGGAGGAGAAGGGGATGACCGGGGATGAGACGGCTGGATGGCATCACTGACTCGATGGACGTGAGTCTGAGTGAACTCCGGGAGATGGTGATGGACAGGGAGGCCTGGCGTGCTGCCATTCATGGGGTCGCGAAGAGTCGGACATGACTGAGCGACTGAACAGGACACTTATCAACGGGACAAACATCCTACAGGCAGAGGCTTAGTTCCTTGGCCTTGGCCTTTTCCTCTTGGATCACTGCCATCAACATGAAAGGAAACTCAATGTTGCCTCCTTGAAGATGAAAGACTATATGGTCTGTAGGACCCAAGTGGGCCCGGAGCCCTGCCAATCCACAATAGGACTTCAGTCCCATCAGCCCAGGCAAAACCAGCAGAAGAACCACCCAACCAACCTACCAAATGGCAAGAAATAATAAATCATTGCATTAAACTAGTATGTTTTGGGGGTGGTTTGTAATACAGAAATGGATACAAAAACACTTCCCCTCCTGGCAGTGTGCCTCCCAGACAGACGGTGATCCCATTAGTCTAGACACTCCGCTTCCATCCACGTGCAGAGTCGGCTCTGCGACTTTTCTGACATCTCTATCACTTGGTAGCTTGTATGGCATTCAGGTTCAGAACACCCAGGGCTTTTTTCAGAAACTGTTGTGAACTCACATCTTCCAAATCCTGCACATGAAATCTGATAGTTCTGAACCTATGTGTGGTTTCCTACCAAAATGATCTTGATAGTTCTGGCCTGTTGGGGGCTATCTAAATCTGAATTCTACACAGCAATGGGCCTCTACTTTATTAACTTCAATGACCAAGTCTCAGTCTTTATTTTATTGATATATCAGCAGCATCTGACCTGGCTGATCACTCTCTCTCCTTCTGGGGAGGCTTTCTTTCTTTCTTTCTTTATTATTATTATCATTTTTTTGGTGAGATCTTAGTTCCCTGTCCAGGGATTGAACCAGTGCTTCTTGCAGTGGAAATGTGGCATCCTAACCACTGCACTGCCAGGGACGTCCCTGAGGATGCTTTTATCCCTTGGCCTCATGGGAATCCCTCTCTCTAGCTTCTCATTCTATCCCTTTGGATGCTCCTCTGTCATTGCTGGGTCCTTGGATTTCTCCCCTTTTTTAGATACCCTCCCTCCCATCTAAAGCCATCTATAGGCTGAACCACTCCCAACATTATTTCTCCAGTCCTAGCTTCTCCCTGAATTTCAGACTCCTATATCCACTGCCTACTGAATATCTCTACAGAATGGGCTTCTTACATTTAATTTAATCAATCAAAAATAGAACTCTTAGCTTCCCACCCCCACCTCTTCCCAGACTCCTTCTCCCCATGTTTATAAGTCGTGACTGCATTCTCAATGTTCCTCACTGTTCAGTCCAAAATCTTTGGAATCACTGACTCTCCTCCCACAGCCCACATCTGATTTATCAGCAGATCCTTACAACCCGACCTTCAAAGTATCTACAGAATTCTACCGTTTTCACTACCTCCATCAGCCACACTGTAAAGCACCACTGCCTCTAATCTTGACTATTAGAATAGCCTCTTAGTTGGTCTGCAGGCTTCCACTCTTGATCCCCCAGAGTAGCCTGTTCTGCAGATGGCAATCAGAGCAATTGCATAAGACAAAGGTCAGTCACCCCTCTCATCTGCTCAGAAACTTCCAGTGCCTTCTGATGCTACCAGAGTAAAATCCAAAGCCATGGCCGGGATGCTCTGGAAGATCTGGCCTTAGCTACCTCTCTGACCTCATCACCTACAGTTCTCACCTCCACTCCCTCCACCACCACCACCACCACCACAACTGGCCTTCTTGCTGTCTCACGAATGCTCCACCCCTTCAAGAGAGTCTTTGCATTGCTCTTCTCACTGCCTGAAAACACCGTACTCCTGAATCTTAGTTGGTGCTCTCTTCCGCTCCAAGTTCACCTGATCAGGGAAGCTCCCTTCTCGGACCAAAGATCACCCCCATCACAAGCCGCCTGGTATCTGTGCTTGCCCCACCTAACACTTTGGTCCATTTCCTTCATTACTATGCAAGCTCCACAGAGCAGATGCTTTGTTTTCTCCCTGCTGTATCTTCAGTGCTAGAACCAAACTGAGCCAGCCTAGGTGCTCAATATCTGTTGAATAAATTAATTTTAGCTTTAGATGATCCACAAGTAATATATTTGTCAAAGAAGTTTATATTTATACATAGTCAGAAGGATACAATGAGAAAATAAGCTCTCCAGTAGTAGCTCAGCAAATAAAGCTTCTGCCTGCCAATGCAGGAGAGGTGAGTTCAAACCCTGGGTCAGGAAGATCCTCTGGAAGCAGAAATGGCAACCCACTCCAGTGTTCTTTTTTTTTCAATCTTTATTTTTTTTAACACCAAAAATATTTTGTATTGGGGTATAGCCGACTAACAGTGTTGTAGTTTCAGGTGAACGGCAAAGGGACTCAGCCACACATACACATGTAGCCATTCTCCCCCAAACCTCCTCCCATCCAGGCTGGCACACAACATTGAGCAGAGCCCCATGTGCTACACAACAGGTCTTTGTTATCCATTTTAAATACAGCAGTGTGTACATGACCTTCCCAAAGTCCCTAACTCTCCCTGCCCCCTAGCAACCATAAATCTTCCAAGTCTGTGAGTCTCTTTCTCTTTTGTAAGTAATTTAATTTGCAGCATTTCTTTTTAGCTTCCACATATAAGGGGTGCCACAGGATATTTCTCCTTCTCTGCCTGATTCACTTCACTCAGTACGACCCTCTCTAGGTCCATCCACGTTGCTGCAAATGGCATCGTTCCATTCATTTTAGTGACTGAGTAATAGCCCACTGTTATGTACCGCATCTTTATGGACAGAGGAGCATGGTGGGCTGCAGTCCACGGGGTCGCAAAAGAGTTGGCCACCAGTGAGCAGCCCAGCAGCAGCAGCAGCACAAGCGGCGGTGGCCACGGCCTCAACGATGAGCAAGTCTGAGTCTCCATTAGGCAGGTGTGGATGCGAGACAGCTGAGCGCCGAAGAACGGGTGCTTCTGAACGGTGGTGCTGGGGAAGACTCTTGGGAACCCCTTGGGCTGCAAGGAGATCCAACCAGTCCATCCTAAAGGAGATCAGCTCTAAATATTCATTGGAAGGACTGATGCTGAAGCTGAAACTCCAATACTTTGGCCACCTGATGCACAGAACTGACTCACTGGAAAAGGCCCTGATGCTGGGAAAGACTGAAGGCAGGAGGAGAAGGGGACGACGGGATGAGATGTTTGGATGGCATCACCGACTCGATAGACATGAGTTTGAGCAAGCTCCAGGAAGCTTGGCATGCTGCAGTCCATGGGGTCGCAAAGAGTAGGACATGACTGAGTGACTGAACTGACTGAATGTCTAGCCAGAATCTGGACTGTTCACCATAGGCAATGGAATGCTATTAAAGGTTTTTAAGAGTTTTAGGTGTAAAATGATAGAATTTGTCTGATAAGTAACTTTTATTGGGAATATTTTCTAAATCCTAGTTAGATCAATTTGGAAGCAACCTGACATTTTCCTTTTTTATTAACTGGATTTTAGAACATGTTGACAAGTCTGGTTCATTTTGAACGGTCCTAAGTAATTCTCTGGAGCAGGGCAGTGACCACTGGGACATTTGCAAACACATACACGTGACTGTAAACAAATAGGTTTACGCATCTGGGTCTTCTGACCAAATTTTACACTTATAACGTATGTACTTCTTATCTAACACCTGTGCACACCTATATATAGCATATAAGGAATCACGCTGTCATATCATACACGGAGGTTCTTGCCAGAGCTTTCTTCTGAGCCAGGGAGCCTGGAAGCTGAGGGAACAGAGTGGAAGTTGTACCACGCACACCAGACTCGTGAGCTCACACGGGTAACAAATATACCACCTGACAGCTGCCTGCTTTGACACCTCAGTGGCAGAGGAGCAGCCGAGACAACGGGAGGCTCTGCCGGGTGGACAGGCTTGTGGTGGAGATGGAGCAGTCAAGGCCATTTCCAGGACTGGTTCATTACCTTCTTCAAAGTCAAGTGGAAAACAGCGGTGGCTGGAGCAGACGCTGAGACGCTGTCATCGGTGCCTCCAGCCACCACGGCCAGCATTCCCTGGGTGGTCAGCAGCTCCCAGGCTGGGAAGGGGCCTTGGGAGGGAAATGCAGAAGCAGCTTCTCTTTACTGCAGCCCACAGAGCAGACGCTCAGCAGCCACGCCTCCTGCAGGAGCTAAAACCCGAATCGGTTCCTCAGTGTAACCAGGAGTCTTCTTTACAGTTTGCTGTTGTTTAGTTGCTAAGCCACGTCTGACTCTTTTGTGACCCCAAGGACTACAGCCTGCCAGCCTCCTCTGTCCATGGGATTTTTCAGACAAGAATACTAGAGTGGGTTGCCATTTCCTTCTCCAGGGGATCCTCCTGACCCAGGGATGGAACCCTCATCTCCTCCAATGGCAGGCGGATTCTTTACCACTGAGTCACCTGTTAGTTTCCGCATAACGGAACTGTGCCTGTTCCTGCCTCTAGTTTTCTCACCTCTTTTCCAGAACAGCACCGACTCCTTCATGCCTCGACATGTACTCACCCTCTTTCTCTCTCGCGTGCCCCTCCTCCCCTTCCCCTCGGTCCTCTCCCTGCCCTCCTCCCCTCTGCCTCTCCTCTCCTCTCTGAGCACAGACCTCTGGCCACACCAGCAATTTCTTCCTGTGCGACCTGTGAATGGTTATATACATGGTTTATCATAGAAACAGTTTATACCAAGGCTAACTCTTCTCCTGACGTGGAGGCTCTAGCAGCTGAGAAACCTGAGTGACGCACCTGAAAGTGAGTCACTCAGTCGTGTCTGCCTCTTTGCGACCCCGTGGACTGTAGCCCACCAGGCTCCTCTGTCCATGGAATTCTCCAGGCCAGAATACTGGAATGAGTAGCTGTTCCCTTCTCCAGGGAATCTCCCCAACACAGGGATTGAGACCAGGTATCTGGCATTGCAGGTGGATTCTTGACCATCTGAGCCACCAGAATACTGAAGTGGGTAGCCTCTCCCTTCTCCCGGGGATCTTCCCAACCCAAGAATTGAACCGGGGTCTCCTGCATTGCAGGCAGATTCTTTACCAGCTAGGCTACCAGGCAATGACACACCTACATACATGCTAAAGGAATTCAGAAAAGGGAGAAAGCCACGTGGGAGTAATCTCTGAGGGCTCCTCAGAGCAGGTGGGCTTTGAGTGCTGAAGACAGACTGAGGGGCCCAAGGAAGCTGGTTCTGGGATGGAGCACGTGTAGACTGCTGTGTGGTGTCTTGGAGTTGGGTCCCCATGAGTCGTGTTCAGGCTGGGGGCTGCTAGGTGATTTGTGGGAACCTGCTCATCTCCCCGGAAAAGGCAATGGCAACCCACTCCAGTACTCTTGCCTGGAGAATCCCATGGACAGAGGAGCCTGGTAGGCTGCAGTCCATGGGGTTGCTAAGAGTCAGACGCGACTGAGTGACTTCACTTTCATTTTTCACTTTCATGCATTAGAGAAGGAAATGGCAACCCACTCCAGTATTCTTGCCTGGAGAATCCCAGGGACAGAGGAGCCTGTTGGGCTGCCTATGGGGTCACACAGAGTTAGACATGACTGACGAGACTCAGCAGCAGCAGCAGCAGCTCATCTCCCCATGTCACTCCCAGTATTTGCCCCCTCCCATCAGAAAAGACACGTGGCCAGAGAGGGAGACATCAACAGGTCTGGAGCAGCACACAGTTCAGGGTTGCCATAGCAACCTCCTTTCCACACAACCCCCTGCCTCCTCACCAAATGTTTATCCCGGGGACATGGAGTAAGCCCTTAGACCCTGGCTGGCCCTGGGGAACTCTGCCGCCCTTCCCTGCCCAGCTGGTCCAGCCACAGCCAGGGCCATAGAGGGGAGGGACAGCACGAAGCTTTGGTTCCAGGAGAAGCTGGGGATCAGCCTTCAGCTACCATTTCCCCAGCTCCCCTTGCCTCAACCACTGAGTGGTATACGCTTAGGGGTGAGGAGCTGTGATCTCAGGAAGTTGGAAAGAAGAAGAAGCAATAAACCCCAGTTTGAATATATATACATATTCAAACTGAGGCCCAGAGAGAGGAAGTAGGGGCAGAATAGGATCTAAAACCATATTTATCCATAGCTTATTTCTGTTCTTAGATATTAAGTAATTTTTTTTAAAGTTAAAGACATCCTTTAATTAGAGGGAAATAGACACAACTAGCTCTCTGGAAGTGAGCTCTGAAAGAGTTAACAAAACTACATCTGAGCAAGACTGGTCATGATCTTCATACACAAAAAGTTAGCTTTCTGGGGGTCCATTTAGGTTCTTTTTCTATTCCAGGTAATTTTATTGCAGAGCCTACATGAATTAATAAAACTTGTTTTTTCTCTCTATGAGGATAGCTTTAAAATCAATGGTGAGGGAAGAGTACTGCTCTCTGTGGGTAAAATACATGTTTTACTTACTGACACACTTCACGGTAGTTCTAACCTACTTCTAGTTAAAGCCTTGAGTCTAAACAGAGCACTCCTGAGAACAATGACTCATCTGTGACATCACAGGCAAATAGACAACAAAAGTCTGTTTCTTCAAGCATGGGACAACTTACCTAGTTAACTCATGGTTCTTAGAAGAGGGCATCCTCCCAAATGGAAGGCAAGTCACTTAGGCAAGAGAAGAGGTGTGTTGTTTTTTTTTTTTTTTTAGTTCATTGATGTAACATTTCTTCTGCTGCATTCTTCCCCATGAATGAAAAGTTTAACTATTAGCAGCAGGCATTTGAAAATATCAGTCCTGCATAACGACACTCTACATTTCCATTCATTCTTTCCTCTCTTTGGTGAAGCTCACTGTCTGAAATTCAGCTCAGATCTTTCATTAGTATTTTTTTCTGAGATTTTGGAGATTTTACAGGTGGTTAAGCAATGGACAAACTTTTTAAACTTTTAGGCAAGTAAGTGCTCAGAGAGCTTGCAATCTTTAGTCACTTCCATGCTGACAATGAAGTCAGCTCTATCATTTTCATAAGATCACTGGAAGCCTGGAGATTCACTGACTTATTTGCATACAATAAGCATGCAAAAACATATAGCTAGCATTTTACAACATCTAAAGCACTTTCCAAACATTTACTCATCTTCTCATAAGCTTCTCAAAATCAGCTATCCTGAGAGACTCAGAGGTCTATGTCTTGGCCATATTCCATCCCTGGTCCTTATCAAAATAACTATACGTCATAAAGATTTAAAAGATTTGGTTGAATGGATGGATGATTTTCCTGAGCCATTCAGTGGAGATTCAAAGTCAAGAGGTTAAGAGATGAAAAAATGAAAGTGAAATTTACTGAGTCGTGTCCGACTCTTTGTGCCTCTTTGGACTGTATAGTCCATGGAATTCTCCAGCAAGAACACTGGAGTGGGCAGCTGTTCCCTTCTCCAGCGGATCTTCCTGATCCAGGAATCAAATGGAGGTCTCCTACACTGCAGGGGGATTCTTTACCAGCTGGGGGCTTCCCTGGTGACTCAGCTGGTAAAGAATCCACCTGCAATGCAGGAGACTCGGGTTTGATTCCTAGGTTGGGAAGATCCCCTGGAGAAGGGACCAGGTACCCACTCCAGTATTCTCGCCTAGAAAATTCCATGAACTGTACAGTCCATGAGGTCACAAAGAGTTGGACATGACTGAGTGACTTTCACTCTCACTTTACCAGCTGAGCTACTTGAGCTAGTATTACAGTCTAGACATAAGGACAAATCTTTGGCCACTATTAAGCTGTCCAGGCTCCAAGTAAACCATTACCTTGTCAGAAAACAAAACAAAACAAAAGGAATGTTAGTACCAGCAGCTCTTTTGGGGGGTGGGGACAGTAGGAAATGTTTGGTTTACAAAGAATTTAAATGTCCCAGTTGAAAAATCTTAGAGATGATTTACCAGACACAGCCTGGAATCATGGGAAGACAGAGCCAGAAACATGTTGGGCCCAGGCCCAGTACTATTCTTCACTACTGTAACCTACGTTTCATTGCTGCTGTGAGCATTAAGTGAAAATACATAATGGTAAACTTCGTGTGTCACTTCGGCTGGTCTGTGGTGTCTAGTTGTTTGGGTGAACATCAGTTTAAATGTTCGTGAAGGTATTTTTCAGAAGTGATTAATATTTAATTCAGTAGACTTTGAGTAAAGTAGATTACCCTCATATGTGGGTGGGTCTCATCTAATCAGCTGAAGGCCTTGAGAGCAAAGACTAAGATTTTCTGAAGAAGAAGGGATTCTCCTCAAGACTGCAATACACAAAATGTGCCTGGGTCTCTAGTCTGCTGAGGAATTCAGACTCAGGACTGCAGCATGAACTCTTCCCTGAGTTTCCAGCCTACTGGCCTGTCCTGCAGATTTAGACTTGCCAGTCCCCATGATTACTAAGCTAGTTTCTTCATACCACTCTCTAGTTTTCCAGTAGTCATGCACAGATGTGCAAGTTGGACCATAAAGAAGACTAAGTGCCAAAGAATTGATGCTTTCTAACTGTGGCACTGGAGAAGACTCCTGAGAGTCCCTCGGACAGCAAGGAGATCAAACCAGTCAATCCCAAGGGAAATCAAACCTGAATATCCATTGGAAGGACTGATGCTGGTGCTGAAGCTCCAATACTTTGGCCACCTGATGCAAAGAGCTAACTCACTGGAAAAGATCCTGAAAGATTGAAGGCGGGAGGAGAAGGGGATGACAGAGGATGAGATGGTTGGATGGCATCGCCGACTCAACGGACATGAGTTTCAGCAAACTTCAGGAAATAGTCAAGGACAGGGAAGCCTGGTGTGCTGTGTAGTCTGTGGGGTCACAAAGAGTTTGACACAACTGAGCAACTGAACAGCAACTAGATAGAGATAGATATATAGACACATGGATAGTTAGATAAATGGTGTGCGTGTGTGTGTGTGTGTGTGTGTGTGTGTGTGTGTGCATACTATTGGTTCTATTTCTACGAAGATCCCTGACTAATATAGTAAAGTCAAGTCTCCACACAGCCCCCCAGAGAAAGTACCCAAATTTTCATTCTCTTTCATTACCTTCCCTGAATCGAATTCCATTTTCCTATCAAATGTATGAATGCCTGCCTGCAAGATGCCAAATGGGGCAAAGATCCAGCAACGTCAATGACCCTTTCAAGGCTGATAACAATATCAGGATCTAAATACCCATCTTCTGACTCATCATCTGTTTTTTCCTCCCCTTCCTGTTACCAACCCACCCTCCCATTCTGAATCCACCGAAATGCTATGCTCATTTAACTCCAGAAATCAGAGGTCCCCTCTGGCAAGAATGTAGCAGTCCCTGGGGCCACAGCTACCCCCTGGATGTTGACTTGGGATTTCTCTTCACCCTGGCAGCAGAGAGCATTTCGGTGAGAGCCCAGCCATCTCAGTTTGCAGCCATCGGAAGCCCATCGTGCCGTGAGATGAGCCCCCGTCCAGGGTCACTGCGGTGACACCTGCCCTCCCGTGTCTCCCTGTGTCTCGGGCACTTGTTTCCTCACTTTTTTTCTTGTTGATGCTCCACTTGTCTGTGCTCAGTCAGCTTAGTCACACAGCCAGCGTTAAAACAACTCATACTGCTTAATTGTCCACTGCAAGGTCTGGGCGTATGGGTGACTCAAGACCACCCTGATGTTCAAAAATTCACTAGAAGGATTCATAGAACTCACTCAAAGCCATTACCCTCACAGTTATGGTTTCTTAAAGTGGAAGGATGCAGATTAAAATCAGCCAAGGGACAAGGTGTAGAGAGCAGAGTCGAGGAAAGTTCCACACGCAATGCTTCCGCGGTGTCGTGAACAGTGTTAATTCCTCCCGGCAGTGATGTGTGACACACACGGAAAGCACTGCCAACCAGGGACGCCCACCTGAGCCGTGGTCTGCAGAGTTTCCACCGGGGCTCCATGGCTCACTGCCATCACAGCTTGGCCCCTCTAGAGCTAGAGTAGATACCACATGGCTCAAAGCCCCTCCCATAAACCACAATGTACTGTGTGGCTTAAGGTCACACATTAAAGAAAGGCACTCTCATCAAGTGGGACATTCCAAAGGCTTTGAGATCACCTTCCAGGAGCTGAGCACAAAGGCTAGATCTTTCCTTGGGTAAGCTTAATTTCTTTACTAGACACCCACACACCCAAAACCCATGGTGTATCAATGGGTGCCACTCAACTCTGGAGTGTTCTGCAGCCACCTACCACATTCCTAACTCTGGCCTGTCCTTTTGGAAAGGAAAGTTTCTGTCTCAGAAGACTAGGGGAGGGACTGGGGATGACTCCATGCTCACCATCCCCACCAATGACACTTACTGGGATGGCTGGTCAATGTGAGGTCCGCCAAGGGGTGCTCTGGCTTGCCCCTTGCCCTTCTTCACTGGAACATTCTGACAGGGATTAGCCCCAACCCTGGTGTTAGCTCAGTACCCTTCCTGCCCCAGTGAACTAACCAACTCACTCCTTTCTGCCTATTATACCCCCAGCTCAACAGACAGTGGCATCTTCACTCATTTAACAATGCCTCTTCTTTTCAACTGCTGACCTTTCCACATCTGTTATGTCAGAAGTAATTCACCAGATTTGTGAAATTTACAAATTACTGACCTTAAGTGGTAAAACAGCTTAAGTTTTACAAATGAAGACCCCAGAACACCTTGGGGGGAGGGGCTCAAGACAACCCTTTCGCTACGTGTAAGGGAGAGAATCCAGACTAAGAAGAAGACAGCTGCAAGGAGGGGGATTAACTGAGACAGGAAGGCGGGGAGGACATGAGGGAGGCAGGTGGGTGACACACAGGTGGGAGTTCTGCTCAATGCACCACACACAGGGGCGAATAAGCAGGCACAGAGACCCCGAGCCTGACGCTGGGCATCACTGGCAAGGTGTGTGGGCTCCTGCCAGCCCCAGCTAAGCACTGCCCAGTGGCCTCACGCGACCTTCCGCTCTGCCTTAGCAACGGCACCCAGATAAGGTCATCTTCCTGGTTCCCTCCCTCTCTCTCTCAAGTAAGGAAAATAGGACCTGCCCCAAGTCCCACCCTCCAGGGAGGGAAGAGGAAACAAAACAGTGAACAGGCTTTGCTAATTGCAACTAAAGTGTTAAAATCAACAACATTATCAAGAACCAATTTCCATTTAACAAGAGCCCCAATGCCTTCACTCACAAGAGGCCAGTGGCAGAAGAAACATTTTCACTTTCATAAGTGTCTTCCTTAGCCTAGCACAAACAGTGCTGCGGAAGCCAAGAGACGGAAGTGCTGACCAGCATGATACCTTTGCAGCATCTAACGTCCCGCCAAGAATCACGTAGACACAAATATGCTAAAGAGATTCTGTGAGGAACCTGGGTTTGCCATGTTTCAAACGGAGCAGAATCTGCTTCTAGAAGCCTGGAGAGGCCAGCTTACCCCTGCCTCACCCTGGCCATGTCCCTCTGTGGCAAACTGGATCTGTCCCACAGAAGCCTGCTTGAGCACACCCAGCTCTTGTGCCTCTCTGCCTGGCATCATCCTATGAAGTCTGGGGTAGGGTGAGACCTTGGCTTTTTCTTCTGAGTCCTGTAGTGCTTAGCAGGTCAGAATGGAATTGCCAGCTCTCTCCCTGGCCCACACTAGCCCTGGTTCTGATGCCTAAGCTTTAGGGAGAGAGGGCCACCAGGTTCTCACTTCTTGATTAGATCAGGCCCATTTCCACAGCCTTCTAGAAAGGGAAGACCATGTGGATGACCAGGGCCAGGTGTAGAGCCCCTAGAAATAAAATGCAAACCGTCACAATCTCTGAAGACAAGATCTTGAGGACTGAAATCTCATCTTCTCAAATACTGAAGGGGCCAGCTGATCAGAGACACTTGTCCCCAGGGGCGCCCTGACAGTTGAGTTCAACACTGTCTCGCCCCCGTTACCATGAAGATAGCCACAACCAATAACTAGGCAGCAGGAGGATGTGGGTCTGGATTGGAATGTACTTTACACAGATGATCACCTTTCCAATGGCCCTATTAATCATCATAACACAAACAAGCAGATGACCGGAGCTCCATTCCTGATTCCAGTTTCCCAGGGGCCATGGACTTGGTCCTCCTCTGCCCCACCACCAGGGGCCCACAACCAAGGCAAGACCTGGTCACCGCTAAGACACGCTGGCCACATTTTCATCACTCCGTCACCAATTCTCTGAGACCCTGAGCCGCCTAAACTCTTCTCCTCTGCTCACTTCTCTCAAAATGGTAGTAAACCAACTCCCCAGAGACGTCCTCCGGAGGAGGGAGCTGGCACATGCCAAGAAGAGCCAGGCGCACCTGCAGACGCGGCACGCACTGCTTTATGTCTTTACCTGAAAGCGACAGTCTCTCCACCGTGTCTGCTGTGCTGGCTTTTCTGCCCATAATATTTGTGGTCGGATCATGTCTGTATTTAAAACCAAACACAATATTTAAGCCACCCGAAACAAGAAAACAAGAGGGGAAAATTCCATCACATACTTTTTGGGGTTGTTTTTAAGTCTATTCATCCAGATGGTGATCATTAGCGGGATCGCCTATCTGCACCTGTTACTGTTTATGTACACACTC
Source organism: Ovis aries (assembly GCF_016772045.2). Lineage (NCBI taxonomy): Eukaryota > Metazoa > Chordata > Mammalia > Artiodactyla > Bovidae > Ovis > Ovis aries. Next base: position 98,127,938 of record NC_056057.1, read on the forward strand.
CACCTATAGCAATGTTAGCAATGTGCTCGGAATGTTCTGGATGAGTCTAACGAGTGATGCTCTGTAATCAGACACAGCCTATAGCTCTGGGGATCACCCTTTAGTTCTCTGGAAGAGATAAGAATAGAGCGCTTGGTGCTACAGGGACCTGGGAAATCAATGACAGGTTGGCCTGAGAACCTCAGGCACTCACATCCATGCCTTTCGATAAAGCTGCTGGACACTGAATGCATGTCCCTGCTTATAGCAAAACAGCTCCATCAGCCACTTGGTGTTTCCTAAAAATCCCCATGCTAGGGCCCCACTCCAGACGTACCAATTTGATTTCTTTGGAGTGGTGCCTAGAAAAACATCTATTTTAAACACCCAAGTGATTCTGACACTGGTTTGAGCGTGGGGGTCTTCTGGACTGAAAGAAGTGCAAGGCTTTGAGTGGAGACCTTGGTTCTGTTTCAGGCTTGGTGATAACTTGCACTCCTGAATGTATAACTCTGGGCAAGTCACCATCCTCTGGGTCTGTCTTTCAGATAAGGATGTTGGACTAGAATAAGTGAATTCCTGCTTATGTTCCAGGAGCCTTATGGTTTCCTTGGAAGCTCCAGAAGTTTCTAAGTGGAAAGTAGCAGAAATAGAGTGGTTTGGGCTCTGGGTTCCTTGCCTCAAGAGTTAATCATGGGGCTGCTAAAAGTCTATTGACAGTGGTCTGACATAAGCAAGATCGAGGGGGAACATCTGCCTGGGACGTGGGAAATACACAGCCCGGGATGTGTTCAAGGTGGCCTGAATGAACAAGTTATTCCAGAAATCCTGTTTGTAAAATGTGAATCCCTGAGAGAGTCAAGGATTTGGACTGTGGGACCTTGAGAGTAATGTCACTTCATTTCTGGGAGTCATGATCTCCTCATCCTTCAAAGGAAGGGGTAAAACTAAACTCCACTGAAGGGTCTCATATTTTGCCATTCGGGTGGTAAGCATGGTCTGCAATGCATCTGCCAACCTGCACCGTGAACAGACTCAGGTAGGATGTTACCTGTGCCTAGAACCAGGGTGAGTCAGCCAACCCCCTAGGAACCCAATGCACTGCCTTGACCTCATTACCATTTGCCTTGGAATGAATTGTGTTTTCCCAAATGCATAGGCAGAAGCTCGAACCCCAAGGTGACCATATTTGAAGATAATTAAGGTCAGGAAGCAACAGTTAGAACTGGACATGGAACAACAGACTGGTTCCAAAGAGGAAAAGGAGTACATCAAGGCTGTATATTGTCACCCTGCTTATTTAACTTCTATGCAGAGTACATCATGAGAAACACTGGACTGGAAGAAGCACAAGCTGGAATCAAGATTGCCGGGAGAAATATCAATAACCTCAGATATGCAGATGACACCACCCTTATGGCAGAAAGTGAAGAGGAACTAAAAAGCCTCTTGATGAAAGTGAAAGAGGAGAGTGAAAAAGTTGGCTTAAAGCTCAACATTCAGAAAACGAAGATCATGGCATCTGGTCCCATCACTTCATGGGAAATAGATGGGGAAACAGTGTCAGACTTTATTCTTGGGGGCTCCAAAATCACTGCAGATGGCGACTGCAGCCATGAAATTAAAAGACGCTTACTCCTTGGAAGAAAAGTTATGACCAACCTAGATAGCATATTGAAAAGCAGAGACATTACTTGGCCGACTGAGGTCCATCTACTCAAGGCTATGGTTTTCCAGTAGTCATGTATGGATGTCAGAGTTGGACTGTGAAGAAGGCTAAGTGCCGAAGAATTGATGCTTTTGAACTGTGGTGTTGGAGAAGACTCTTGAGAGTCCCTTGGACTGCAAGGAGATTCAACCAGTCCATTCTGAAGGAGATCAGCCCTGGGATTTCTTTGGAAGGAATGATGCTAAAGCTGAAACTCCAGTACTTTGGCCACCTCATGCCAAGAGTTGACTCATTGGAAAAGACTTTGATGCTGGGATGGATTGGGGGCAGGAGGAGAAGGGGATGACCGAGGATGAGATGGCTGGATGGCATCACTGACTCGATGGACGTGAATCTGAGTGAACTCTGGGAGTTGGTGATGGACAGGGAGGCCTGGGGTGCTGCGATTCATGAGGTCGCAAAGAGTCAGACACGACTGAGCGACTGAACTGAACTGAACTAAACCGAAGGGTATATGCTATCCCTTGGACTGCAAGGAGATCAAACCAGCCAATCCTATAGGAAATCAATCCTGAATACTCATTGGAAGGACTGATGTTGAAACTGAAGCTCAATACTTTGGCCACCTGATGCAAAGAGCCCGAATCATTGGAAAAGACTGAATCTGGGAAAGCTTGAAAGCAGGAGGAGAAGGGGGTGACAGCGGATGAGATGGTTGGATGGCATCACTGATTCAATGGACATGAACTTGGGCAAACTCCAGGAGGTGTGAGAGCCTGGCAAGCCTGGTGTGCTGCAGTCCATGGGGTCACAAAGTCGGGCATGACTTGGCAACTGAACGAAAACAACAAAGGGTATATAGTCATAAGGGTAGAGCTCCAAACGTATAGACCTGGTGACCTAGGGAGACGAGACACCAGAGAGCTCTTTCCACACATGCATGTACCCAGGAAAGGCCGTGTGACGACACAGTGAAAAGGCGGCTGCCTGCAAGCCAGGAAGGGCGTCCTCACCTGAACCTGACCACGCTGGAACCCCAACCCCTGACTTCCAGCCTCCACTGTGAGAACGTGGAGAAACGCCGAGAAAACAGACGTCTGTTGTTAAGCCCCCAGTCTGCAGTATGCTGTTATGGCCACCCGGGCAGAGACACCATCACACCATGGCCAGCTGGGTTTCTCGGCCACGGTGAGCAGAGGCAGCCCACAGCCGTGTGTGCCGGGCTCCTTCTGCCATGCGGCAGCTACTTCATCATAAGAGAGCCACTTGCTCTTGTTTAGGGTGTGTGTCTTGTCTCCCACACTACAATGCACGCTCCCAGAGGGCCAGGGGCTTGACATCCTTTCTCTCTCTTGTTAGCAAAGCTCTCATGAGGTCAGCCTCCCAGACATCTTACCAGATGAAGCCACAGACCCTCTGAAGTTAATGGTTCATGCCCCAGTCCCACTGTCTAGAGAGAGGACCTCGGCAGGCAGTGCGCCTCCAGTTTCTAGCTTGGGGAGTTTGCTAATGTGCTCTTTTCCTTTGGAGCCTCAGCTCAGTGAAGACCTGTTGATGGGGTGGCAGTGGGGAGGGAAGCAAAGGCTTCTGGGTGCCCGGCTACTTCTTACCCTCCAGAAGAGATGGAGCACAGCCCTCAGGGCCCAGCGCTGGGCATCCTGGTGTGGTGGGACTTGGAACACACATGGACTGGGCCCCTGCGAGCTGGGCTCAGCAGGGCTGGTGCTTCTGTGCTTCTCTCCGGGAGGTCCCGCAGAGTGAAGACACCATCTGCCAGGTCAGAGAAGCCTGTGGGTTCCAGAACACCAGGCAGGAGCCAATTTGATAAAGCACAATATTAACAAGGTTACAGTTTTTGGGTTGTGTTCCTCTACTAATAAACACCTTTAAATTACTTGTCTGGAGCAGTTACATTTGACTAAGCACTTTCATAAACAATGTCATTTATTCTTTACAACAACCCTGCGAGGCAGATCTTATCCTCGGCTTGTTGACAGAAATAGCCTCAGTTGTGATGAACCAAATTCACATCAGTTTTGAACAGCAACACCAAGACATGAACCCCTGTGTTCTACTCTGCGTCCCACGTTCTGCTTCATCCTAGGTTTGCTCCGCTCAGAAATCAGGGTTGGCTATAAGCGACTTTGAGCTTCCCTGCTGGCTCAGTTGGTAAAGAATCCGCCTGCAGTGCAGGAGGCCCTGGTCTGATTCCTGGGTCAGGAAGATCCCCTGGAGGAGGGATTGGCTTCCCACTCCAGTATTCTTGGGCTTCCCTGGTGGCTCAGACAGTAAAGAATTTACCTGCAATGAGAGAGACCTGGGTTCAATCTCCTGGGAAGACCCCCGGAGAAGGACAGGACAACCCACTCTAGCATTCATACCTGGAGAATCACCAAGGACAGAGGAGCCTGGCATGCTACAGTCCATGGGGTCTCGAAGAGTCGGACACAACTGACCAACTAAGCACAGCACTGCACATAAGCTACTGCTCAATTCAGCCTATGCCTTGGAATTCCGTACTATTGGCTTCCAGGTGCGACGTGAGCCAGGTGAAAATTTAGATGGCCTGATGTAAAGGAGTGCTTCTAGGGAAACCCTAACTCCTAACAAGACGTCTTTTATTTTGTAAAGTGTGGGGCTGTTCTACAAGTCAAATGTGGGCAATGCTACATATGGTCTTTCCTTTCTAGGAAATTATGTTAGCAATTAAAGGCTCTGAAAAGTCCTGCAATAAAGAAGGTGGTATAAATTCAATTCAGCATCTGACAACACAACTAATTTTTTTTAGCAGCATCCTGATTGAGTGAGAAGGTGATGCAGGATGTAGAAATGCTGGTGGCTGACAAAACAGTGGAGAGAACTGTTTAGGACTGCTGAATTGAGAGGAATGCAACGTACAATCATGGTCAAAATAGCATATTTAAATCCTCTCTTAACTTATTGCTAAAAATACTTTAGCTAAGTCTGTTTAAAGTATTGACTCATGTCATTGTTCATGGGTAAGCATATTTTCACTTACAGGATTAGTAAACAAAACATCAATTGCTTTTGTTTTTATCTCATATTTTCTGTAAGTTCTCAGCTTACAAATAGGTATCATTTATAAACCAATTCAAAGCAAATAATGTTTTTAAAATCTGCCATTTAATAGCTAAAGATTTAGGAAAGGGGTGGACGCTGGAGGACCCAGGGAACAGAATTGGGGACATCAAGGTGTGGTCCACACGTTGGACCACATAGGACCAGATAGAACGCAATATGAGGCCTTTAAAACCAGCAGTGACCATGTAGGTATGAAAGTGGAGATTTCAGAGATGCAGATTTCCGGATGGAGCAGCACTGAGGCCCCAGGTCTGACCTCTGTGTGTCCCTGGGTGGACTAGAGACCCCGGAAGGAGGGCAGAGACCAGAGAACCCAAAGGAAGACAGACCGAAGAGCAGGACTCAGTTCACAAAGCAGGAAGCGGGGAGCAAGGGAGAAGCAGGGGTCGCACCTCCACGGTAGGTGCCCGTCTACCATGGGGTTGTGCTAGACCAGCGGGAAACACGGGAGCATGCGGATGGGCCTCTAGGTTTAACCCTTGCCCTCTGCCAGGCCCTGTTCAAAGCCTCTGTGGTTGATTGGTTCAACCTCACACGAACCCTTTGAGGAAAGTTCTACAGCCCCATCATATACAGTTAGGGAAAATGGACTAAATAGCTTGTCCGAGTTCACAGATCTAGTGACTGGCAGACCCAGCCTCTGTCTCCCCCGAGAGGGACCCCAGGGCCTTCGTGTCTGGGAGGGCAGCCCCTCGCGCCCTGCAAAGGGAGCAAGAGAAGGACATAGACACCCCCTGGAGCTGCAGGCTGGCAGAGCAGCGAGAGCTGCCAGGGAGAGTGAAGTGGACGACCAGGGTGTGGGCTGGGGCTGGGGCAGAGTCTAACCGAACCCCTCATGTTCCCAGGGGGATGAGGTCGGGGGCACGGGGTGGCGGGGAGTCCATTCCCAGGGCGCTCAGCTGGTTAGTTCAGGGGGACTCAGGCCTCGCGTCCTGGCTGCTTACTCAGGGCTCCTTCCATTCCTCAGGCCCCCTGTCAACTCGAGGTTGGCGCAGATCCGTGAGGAAGGCAGACAGCGGGCTCTGGGGCCTTGTGGGGAAGATTCACTGCACAGGGGAGGCGCTGGGCCGGAAAGCCGCTGTCGGGGTGGAGCGACGAGGAAGATGAACCACTCCCCGCCATGTCTTCCCCTCTCCTTCCCCGAGTCAACGAGAGAGCAGGCCCTGACACTGGCTCTGTGCGTCATCTGGTGTGGGTAACCCAGAGCTGAGGTCCGGACGGTCTGATGAGCTCGTCAGCGACTCTGGGGGGCCTCCCGGGAGGAAGAGGGACACAGTAAGGAAGGGGTGCACCGCACAAGGGCCCCCTGGGCAGGGGCGGCGCAGAGCGGCAGAGACACGGGGCACCAGGAGGAAGGGGGCACAGAGACAGACACGGGGCACCAGGAGGAAGGGGGCACAGAGACGAGGGGAGAAAGACGCCACGGCGCCCCTTGCCAGGCACACACGTGCACGCACGCACACAGCCTCTGGGCAGCCCGGTGGAGAAAGCCTCTTCCAGAGCACAGGTGTGTGTGGGCGTCCTGCGGATGCACGCGGAGGAGGAGCGGGACAGGTGGCGTGCTCGCCTGGGACCATCTTTTCCTCCACCTCCACTCTGCTCTAAGATGCTCCTTTACCCGCCACACACAAACCTCTCCCTCTGGTGGATTCCCTTCTCTAACACCGCTCCCCTTTGCTCCCCATCCCTCCCTTGCTGCCCCTACGGAATGGAGCTGCTGTCGATGCTCACAGCCACGGGGCTCCTAAAGCCATGCTCCCAGGGACCCTGGGATCACCGGTCCACAGGTTCTCGCAGTGGCGTGTCCTCAAGTAAAACAGCCACAACAGTGTCTGGATGTGGTAAGCACTAGCCTTAGCTCTTTCCTCCAGGCAGTTCTCTGCCAAAGGCACGAACTCTGAGGACCATTTAACATCCAGTGTATTTTAAAAGGTCAAGGTATCCCCAGTGCAATGATGCTCCCAGTTTAACAACCAAAAGAAGAGTGAGAGCTACAAAAGCGAAGCTACAGTTCCAATCCATAGCTGCTCACTTGGTCTGTCGGATTTTGAGCTTCATGGAAAGTTGCATACTTTCCCTGCTCATCTTTCCCCAAACGGCACCCCAGATGCCTCTTCTTTCATCCCCAGGTGCCCTGGGAGAGGGGTACAGGGAAGGCCTGGGGTGCAGTCTTAGAGCAGAAGACTAGAATGGGGGTCTGAGTTATTTCTACTCTTCCAAAAAAAAATTACACTCATAAAAGAATGAAATTAGACTTCCTCATCCTGTATATAAAAATTAACTTAAAATGGACCCTGGACCTAAATGTGAAAGCTAAAACTATAAAACTCTTAGAAGAAAATAAAGGAGTAAGTTTTCATGACCCTGATTTAGGCAACAGTTTCTTAGATCTGATACTCAAACCTCAAACAACAAAATTTAAAAAAAAAAAAACTAATTTAGAAATATATTGGACTTCATAAAAATCAAAAGTTTGTATGCTACCAATAATACAGTGAGTAAGTGAAAAGACAATCCACAGAATGGGAGAAAAGATGTGCAAATCCTGTACCTTATAAGTTATTTGTTTCCAAAATATATAAAGAATTCTTACAACAAAAAGGTATATAACCCAATTTTCTAAATGGACAAAGAACCTGAACAGATATTCTTCCAAAGAAGATTTAAAGCTGCCTAAAAAGCACATGAAAAGATCCTGTTGGTCATCAAGGAAATGTAAATCAAAAACTCAGCATAATCCCATTAGGATGGCTGTGCTCCAAAACACAGACAGTAAGTACTGATGAGGATACCGAGAAATTAGAACCCTCATGTTCTGTGGGTAGGAATGTAAGATGGTGTAGCTACTCTGGAAAGCAGTTTGGCAGTTCCCCAAACCTTAAGCATAGGTACCCTATGACCCAGCCATTCCACTCCTAAGTATACACCCGAGAGAAATGGAAATGAAACTCTGTACAGAAGCATACACACAATATTCACAGGAGTATTTTCCTTAAAGGCCAAAATTGGAAACCACCCAAATCTTCATCAGTAAAATGTGGGACAGTCATATAATGGAATATTGTTGGATAATAAAAAGGAACGAAGTTCTGATAAATGCCACAATACGGGTGTACCTTGAAGACGCAGTGCTGAAAGAAGCCAGTCACAAAAGACCCTACACTGTATGATTCCATTTACATGAAACATCCAGAATAAGTAAATCTATAGAGACACAGAGTAGATTAGTGGTTTCCTGGGGCTGAGGATTTGAGAGTAGAGTAGATAGGGAGTGATTGCTAATGGCCATAAGGTTTCTTTCTGGGGTGATGAAAATGCAATAAAATTAGATTGTGGTGATGGTTTCCTGACCCTGTAAATATACTAAAAGACACTGAAATGTGCACTTACACGGAGTGAATTGTATGGAATGTGAATTACATTTCAACAAAGCTGTGCTTTTTAAATTAATGAAATTGATGTAACCCCATTTTCAAACTGAACAGGCCAACTAAAATGTCAAGTCTTACTTTTGACTGGAAACTCTCAGTGTGGCAATAATGATGATCTGATATCAACAACTAGTTGGTTTGTAGAACTAGATACATTTCAGTTAAATACTTGAGTATTTACATTCTGCCAGGCCCAGTGATAACATCGGTGAAGTAAAGTAATAAAGAAATGACTTAGGATGTAAGTAGGTGGTTAAACAACTCCTGGGACCATGATGGAAGGCATATGGGTTAAAAAAGCTCTTAGCTGGGTGGGAGCCTCTGGACCAAGAAGACAGTCAGGCCATGTGGCCTCTCCCCTCAACACCAAGAACAAGGGGTATTCTGATGCCTCTGAGCCCCCAGCTCAGGCCTGGGGAAAGCTTCTCAGTCTGAGAGGAAGGACTAGGTCCCTTAGGCGTCCAGGAGTCCTCTCTCATCACCCACTGTTGACTATGTAATCTCCCAACCAGTGTCTCAAGTGGCCTAAGAGTTCCTTTTTCTAGAAGATGCTGTCTCCATCCCCAGAACAGACTGACAGCTCCTGGCACTGGTGCCCACGCCCCTCAGAGCTCAAGGCAGCCCTGCCCTCTCCTGCCATGATGGAGAGCATCACTGTTAATGAGCTTGGAGAAGCGGGATAAAGTGTGTGATGAAATTCACAGATGATACTAATTTGGGAGGTGTAGGAAACACCAGCTCTAGGAGAGAAAGCCAACAATCTGTGGAGGGAGAGGTTAGAAATCCAGACAAGTGATCATCCAGTGAGGCGTGCTAGAAAACAATGCCCGTGAGCAAACACCGCTGGCAGAGAAGAAGGAGCAGAAGCTGCTTCCTTGAGCGAGTGTTGATGCCGCTTCGTGGTGATAATCTTCAGCACGTGAGAAAGGGAAGTGCCAGTAGAAAAGACTGTGCAATTTGGACCCATTAGCTTAGCAAAACAGAGCATGCCAACTCTTCTAGCAAAGTCCTGGGTCCTACCATGATGAGAGCAAAAACCTTTTTCAAAAGTATTTTTATGTCTGCTGGCATTCTCCTAGGTGGCAATCACAGGAATTTTGAGAACATAAAGATCTGTCAGGAGGCTCTACAAATATTGCCTACTGAGGCTTTAGAGGTGAGGATCTGGGACAGCTGAGCAGGGCAGAGCACAGCCCAGCTGGTCAACAGCAACAGGGTCCTGTACCATGAAGACAAGCTGGCCAGGTCTTCCTTGGGGGCTCTGTGATGAGGAGTCTGCCTGCCAATGCAGAAGACACAGGTTTGATCCCTGGTCCAGGAAGATCCCACATGCCACAGGGCAACTGACCCAGTGTGTCACAGTATTGAGCCTGTGCTCGAGAGCCTGGGCGCTGCAAGGACTGAAGCCCATGTGCCCTAGGGCCCGTGCTCAGCAACAAGAGAAGCCATCACCACAGCTAGAGAGTGGCCCCTGCTAGCCACAGCTAGAGAAAATCCCACGTGGCAATGAAGACCCAGCACAGTCAAATAAATAAATGAAACTGTGTATGTGTGTGTGTGTGTGTGTGCACACACACACAACTAGATGCAGCCAAATAAATAAATTAAAAAAAGGAAAAACCTGGCCAAGTCTGTGGGCAGGGGTGTGGAGCCAAGGAGGAGGAATGGGCAGAAGCAGAAAGGCAGACCCCTGGCAGGTATAGCTGAGGCGGGGCGGTGGGGCGGGGTAGCGGGATGGAAGCATCACAGACACCTACCTAATGGCAAGCTGGGGCTGGGTGAGGAATGCCAGGTGCTAGGGACTCGACTGGATCTCCTCTGAATTCATATTCAGTTCAGTCGCTCCATCATGTCCAAACTCATATGTTGAGGGCCTAAGCCCCAATGTGATGGAAACTGGAGATGGGGCCTTTGGAAGGTCAGATGAGGGCATTAGGGTGGGGCCCTTATAATGGGATTAGTGACTTTTTAGGAAGAGACACAGCTGGGAGGACACAGCTAGAGAGCAGCTGTCTCCAAGCCAAGAAGATGTGTCATTAGGAACCAGATCCATCAGCACCTTGATCCTGGACTTGCCGGTCTCCAGAACTGTGAGAGAGTAATATCTGACTAAGCCACTCAGTCTATGATATTCTGTCACAGCAGCCAGGCCAACCAAGACACCAGGTGTCCACAATCAGGCAAACAGTGCTGCTCCTATATGTCAGGGGATACAGGGAATATTGACTCAAAATAATTACTGAAAAACCCTGTATCTCCCATGCAGCCAACAAATATCTAAGAACCACTGCCCTTCAGACAAATGATAACACAGCTTGCAGCCAAAAGTGGAGCCTTACTCTCATGGGGTTTATGTGCAACAGACTTCATCACATGGCTAGCAGTTCAATAAAGGCAATTCTGAGCGTCACTTGAGCTAATGTTCTTTCAATACAGTGCTTTTTCAACTGATATAAGGATGGACTTCTGAAGAGATTAATTCCATACCCACTCAGATAAAAGCTTATTAGATACCAAACACTGTATGAAGCACCTCAGATTTTTGAAACTTGTTATTACATCAGCCCCATGGAGGCGATATCTTTATCCCCATTTTACAGATTATAAAACAGACTTGAAGAGGTTAAAGTAACTTGCCAGAGCCCACACAGCTTTCTGGTTAACAGAGCCAGCACTCAAGATAAGGTATGTAAAGTGTTAGTTGCTCAGTCATGTCCGACTCTTTGTGACCCCACCAGGCTCCTCTGTCCACGGAATTCTCCAGGCAAGAATACTGGAATGGGTTGCCATTCCCTTCTCCAGGGTATCTTCCCAACCAAGGGGTTGAACCTGGGTCTCCTGCCATAACAGGTGGATTCTTTACTATCTGAGTTACGTCTGATTGTAAAACTCTGCCATAACCATATACTCATCATTCATTGCATTATGCTTATGTAGCAAACACGCAGAATCCTTTATGCAAATAAACACCTTCTACTAGCCAGGAAACATTATGGTGAAAATCAGGATGCTCTCCTGAGGTTTGGGTTGCCCAACTTTGGCATCTCTGGGGAGCTATCCATCCCCAGAAGAGGGTTCAATAGGTAATTCTCAGGTGATGCCAGGGAATCTATAATTTAAGCACCACAGATGATCTTTTTCAGATGCATACAAATCCTATTTACTGTTATTCTATAGAGGAATTGCTTTTGCCTATACTGTTACTTTTTAACAGATGAATGGGAGCAATTCCAATTCTTATAATTTCAGAAAGCGAAGTGATTTAATTAGACTGATTTCTTTTGAAAACATCCTTATTTAGATATAATTCACATATCATAAAATTTACCCATTTAAAGTGCAAAATTCAATGGCTTTTAGTACATTCAGAGTTGCACAACTATCACCATAATGTAATTTTTGAGCATCTTCACACCTTTCAGCAATCTCTCCTCATTCTCCCTAACACCTGGCCCCTGGCAACCACTAAGCCACTTTTTGTCTCTCTGGATTTGCCTATTCTGGACATTTCATATAAACAGAAACACACAATATGTCTTTTTTTGTGTGATTGGCTTTCACTTCAAATAACATTTTCCAGGCTCATCCATATGGTAGCAAGAATCATACCTTCATTCTTCTTTCTTATCAAAAATTATGCATTGTATATATATGCCACATTTTGTTACTGTTGTTTATTCATTCATCTGTTGGGCATTTGGGTTATTTCTCCTTTTTGACTATTATGAATACTACTACTATAAACATGGGCTTCCCTTGTGGCTCAGCTAATAAAGAATCCACCTGCTCTGTGGGAGACCTGGGTTTGATCCCTGGGTTGGGAAGATCCCCTGGAGAAAGGAATGGCTACCTATTCCAGTATTCTTGGTTGGGAAGATCCCCTGGAGAAGGAAATGGCAACCCATTCCAGTACTCTTGCCTGGAAAATTCCATGGATGGAGGAGCCTCGTAGGCTAGAGTCAACGGGATCACAAAGAGTTGTACATGACTGAGCAACTTCACTTCACTATAAACATTCATGTAGAAGTGTTGGTGGGGGCCTATTTTCATTTCTCTTGAGTATATTCCTAGGGATGGAATTGCTGGGTCGTATAGCAATTCCATGTTGAACCATTTGAGGAACTAGCAGATCTTCTAAAGCAGCTGCACCCCTTCACTCTGACCAGCAGTGGAGGAGAGTTCTGTATAGTCCACATCCTCACCAATACTTGCTAATGTCGATGCTTTTGTTCACACCCTTCCTAGTGGGTGTGAAGTGGCATCTCACTGTGGTTTTGACGGGCATTTCCCCTAATGATTAGTGATGCTGTGTTTTCATTGGTTTACTGGCCATTTGTATATTTTCTTTGGAGAAAGGTCTATTGAGATCCTTTGGTTATTTTCCATGTCATTTTGATGGACCTGACTGAGAACTTCGTTTAACACTGTTCTATCCCACACCTAGAGACTAAAAGTCTAACCTTGACCAAGCATTTGGTGAGAAGGAGACACACATGACGGATTATAAGGATCTCATTAAAAACCCAATCTCTCCTAAGAAGAAAGCTAGTCTGAAACTGGTGCCCTAATGCCGGGAGGACAGGAAGTGGGAGAGAAGCCTGCATGCTTGTCAAATGCAAACGGATCAGTTAGGAGGTTTTCAGCTTTCAGTTCAGTTCAGTTGCTCAGTCGTGTCCGACTCTGCGACCCCATGAATCGCAGCACGTGTTTCAGCAAACCCGACTCAACCAATAAAAGAAAAGTATTAACATACCACCTCTTGCAGCAAAAATCACAGAGATAGAGCAGTCTGTCTGACGCCCAGGCTCTGCTCATCTTTTGCCTCTGTTAGCCCCACGTCTTGGCTTCTGCCCTCAAGTCTCTCACTCCAACGTCACAATGTGGACACCAGGGCTCCAGGCCTCATATACTCCAGAGCAACACCCAAGGCCTCTGGGGACACATGGCCCGCCTTACTAATGTGCATGGCCCACCTACTAATGTGCATGGCCCACCTCACTAATGTGCATGGCCCACCTTACTAATTTGCATGGCCCACCTTACTAATCTGCATGACCCACCTTACTAATTTGCATGGCCCACCTTACTAATTTGCTTTTTTACTTTCCCAGTACTCAGGGTTCCTCAAACCCCATTGGCCAGAATTATGTCACATGTCCATTCCTAAACCTAGGTATGGACACTGGCAAGGAAAGTGATAGCCTTGGGTTAATCAAAGATTCACCCCTGGGGGCTGGGTAGGGAATACTCATTTCCCCTGAAAGGCTGATGCTTGAACAAACTCAAGGTTCTATCAGTCAGGAAGGGTATTAACACTCAGGCCTCAGCAAACATCATTTATCACAGCTAGAGGGAGAAATTATGGAAAAAAGACCTAGGAGAGACCTTGACCCTTTTACATCACCCTCTACAGATTTATAGAGATTTTCCTGAAGGACATTATAGACCACCTGTAACCTTTGCAGTGCCCAGTAATCCTCACTCTAAGGACGTTATTTATGAGGGTTCATGCTGTCTATAAAACAAAGGGTTGGCCCGAGTTCTCCTGTATCTAAAAGACTGTCAGGTCCAAATGGACAGTACTCGTGGGTGGGCCTGGGTAGGTGTGGATAAGTAAGGAAGTCCAGGGATCTCTAGAATTCAGGTCCTGGTAACAGGAACATAAAGTGGGTGGGCAGTCAAAAGCCAGAAGGAGCCAGTGTGGGAGAGGTGAGTGGTCGGTAGGGAATTGTTAATAATCAGCTGTTTTGGACCACTTGAAACTGTGGCCAAAATCATCCAGGAAACCATATGCAGAGTTCTCAAACTTTGATTTCTACTTTTTTTGTGGTTGTTTATTTTTAATCTTCTGACATCAGGGGAAGAGCACCCAGGGAAAGCAGGTGGCAAAGGCTGAGCTGGGGATGCCTCCCGGAGCCCCACGCAGATGCTCTGTGCACAACTGCATGGGTGAATGGCTCCAACTTTGACACACCGCCCCTGCACACAGCCTGAAAGCTCCAGACCCCCAGTTACTTCCCTTCCCAAGTCTTTTTGCCTCAGAAGACCTTGGGAAACCAGCAGCGATGGGGGGGACTGGGGATTTTATTTGGAATAGCTGGGCTCAGCGCCCTGCACCCTCTGGCCCACCTGGGGCCTGTAGAGGGGCTGCACCTGGGACCCCCTCTGGAGGCGGAAGCAGCGGGCATGCACACAGCCTGGCTACATCTCCATCTCCGCTTCCTGGGTGGCAGGCCAAGGGAGGAACATGATGCAGTTAGGCAGATGTCTGGGAGCTCAGGGAAAAGTAAAAAAGGAAGTAGGAAATTTGTCTGACAGACCCCAGCGAGCAAAACTTGCATCACTTCAAGCAGGAGGCCTTCCTGTTATTTTTCCTCCGCTTGAAACTTTAGGAACTTCGCCCAGGCAAGAAAATCTTGCACTGCAACACCCAGTACATGAGAGGAAGAGGATGGAAAGAATGGGGTTTTTATTTATTATTCACTCAACATTTACTGAGAGCTTATACTGTACAACTGCACTGGAATATATGCCGTGCGGGATTTGAAGGCTGCCCTAAACATCTATCGGCAGGATGACGCGTGTATGGAGAGAACACACGGCAGTTAAGAGCCAGATATCTAGGGAGGGCTGACATTTACTAGCTGTATGACCCTTGGCGAGTTACTTACCCCTCCAAGCCTCAGTTTTCTTATCTGGAAATGAGGAAAACAAAAGTAGCTAACTTTTAGGATTATTGCAGTCAGAGATAATACATATAAAATAGTTAATACAGCTTCTGGCTCAGAATGCTCCTCAACAAATGTCAATCACTAGTAATTATCAAGGGAGCGGAAATAACTTTGTCACAGGGATAAGTTTAAATTTATCTTGAACTCTTTACATTGTGAAGTATAAGACACACAGTGAAGCACACAAAAGAAGTGCACAGCTTGATAAATTACCATAATTAAGTAGACCCGTTAATCACCCGAAGAAACAGAACATCACCAAGACCCCTGAAGACCCATTTGTGTCCCGTCTCATCAGTACCCAGGGGGCTCAGTGGTAAATAATCCACCTGCCAGTGCAGGAGACACAGGAGACGCAGGTTTGATCCCTGGGTCAGGAAGATCCCCGGGAGGAGGAAATGGCAAGCCACTTCAGTATCCTTGCCTAGGAAATCCCATGGACAGAGCAGCCTGCAGACTACAGTCCACGAGGTTGAAAAGAGTCAAACATGACTGAACGTGCCCACAGGCATGCATGCATCAGTACCCACTCTGACCCCCAGGAACGTAACTGCTATCCATTTATGATAACTCTTCCTTATTTCTCTATGTAGTTTTACCACATCTCGGAGAAGGCAATGGTAGCCCACTCCAGTGCTCTTGCCTGGAGAATCCCATGGATGGAGGAGTCTGGTGGGCTGCAGTCCATAGGGTCGCTAAGAGTCGGACACGACTGAGTGACTTCACTTTCACTTTTCACTTTCATGCATTGGAGAGGGAAATGGCAACCCACTTCAGCGTTCTTGCCTGGAGAATCCCAGGGACAGGGGGAGCCTGGTGGGCTGCCATCTGTGGGGTCGCACAGAGTCGGAGACGACTGAAGCAACTTAGCGGCAGCAGCAGCAGCAGTTTTACCACATAGGCATCCATCCATAAACATTATCATTCATCTTGCCATTTTAAGCAGTTTACAGACGCGGAATTATCCATGTATTTTTTAAAACCTTTTATTTATTTGGCTACAGTGGGTCTTTGCTGCTGCGCTCTGGCTTTCTCTGGTTGTGGTGAGCGGAGGCTACTCTTGGTTGCTGTGTGGGGGCTTCTCTTGGGAGGAGCTTGAGCTCTAGGCACGCAGGCTCAGTAGTTGTGGCGCAGGAGCTTAGCTGTCCAGTAGCATGTGGGATCCTCCCGGACCAGAGATCAAACCCAAGTCTCCAGCGTTGGCAGGCAGATTCTTAACCACTGGACCACCGAGGAAGTCCCGCAACACGTATTTTTCAAGTCCTTGGCTTATTTTGCCCAACAGTTTGTGAGCATCATCTATTTTCACTTGTAACCATAACTCACTCACCTATATTACTGTATAATATTCCATATGTCACTATATATATTTTTTATTATGATGCACATACGATTGTTTCTTACTTTGCAGCTATTGTGAATGCTACTGAACATTCTTTAGGTATGTATGTAGGAATGGTGTTGCTGGGTCATCAGATATGGGTCCGTGCTATAGACTGAATGTTTATGTCACCTCAAAATTCATATGCTGAAACCTAACCCCCATTATGAGGGTATCTGCAGGTGGAGCATTTGGGGGGTGATTAGGGCATGAGGGGAGATCTGTCATGAGTGGGATTGGTGCCCTTATAAATAGACCTCAGAAAGCCCTCTCGCCCCTTCCATCACAGGAGAGTACAAGAGAAGATTATCATCTATAGATTGTGTCTGGCCTGCACCAGATACCAAATCCACCAGCACCTTGATGCTGACTTTCCAGCCTCTGGAACTGTGAGAAATAAATTTCTATTGTTTATAAGCCACCCAGTCATTTAGAGGAATTTTGTTACAACTAAGACAACGTGTTCCGCTTTAACAGATGATGCCAGATCACGTCCCGAACTGGTTGCACCCACTTGCACTCCTACCAGCAATGTATGAGAAGCTAGTGGCTTTGTATCCTTGTCAACAGGCAGTTTTTTCCCATCTTTTTAGTTTTTGCCATGCTGGTGGATGAATGGTGGCATCTCGTTGTGAATGTAATCTGCGTGTCCCTAATTAGCGATGCTGTTGAGTACATTTCATATGCTTATTGGCCATTTAGATGTTTACTTCCTGCGAAGTGCTTATTTCAGCCTCATCTCTCATTGCTCATTTCTTCTGTTCAGTTGCCTTTTCTTACTGATTTGTAGTTCTTTATATAGTCTGGATGTGAGCCCTTTGTTGGCTTATGCTTCACAAATATCTTCTCTCTTAAGATTTGCCTTTTCACTCTCTTCGTGGTGTTTTGATGAATAGAAATTCTTAAAGTAATCCAATTTATCAACCTTTTCCCTTATGGTTACCATTTTTGTATTCTGTTTTAAGGAGTACTTCCTTTGGCTGAAGTCGTGAAGCTATTCTATATTGTATTCTAGAGGCATTAGTTTTACTTACTCATTGAAATGATATTACAATTAAAATTGACTTCTGAGTGAGGAATGAGGTACAGCCCAGTTTCCTTTTTGTCCCATGTAGCTATCCAACTGACCTAGCCCTATACACATGGCTTCCCTGGTGGTTCAGGGGGGGGGGGGAGAATCCGCCTGCAATGCAGGAGACCAGGGTTCAATCCCTGGGTCAGGAAGGTCCCCTGGAAAACGGAATAGCCAACCCACTCCAGTATTCTTGCCTGGAGAATTCCATGGACAGAGGAGCCTGGCGGGCTACCATCTGTGGGGTCACAAGGAGTTGGACATGACTAACACTTTCACTTTTCATATGTATTTGTATGTATGTGTGTAGATATATACATAGAGAGATAGAGATGTGTATATTTTAATTGAGATATAATTGACATACAGTGTTAGTTTCAGGCGAATAACCTAATTTAATGTTTGTATATATTGTGAAATGATCACCACATTAAATCTAGTTAACATTGTCACCATATGTAGTTACAAAATTTTTTTCCTGTGATGAGAACTTTTAAGATCTATTGTCAGCAACTTCTAAGAATTTAATACAGTATTATTAACTATACTCACCATGCTATACATTATACCACTTATCACTTCTTACTTTCCATGCACGCTCAGTTGCTTCAGTCATGTCTGACATTGTGGGATCCCATGGGCTGTAGCCCACCAGGCTCCTCTGTCCACGGGGATTCCCAGGCAAGAACACTGGAGTGGCCTGCCATGCCCTCCTCCAGGGGATCTTCCCAACCCACGGATCAAACCCTCATCTCTCATGTCTCCAGCACTGGCAGGCAGCTATTTACATTTATTTTATATTTACTTCTTTTATAGCTGGGAGTTGGTACCTTTTGATCACCTTGCATCTCCTCCACCTACGTCTCCCACCCCCAACTCCTCACATAGCAAAACTACTCAAAAATGCCACCTCTTCTGTTTCCACTTTCCAAACCTATTCTTTTCTCAACCCTATATGACCAGCTTTCATCCTCACGAGTCACCAAAACTCCTTGTCAAGTAGCCTTCAGGTCGCCAAACCTTTTGGTTAATTCTGTATTCACCTTATTCAGTCCACCCTTTAGCACAGTGGGTCACTCTCTCCTTGAAACATTTCCTTCCCCTGAATTGCAGGTCAGCCTGGATTGGTCTCCCACCTCCCTGACTGTCCTCTCATTCCTCTTGGCTCATCCTCTTCAGCGAGTCATAGGGTTAAGCCATCAACCCTCTTCACCCTGCACATTTCACTCGCTTGGCGAGCACAACCAGTGCCGATCCCTGTGCCATCTCACAGGGATGGCTCGGTCTCTATCTATAGCCCCAGCAGGGATCTAATGCCTACTTAGCATTTCGGCTTGGAATTGTGATTTATATATTCCACCTGATGGGATCAAACTTGAACCCGCTAGATTCGTGTCTCCAACACAGTAAACGGTATCACCGTTCTGCTAGTTGCTCAGGGAAATCTTGGGGCTCTGATACTTTCCCTCTCTTTTCCTCACCCCCCACATTTAAGGCAATCGTCAGTCCTATTGGGCCCACTTGCATCCTTAGACATCCCCCGTGTGAGGACTTCTCTCTCTCCTGCTCCCATCCTAGTCCCAGCCACTGCCTCTTACTTCGTCTTTTTATTTTTTAATTTGGTTGCGGCACATGAGACCTTCATTGCAGCATGTGGGCTTAGCTGCGGCATATGAGGTCTAGTTTCCTGACCAAGGATCGAACCCGGGCTCTCCGCATTGGAAGCACAGACTCCTAACCACTGGACCACCAGGAAGTCCCTTGCTGCTGCTGCTAAGTCGCTTCAGTCATGTCTACCTCTGTGTGACCCCACAGATGGCAGCCCACCAAGCTCTTCCAACCATGGAATTCTCCAGGCAAGAACCCTGAGTGGGGTGCCGTTTCCTTCTTCTAGGAAGTCCTTCACTTCATCATTAGTGTTACAGTCTTCTAATACTCCCCCGGCTTCCACTTTAGCCATACTTCAGATAATTTTTCACACAGTGGCTAGTGATCTTTTAAAAATGTAGATCAGATCAAGTGATGACCCTGCACCAAACCCTTCGGTTGTTTTTTCTTTTTTTTCGCTGTTGTTTGAACCATTCTCAGCATAAAACTTAAAATTCTTACCGTGGACAACTTCACTCCACTCAAGCCCCTGGGACCTCCTTGTTGTTCCCATAACATATCAAACTCGTTCCCACCTCAGAACCTGTGTCCACTGCTCCCCTAGCCTGGAATACACTTCCTCAGATCTTCATATGCATACTGCCCTCACTACACTCAAGAATCTGCTAAATGTCACATTTAGCCATCTTTATTGCCCACTAAAGTAATGCTCAAAATTCTCCAAGCCAGGCTTCAGCAATACATGAACTGTGAACTTCCTGATGTTCAAGCTGGTTTTAGAAAAGGCAGAGGAACCAGAGATCAAATTGCCAACATCCGCGGGATCATGGAAAAAGCAAGAGAGTTCCAGAAAAACATCTATTTCTGCTTTATTGACTATACCAAAGTCTTTGACTGTGTGGATCACAATAAACTGTGGAAAATTCTGAAAGAGATGGGAATACCAGACCACCTGACCTGCCTCTTGAGAAACCTATATGCAGGTCAGGAAGCAACAGTTAGAACTGGATATCGAACAACAGACTGGTTCCAAATAGGAAAGGGAGTACGTCGAGGCTGTATACTGTCACCGCCTGCTTATTTAACTTCTATGCAGAGTACATCATGAGAAACACTGGGCTGGAAGAAGCACAAGCTAGAATCAAGATTGCCGGGAGAAATATCAATAACCTCAGATATGCAGATGACACCACCCTTATGGCAGAAAGTGAAGAGGAACTAAAAAGCCTCTTGATGAAAGTGAAAGAGGAGAGGGAAAAAGCTGGCTTAAAGCTCAACCTTCAGAAAACTAAGACCATGGCATCCGGTCCCATCACTTCATGGGAAATAGATGGGGAAACAGTGGAAACAGTGTCAGACTTTATTTTTTGGGGCTCCAAGATCACTGCAGATGGTGACTGCAGCCATGAAATTAAAAGATACTTACTCCTTGGAAGGAAAGTTATGACCAACCTAGGAGAAGGCAATGGCACCCCACTCCAGTCCTCTTGCCTGGAGAATCCCAGGGACAGCGGAGCCTGGTGGACTGCCATCCGTGGGGTCACAAAGAGTCGGACATGACTGAGCGACTTCACTTTCACTTTTCACTTTCATGCAGTGAAGGAAATGGCAACCCACTCCAGTACTCTTGCCTGGAGAATCCCAGGGACGGCAGAGCCTGGTGGGCTGCCATCTATGGGGTCCCACAGAGTTGGACACGACTGAAGCGACTTAGCAGCACTAGCAGCAGATAGCATATTGAAAAGCAGAGACATTACTTCACCAACAAAGGTCCGTCTAGTCAAGGCTATGGTTTTTCCTGTGGTCATGTATGGATGCGAGAGTTGGACTGTGAAGAAAGCTGAGCACCGAAGAATTTATGCTTTTGAACTGTGGTGTTGGAGAAGACTCTTGAGAGTCCCTTGGACTGCAAGGAGATCCAACCAGTCCATTCTAAAGGTGATCAGCCCTGGGATTTCTTTGGAAAGAATGATGCTGAAGCTGAAACTCCAGTACTTTGGACACCTCATGTGAAGAGTTGACTCATTGGAAAAGACTCTAATGCTGGGAGGGATTGGGGGCAGGAGGAGAAGGGGACGACAGAGGATGAGATGGCTGGATGGCATCACGGACTCGATGGACGTGAGTCTGAGTGAACTCCGGGAGTTGGTGAAGGACAGGGAGGCCTGGCGTGCTGTGATTCATGGGGTCGCAGAGTCGGACATGACTGA
This sequence comes from Ovis aries, assembly GCF_016772045.2. Lineage (NCBI taxonomy): Eukaryota > Metazoa > Chordata > Mammalia > Artiodactyla > Bovidae > Ovis > Ovis aries. Next base: position 98,149,121 of record NC_056057.1, read on the forward strand.
GCGACTGAACTGAACTGAACTGAACTGAATATAGCATACCCTCCCCTCCCAGATCTATTCCCTCTCCCTGAGCTATTCCTTTTCCCTGCTGCAATATTTCACAGAACATTTATTACTCCTTGACGTTAACCTTCAGGCCCTCCTCCCCACCGCAAGAACATAAGCTCCATGAGGTCAGGACCTTGTCCATCATGTTGATCAGTACCTCCCTGACTCCAGGAACAGTGACTGGGGCCCAGAGGTAGCTTCTGCTGGTTTGATGAATCAATGTATGAATGATTCAGGCCAGGCCAGTGTGACGCAGTACTACAGGAGAAAACCCCTCTCCCCGCTAGGAGAAAATGCAGGAGTGGTGAGCTAAGTGGTATGGCTTGTCCATACGGTGATGAATAAGCCACTCTTACAATGAGGGAGTTAGAAGTGGTTATAAAAACTCAGGACAGTAATTTCCCATGTTGCTGAAATAGTAGTATTTTAATGGTGATGCATAACCCCCCTAGACTACTTCTATACAATGACATCTAAGTTGGCTGAAAGAGCCATCTCCCGTGAAAGAAAATCATCTTCACCTTAGTTACTGAGATTTCCAAGTTCTGTGTTAACACCTCAGGGTAAAGTGTGTGGACTCACATTTAAAACGTGGCCACTGCAACTGGCTTTCAAGAACACTGAGGAAACGTGAACTCCCAGCAGCAGATGAGCCGACACCCTCTTTACCCTCTGTTGAGAGCTGAGCTCCCAGCTCCTGCCCTGCAGCCAGACTTGAAATAAGATGACATTGCCACTTCAGTTCACTGTTGAATCGTATTTTCAATGACTCTGTGGTCATGCTTCTGAGATCAGGCTGCACATTACCTTAGGGAGATGCAAGGCGAAGCTGAAATTTGCAGGCTGGTGTTGCATTTCCGGTTTGATGTTGACTGAGAAACATGGCCCACGGCTATGAAACGAAGAAAATGGTTTTTACCCTTGTCTCTTAAACCACTCAGGCAGCAGAAAATAAATAATCAGACCCAGTCATCTGGCCTTCAACCCCTGCTGCGTATGTTATCCAGGGACAGGGAGTGAGCGAGCACAGGCCTTCAACCTGTGCTGTGGGCACTGATGAGGACCTGTGCAGATTCAACAGCAAAGAGCACTGTAGGCGGCTCCCCAAACATGGGCCACTTGGGTCCAGCCCAGGCATGGCCGCTCCTAGGACCAAGTCTAGGAAGAAAAGGCCTAGCTGGAGCAGAGTACGTATGTGCTTAGGCACTCAGATGTGTGCGACTCTTTGCGACCCCATGGACTGTAACCCGTGGGTGCTTCTGTCCATGGGGATTCTCCAGGCAAGAATGATGGAGTGGGTTGCCATGCCCTCCTCCAGGGGATCTCCCCAACCCAGGGATCGAATCCAGTTGTCCCGCATTGCAGGTGGATTCTTTACCATCTGAGACACCAGGGAAGCCCTGGAGCAGAGCGGTATCCTGCAACGTGGCCACTAATCTCAATCTCCATATTTGCATTTAAAAACCATTATGGAAATTTAATTTGAGGGGTGATATTCAAAGCAGACTGTCCTCTCAGCAAAGTGACAGGGACCACAGTGCAGTGAGGATGCTCCCAGGAGAGGCAGATACTACGTTGGGGGACAGAGAAGTGAGATAAGTCAATCTTTCCAGCATTATCTCTGAAGCGTGTGGAGGTCTTGCCTCAACAAAGTCACTTCAAGAAGTCTGGAGCACTGCCTTCAATTGAAGTACAGCTGCTTTCTGTTCAGAGTTGACTTGGCTTGAGGGAGTTTTCGGTGACTGAAGTTGACAGTTTCAGTTTTTGGTTTCCAAATTCCTTAACTGAAAGTCATAATATGGTGACCACATTTCCTGAATCCAAACTGGATTCAACACTGAACTGTCCCCTAAACCACAGGGCATATTATCACGGTCTGGAGAAGGCTGAGGGTCTATTTGGAAGGTTCAAGACAACTTGTAGGAAAAGTGGAACACCTCTAATTTGGATGATGACTTCTGCTCTCCTCTAAAGCAATCCAACATTTTTATAGGGGTTCTGCCAGCAAAACTGAGGCTGGGAGGTACCAGGAGAGAGGACACAAGACGGAATGTAAAATTTCACCATCTTCATTCAAACATTAGCCTGGAGGATGACTTAGGTGGTCGCTTTTTTCCCCAGTGACTCTGGGTATTTTTTTTTTTTTAAACGAAATTGAAAGTTGCTTAAGTTCTCTGGTACTTTGGTCAAAATTCTTACTGTAAGGGAACTTGTCAGAAGAGTGAGGTGATTTCGTTCCAGGTAAGGTCAAGTTCACTTTGTCTCTGGTGCGTATCAAGCCCACCCACTCATCAGAGAGTGCTCTCCACGGTACATTAAGGCAGGAGTCAACCTCCATGGGATTCAAGGGCAGCCTCAAAATTTCCTATTCTATGGAGTCTGGAAAATCCCTGACTATTCCCATCTCCCCTGGGGGATGGGGATGATAGTAAAACAGATACAGTTATAGATCCGCTAAACTGAAATAACTAAAAAGGACTTTCTCTTCTTGTCCTAGTGGATTCCGAATGACAGAGGCTGGTGAAATAAGGAGTTTATGGGATAACGTCTAGCCCTTTTCTCCATACAGCCTGGATCGCCAAAAGCCAGCATTCCATCTTACAGATAGGACGGCCTGATCCCCTCTCTTTAATTTCTTTTCCACGGTTTCAGTCACTGTTGGACCCTCCAACACCAAGTAGATCAAGGAAAGGAGAGAGTTAAAACTGAAAACCATAACACTGTTAAGGACTCAGCAAGACAAGAAGCCAAAACAAATGTCTAGTATAAATTTAAAAATAAACCGTGGACCTGAATTAACTACCCTATGTGTTGTTCAGACCAATAGAGGTAACAGCAACAGCATCACAGGCTCTTTTCTAGGGGTAGTCTGGATAGTGGGTTTCATTGGCACAGAGAACAAGTTCTTAAGGTAACATTTCAGAATGGACACAGCCCACCCACTCATTAAATCCCCTGGGGCAAATGATGAGAAACCATTTCTCTAATGCAGATCATAAACTGTAAGAAAAAAAAATAAAATCAATGGCCAGAGAACTAAATGCAAATTTAGGGCTTCCCCCCCACCCCGAGAATTTAAAAGTTCCATTTGACATGTTTACAAACTAATAACTAAAAATTTAAAAGACTAAATGATAATAAGTTCTAAATATATTACTAGAACTAGGAGGCTGGGGGAAAAAGGGAAGTATAAAAAATCACTTGCTATAGGGACTTCCCTGATGGTCCAGTGGCTAAGACTCCAAGCTGCCAATGCAGCAGGCATGGGTTTGATCCCTGGTCAGGGAACTAAGATCCCACATGCTGCAAGGCATGGGGAAAAATAAAATCACTTGTTGTAATGGAGAAGAATCAGAGTGGGCCACTGGGCACAGAGAAACCCGAGGGGAAGTGACTTGATTCAATGGGTCAGAGCACAGAACTCAGACCAACAGCCTAGGATTTCGTACCCAAGATAATGCTGAATGTGTCAGGAGGTGGGCCTGGAAGGCCAACAACGGTGAGAAAAGTTTAAACACACAGAAGAGTCTAGAGAAGGAGATAAAGATGGAATGACTTAAAGGGGGAGCTGAGAAATTGATGAAAATTTGGGGGAGCCGGGACAAAGAAACAAATATACATTAACTTGTTCATTTAAAGTATTAGCTTATCAAGAATTGTCACTCAGAACAGAACCATCACAGTAAGCCATTGCTACTCATTCAATTGTTCAGCTGCTCTAATTCTTATATCTTCAAAGGGTCAGCTTCCACAGCTCACAGAAACCGGGGAAAGAGAATTATCCTGCAGGTTACTGGTGAAAGCAATTATACCTGTGGGCTGAAAGATGTCAAGCCAAGAACAGCTTGGATCGCCAAGTGCCAGTGTTCTCTCTTATGGACAGTATGGCCTTATCCCCTCCCTTTAATTCCCTGTCCATGTCTTAGCCTGAAAGATGTCAAGCTAAGATCCTTGACTCAGCCTGGATTCCTAAGAGGATGTCTGGCTGCTTGTTTAGTTTGAAGCAAAACACCAGCAGCTTAGAGCTGCTATGGAGAGGAGTCTCACTGGTGGATGAGCAGGTCACCAGCGCCTGACTTTTAGCAGTCCACATTCACTGTTAATAACAGTCAATATTTTAAACCACTGCACATTGGCACATTTTCTGTAATAAGTTATTGACTTTCCAAAGGCAGGACTTGGTGCTGATTAGACCCCACTGTCTTCTAGAAGTTCACCAGACATTAGTTTAGTGTGATAACATCTGACCAGCTTTCAGGATACTTTATTCTTCTTGGCTTCATGAGCCAAACCGTTTGGTTCAAGGTATGTTCTACCTAATGCAGATATTGATTGGAGCGTGTCGCTCCATGAGCTTAACACAGATCACAACATTCTCCCCAAACAGCCATCTTGAGGTTAACAGTTGACCTGGGCAGAGTTGTGATACAATTCACAGGGAGGGCTCCAAGGTGCAGGAAAAGGCATTTCACCTTTTATTTCCCCTGAAGTGTGGTCTTTCCCTCTTGCATGCATCTTGCTTATCTGGATGAGAAGTTAATAATGGTGCTGGGAGAGAGATGCCCTGACAAACCACCTCCTGTTTTCATGGATTTAACCAGTGTGAAGTGCCTGACTCTTCCGTGCTGTATCTCTCTGCCAGCCAACAAGACTGGCAGCCTGGGATGTGCCAAGTTCTTGGCTCTAAATTGCAAAACAAAGCAGTATAGGAGGGAATTTGTGAGTTAGCTGATTTGCAAACACTGCAGCAAGTCACCGTGTACACATTTGTTTATGTGTACCTATTATTTCTCCCAGGCAGCTACCTGGATGCCTTCCTGACAGAATGTGCTGCTGCTCAAGTTACCAAGGCTTCCTTCATTCACGCTGAAATGAATGCAGCTTCTTTTGCACCATTTAACAAAAAGAAAAGTTTCATTAAACAAGAGTCACAGAGCCTTTCAGTAATTATTTGAGGAGTGTCCCTGGTGTCACTCAGAATCAACATCAGGTTTACAGGTGTGTCCAAGAAGATGCCAAAAAAATGAAGCCAACCTGGGAATTCAGATGCATGAAAAGCCACACTGATGCTTAAGGGGGCTGGCTGAAATTTTCCTGACATGTTAGATGCATCCCAACTTTCTCTAAAAGGTATGCGGATGTTCCTTCCATGCTCCCAACTCCAAATACGTTTATTACCATCACATATCCAACAACAATGGACCTGATCGAATGGATGTGGAGAGCATCTTGACTCTTCACTATAAGCCTACAAAGCAGGTTCCTGCATTTCCCCTCGATTTACAGTTGAGGAATCTTAGGCTTAGGCGGGGCAGCTTAGCTAGGGCCCCCAGGTGGTAGGCAGCAGAGCTACAATCTGAACGCAGATGGACCTTACTCCGGAGCCTGGATGCTTAAATTCTAATGTCCAAAGATATTTAGATGACATCACAGAGCACTGGTTTTCACGTCTTCATTTATTTTCCAGAAAAATCTTTCCATTCGGCATGGATGCTCATTTCCAACTTCCAGCGCTGAAACACCAATTCGCTGGTAGGAAAGTGAGAGTTAAAATCAGGAAGTTTACATAAAATCAGAAAGAGAAGAAGCTCTCAGGGTTAATTTGTTTTCCTTTTTCCTTTTAACATTTTTCTAGTATTGCAGGGTCAGAAGTGCCTAACCCAGGAACTAGTGGTTGCTCCAGGCAGGATGACTTTGGTCATCTCAAAGAAAGGAAGGTTCGTGCAATTTGTAAAGATCTTACTGAATCCTACCTCCCTGGGAGGCAAATTATAACCCTCTTTTGCCTGTCTGAGGTTCTGCAAAATGTGTTGGAGCTTTTTAGAGGAAAGGTACCACACAAATGCAAATTAATAACATTATAAATCAACTCAATTCCCATAAGGATAACCATTTAACCCAGCAAAAAAAGAAAAACAAAAAACACACAAAGCCCCAGACTATGACAGTCTTTGTCAGAAAATATATTTATTATTGATAGTGAGTGAAGTAACGATGTCGGTATTCATGATGGAGGAGAGGTTGCAGAAGCCAGGTTGCCTTTATGTTTGTAAAAAAATGCCTTATTTCACCTGTAATCAGAAACATTATTCCAGTAAAAGAGGTACATTTTCTCTTTTTGTCTTCTTACATGATCACCATAATAAGTTAAAATAAAGTAGCTTTTAGATAGTCAAGGCAGAAAAGGAAAAGGGAGAAGCCTGACATGCCACAGCGCAGCCAATTCCGCCAACACTGCAGGCCGGAGATGGAGGAAACCTGGCCTTCTCTTCTCCCCACTCCAGTGACCTCAGCCCTTGATTCCAAGCCCTGGCTCTGTGGGAGCCCAGGTTCACCAAACGATGGAGCCTGGTTAGAAGAGGAAGTAGAATAGAAAGTACACAAGGTGGAGAGGGCTGCCTTCCTTTGTAATTATCATAAATGGGGTTTATTAACACTGCGGCATGTCCTTGACGCACGATCCCTGATCTACGCCTTGGCTTTTCAAACTGCTGCTGATCAAACATACGCTTCTGCTGAATTTGCTCTCCGATGTTTCTCTCTAATGATCTTCTCTTTAAATGGGTTGCTTTCTCACTAGGAAAAGAAAAATGTTCCACCTCTGGAATTAACGTTGAAGGAATCTTCCTTCTTCTAAAAGTTGATTTTATCCTCCCTTCTCAAGCATGCTCTGCAAGAGAAAGAGAAAACGTAAGATTTACCATCAGAAGGAGGGGGCCAGAAATAGACAGGAACTACTTAGTACTGTTTGCGTTGCTTTTCAAAGATCCACCTCAAAAACACGTATAGCAAGGCATATGCTTCCTGGCCTCAAAATATGACTACCTCTAATGAATACCACTACTGAATCACGAATAATCTCCAAATAAGCCCTCCCCCCACCATATCCAACTGAACCCTAAGAGTGACCCCGGCCTGGCCTGTGACAGTAAGGGTACTGGAGGGAGCATGAGTGCTGTCTCATTACCCTGGACATCTGAGGATGTGTGGGAGCTTTCTGGTGGCACGGACTGGAAGAAAGCTATTGCCAACGGGGCAAGGGTGGGGGTGAAGTGGGGCAGAGAGGGCATCCCTCAGTTAAAGTCAAGATCCGGTCCCTTAAACTTCTGCTCACTTGAGGCAGGGCGCAGCTGTTCATGAACTCACAATGCTGGCTGGAGCTACACACATCTAAGTCAGTATTCCCACATTTCAGAAATGGCCCCTACATCCTGTTTAGTTATCTGTGTGGGTGGGTGTGAGGAACAGTACACAGGAAGAATTCTTTTTTTCCCAGCTTTATTGAGAATTAATTGACACGCATCACTGTACAGGTTTAAGGTATACAGCATTACGGTTTGATTTACATATATTCTGAAATGATTGTCACAATAGGTTTAATGTCCATTATCTAACATAGATAAAATAAAAAGACAAGACACAAATTATCCTTGCACCGAGAACTCCAAGATTCACCTCCTTAAAAACTTTCCTATTTCATAATCCAGTGTTACTCATTTCTAGTATTTATTTATAACTGGAAATTTGTGCCTCTGACCACCTTCCTCCAATACCTCCACCACGCCACATCCCCCCACAACTGCCACCTCTTGTAACCAAAATCTTGTCTTTGTTTTTTGCTTATAGATTTGACATGTAAGTGAGATCATACAGACTTATCTTTCTCTGTCAAATTTATTACACTTAGCATAATGCCTTTAACGTCCACCCACGTAGCAGCAAATAGTAGGATTTCCTTGGGTTTTTTGATAGCTGAATAATATTCCACTGCACCACAATTTCTTTATCCATTTGTACTGATAGAAACAGGTTGTTTTCATGCTTTGACCATTATAAATAATCCCACTATTAACATGCAGATATACTTCTCAAGTTCGTGGTTTTTTCCCTTTGGATATATTCCCAGAAGTGGAATTGCTGGATGATATAATAGTTCTATTTTTAATTTCTTAGAGTCCTCCTTACTGTTTTCGATAGTTACTATACCAATTTAATGATCCCACCAGTAGTGCACAAGGGTCCCCTTTTCTCCACATTTATGCAGCATTTGTTATCTCCTGTTTCTTTGATGATGGCCATTCTAACAGGTATGAGGTAATATCTCATTGTAATTTTAATCTGCATTTCCCTGATGGCTAGTGATACTGAATATCTTTTCATATATCTGTTGGCCATTCTATATCTTTGAAAAAATGTCTATTAAGATCCTTTGTCCATTTTTTAATTGGATCTTTTTCTTTGCTCCTGAGTTGCTTGAATTCTTTATATTGTTTTGGATATTACCCACTAATCAGAAACATGCTTTGCAAATATTTTTATCCCATTCTCTAGGTTGTTTCTTTACTTCGTTGCCTTCTTTTGCTGTGCACAAGCTTTTTAGTTTGATGTAGTCCCACTTGTATATTTTGTTGCTTGTACTTTAGGTATGATTTCCAAACACCAACTATCAACACTGATGTTACGGAGCTTTTATCCTATGTTTTCTTTTAAGAGGTTATGTCTTCTTTTACTTCAGTCTTTAATCAATTTTGAGTTAATATTTGTGAGTGGTATATGACAGGGGTCTAGTTTTCATTCCTTGACATATGAATATCCAATTTTCCCAGTACCATTCATTGAAGAGACTTTCTCCATTGAATATTCTTGGCTCTCTTGTCAAACATTTGACTATATGTGCTTGGGTTTAATTCTAGGCTCTCAATTCTGTTTCACTGGTCTATGAGTCTATACCATAGATAGCACCATACTGTTTTAATTATTATAGCTCCAGAATATAGTTTGAGATCAGGACATATGACACCTCCTGCTTTGCTCTTCTTTCTCAGGATTCCTTTGGCTATTCATGGTCTATTGTGGTTCCAAAAAATTTTAGAAGTGTTTTTTTTTCCTCTCTTTTTTCCCCTATTTTTCTATTAAAAAATACCACTGGAATCTTGATAGAGACTGCAAAAAATCTATAGATGACATTTGTTAGTATCGCCATTTTAGAAGCATTAATTCTTCCAATTGATGAATACCTTTCCATTTATTTTTATCTTCTTTGATCCCTTTCATCAATGTCTTAGAGCTTTCAGAGGAGAGATCTCTGATCTCCTTGGTTAAAAATATTCCTAAGTATTTTATTATTTTTTAATGTTACTATGAAGTAAAGTGAAAGTTGCTCAGTCATGTCTGACTCTCTGTGTCCCCAAGGACTATACGGTCCAAGAATTCTCCAGGCCAGAATACTGGAATGGGTAGCCTTTCCCTTCTCCAGAGGATCTTCCCAACCCAGGGATCGAACCCAGGTCTCCTGCATTGCAGGCGGATTGTTTACTAGCTGAGCCACAAGGGACAGATGGGATCAATTTCTTTTTTAGAAAATTCACTGTTAGTGTATAGAAATACTACTGATTTTTGTACGTTAATTTTGTATTCTGCAACTTTATTGAATTTGTTGATCAATTCTAACCGTTTTCTTGATTGGGTTTTTAAGATTTTCTTCATACAAAATCCTAAACAAACACACAAAAGTTCTTAATGATCAGATTAAAACTCTAACTAGCTGGGGCTGGAGATAAACTGTCTCTATTTTTTAGGACAAGCAGAGACATTACTTTGCCGACTAAGGTCCGTCTAGTCAAGGCTATGGTTTTTCCTGTTTTCCCTGTGGTCATGTATGGATGTGAGAGTTGGACTGTGAAGAAAGCTGAGCACCGAAGAATTGATGCTTTTGAATTGTGGTATTGGAGAAGACTCTTGAGAGTCCCTTGGACTGCAAGGAGATCCAACCAGTCCTTCTGAAGGAGATCAGCCCTGGGATTTCTTTGGAAGGAATGATGCTAAAGCTGAAACTCCAGTACTTTGGCCACCTCATGCAAAGAGTTGACTCATTGGAAAAGACTTTGATGCTGGGAGGGATTGGGGGCAGGAGGAGAAGGGGACGACCGAGGATGAGATGGCTGGATGGCATCACTGACTCGATGGATGTGAGTCTGAGTGAACTCTGGGAGTTGGTGATGGACAGGGAGGCCTGGCGTGCTGAGATTCATGGGGTTGCAAAGAGTCGGACACGACTGAGCGACTGGACTGAACTGAACTGAACTTAAGAAGACAAAAGTGATTCTTTCTCCTTTAGTTTTGAAATTAATCAAGAGGAGGAGGCTGGGTCAGGCCCAAGATTGCCTCTGATTTGTTCATGCCTTCTTCCATCCCTCACACTTTCAGCCAGTTATTCATGTATCCAACTTCTTAACTGAGCTCCTACTAGGTACTCACTATACTGAGTTAGGTGATATGAGGAAAGAGGCATAATAAACAGTAATAACTTGCTATTTTTAAAAATAATTTGCTAAATATGTTAAAATTTTCTTTTCCTGAATAAGTGATACATGTACACAGTGTAAGACTCAGGAACGAAAGAATACATAGGACAGAGTCACTTTTCCCTTTCTCCTACTTCCCAGTTTTTTGTGTACTCTTCCAGAGAAGGTATTAGTTCAAAAGCAGAGTGGTGCTGCCTATTTCAGAAGAGGATAGCTCTCTGCAGCTGGAGTGATCAAGCAAGGCGCCTCCAATGATCTTCCACTATGGACAGGATATACAGACAGAAGGACTAGAGGAGGGGGGATGAGGCGGGGAAGAACTGGGAAAGACTCAGAGGAGGGCACAAGCCCATTATGCATGGGATGAAGAATGAAGGAAAGATAGGCCCGGCGAGAGGAAAGGACGACACTCAGGACGTACCAAGGAAAAGAGCATAAAAAGGGCCCCCTGTGACTGTTAGGCTGGGATTCATCCTTGCTAGCCACTGAAAAAACCTGGGAATCCAACAATTTTTTTTTTTTCTTGACAGGAAAACACATTTAGAAAGGTTACCCTGACATCCTTAGCACAATGGCTTCAATGGAGAAGTGTGCGGAGGCAGGAAAACCAAGAGGAGGCAGATTAGAAATGAAGCCAGGCTGGGAACAAGAAACAGTGATAAAAAGACAGCGGAAAGCGGAGAAAGCAGAGATGGAACCTCAGGCATGAGGGCTCCTCGGCGACAGGGAGGAAGGGGGTGTGGCCGAAAGACACAGGGAAGTCAGTGAGAGGAGTCATTTTGGGAATAAGGAATACGACTCTAACTTTGGGCCCGGGACGATGATGAGACATCCCAGAAGGAAAGGTCCAGAGGGAAGTTGCGGGCTTGGGAAAGAGCTCAAAGGTCTTTAAAGATTTAAGGATAGAGATGAAGAAAGGAGACTGAAATAAAGGGGATGAAAAGGGAGAGGAGGACCAATAAGTGTCCTGGAGGAAGAGCTTACCCTAAAAGTTATCCTACATTGTCCATGACGACAGGTTTCTAAGAAGCCTATGTCCACGGGGCACAAAAGATTAAAAGCAGACTAAGCAGCGTGTAGGGGATGCGTACAGCAATGGTCAAAAACAATGATGCAGTCAAAGAGGAAGTGAGCCAGAGAAGCTAGACGCGTCTAGAGAAAACAGAAAGACAAAGCAGATCAAGCGGAAGGCTCCACTCGGCAGAGAATCATCTTGCAGAATTAACACCAGAACGCGAGGCTTCTCTCAAACCCATCACTCAAGTATGAGCTCTCTATTTGTTTGAAAGCTTAAAAATCGAGCACTTACCATGTAAGGGTCAGGCCAGGCAATGCCACGGTTATCATTTATCCTCACACCCTTGTGACTTGATCTGTCAAAGTCTCCAACTATAGAGGCGGGAAGCTCTATAAACTCCAGATACACAGACAACCTTGCCACAACATTAGTTGTTAATACAAAACCGAAGTCAGTGTAAAGAGATCTACACTGAGGTTATGCAAGGGCACTTAGATACTAAAGAAAATGATCACTTTGCAGGTTATAATCTGTTACCTGCCTGCTCAAAACCACATAGCTGGGCCTCATTCTACAATTCAGGTCTCACAGTGATAGCAACAGTCGTGTGACCTCTTTTCCAATGTTATAAAATGATCCACAGTGACCACAATATAACTGAAGCAACTGCTAAAAGTATTGGCAAGATTCTAGGGAACCTTTTTACTGTTCTCCTCCCTGTAACCCTGACTGAATGCAGAAGGGTGATTTTTCAGCCCAGTCATGTAATGCATGTCAGACTCTCTTAAGAGAGACAAGCTGGGCCTTGGATGGTGTGAGGATCATGGGTCAGCCTACCAGGAAGACACTACAAGAACATTTTTGAACAAATATAAAACACAAAAGAAGTAACCACAGTCACAAAATACCTTGCTATGTGTATTAAAAACTGCATCCTCAAAGAGAGCATGGCAGTTCACCTGATTCCCAGGCGACTCCCTGAAGACACAGGGGACGAGGCTGTGTCTTCCAGGGCTGGCCTATACACGCTGTCAGACTGCACTCAGCTGCCACCAATGGGTGGTGGAGGTGGTACAAGACCACCTCATTTCTGTCAGAGACATTCACAGACACGATGTCAACCTGAAATTTTTTTTCAATGAACAAATTGGTAAAAACATTTTGTGTTTTTACTGTATTAAGTATGCAATAAAAACCTGTCCCAATCCAGGAGCAAGGACCTCTGGGTGGAGGGCTCCTGAAGCCTGAAGAGGGTCCGTATCAGTCAGCTCCCACGTACAGGTTCTGTAAGTCGCTGCTGTTGGGGTGAATTTCAACTCTGCATAAATTTAACGCTGCATAAATTAACATAGGAAATTCCCCAAAGAATGAGGGAGAAGATTTGCAAGTTATAAAAAATTGCTTCCTTCATTTAAGGAACTGCTAACACTTAATCTTAATGTGGAGAAAGAAATTCCTGGCATTTGCTCATCATTCACGTATTGGGGCCTGCAGAAACGCCTTTATCAACAGCTGGGTAAATTACTCAAAGGACAGACTGGTTCAGGCACCCGCACAGTTCTTTTCCTAAGTCTCTCTGATCCTGGCCACTGAGGAAGAAGCTAGCCATGCACCCTGTCAGACAGAAGCAGGGCCCCTGGGAACAAGAGGATGCGTGTCATTCCATTGATTAAGATGATCTAAAGGTCTTCCTCAAATATTTTAGTTACAAAGTGGTCTCATCAACTGCCTTCTTGGAGGGGCGGACCATCATTGGCAGTGTATCAGCTACTGGTCCTCTCCATATATGTAAGAAGAATAATGGTAACTCTGGGTTACTCACAACTATCATGACAATAAAAGCAGTGTTCCTGGTCTTTATAAAAAAAAAAGGATACCAGACTTTCCTGGTGGCCCAAGGATACCAGACTTTCCTGGTGGCCCAGTGGTTAGGAATCCACCTTCCAATGCAGGGGGACACAGGTTCGATCCCTGGTTTGGCAAGATTCCACATGCCCCTGGGCAAGCGGGCCTGGTACCACTACAACCGAGCCCGAGGGCCCTGGAGCCAGTGCTCTGCAACAAGAGAAGCCACTGCAAGGAGAAGCCCGTTCAATGCACAGCAACAGAGACCAGTGCAGCCAAGAAAAAAAAAAAAAAATTACCACTCAGAGGGCTTGTCTCTGTGAGCTTACCCAGACTCTCACCAGGATTTCAAAAGACCTAGTAAAGCTGCGTTATGGAAGAAGGAAGGCTTCCCAGGGAAAGGTTTACCTGGAAACAGAAACGTGTCCTGACAAACCTGAGTTTTCACTAAAGAGGGGCAGGAAAAGTGGGAAGTGGAAGAGAATGGAGCTCTGAGGAGGAACCGGGAGTGACAGAGACAGGAGGAGAAGACTGTGAGAAGTAAGAGAAAGTAATCAATAAATTCGATTTATGAGAAGCACAAAGCGTGCCTTGCCTGTGTGCCAAGGACTGCTCCTGGCCACCTGAAAATCCGATTAGCAAACTTATTTTGTTTTCAGTATCTGTCTCTTCCCCCCAGCAAGTACTGTTCTTTATTCTTCCTTCTTGGAGGAAACGCAGGTTAATTTTTTTATGCCTGGGTCTAGTTTCATCTCTTCTTATGACAAATGCTCTCTGTGTGATATTCAAATTAAGTTACAAGTAATTAACTGTTTATACAACCTGCTGTGATAACAGACAAAACACTAACATACTGCACTTCTAACTCTTGAAGCATAAACACTAGAAAAGAAGTGCCTAGTAAGAAAGATACGTCTATTACCACAGTAATATTTCTTCTATTAAAACCAGATTTTTTTTTTTTTTTTTAAAGAAAATGTCATAAAGCAACTATTACTCTCAGAAGGTGCTTTAGAAAAGGACTCCTGTGACAGAAGAGGCTGAGTAAGAAATCTAAACTTTGGAATTTCATTTGCTTTGACATGACTCCAAATCTGAAGGGGGGGTCCCATGGAAGGATGGGAATACTCTCCTCAATACCCATGCGTCCTCTTGAAGATAAGTGGCCCATTAGGTGATTAAGAAACCTCACTGTGAGTGAATGAAAGTCGCTCAGTCGTATCTGACTCTTTGCGACCCCATGGACTATACAGTCCATGGAATTCTCCAGACCACAGTACTGGAGTGTGTAGCCTTTCCCTTCTCCAGGGGATCTTCCCAATGCAGGGATCGAACTCATGCGTCCCACATTACAGGCAGATTCTTTACTAGCTGAGCCACAAGGGAAGCCCAAGAACACTGGAGTGGGTAGGTAGCCTTTTCCTTCTCCAGAGGATCTTCCTGACCCAGGAATCGAAGCGGAGTCTCCTGCACTGCAGGCGGATTCTTTACCAACTGAGCTACGAGGGAAGCCCCAAGAAACATCATTAGGTGGTGATGATAAACAAGCCTTCAGACACAATTAAGAGCAAGCTCCCTTTTAAGCCTTCTCAGAAGGTGAACCTTTCTGGTTTATCTTGGTGCTCCCTGAAGGTGGGCATGTGTGTGCATTGGAAGCAACAGCCTAAGGCGAAGGTCTCTGATGTGGGTCAGGGGAGGGCGTGGGTGCCTGGGAGCAGCAGAGCCAAGGAAGGGTCCAGTCACAAGTGTGGGCTGGCCAGGGGACAGCTACCTCACCTGGGTGCCCTTCCTCCCTCCTGCCCAGGAAGACCAGGTGTGGCTCCCCACCTGGCAGCACCTATAGCTGCAATGGCTTCCCAGGTGGTAAAGAACCCGCCTGCCAGCACAGGTGACGTAATGAGACTTGGAGTCCATCCCTGGATCGGGATGATCCCCTGGAGGGGGGCATGGCACCCCACTCCAGGATTCTTGCCTGGAGAATCCCATGGACAGAGGAGCCTGGTGGGCTATAGTCCGTGGGGTCGCAGAGAGTCAGACACAACTGAAGCGACTTAGCACACATGCACAGCTGCAGCGGGGCAAGAGGATGGGAGAAAGGAACTTCTTTTTCAGAGGCTCCTGACCTCTAAGACATCTGATTTATTGCTAAGGCTGAGAACGGAACTAGTCAGTCTGATGAGACTGCTGCAGGTGGCTCAGACCCAGGAGGCTGTGACTAGCAGCTCCGCCTCTCCTGAGAGTGGGGAGTCAGACTTGGCAAGATCTCTGAGGCTAAAGACCTCTCACGCAGTTCAGGCCAATGGGGCTCTAGAGCTGTGGTTCTCAGACTCCATGGACGCATGAGCAATCTGTTGGGAGTTCAGATGTTCAGGTCCCACCTCAGATTCTTGGGGAAGGACCAGACACGTGCATTTTAAAGACATTAGCCCAGTGATTCTGATCATCCATGTCTGTGATCTGACATTACAGGGAACAGCGTACTGCGTCTGGCATCAAGTCGTTCTGGTTTGGACTCTGTCCCATCTACAGACCTCTGAAACTCTTGGGGTGCTAATTTTTCCAAGTAAAGAGATGTGATTAGGTTATGTGATTTCTATGTCCTTCTAGCTCTAACAGCTTGAGTCTATGAAACCATCTGCATGTAATTTATAGCTCATCTTAAAACAACGATAAAACACAACTTGCTCTGAACACTAGGTTTTTCTTCCAAAGATTCTGATTTCTAAAGTGAAAGCGAAACCCACCAATATGGTTTCAGGTGCTCTTCATACTCAAATAACAGGGATGTATGTCCTCGACCCCTGATCTAGTGTGAATCCAAGCACAAGGGGAGACAAGTCCACTGTTTTCAAGACCACCGACACACCGCGCCGCGGCAAATCCCTCTCCAGGCACTGATCTTGAGGTCTTCTATGTTGGAGGACAACCACAGACTGGGGTGTTGCTTATATTTTCAAAACAAAGAATCAGGTACACTAGTTTTGGGAATGGAGTCACTTCATATTAGGATCTGGCTTCATTTATCGGGTCAAATAACTTTCTGATCTCCTCAAAGAGGTCAGAGGAAGCACACAGGCCTAAGTGAGGGCGGGGCTGACTCACTGGTAAGATGTCCTCATTTCAGCCCTTCCTGTAGCTGAGCTGCTTGCCTGGCCACTGCCCCACTACCCACTTGTTGATTTAAACCTTGGCTCCAGTTCAGGAGTTCTATCTAGCCTTCACCATCTGACTCCAGCCTTCTTGCTCACCTCTGGCCCATGGGCCTCTCCTGGGTCAGGCCTTTATTTCTAGTCTGGTCTTTCGTTGGCTCTCCTGAGCCGGCTTTCTGCTCTGTTTCCATAATCCCTTACCACCCACGGTCCGTGGCTCATAGGGTGGAAGCCAGCCCAGGGCAGAGAAGCCTGGGGCCAGCTGAGGGATGTGGCCTGCTTTCTCCAATGCAGCTTACTAGCCGGGGGGCTCCACTCTGCCGGGCAGCGCTGAGAGCACCATTGTTCACTCTACTGACTTTGGAGAAACTCTGAGACTCTTTCCGCCCCCTCCCAGTTCATTCTGCCACCTTGGCTTCCTCGGGGCTGCCAGGATACCCGCCTTAATGAAGGACTAGTCAACACGTAGACCCATCAGAAGCGTGCCTCTCCTTCCAGAGGGGAAGCTCAAGGCTCACAGCAAAATCTAAGAAGGAGAGGCACAAATGCTGGAGGTCACCAAAGCAGAGAAGCCGCTTGTACCAAAGAGCCCGTGTCTCTCACTGCGAAGGTGCTCAGGAACCTGGGCGCTTGTGTGGTCTGCCGCGTGTTCTCAGACATGGAATACACAACGGCTACGAGGCCTTGGTGGATCACTGAGTTCAAATCCTTAATTTACCAAGGGAGAAACTGAAGCCCAGGTCACTGTGCCTAGACTGGAGTGTTCCAGCAGTCCCCATAAACTTCCCGCTCCAGAGAGCACAGGACGTTCAAGAATCTAGCCAGCTTCTGTACCTTTCTGTCAATAGCAGCAGGGCTGGGAAAGAGCTGGAAAGCTTAGAACTGCTCCCCTCTAAGCAGCTACATTCTGCAAATAAACTGAGGGGCAGTGAACGGGGTCCCAGGGAGCAGGGCAGTGCAGACTGGGGAGCAGGCCCATTCTACACATCCGCTTTGCAAGCAGAACTCGGGCACATTTTGGCCCACTAGTGGGTCAGTACTATTGGATTCTCGCTGCTCCCTCCCTCCCATTCTCCTGTAAGGTACATGAAAGCCAGACTGAATGTGAATCAGGCTTTGCCGGTAAGAACAGGTAATTCAATCTTGAAGAGTTTATAGAATGCTGTAAGGCTTAAAGAAAAACAAAAAGCTACGAGGCTAAGCAGATATGAGAAATAAAAGACACAGAAGTCTATCAATCAATGTCCTCCTATATTTTTAAATGCTGTATTTCATAAAGCTAGCCAGTAGCTTTTAAGTCTTAGTAGTAGTAATTGCAGCAATTTAATGTCTCTTTACCATTATGAAGAAAACATAACTTAATAAATTGGAAGTAACGGTCTAAAATGTCTCGTCTTGACCGTGAGGAATTGTTTAAGACTAGCTGAAGAAAGACTGATGTGAATTAAGTGGATGAATAAGAAACAAAAAGTAAGGCTAAGGAATATCCGGAAATTTTCTTATCAGTGAAATCTATTAGTCTAGAGAACAATGCCCCAAGGGAACCAGTGAAAGCCCAATCTTATGAGTCATTTAAAAGTGGAATGGATTTGGCTATTGGAAGTATTCCAAGGGGAAAACTCTTGTACTGTGCAGGAAATGGACAACATGACCTAATGGGTTGCTGTTATGTTTAGCATCTTAGCATGTTCAACTTGTTCTTTGGATTTAACAAGGAAATATAAGAAGGGGTGTTGATGGGTCAGGAACTGTAACAACAAATGAAGGGTCAGGACCATGTATCCTGCCCAATGTCTCTAACAACAGGTGCAGAACGGTGGTCACAAAGTTAGGCTAACTTCACACACACGGGAAAACATGGTGTTAGTGGAAAAGTGACTGTTCAGGAAATACTGATGTAGCCCCGACTGGCCATCCTGGCATGGTCTTAAAATGCTGCTGCTGCTGTTGCTAAGTCGCTTCAGTCGTGTCTGACTCTGTGCGACCCCATAGACGGCAGCCCACCAGGCTCCCCCATCCCTGGGATTCTCCAGGCAAGAACACTGGAGTGGGTTGCCATTTCCTTCTCCAATGCATGAAAGTGAAAAGTGAAAGTGAAGTCGCTCAGTCGTGTCCGACCCTATGGACTGCAGCCTTCCAGGCTCCTCCGTCTTAAAATGTGACAGCGCTAAACCGCACCTTTGGTTTTAGTCTTCATAATCCCACCCCTCTATCTGTTACTTTCAGTCTCAAAGATGACTTCATTCAATCTTCAGGTTTTCCCCTTTCACCTCCTTCGTTATTGTCCTTCCCTTACCACCTTATTTCTGTGTTCCTGCATGTCTCTTCACACACCCAATTCAAAAGCCAAACACTATTTATTTTTAAATTTGTTTTATGGCAAGTTCTACCTTGGTCTAGTTGTTAAATTTACCATCATGACTTCCCTGGGTCTCAATTCTCTCAACTGTAAAATGGTGAAAATAAAACCATCTCTATTTACATCTCAAGTTGTCATAAAAAAACAAATAAGAGCATGGATGTGAAATGACCTTGAAATCTAAATCTATAGACATACAGGGTGCTACTGGTTACTTCCCATTTCAATGCCGCTCATCTTAGGTTTAAAAGGTTTTGTGGACATATCATTTTAATACTACCTAGTGTTATACACTCCAATTCTAGTACTCGAATATAACAGCTGCAAAAACAACAGGCACCAGAAACACACTCACTGAAAACAGCATTATATTACACTGCAGAGGAGAGGGGTGGGGAGGGCCGGAGGACCGGTTTTCCCCTGGGAATCCCTAGTAGTGATTTGCTGCTTTTGGCCAATAAGTTGGTTTCGGCACAATTGAGGCAAGAAAGGAAAAATTTAGACTTCCTGAATATTCTACAGAAATGGAATCCTCACAGCACTGTAAATGATATGACCTCACTTCACGAGGCTCAGGGCTACAGAGCCAGTAAAAAACAGGGGTTGGATACAAACCCAGATTCGCCCAGTTCAAACTCTCTGCTGTACCATGTGGCACATTTGATTTTGTCACAAGTTAATTTTGTTTCACTCTATGAATGCAGGCTACTGATTTCACCAGGCGGTGTGCAGACAGTTCCACACGACCCAGACAATCAAGACAGAGCCAACACTCCGGACGTCACTGCAGGCGCTGCTTCGCTGAGGCTACACATCACACTGTGGGCACGGGCACCTGTGTTACAAGACACTGGTGCTGAAGCACACTTTGTCCTTGCCATTCTGTGCACTGACTACTCCCCTCACCTTGATACAGCACCCACAGCAAGCTAGAAAAGTCCATGAACCCAACCTACAGGTTCCATGTGCTTTAGTCAGGACTGATATAGATGGTTGGAGGTTGTTAAGAGCGTATCAGAAGCTATTTTTAATAAACTAACTGAACATTAGCAACATTACTTCTACCAAAAACCTTGAAAGGAAGGAATTTCTGGCACACTATGGAGACTCAGACAAGTGCCACAGAAGCGGAACAGATAAAAGCCCCAAGCCACAAGGTCTTTAACGGCAATACACACTTTTAATAAACCTTGGTTCCAGTTTTTTCCACTAGTTCTGCTGTTGTTTTCCAGCTATCCAGACAATACTGACCCTCCCATATTTCCAGCGTGTTAGAAACTTATACTAACTGGCATTATTATCACTACAGCAAATTAGACTACAGGAAGGCATGCTGTGCAGCTCAAACACTAGATTTGGTTGGGTTACAAGGTCAACTCTAGGGAGTCTGTCAGCAGAAAGAACCACGGTTTCCAACAATTTTCATCTCTCAGAACCACCTATATCCAACTGTTAAATCAGTTAAATGATAGGCAATTATGTGACCTGCCAGAATTGTTAATTTGCTTCAGGGATTATCATTGGCTTTCTAAAGTACATAAATTAGGGAGAACACACGTCCTGTTATCCTCCCATTATTCTGCTATGAAAGATCATACGAAGAATATGCCTATGGTACACAGAAGCAATGGGAACTGCTTCCTAAGTCCATCTCTGGCCTCTCTTTCCCTGCCCAACTGAGTGGACTCTACCAACTGGCGGAAGATTGAGAGGTGCTTGCATTTGAGGGGTGGGGAGTGTGGAGGGGTTGTTTCAGTTTATGTCTGCCTTTGATTTTTTAAACCAGGCTCTTGGCATGACTGCTGCTAAGTTGCTTCAGTTGTGTCTGTCTCTGTGCGACCCCATAGATGGCAACCCACCAGGCTCCCCTGGACTGGGATTCTCCAGGCAAGGACACTGGAGTGCTTTGCCATTTCCTTCTCCAATGCATGAAAAGTGAAAGTGAAGTTGCTCAGTCGTGTCCGACTCCTAGCGACCCCATGGACTGCAGCCCATCAGGCTCCTCCGTCCATGGGAGTTTCCAGGCAAGAGGACTGGAGTGGGTGCCAGTGCCTTCTCTGTCGGCATGACTACTACGTGTTTATGAACTTGAAGCTGTTGGCCCCTTAATGTGTATCCTTCCTCTTTGCTGGCTTTGACTACTGGCCCAGAATATGGGGCAATGACCTTGACGACACAATTACAGTATAAAGGACAAAAGTTCAGGGCAACTAGAAAAAGTATTATTTAAGTAAAATCTTTTTTTTTTTCCTGCAGGTGGAACACAAGGAGACCATGGACTCTTCCTACCACCACCCGGGTGAAAGCTTAATCAACTCGTGACCACACAGAGCTTGTCACACACATTAACCTTCCCAGTGCCCTGGATGGCAGTCTTCTATTCCTCTGGCGCCCCCGGTAGCTTGGTTCATACACCCACCTGTTTGGCCTGATTGACGCAGCGCATGTACTGGCTGGCCAAAGCCGAGCAGCTGAGGGTCTGCTGGGTATTCTGGCGGTAACACTGGAGAATCTGGGCCTGCAGGTCAGCACAGACGGGGTGATACTCATACCGCCTGGAAACAAAAACAGGTACCACTGAGACAAATAAGCTTCAACCTGAATGAAGATCAAAGCTAAAAAATACATCAATATACAAATGTTGCAAATGAAAAAAGAATAATTTAAAAAAAAACTTTAAGAGAAATAATTTTCTTTGACCTTTTAAGAAAGATATTCCACAAGATAAGTGACTACCATGAAATTCATTCTATTAACTGACACCCCCATGAGACTCTCTGGACAGAGCAGCATTCCCACCCACTCCAAAACGTGACTGCATGAATGGAGCCAATTACTCTGCAGCCCAGCAGCTGGGTCTCCAACCTGGGAGCCTATGTGCTCTTCCGCTCCCACCTCCAGTGGGTCACAGAGCTGGAGACCCTGCAGTCCAGTCCTTTCTCCATACTCACTGTTGTTATATTAATTCTTAATTATTTATATCCTGGATTCAAGCCATGAATCTCTGGTCTCTCGGCCTCTTAGCTTTCGCCCTCCACTTCTACTCTCCCAAATGGTTCTTTCTCACAGCCAAGTCTAGACAGCATCTGCTTTCCAAATGAAATACAAGGTCAACAGGCAGGTCCTTTGGGATCAGGTACCTGCCTGCTTTTTCGCCTCTGTCCCCACCCTGTACAAGGTACAGCCTGACCACATTCCTTTATGTCTCTGGTTCTTCAGGGTTTGGTTCTTCCACATCCCTTCACGTCTTTGCTCCATTGCTCTTGATTTTGGAAATGCTCTGCACCGAAGCCTCACCCTTTTCTATGTATCTGGAAAACCCCTGGTTTAGTTGCCAAGTCGAGTCCGACTCTCACGATCCCATGGACTGTAGCCTGCCAGGCTCCTCTGTCCATGGGATTTTCTAGGGAAGAATACTGGAGTGGGTTGCCATTTCCTTCTCCAGGAAAACACCTACCCATCTTCTAACACTTGAGCTAAGTACTGAAGTGTAATCTCTATACGGCTTTCACTAGCTCTCTCCATCCACAGTAGAGTCCATCATTCCCTTTATGACGACCCTCTCGCCTGTATTAACTTCTTTCACTGTGTACTTAACACTGACTGTACTATAGCCAACTGTGACTTACTAGCATGCAAATCCCAGGTAAGGACTGCATCTTATTTTCTCTGTGATCTCAGCTATTGACATGGATCCCTCTTATAGAAGGCATGCAATAAATTGTTCAGAATGAGTGGACAGAAAATTTTTTTCATTTCCTGAGCTAAAATTTTACTAATTATACTTACAAACCTCAAGATTTTAGAGTGCTTTCAGTGAATATGCAGTACTAACATAGATGCTTCCAAAAAGCTGACAATACACACTTGAAAAATGGTAACGATAAATAAAATATACCAAATGGATTATACAAACAAAACTGAAATACTCTTGTAAAAATGGTAGAGGAACTTGGATTATAAGGAATAAATACACAGAAATATATATATAATATTATTATCACTTTAGGGAGTCTGTTTTTTTTTAAAATCAGTTTTGTTTAATACAAAAGGTTCTAGACTTTCTTATCAGTTCTTTTCTTGAAATTTAAATTTGTTATTTCCATAGTAATCTTGAAAATAGCATTATTTTAAATTTGATGGGTTCTAAAATACCCCTAGAGAATATAGGAGAAGTATTTCTCATCAATAAGGAAAGCTCTGGGTGAAGATCTGTCTCCTCACTACTTTTATCCAACACTAAGCTAATATATATATATAGTTAGAATAGGAAACTGAAATGCAAACCACGTTACTGGCCCCTAAGGGAATTTACTTCTTACTACCCTCTGAAAAAGAAGACAGAGAGATAACATTGTACTTTTTCATTCATTACCTTACTGTTTTGCCAAATACCCAAGAACAGAATTTAAATCCAATCCCATCCTAGTTTTAAGATTCTCAAGTTCAGATGTCTGTGAATGTCTCTGGACACGGATTTCCTTAATCCCCTACCATGAACATCAGTATCCAAAAGGAGTCAGCTGAGCTTCAAAGCGTAGAAGCACAGACACGACTGACTGATTACAGCAAGACACACATCTGAACAAATAATAAAATAGGATTAAGCACCAGGTGAGCTGAGACAAGCACATGTACAACTAACGCTTCTAACAGTTGAAGAGGAAGCAGCGCTACATTCTATCCCAGTGCTGAGGACCAACATCCCTCCCACATACCGTGGATTTAAAGCAGGGGAAAGGGAGATGGGCGAGAAGGCTAGAAGCACCCTCCCCATTAACATGCAGTAAAAGACCGAAAAGAATGAGCTGCCACATACTGCGCATCACAGGAAGACGCTAGAGTATTTTTCCCTTCTAAGAAAGACTATTCACAATAGTGCATTCATTAAATACTATGGGCTCCTTAGAATGGGGTTATTTAAGGTATAAGTAAGCATTTATCTTGGGTTTAGCTATTACTCCTGCAAGTTAAAGTCCATGAGTTAGTTATGATTTGCAAGGTGTCAAAATATACTTTTATCACCAGAAATCAATACTACTCACTCCCAGGACCCTAGATTTCCTGTATGGTAGTTAGGTCCGTGTGAGAGTGTGTGTGTGCACACGCAAATGGAGACATTTTCTGAAATCCTTTCTGTATACATGTCAGCCTGTATTGATGATTAGATGACAGAACGGGGGAAAGAGAGGATGGGAATCAGCGTAATTATCTTCCAGTTCCTGGACTAGGCTCTGGTATATTTTGCTTGGATTAACCTGTAAGGGCAAAGCTCTGTCTCTGTATTGATCTGCAATGCTTGTTACGCTGCCCTAATGCACTGTTTTCACTTTGGGAAAATGCTAAATGAGATTACTGTCTAACATTAGAAGGCCATAAAACCCAAGCATGGCACCTTCCATTCAGGAAAAGGGTTTGAAAGTCATTTCCAATATGCATTATGGTAAACCCTCCGTAGAGTCATTGAGTCAGCAATTGATTTTTATTGACTGCTTCCATTCCTGCTGATGGAAAAAGCCACTATTAGGTAAAAATAACGCAAGGCAGAATTTCAAGATACCCAAGAAGGAAAATTAAATCTTAGCTGCAAGAGACATTTAAACAATTTAATTTCTTGGTATGAAAAGATTAACAAAAATAAATAGTGAACAACAAAAGAGAAAGATGAAATATTTGGAGAACTCAAAACTATAAATAAAGAAGTGAGAGACAGAACAGTTATCCAAAAACATACTTGGCAAAAAGGAACTGGCAGAATAAAGTTGATACATGGAAATATATATTACTCAAAAAAAAAAAAATCCAGTTGAGTGACTCTGAAATTACTGGGGACTTTTGATGGGTCCCATCTGTCTCTCTACCCCTTCTGTCCCTTCTGTCCTCTTCAGTCCACTCCCAGTCTGCTGCCTGTCTCTTGCTTCTTTCTCACCAGCATGAGAAGCTGGGGCCAAGCCCTTCCCATCCCCACCCCACTTCATCCCACGGTGGCACGTCAGGCCAAGGACCTCACTCATAGCATCCAATGGCAGAACTCGAGACCAAATATCTGGATAAAGAACAAAAGCCAAAGAAGCACTCTGGTAGGCAGTCTATAGCCAGTAACATATCGATTTTTTTTTTTTTTTTTTTTGGCTAATGTTTAACAAACACCAATGTTCTTTGAAAAGGTAGCTTAGAAAATACATCAAAGTATTTTTCTTATAACAATGACAGGTCCATTGTAGAAACTTCAGGGCGGGGGGGAATCCCAATTAAGGCTAAGTTCTTAAAATATCATAGTGATGGACAAAAATTATCACTACTGTTTCTGATCATTTCCTTCAAAGAGTTTCCTGTAACTTGGGAATTAACTGGTCAAAGAGAAATGAAGATACTTTGGTAAAAATGAAGTTGAGATAAACGAGCCATATTCAGAACTCTCTTCTTAAGGCTCTGGCACAATACGTTTCTACCTGGTTATCTGTTTAGAGCTATCTGCTGATCTGGCTGCTGCCTTTCGTACTTTCATGTTTTAGAAACTTCTTTGATGTGGATCTGAGCTTTCTATTTCAAGGAAACTACTTACCCATCTTTTCAGTTCTAATATAAACCACAAGGATAATGAGGTAATTTCAGAGAAGGGAAAAAAATATGGAGATGGCCCTCCTCACGCCACTTAGAAGGCTCAAGAAGTCATATAACAGTGAGCAGGCACAACTCCTGAAGCTCTCAGGAACACAAAACCATTCTAAGTGCAGGGTGGATACGAGAATGGATACCAGGGTAGCAACCATGCATCCTTCATGGGATCTGGTGGCCTCATAAAACGATTACCTATTACATTAAAAGCAGGTACATGACACATCTGGGGAGGGAAACGTTCAGTTCTAACTTCTGCAGCACAGTGCTAAAGCTCTAACTGTAATTCTGTGCTAAAAATGTTTCACTAGATTGCTAAGTCCAAGGTCTTTCTGCCTTTCTTTCACAACACAAAACTGCCAAGCATCTTGCCAATATTTAGTAATTCACTAGTTTCTCTTATCATGTGTCATAAAGCTATCATAAATGTAATATAAAGGAAGTATTTATCTCAAATGTATTCATTATCTTCATTTAAGTTTTTTCATTTTTAATTTTACTTTAAATTACAATCGTTTTCAGAATAAAATGTAAACAGCCTCTTTCTAACAAAGCAAGATCTGAAAAACAACTCAATTTCAAGCTTTTCTGACATTCTTAATAACTGCTAACCACCTTTATTAATGATGTTTCTATCTGAGCTGTAATCAAATTTCTACAATTACAGTTTGGAAGCAGCTTAACATCTCCAAAAGCTGCTTGCTTTCTCTGCTTCAGTTTATCTTCATATACATTTTGCTATAAAATCTTAAAAAGTAAAATAAAATAAAAAGACTTCTAAAAATATTTATTTTACAAAATGAACACTAGCTATGATGTTTGTCTATCACCTCATCAAAAAATTTTTCTCTGCCCCATCAAAAGACCTACAAGCTGTGGAATGAAGACATCTCTAGGACCAAATGTGAAATCTGAATCTCCAAAGACTTCATCAGTGTGTAAATGAGACCAAGTCACCTTCAGTTCAGTCGCTCAGTCGTGTCCGACTCTTTGCGAAATAACTTTTATTTGAAATATCTCAATAAGGCTTTAAGGCCAGGAAAAGCATCACCAGCACCATGATCATCACCATCCTCATGATTATTTTGATTAAAACATGGAAAATCTGACTTTATAAAATAATTTTCATTAGACAACTGAGAAAATGTTAACATTGAGCAGACACAATGCACTGCCCTTGGATTTCTTTTACTTTAAATAAATGCATCTATATAATACATTGAACTCGTGTGTGTGCGTGTGTGTGTGTGTGTGTTCAGTCGTGTCTGACTCTTTGTGACCCCATGGATTGTAGCTCGCCAGTCTCCTCTATCCATGGTATTTCCCAGGCAAGAACACTGGAGTGGGTTGCCATTTCCTTCTCCAAGGGGTCTTCTCAACCCAGAGATCAAACCTGTGTTTCTTACATCTCCAGAATTGGCAGGCGGATTCTTTACCAACTGCGCCACCTAGGAAGCCCACTGCACTCATACCAACACAAATTAAAATTACATTAAGTCATTTTTACCTAGGGGGCTTTGTGAGTTATTTCCATTTCCCCAATCTTGCTACTTTAGAATATTCACTGAAATTGGGCTAAGGATGGAAAATATGATAGCTATTTCTTTCATCTGTCTACTCAGTTTACTCCAACAACAAACACTGAGCCACATTTATCGAGCATGCATTACATGCCACTCACCATGGTAGGTGCTGAATAAGACATGCTCCTTGCCTTCCACTGACTCCCAAACTGGGGGCGGGGGGTGGGGGAGGGCGGGCGCAGGGTTGGTGGCACAGGAGACAGAAGTACACAGAGTCTTATAATGAGAATGATAAGTTGTAAAAAAAGTGCTAAACAGAGCTCTGGTTCTGAATGGAACAGAAACTGAACATATAGTGTTCCAGACAAGCGGACACCCATCACCAGTGAACAGGAAGTGAGGACTGGCCTTAGGATTCTCCTGAAGTAACTTTCAAGCCAGCAGGAAGATCTGTCCATGGTACCTGGAATATAGAGACAGGCCCCAAGATGGAGAAAATAGACCTCCTTACACCGTGGGGATATGAATACACCCACAGTCTGGTGACTCCAAGCCTTCTGGATGCTTCTGCTTTCTCTGAGAGCAAAGTTTAGTGCTTATGTTCATGACATCTGCCAGCAGAGATGTGGTTTGGAGAGCTGGGAGTAGCCACGTACAGTAAGAGCTTATAAATTCTGAGTTAAGTAGGGGATCCCCTGAAAATAACCAGGGGCCAGGAGCCCAGTTTCAGACCTGTCAACAATAAACAAATGATTTATTTGTTTATTGGAACCTGGAGAGAGGTTTCCAGTTGCTTTGTCTTGGTAGGAGGGCGGTGGTGGTAACTTTCAGAATTACTCAGCCTTCATCATATCCCCTACTTAGGGACTGCCTTCTGCAACCACAGAGAAGGAAATGGCAACCCACACCAGTGTCCTTGCCTGGAGAATCCCATGGACAGAGGAGTCTGGTGGGCTGCAGACCACAGAGTTGCAGAGTCGAGCATGACTGAGCGGCTAACACTTCTGCAACCACTCTACTGCGTTACTACCTCATATGGCCAGGAAGGAGATGACTGGATAAACTGGTCCTAGATCATGGCCCAGATCTGGAGGCAGGAGGGAGACAGGAGGAGCTGGAATAAGATGGGGAAGGTAGATACCAGGAAGCTGAAGAACCTTCCAGAATCTGAGGGGACTCCTGGAGAAGAAAGGGAAGGCATTATGGAGCAGACCAGTCCAGATGGAGAGAGAGCAGAGGGACAGGCTGAGCAGCTAACCCACCCGTGAGGAAGAACAGGGAAAGGGGAGGCTGCAAGCTCCAGCCTACGGGGCCGGAACAAACAGGCATTTGTTTCCAAATTCTGGAAGGGTTCACCTCGCATCCTTCCTGCTCAAGTCCTCAGGCTGAGAGGGAGAGTTGCATACAGCCGACGTGGCTGTCCCCCACCCAGCCAAGGCGGGCACCAGTGCTGGCAGACTGAAGACATGCCAAGGTCAAGTCTAACAGAACACCAGACACAACCTCCCAGAGGTAATCCTCCCATATTTACAGCAATATTTATTTCATAGGACTTATTATATCATTTTCATCAATGCAATCTAACTATTGAAGTAGCACAGAATCAGAGCATCTTCCCGTTGAGCAGTGTGGTACCAGCAGCCTGTGCAGAAATATGGTCAAGCACACACTTTCACATTAGGCCCCTATTTTTAGGCATTTATAATTTTTCAAAAAGCGTTACCCTCAGGGATGAATTGTCTATGCTCCTTTCCCAGCTGAGGAGTGACTGGGGGGTGAGATGTTTGGAGAAATTCCATTTGAGTCACCCAAGCATAAAACTACATGCCAGTACCCTTAGCTCTTGCCTGCGGTGATCAAATCTGAGAGTGCTTTTACTACTAATGTAACAGTTCAGTTCAGTCGCTCAGTTGTGTCCGACTCTTTGTGACCCCATGAATTGCAGCACTCCAGGCCTCCCTGTCCATCACCAACTACCGGAGTTCACTCAGACTCACATCCATCGAGTCAGTGATGCCATCCAGCCATCTCATCCTCGGTCGTCCCCTTCTCTTCCTGCCCCCAATCCCTCCTAGCATCAGAGTCTTTTCCAATGAGTCAACTCTTTGCATGAGGTGGCCAAAGTACTGGAGTTTCAGCTTTAGCATCATTCCTTCCAAAGAAATTCCAGGGCTGATCTCCTTCAGAATGGACTGGTTGGATCTCCTTGCAGTCCAAGGGACTCTCAAGAGTCTTCTCCAACACCACAACTCAAAGGCATCAATTCTTCGGCGCTCACAGCTTAATTTAAAACATTTCAAAACCGCCATATATCTCAATGACTGTGACACAGTCTAAAAAACTGGATTAGGATCAAATTTAAACTCTGTGATGAGAGAGCGTGTTATATTACATTAGGTGATACTCTTCTTTTCACCAACATTTTGAAAGCAAGATCCAAATACTCGGTACACCCAGGGAGGAATGTGCCTGACTCTCTTTAACGGAAAGAACTGCAAATGTATTTACTGCAGTGACAAGTAAAGGAAAAAATTATCCACACTGATCTGCCCTGAGTGAGAGTTGCTCAGTCGCGTCTGACTCTTTGTGAGACCCCACAGACTGACTATACTGTCTGTGGAATTCTCCAGGTCAGAATACTGGAGTGGGTAGCCTTTCCCTTCTCCAGGGGATCATCCCAACCCAGGGATCGAACCCAGGTCTCCTGCATTGCAGGCGGATTCTTTACCAGGTGAGCCACAAGGGAAGCCCCCGAAGTGTCAGAGTGCTGATAATGAGGAGTGGGAAGAGGGCTAGAGCTGGGCCTCCTGTCTCTTTCTTGTCCTGGTGACGATCTGTAGGGGAGGAGGCTGAGGGTCTGCCCCTGGCAAGAGGGAAATACCAAAGAGGACACCCTAGGCCATGCCAGTAAACCTCCAGGAAATGGCCAGACAGAAAAATGCCACGTGGACATCATAGAGGTGAACACACAGTGAAGGGGGAGGTAAAGATGTGCAGAAACACAAGGAGGGAAAAATATTCATATCTGTAGAAGAAACACCCTCACAAAGCTCACAGGTAAGAGCAGGTGGTACAGTGGGTCCAGGAACAGAATGTACATCAGGAAGCGCTGCAGCTGTCCTGAGGAGGTAGCTGAGGGTAATCTACAGAGTCCATGAAGGAGAGGAGATGGACTTACCCTCAATGAAGGGTAAAACGGCAAGAGGACACGTAAGAGGCTCCACGTGAGCCAAGGCCCAGGTCTCAGTCAAACTAGGCACATCCAGGGGATCAGGTTGCAGGGAGGCTGGCAGAGGTGAGAGGTGGTGATGAAAAGGGAGGCACTGGGATGTAGATGGTCTTCTGACAAGGCAGAAGACACTTAGATTCTGTTCTGCAGGGAAAGACAAGCCACCAACCTTTCTACATGAGAGAATAAAGTTATAAAGGTGCTCTCTTAGAAAGCTGACCAGATGTGAATGAATCAGATGGATGAAAGTGGAAAGCATCCAGGCTGGGAGGCCAGTGGAGCTGTGTCCAGCTATAAAGACAGGCAGGAACAGAGGCACTGGGAAGCAAGGATGCGGTAAATGACAGATATGGACGCAAAGAAGGGCAACACACACATGGCTTCAGTTCATTAAGTTCAGTTGCTCAGTCATGTCTGACTCTTCAGGACCTCATGGACTGCAGCACACCAGGCCTCCCTGTCCATCACCAATTACCAGAGTCTACACAAACCCATGTCCATTGAGTTGGTGATGCCGTCTAACCATCTCATCCTCTGTCATCCCCTTCTCCTCCTGCCCTCAATCCCTCCCAGCATCAGAGTCTTTTCCAATGAGTCAACTCTTCGCATGAGGTGGCCAAAGTATTGGAGTTTCAGCTTTCAGCATCAGTCCTTCCAATGAACACCCAGGACTGATCTCCTTTAGGATGGACTGGTTGGATCTCCTTACAGTCAATGGGACTCTCAAGAGTCTTCTCCAACACCACAGTTCAAAAGCATCAATTCTTCGGCACTCAGCCGTCTTCACAGTCCAACTCTCACATCCATACATGACCACAGGAAAAACCATAGCCTTGACCAGACAGACCTTTGTTGACAAAGTAATATCTCTGTTTTTCAATATGCTATCTAGGTTGGTCATAACTTTCCTTCCAAGGAGTAAGCGTCTTTTAATTTCATGGCTGCAGTCACCATCTGCAGTGATTTTAGAACCCCCCAAAATAAAGTCAGCCACTGTTTCCACTGTTTCCCCATCTATTTCCCATGAAGTGATGGGACCAGATGCCATGGTCTTAGTTTTCTGAATGTTGAGCTTTAAGCCAACTTTTTCACTCTCCTCTTTCACTTTCATCAAGAGGCTCTTCAGTTCTTCTTCACTTTCTGCCATAAGGGTGGTGTCATCTGCATATCTGAGGTTATTGATATTTCTCCTGGCAATCTTGATTCCAGCTTGTGCGTCCTCCAGTCCAGCGTTTCTCATGATGTACTCTGCATAGAAGTTAAATAAGCAGGGTGACAATATACAGCCTTGACGGACTCCTTTTCCTATTTGGAACCAGTCTGTTGTTCCATGTCCAGTTCTAACTGCTGCTTCCTGATCTGCATATAGGTTTCTCAAGAGGCAGGTCAGGTGGTCTGTATTCCCATCTCTCTCAGAATCTTCCACAGTTTATTGTGATCCACACAGTCAAAGGCTTTGGCACAGTCAATAAAGCAGAAATAGATGTTTTCTGGAACTCTCTTGCCTTTTTGATGATCCAGTGGATGTTGGCAATTTGATCTCTGGTTCCTGTGCCTTTTCAAAATCCAGCTTAAACATCTGGAAGTTCACGGTTCATGTATTGCTGAAGCCTGGCTTGGAGAATTTTGAGCATTACTTTCCTAGAGTGTGAGATGAGTGCTATTGTGCGGTAGCATGGCTTATACCTGGGGATTTAAAGAATGAAAGTGCTCAAGTGATGTTGCTCCCAAGTGGAAACAACCCACCAAGATCTAGAGTATGGACTTAGAGCTCAGCACTGGGAACAGGGCCACCATCATGGACTGGGCCTTCCCAGCAAGAAAAGGCAGGGAGTGTGGAGAGAGATGGCAGGAGGGACACCGGAGCCCTGGGCAGCAGCCCTGTTCAGGCGGGAGGTGACAGGGAAGGAAGATGGAGCAGTCAGAGAGCTGGGAGTGGAGGGAAGAAGCGCATGACACAGCATCCCAAGGCTGGGAAACCAGAGCTTCATGAAAAAGGAAAAGGCGAAAAGAATACAGACCAATAAAACACTCTGGAATTCAATCCCCAGTAATTTAGAGAAATAATTTCACTATAGGGCGTAAGACAGAAGTCAGACAGCAGGAGTTGGTAAATAAGAAAATGGGCAGTAAAGAGATGAAGGTTAGTGCAATATCCTTTACAGAGTGCTTGTTCTATACCAGGTTATGTCTGTGTGTGTCTGTGTGTCTGTCTGTGTGTCTGTGTGTCTCATCCTGTAAGAGCTGCTTTTACAGGGCACATCTGGGAACAGTAAAAACATGAAAGGAGGGAGCACAGCTGGCGGGAGATGACTGGCAAAGGTCTCAGACGAACGAATTCAGAAGTCTTACAGAACAAGAAAGGCCCAGGCAGTGAGACAGGACAGCAAGGCACTCCAAACAGAAACGAGGAAGAAGGAAAGGCTGCGGAAGAAGAGAACAAAGTTTGGAGGCAGTGATGTCAGGAATGAACTTTTTTCTTTTTTAAGATTCATATGAAAATTTACATACAGATCAGAAAGCCATAAACGTTTTCAGCAAGGACATGCTCTGTATGCAATAAAGGCATTTCCATTAAGTATAGTAATCAGCAGAAGTGAACTACTCAAAAGTTGGGTGGAAGGGAAGGCTATGTGAAAAGGGGAGTGTTTTGATTCAACAGTCTTTATTTATTTCTTTGACTGCACCAGGTCTTAGCTGCAGGATGTAGGATTTGGTTTCCTGAGCAGGGATCAAACCTGGGCCCTCTGCATCAAGAGCACAGAGTCTTAGCTAATGGACCACCAAGGAAGTCCCCACTGTGAGTCTTTAAAAAGAAAGACAAGAAGGCAAAAAGGAAGGTAGACGTGGGTAGGATTAAGGAGAAAAACAGATCTCTTGGTTAAAGCTGAAGCCCACAGTAATGAATATTAAAAGTGGGGTTGGTGAGGTGGAGGAGTGGAAGGGAAACCTTTCAGTAGGAAATCCCAAAAGCTAGATGAATCATCTGACAGCAATGGCAATTCCTATGAGTAAGGGAAGAAATCCACTGGAAGAAAGGGAGGAATCCACGAGAAGTAGGATTCTCCTTCTAAAGGCATCAGCAAGTGCTGGTGACGGAAGAGCTGAGATGGGAGTGCAAACCTGGAAATGCCTTTGGACACGCCAGCCTTTGGCACAAGCCCTTCTGATTCAACCTCAGACACCTTGGGAGAAATGAGACAGAGAAACTGCCTGATTATTTTAAGTCACAGGGCGCGCCATTGGCAATAGCATGTATCACTGAGTGTTTGAAGAGCCTATAGATTTCTCTATCTGTGAGACTCTTGTCTGTCAGAGAGCTGGTCCCTTCTCTTGCTCATTGCTCTCTCCCAACCTCCTCCTCTCGTGTAAAGGGGAGCTACTTCCAGAGCTTAGGTCTTTGTCCCTGCTGTTCTTCTCCTCTGGAAGTTATTCTTCCCTCTGGGGGTTCTCTCCTTTTGCTTTGCCTGTGATGAAATGGGTTTTCTAGTTGCTCTCCATCAGTTAGAAACTCCGTGATCTTAGGTTTCTCTAGGTTTCAATTCTTTGTAAAATACGCAGATAGTAACCCTACCCCTCTGAAGCTACGGACTTGATCTGATGGTCCTCATAAACTTTCTATCTTGAAGACCGCTAGACTAGGCAACAACTGGATATGGCCAGTTTCTTTAATTTCCATTTTCTTATCTAGACAAGATCTTCCTTCCATTTTCCACCAACTGCAGTATTGTTAGCTCAGCATCACGCATTTAATTTTGGTTCTTTTGTTCTGGTTGAATTACTTCCTACTGAAGAAGTCATTGAGACTGCTAGTTCCTTCTTGGAAAAGTCTTCACTTTCAACCCTTCCTCGGTTCCCCCTACACCACCCTTGGTTAAGCTACAGTTCATGCCTGCTGCTGCTGCTAAGTCACTTCAGTCGTGTCCAACTCTGTGTGACCCCACAGACAGCAGCCCACCAGGCTCCCCCGTCCCTGGGATTCTCCAGACAAGAACACTGGAGTGGGTTGCCATTTCCTTCTCCAATGCATGAAAGTGAAAAGTGAAAGTGAGGTCGCTCAGTCGTGTCTGACTCTTAGCGACCCAATGGACTGCAGCCCACCAGGCTCCTTCACCCATGGGATTTTCCAGGCAAGAGTACTGGAGTGGGATGCCATTGCCTAGACTACTGTTATTATCAGCCTCCAGTCTGCCCTCAGCTGCCCACTTTTCGAGCTCATCAACAGGAGTTCTACTAAATGCATAACCTGCAAATGCCCACCTTTCTTAAGGGGCAATTGGGACTCTTCCCTCTCCCTCCCCTCCCGTAACTAATTTTATTTTTAAAATGTCTCATATCCCTTGCCTTCTCATCAGCTACTACTCATGTTATTAGGAGAAAGGGACTCCACTGAAACTTCTACTAAACCACTGTATACCTATTCTGGCCTCAAAGTGAAGCACAGATGGCGACATATGCAAGGTTGTTTTCAAACACAACCTGATATGAACCGGTGTAATAGCCAAAGAGCACAACTCCACATACTCCTAACGTCTACTTCCCAAGCCATGCGACAAAATTATAAAATCATTCTCTGAATTGACTGTATTTTTCACCTGTGGGTGAGGGCACTATCTACAATGGTGATAAGTTTCCACAGGAACTAAATCCAATTTCAAAGGGTTTGAATATTGAGGCTTTTTTTTTTTTAAAGTGCTCAAACAACATGATTTTGTACCTAGTGCCTTACATCTTTGAAACTTGTAAAGTATTATAAATATTAATCTCTTAAGTCTCCGAAAGGCCCTGGAATGGAGGCTGGGTGGGGAGGAACTCTTTGCATTTGGGAAATAGATATGTTCAAGGTAACTGGTGTGGGTTACTAACTCAGACTATGTTTGATCTCTATCATTAAGAACAACTAATCTATGGTAACACTACTGACCAATTTTTGGAAGACAAGTATATTATGAATTCAAAGAGCTAATATTTCCCTATATGAGGGATACACCACTGAAGAATTTTGTAACAGATAAAAGTGAAGAGTTTATATGGGATATATAATCACAGTGAACAACTACTCTTTAGTTTAAAAGTTCAAACATTTCTTTTTTCGGTTCTGATTAAAGTGCTCGGTATTGATGCCGTAACACATCATCCAATCTCACCTCTTGTGCTACATAAACAGATTTCGGCATTTTTCTGAGGACAGGCAAGATTTAGCAAATTGACTTAACATTCTCAGCTGCTGCTGTGGAGACAGAAATTAACAAGACTAACCATGAAAGTAGAGAAAACAACAACCTCCTGCACACAAATTCTTCAAATGATTACGATGTGCCTCACACACGAGCATTTCAGAGGCGGAATCTCAATGGTTCCTATGTAAAGGGAAAATGATGTGTTGCTGCAGGACCAAACAATGCACTTCTCAATTCGTGTCCTGGACTGGATTCCCCATGCTGAGCCCCATTAGTTTTACATCTCCCCAAGGGTTCCAACCCAGCAGTATCAATCTAAGCCTTCGTACGCAGCTCCAGTCTCTGAACGTCTGCCATGTGACCGTCCTTTAGTGCAGCTCTCCAGTGAGTGTTTCTGGAGGGAAATCATATAACCAGGGTAAATTCACAGGTAGCCACTAATTTCTGCTCCCAGGTTTCTACAGTTCTCTGGTAAATTCACTCTTGCCCCCTTCCAATAACTATTTCATTCCATTTCCATTCCCCCTTCACTCCTGACCATATTTCTAGTTTTCACTGAGAAAAACAGAAACCAAGAGACGACTCCCTCACTGACCCACCATAAAATCTGGATCTGCACCTTTTCTACAGTTACTTTGGAGAAAGGGTGCCTCTCTGATAACCATTTCTTTCCCTATTATATCATTTTCATGAGCTTGCCCACCTTCTCTGCTGCTGCTGCTAAGTCGCTTCAGTCGTGTCCGACTCTGTGCGACCCCAGAGACAGCAGCCCACCAGGCTCCCCCGTCCCTGGGATTCTCCAGGCAAGAACACTGGAGTGGGTTGCCACTGCCTGCTCCAATGCATGAAAGTGAAAAGTGAAAGTGAAGTCGCTCAGTCGACTCCTAGCAACCCCATGGACTGCAGCACACCAGGCTCCTCCGTCCATGGGATTTGCCAGCCAAGGGTACTGGAGTGGGTTGCCATTGCCTTTTCTAGAAGAGTGCTAATCCAAGAACTCCCTGCAGTGATGGAAACGGTCATGTCTATGCAGCCCAACACACTGGTCAAGGTCACGTACTCCTACTTATCACCTGAAAGGTGACTAATGCATCAGAGGTAAAACTTTATATCTTACTTAATTTAAATCTAAACAGCCACCCATGGCTAGTGGCTTTCATATTGTTGAAAGCCCAACTCTAGCAAACACTATTCTTATGACAGCCACCTCCACTCCCTACCTTCCATCCACTCACCTCTATCCATAACCAAGCGACCAAATCCACCCATTCTGAGCAGACATTTTGTAGGACCCACTGGCATGGACCTGCTTGAGTAAACTACTCTCCCCTTGTGAAAGGGGCTCTGGCTTCTGTAAACACTACATTTCCTTCCTTGCTTCTCCTCTGGCTCTTCTTCTAACGGATCTCCAGGTGGGGGAGTTTCTCTGCTCTTCTCTCTATATCCTCTCTCCACCATGATCTCAACCACCCCCATGGCCTTAATGCTACCGATGTGCTAACAGCTATCAAACTCTCTATCTCCAGTCCTGCCTTCCTGCAGGTGACTGCCTCCTGCTATTCACACTGAAGAGTTTATATGTGCCACCTGTTCAAAATCAAACAATTCCTTCTTCTACCCTCGATTTGTTCTTTCTTCCCCATCTCAGTGGATGGACCTTCTCAAATCAGGGAATCACCTTGATGTACACCCTTCTCTCATTTCCAATATCCAATCTGTCACTGAAGGTGAAGGTGAAGTCGCTCAGTCGTGTCCGACTCTTTGCGACCCTGTGGACTGTAACCTACTAGGCTTCTCCGTCCATGGGATTCTCCAGGCAAGAATACTGGAGTGGATTGCCATTTCCTTCTCCAGGGGATCTTCCCACTCAGGGATCGAACCCAGGTCCTCCTGCATTGGAGGCAGACGCTTTAACCTCTGAGCCACCAGGGAAGCCCAATCTGTCACTAAGTCTTATCAGTTAAACTTCTAGAATAGATCTGAAATCGACCTCTTTCTCTCCATCGTCATTATTCTAGATCAAGTCACCACCACCACCAGGAATATTTTTAAAATCTCGTAGGTAGTTTTCTGCTAGTTTCTGTTCTAAGTCCTCCAGCCTCATTTCTACTGCAATTCACTATGAACACCACAACTGGAGTGCCCCTTTTTAAAAGAATCTTATAACTCACAGGTTATAATGCGAATCTTTCAAACACTTCCTACCGCTCTTGGGATAAAATTCACAGTACTAATTATAGCCAAGTGGGACATGGTTCTTCCCCACCCCAATCTCATCTCTCTCCACTCTGCTTTCCTGCAGGCTTCCTTTCAGAACCCCAAAGGAGCTATGCTCCTTCCTTGGGGCCTTAACACAGGCTGATCTTGCTGCTTAAATGACCTTCTGTAAAGCTCCCCCAACACTTATTATCTTAGCCTGAAAAGTGGTTATCTCTGACCGTTCATGGTGGATTCCCACGTCTGCTCTCGTAGCATAGACAGAACTCAGCACAGCTGTAACTGTCACGTTATTCGGGAGACTAGTCATTTCTCCCATTAGTCTGTAAGCTCCAAGAAGGCAGGCCTCCTGTCTGTTTAGTCTCCACAGTATTTCCAGAACCTGGCACAGCATTTGCCAAACACCACTGGTTGCCTAGGCCCATCACTACAAGGCTACCAGGGCACCCTCTCCACTTCTCTTCACCACTATGTTAGCCTGGGTGAATGTGCAGGCATAAGGCGGACGTATGAGGAAGTATGTCCAAACTAGTACACTGGGGAGGCAAGTGTTCCTAACATCCCAAGTGGAATCAAGATGAGCTTTTTTCTAATAAAGCAGTATAATCAAAGTTAGCTTCCACAATACAGTCACTGCTTACACGTGCAGCATTTACTGTGATGGTTAACACAGAATCAGGCAGCTAGAACACCTACGTCCAAACCTGGGTTCCACCTTTCTCTTGCTGTGGAAGCTGGTGCAAGTTGCTTAACCTCTCTAAAGGGCAACTTCTTCATGGGCGCTTAACATTTAAGACTGTTGTAAACGTTAGTAAGATAATGCATGTGCTCTCAATATAATGCTTGCTACATGGTAAGCATTTTAACAAAATAACAGTGGCTGCTATTATTACTATTGTCATTATTATCTCAACTGATAAACTTTGGGAGGTTGTTCTGGGAACCTCTTAGCTATTAGCTTATTTCTAAAGAAAAATGGGTTTCCACTTTCAAACTTAAAAACCAAGTTTTAGAACACAATTCGTGTGAAAGTTGGTGACCGTTCACGTAGCCTGAAGGTGCCCACAAACAGTTCAGATGGTGGCAAACAAGGTTCCTGCCTGTGTTTCGGATAAAGGGATTAAAAAGTCGCACTCATGTTAAAATCAAACCTCCAGTGTGGGGAGTATAATTAACATAAACCTATACATCTTTTCTTCTCTCAACTATGTTCTCACGGGGAGCAACAGCCTTCCCTATGAATAAATGGAATTGTATCTGGAGTAATTACTCTTGGCACAGATTCGCCCACTGCTGGTGGCAGGGCTGCTGCCTGTGACTAGGTACTGAGGGGGAACTCAACGGAATCGACAGCAAACTGCTTTAATTTCCTTTAGTGGCAGCAAAGTCCTGTCTAAAACAAGCTGGACATTTCAAGAATAATCAACACCACACAGTTAAAGTTAAATTGCCATTAAACCAGTGTTCAAACAGGCCAGAAACTGGTTTTCAGCCGCTTTCCATGAGTTTCTGTATCCTTCACGCCATAAATGTCATTTTGTAAAGCCAGGCTGGCAGTGCTCAGCAGGAGGCCCAGAAGTGCCAGCGTTAATTAAAAATGTCGGCTAACTTTTCAGCTCCTTCACGCAGTGAGATGTTCGCCCTAGCTCCACCCTCGAAAACATTAACC
Source organism: Ovis aries (assembly GCF_016772045.2). Lineage (NCBI taxonomy): Eukaryota > Metazoa > Chordata > Mammalia > Artiodactyla > Bovidae > Ovis > Ovis aries. The sequence continues at coordinate 98,188,280 of NC_056057.1, forward strand.
ACCAAAGGGCACTCAGGAGTGGGCAGAAATGTGAGAGGACCGAGGATGCTTTCATTTTCAGATGGTGCGAAACAGACTGGCAAGGGACAGCATGGACTGTGATGGCCCTGCGGCCCAGGCCACGGTGGGCACTGGGGGAGAGCTTGGCACCGGAGGGTTTCCTTTTCTGTAATACTGACGAGAAATTAAAGATGGCTCCCTAGTGCCTGGTGAGCAGCCGTCGTGAAGGATATGAGAACCTGGGACCTTTCCCATAATAAAACCTCAATAGACAAGTGTGGATTGATTACTGCTCAGAAGTGAACTGCACATGACTAAGATGATGTAAAAGCTTGTAAACTTTTGAGTTTCACTATATGTTTCATCTCATACAATGGTAAGAAGTATATAATAGCTGTAGCTATACAGCATATCATGAAGTGGATATTTTAGACATATCTGCCTAATCTGATCAATGTAAACCACCTCAAAACTGGCTGGTTATGCCCGGCAACTTGTTTCAGTTAGGAAAGAAGAGTCTTCAGAGAGGAAGATCTTGATGTGCTGCTCAGGACTGTAATTTCAGTGTAAGGTCTGAATAATATTCTTGCCTGGAAGATCCCATGGACAGAGGAGCATGGCAGGCTACAGTCCACAGGGTCACAAGAGTCAGATACAACTGAGTGACTAGATATACTCACATGATCGGTTTGGTTATCCAAACTGCATGAAGTGATGAGGTAATTTTTATCACAACCACACATAATAAAATAAAGTACTAAATGATTTCATTTAAACTTTTCAAAACAATGGTAAATCAATTATAATATTAATTTCTACCAAATATGATTAATTTTTATCAGTTTTCAGTCTCCAATATTAGCTATAAGCACCAGTATTTAGACTGAAGGAAGAATCGTTTAACAGATGGAGTTTTACTACTTTGGGTATTTAGGAAAGAGGTCATTTGAGTGCAGTCTTATTTCCCTGCTTGTAAACTAAGGCTTCTACCCATGAGACACTATTTCAGAAATGCACTGAAGGTTACTATCTCTGCATGTATTACAAATGCTAACCAAAGTGCAATGTTAATATATCCTCTTACTCATTATAAAGAAAACAGCAGATACGACTACACATTAAAGACATTTTGCCAACAGTATTTTCAATCCTAAGTTCGTTTTTAAGTCCCAGTAAATGCCAGTCATGGTCCCACTGGTGCTCTGGTGATCTGAAGTAAGGAAAAAGAAATTGGCCTTCCTACTAGGAGCTATGTGAGGACAAGAGGTAACAAAAAAGCCCTGTCTTGTGGTTATTTCATTTCCCCAAACCTGCTGCTATGTAAATGGTGAAAAGAGAAAGATATTAAAATTGCACTACACAGCCTTTCTTCCTTCTTCCTTTCTCTATCATTCCTATTTCGGGGGAGGTGCTATCAATTAAGGGAGGTAAACAGATTTTATATAGGCTTCTAAAGCACGGGTAGCAAACCAAAGGAAAACCAGCAACTCTCTTAATGCGCATGCCAACAACAGACATCACCAATCAATCAGGGCACTCCAGATCCCTTAGCCTTCCAGTCTCCGTGGTGTTCCAGCCTTAGCCTTGGATTTGACTCTCTCAGTTCTACACATCCCTGTGGTCCTGCAGCTAAGGCTGTGTGATGTTGATTCTCACTGGAAGCCTGGCTTTCTTCCAACCAGCACTTAGCTGTACAAAATCCAAGGCTTCTGAAAGTGAGGAAGAGACCAGACAATACACCTTTCTGACTCATTTCACATCCCTCCAAAAGGCAGGCAAAGCCAGGAAAAATTATCTGGGCTTAGCAGTCTATTTCTTTACTTCCTGGAGAAAAAGAGTGGGAGCACAAGAGTAGGCCCCTATTCAAGTTTAAGCCTTGATCTTAACTATGTCTGCTTTTAAAGCTGGCATGAGGTTCGGGTTCAGCATTCACCCTTTTAAAAAAGTATGTGCTTAAAAGAAAGTTTCATGACAGTCACTAGGGCCTGCGCAAGCATTTTAAGGAGCACCTTCCTTATATATTGAAAGTGAAACTGGTAAAGAATCTGGAACTGACTCAGATAGTAAAGAATCTGCCCGCCATACAGGAGACCTGGGTTCAGCCCCTGAGTTGGGAAGATCCCCTGGAGAAGGGAAAGGCTACCCCCTCCAGTATTCCTGCCTGGAGAGGCTGCAGAGTCTGACAGGACTGAGCGACAAACATTCCCTATCTATTAGCATAGTCGTTCACTTGGCTTTGAGTTTAATTGCTCCCTCTTTCCAGGAAGCCCTTAATGACACCATCTCACATCCAGCCTTCATAATCTGGCTCTCCTCCTCAGATAGCAGAGTTCCTGGGCACTGTCTCCTGCCTGCCGCCTGCAGTGGAGGGCCAAGCGTGACTCTCCCCAGCTGCTGCTGTGTGTCCTGCTTTATGGCAGGGGCCTGCCTGATCACTTCAAGCCATTCCAGGCACAGAGCCTTCCAGGCAGCTGAAGCTATTAGATGCAACCTGCTTGGGCCAGGGCCATCTTCTGCTTCCAAGGATCACTCATGTCTGCCTCTGCCTGGATACTTTCATTCTACTACTTGAGCAAAGCCCACCTCCCACACTTGCATAGAGCATCTCCCTGGATAAAGAAGTTAACAGAAGACCAGAAGATGGCTCTACCTTGCCACAATTTAATTCAAAAAAGTCTCAAAATAATCTGGAGTATTGAAATGGAGGAGGTAGGTTCAAATACGATTAGAAATGTAGGGGGCTTCCCTGGTGGTCCAGTGCTTAAGAACTCACCTGCCAATGTGGGGGACACAAGTTCGCTCCCTGGTCCAGGAGGATCCCACATTTCGCAGGGCAGCTAAGCCCATGCTCCACAACAAGAGAAGCCACCACAATGAAGAATCCCAGCATAGCAACTATAGTAGTCCCCGCTTTACACAGCTACAGAAAGCCCGCGCACAGTAATAAATATCCAGCGCAGCCAAAAATACATACATAAAATTCAGAAATGTAGCTGCCTGAAAACTAGGGACACAGACCGGAAGAGCTACCCAGGCCGCCCCGATCTATTCTTGAGAGGAAAGAAAGGTGGTGATTTCTCCTGTGCACGTGTTTGTCCCCAGCTCCCCACAGCTGCTGGCTCTCAAGAAAGTGCTGGTTGCAGGCAGTGGCCACACAAAGGGCAGCACTCCTCTGCTTTACAGAGAGTTGAAAAGACCTACGTCATTTCTCTGGGGTCCCAAGCTTTTTCTTTCTTTCCTTTTTTTTTTTGGCATTACCCATAATGTGGTTGTCCATGGGATAAACAGAGACGCCTTCCCCTACAATTATATTTGCTTAAAGGAAAACACAGCTGCTTTTCTTGCATATTAAGACGCAACTGGAACTACAGAGACCAAACAAAGATTTCAAAGGGAAGGAAAGTTTTTACAGCATAAAAGACACTCCACCAAACCAACGTGCATTGAAACTAAAAAGCTGAGGCAAAGCAATGACTATTCTCCTTGGGGACAAAAGTCCTATTGAGCAAGAAGCTAGAGGTGCCATTTTCCAGAACCACCTGCTACTCCTTGGAGCTGCTGCAGATATTCAAGAGCCAGATTTTCAGAGTCCTTCCATCTCCGGGGTGTGTGTGGGAGAGTGTGCGCGTGTGTGCCCTCAGGCAAAACCAATAGGTAATTACTTGCTGCTCTCCTGGCAGGATAAGGGGACCGTCAGGGTGACTACTTAACGATCCCTTCTTAGATGAGCAGCATCACACTGCTAGCTACTGTTCAGAGGAAACCTCTGGAGAAACATGCTAACCCAGGTGAGAGCAAGCGAAGGACTCACTCCTTTGGGAAGGGGAAGGTACTGTACAGAGGATCCACCCATCCAAAGTATGGAACTGGCAAGAGAGGATGATGAATCTATTAGCAATTATTTGCTATACTTACAACTGCATCTAAGCATACTGCTGCTAGCACTGCTGTTTTACGTGATGTCTTCTTCATGTGGCAACCTTCTCATAAATCAAAGCAAAAGCCAATACCAGACAGATTCGTGTACAGCCTGCCTGACAATAAAAGTTAACACTGAACCTTCGCTGTTATCCATCTTCATAAATGTGTCCATGACGTGGCAAGACCGCTACATGTTACAGTGGGACTGCTGCTAATACATGCAAGGTAGTGACCCACTAGGTTAATGGGACTTGACGATCAGCACAGTCTTAATTGAGCCAGGAAAAGAAATGGCTTCTCTTATCCTTGCCTTCAAGTGTAGAGTTTTCTCCTCTCTGCCTTGGTCCCATCGGTCCTTGCTCAGAAAGTACCTATAGTCGAGTTGAATACAGGCAACTGTATTCAACTGTATATAGCACACTGTATACAGAGACCTCATGGGGGGAGGCAGGTAAGTTAGCTTTTGTAAGAAGGTATCAAGTGTCTAATTGGCTTTTGTGGTAGAGAGCTACCTGACTTGAAGATATCATGCTGTCAAATTCAAGTAGAAAATATTAATTAGATGTATTTTGGTTTTGAAAAGATATAAATCTGTGTACATTAACAGAAGGGAAAAATAGTCCTTGGAAACAGCAAAGGTCAAAAGTTTTCACATATCAACAATCCTTCCCTAACAAAAATCTGTCTCATACAGAAATCTAAACTGAAGGAAGGACAAATCTTAATCCAATAAACAATATTTCATTACATTTTTAATTTTGCTCTTGTCTTAAGTACTCTATTGATACAGCAAAGAGGAGCACTTGCCTTCCCTAGGGCAGGTTCTGGAGATAAATTCTGGCAATCACCTAATGTCCAACAAAAATCAGCCCTGTATGCACACCCTGTAAATAAAGACCAGCAATAGCTGGATAAATCAAACCATTAGCTAGACACAGAGACATCACATAGCCACAGTCCCCTAATTTGCTGAGTGAATTTACTTCAGCCTGTATTTACTGAGTACAGAATACGTGCGAGGTGCTGGTGGAGACCTAAGAACAAAATAACAGATACAATCCCTACCCTCAAGGTGGTTTCATTCCAACTAGGAACGAGAGTCACACACTGTGCCCTGACACACCGCCTTGGTAACGGGCCTTTCAAACTCCCTGAAGCCTGTCATCCTCGTTTAGCCTTTTCGATGCCAGTCTCGCCTACCGTAAATTCAAATGCCCTTCTAGAGCGAAAACACCCCAAAGGTAGAAGCTGAAAAGCAGGAAAGAGTTTTATAAGAGTTTTAATTCCATTTAGTAGTAATAATAGTGATATTAACTGGACATGTGTTTAAGAGTACTACCACTGCAAAGATGGCCAAGGGGCAGCTCGTGCATCCAGAGGCTCTCACTTCAGAAGGGAGATAGGTACACAGGCAACTACGGTCCACAGTGGGCTGCAAGAAGGGCTCAAGTTACCTGTACACAGAGGGAGCAAATGTGACCTGCGTTTGGGAGCTGGGAGTGGGAAGAAGGGACGTGTCAAGGAATATTTCAGAGACACTGACATGTGAGACCGGTCTCGGCCAGTGGATAGCTGATGAGGAGGAAAAGGCGAAGGTGCGCTGTGTTTCAAAGCTGCAGACGCACAGGGAAAGGCACTCTCTCTTGCTTTACAGAGTCAACTCTGGGGCCCATGAAAGGGGGGGGGGGGAAGAAGAGGCTGAGGAGGTGTCAAAGGTCATTTTCACAGTATGCCTCAATATTATAAGTTTGGGATGTTAGTCCCAACTTCTAAATAATGATTTATTAGATACTGTCAATTATTTCGCTTTCAAGCAGAAACTTATTTTGTTTTTTAATCATATGGATCAGACTGATGGATGAGTATCTTGAGATTGCAAGGCAAGCTGTTAAAAAAAAAAACCTATTATCAGTCGTCACTACTTATCACTACAAATCAGGACTATCACAACACTGCACAGCCAAATAAATGAATGTGGGTGCTGAGACTGCTAGAGACCTACGGTTCACCATCCTGAGCTCCCGGTGTTTAAGTGCTGGATCCACGAAAATTAAGCATCACTGTTTTCTTGATAATAAGCAAAGGTTGCAAGGAAGCTTATTAACTACAGTGATATTAATAACATAGCATACTGTCAGCATTAGGATCCCACACAAGATTTCATTTGAAAATAGGAGTCTACTCACCGTTTCAAGAAAAAAAATTATTTTGCAAACCACTGGAGGAACTGGGAGATAGGGAGGAAGTTGTTCTTTTCAAGGCTTATGATTTCCCTTTTCACTCTCTCCAGGGATCAACAGTTTTTCAAAGAAATAAGATTATATTTGTAATTAAGATAGTTTTTAAAATCTAAAATGTAGTTTAAACACACATAGGCAAATACACTTTTTTTTTGTTTGTTTCTTCCCAACCCCAAGCCACCAAACCTCCAGCCTTTCATTCTTCACTGCAAACATACAGGGGTTAAATAGGGTTTTGAGGAGTAACCTAGACACTTATCCATAAGTGTCATTTTTATTTTGGGAAAAATTAGGGTCCAAATGCCAAGCAACTGACTTCAGAACCAACTTTATGGAAAATTTTGTTTATTTACCATAGACTGTCAACCTGTAATTGCCTACAATCTCAAGCAGACATAAATATTCTAAAGGTGTGACAAGTGATTAGATGAGGATGGCACCATATACTAACAATAGCTGCGTTTCTCCTGACAGAGCCTCCTGTGTGCATTTCTAACTAAATTATGTACTTCCTAGCCTGTTAAAATATAATTATTATTTTGAGTAGTGTTGCTAACCGTTGGTTAATGATTCAACAGAAAACATTTGTCTTCAAACACATCTTTTCATAGGCACAGTACATTCTCAATGGCAATTTTACAGACGTGGGGATTATCCCTTAGGGAAACATATATATTGGATTATATGATGGGTGTCAATTTAAAAACACACACAAAATTCACTCAACAGAAACCTGAACTACCGATGACTGTAATCATTAGCTAACTACTGACTGCTTCGAGTGAGTGTGCCAAGAACATGAGTGGACCTCTTTTTTAATTCCTGTGTAACATCTCAGGGATGATCACCTTTTACAGATGTAAAAAACTAAGGTGGGGTGAGGAACGAAGAGAAGTAACTTGCTAGAGCCACTCTACAGCTGTGAAGGATCTCTATCGAGATTACATCCAGGAAACATTCTGCTCATGCAGAAATTTACTATTTCATTATAGCTCCACTGACACTATGGAACTGAAAAATTAAGAGAAGTTCTGATACATTTTAAAAAAACCAGGAAGACTAAGAACCGTAAACAAGAAGATGAGCACATTTTCTTGGTAGTTGCTATGGCAAAATCTGTAGCGTATTAAACACTCCTTTTTTCTTAAACCTACTTCCTAAGCACTACACATCAAGAAGAAAAGGAGGAGGAATTTTATGGCATGAAGTACAAATAGATGCAACATTAATAAGAATGGATAAGTTTCCTGAAGAACGTGGCCAAGAGCATAGCACTCAAATCTTTTAAAGATCCAGCCTTAATGTACTTTCTGGAGCAACGATCCTATTTTCTTTGCATCATCAAGTTCTGAGAGTATATTTTTCACTTGTCTTGTCATCAGTTAGAAAAGGAGAAGATGTGTATACATTTTGGTTTTCAATTCTCCTATTAAATCAGCTTCTCAGCGCTTCAGTTTCCAAATGCTCCAAAAGAGGTATGGATTGACATTTCTGCCAAAGGACAATTTTTTTGCTCTGTAGTTTTTCCCAGAGTTAATGGAAAAAGTTCTACCACTAATCTTCTCAATTCACCTCTGGGGAATTACAGACTAGCGGCAAAAACTGCAAAGGTTCTGCCAAAATGTAATATTTTTAAATTGCATGAGTCAAGAAGGCTGAAAATTTTCACAAGATGGGCTTCCCCCTCTTAAAAAAAAGAAAAGAGAGAGAGAGAAAGACAGACACACAGGCTTGGGAGGCTGGATACAGATTCACAATAATAAACCCTCTGAAGTGAAGTAACCTGGGCCTTGCCAACTGTAAGCCCACCCTAGAAGATCTCTAGCTATCACCCCAGGTAGGGCTGAGCACCTACCCTGCACCCAGCATTTCATCCTCACAGCTTACACATCTTGTATGAACCCTATAAGGTCTTATATAAACATTTCCTTTATCAGCAAAAAGAAGCTAAGAGGTTAAGTAGCCCAATGCCATACAGTTAGAAGGACTGGTCGTAATTCAAACCCAATCCATGTCATGGAAACAGAAGTACCAGTTTCTAAGGGTTTATGTACAAATGTGCCTCACTGCAGCTTTAAAAAAATAAAACCTACTGAGACACAATCTTGAGTAACTGTCAGTAGGAAATGGATTCAATAAACCATGGTACAATAATGCCAGGGACTACTATGCAGGTACTGAAAAGCAGGAGTTAGATTTACATGTGTTGACCAGGAGCGATATACCCATAATAAATGTAAGGTAAAATACATGGATGGTATAATCTCATTTTTTATAAAAATGAAACATGTATGTTTATTAATGTTTCTGTGGATAGAGGTAAACTTGGAAAGATGAATATCAAACTACAATTTCACACACTACTTTTAAGGGATTGAGAAGAAAGAGGAAAAAATTACATTTCCTTTGTAAAAAAGTAGAGGGTACTATATTGACAGCTTAAAAAATCCATTAGCGTTTATTAATATCATGGTTTTCACTTACACTAAGCATCCAGGGAGGATATCAACAGGCAAAAGTTGATCACAAAATGCAATGGGAAGGAGAAAGAATTCTTAAAAGTTTCATTTAATAATAATAATAGAATCTTCAAGGGGACTAGCAGTCCATGAGCTAATTTTATATACATTGGGTGCACATAAGCGCAGTTATAGACATGAACCAAGACTTGTGGCCCACAGGGACCATAAGTGACTAAACCGTATACAACTGCCTCAAAGCACTCTTTCCAAAAACATGCAGAATCTGGTACCAAATGAATTTTTAGGACACCGTAGACAGACAGGTCATGGCTAAGAGTATTTAAGTCCATCATTATACCATTTCAATTAAAAGATGATCTTATACCATAGACTGCACGGACAGGGCTAATACGCAGAACCAGCATCCTACCTTTTGGTGGCCCTCTATCTCCTAAGGCTCTTTCTCTGCAAAACTGCCCTAAGATTTCTCCAGACAGCATCCTATGGACTAAACCTTTCCTGAACTCTTTCCTCTCCACCCTTCCAATCAAAACTACTTTTTCCTATGTTTCATTCTCTCAAGGCCCTGAGCCTTGCTAAGAGACAATTAATATAGGCTGATATGTGCTTATTTTTAATGCATGTTAACATCTGGTCCCATCACTTCATGGGAAATAGATGGGGAAACAGTGGAAACAGTGGCTGACTTTATTTCGGGGGGCTCCAAAATCACTGCAGATGGTGACTGCAGCCATGAAATTAAAAGACGCTTACTCCTTGGAGGAAAAGTTATAACAAACCTAGATAGCATATTGAAAAGCAGAGACACTTTGCCAACAAAGGTCCGTCTAGTCAAGGCTATGGTTTTTCCAGTGGTCATGTACGGATGTGAGAGTTGGACTGTGAAGAAAGCTGAGCGCCAAAGAATTGATGCTTTTGAACTGTGGTGTTGGAGAAGACTCTTGAGAGTCCCTTGGACTGCAAGGAGATCCAATCAGTCCTTCTGAAGGAGATCAGCCCTGGGATTTCTTTGGAAGGAATGATGCTAAAGCGGAAACTCCAGTACTCTGGCCACTTCATGCAAAGAGTTGACTCATTGGAAAAGACTCTGATGCTGGGAGGGATTGGGGGCAGGAGGAGAAAGGGACGACAGAGGATGAGATGGGTGGATGGCATCACAGACTCGATGGACGTGAATCTGAGTGAACTCCAGGAGTTGGTGATGGACAGGGAGGCCTGGCGTGCTGTGATTCATGGGGTCACAAAGAGTCGGACATGACCGAGCGACTGAACTGAACGTGTATATTTAATAGTAATTAATATGAATAGCAAATCGTGATTGTTACAACATACACATGTATGTATGCACCAAATATGCTATTTATATATTTGACGGCCTCCTTCTAGAAAAAATGACCAATTCAAAAGGCATAATCTTAATGATGAGATTTATGGGCACCAGGCATAAGCAATTAAAAAAAATACTCTTGAGTAGGTAAAACTTTTGGTTCAATTCTCACATCCCAATAATTCTGCCTTTCAAAACACAGCATTTAGGGCTACCCTGGTGGCTCACTGGTAAAGAATCCGCCTGCCAGGGCAGAAGAGACGGGTTCAATCCCTGCTCCAGGAAGATCTCACATGCCACCTAAGCCTGTGCACTGCAACTACTGAAGCCTGAGCACCCTGGAGCCCATGCTCTGCAGTGAGAGAAGCCACCACGATGAGAAGGCCAAGCACCGCAACTGGAGATAGCCCCCGCTCGTCTCAACTGGAGAAAATCCCTTGCAGCAACAAAGACCCAGCACAGCCATAAATAAATAAACTAAATTACTAAAAAACAAAAACAAAAACCAAACAAACAGCATTTTAAGTCCTTTGAAGTCTGACTCTAACCTTCCTTTCTGGCTTCCTATTCCATTATACCTCCCCCACATTCAGTCTAACCATTTCTAGAATTTGATTCCCTCTTCATGCAAAGTCATTCTCCCTTTTCTCACCTTGAGAAAATCTCAAAAAAAAAAAAAAAGCCCCTCTTCCCTCAGTCCAGATCCTCCTCCTCATCCCCACCCTATTTTGTCTGTGCCTTTATATAAACATTTAACACACTGTAGTAGCTGTTGTGCTTTCTGCCTTCTCACGTGTACTGCCAATGTCCCGAGGGCAAGGATCACGCCTCTTCACCTCGGTATTTCCAGTTTATAAAAACCACCTGAAATGTATTAAATACTCAACAAATCTTGAACAAACTTTTTTTAAAAGAATAGTTGTGTTTTTCTTGTTTTTGTTTTTTTTTTGGCTGCACTGGGTCTTACTTGCTGTATGTGAGTTTCTCTAGCTGCAGACAGCGGGGGCTATGAGCTTCTCGCGGTGGTGGCTTCTCTCGCTGCGGAGCACAGGTTCTAGAGCACTCGGGCTTCAGTAGCTGTGGCATGCAGGCTCAGCAGTTGCGGTTCGCGGGACCTAGAGCACAGGCTTACTAGTTGTGGCACGTGGGTTTAGATGCCCCATCCCATGTAAGATCTTTCTGGACCAGGGATCAAACCTGTGTCCCCAGCACTGCAAGGCAGACTGGTAACTACTGTGCCACCAGGGAACCCTAACAAATGTGATAGTTGTTACAGTTAGAATTCCAGCATCAGGTTCTGACACTTCTGCAGTAGAACTCATAATTTCAACAAGCAACAGACCTCCGAGGACAGGGACTCAGACATCCATTTCTGCATTTCTAGCACCCACAGAGCGTGGAGCGTCAGAGACCCTTGACGGATGGCTGTGTCGTTGATAGCGATGATGAGCTGTCACATTACTACCCTTCAAAACAAATATATGTCATGAGCAGCTCTTCACTGGGGGAAGAAACCAAACAAATGAAAACAGGATATCAGAATCCACTCATGGAAAAGAACTCCCAGGATCGGGGAGTTGATGAAACTGGTCTCCTGGAAAATCTCCTATCTCAAAGACTTCAAAAATACCTCCAAACCCACACCCCACCAACCACACCAATAACACAAATAACAAAGTAGTGACAAAACATTTGATCCCTGTTTCTTGTCAACCAACCAGCAGGTCTGAGAGAAGCAGGCTACACCTAGTGATGTTCTTCTCTTTACATTAAGGTCTTTTGTATCAGAGAAACTCTATCAAGACAAGAACCGGTTAATTGTGAATAGTACCAAATGAGCTGTAGTGGAGGTGTTATGCATGTAAATCAGCGAAGCCTGATGCAGAAAACAGCAGCATCTGGGCATGCAGCTTGCAAAGTAATGAGCCTGTGATGACGTGCTGGCGTCCGGCTTTGATCACTTCATCTTGTTCAAGAGCTCTGCTAGGGAAACAGAGGTGAGAGGCACTGACCTCCCTCCCGCCACTTTGCAGGAGCACAAAAGACGGGAACAGATCAAGGACTGGTCCCCTTCCCTCTTCTCTTCTCCTTGCTAGCACACACCCCTTTTTCAGACCTGATGGTTTCATAGCGGGGAGCCCAGCATAAAGCAGGCTGAGCAAGCTTCTAGCATATGAAGTGTCATGTCTGCACACGTCGACAGTAACTGGCAATTCATTTTTCACCCTAAAAGCAGAAACAGGTGTATGCTACCTTCAGGCTCCTGATCATAAACCACACGGAATGTGCCTCACACACAGGCAGCTTTGTGGAAATCTATACCCGTGGCGGGCTGGTGGACTTCAGAGTCTCCACAGATGGATCTGTCTCACAAATAAATAGGTGTTTGTGCAGTCTCAGAAGCACAAGAGAACAAAATGAAGAGCGGATGGCAGCACGTTAAAAAAAAAGAAACCCCACCACACAACAGCAGCCCTTAGGCTTTCTGTGTTAATACTGCAATTGGCAAATAGCTTACTTTTTTGTGCTTGTAAGATCCCTACAAAGCGTGTTTAACATACTGAAAGGGGAGGTTTCAGTCCTTGAAAAGGAGTATAAAGCCAGATGTATCACTGCACAGTATTTCTTGCCAGCCTCATCCAGAAACGGTAGCTGAGGTGACTGGAGAAGGGAGCCAAGAGTGAGCACTCCCCTTAACGAGCACATCTATCAATTTTCAAGGGACGCAGTTGATTACCAGCATTTAGACAAACACACTCACACAAGGAGTAGGGCAATTTAAGTGTTGGCCGGTGCATGAGAAAGCACATTAAATAGCTTAAGGCAGCCATGTGAGCAAGTGGGGGATGCTTGGCGACACTTCCACGTGGGAACATGTGTGCTTTCATTTCAACATGTAGTAAGGGCCAAGATGCAAGCTTTTACAAGTTTTCAAGCATTGTGCCAGGGCTCACTCAATACATAGTATGAACAAATTGCTGCCTAAGATTATAATATTAAAAAGTACCAGAGTTACTATATAAATGTTTCATGCACAGATCCTGCCTTTAAAAATCCTTTTTATATAATATAGCATATATATCACATATGTATAACAGGCAAACGTAATTTAATAAAATATGTGGAATTTTAAAGAAAGGGTACAAATGAGTTTATCCACAAAAAAGAAATAGAGCTACAGATAGAGAAAACAAACTTATGGTTATTAGGGGGTAAGACCGGGGACATGGTAGTGATGGATAAATTTGAAGACTGGGGATGATATATACACATTACTAAAGGCACTCAATATGTCAGCAAATTTGGAAAACTCGGCAGTGGCCACAGGACTGGAAAAGGTCAGTTTTCATTCCAATCCCAAAGAAAGGCAATGCCAAAGAATGCTCAAACTACTGCACAATTGCACTCATCTCACACACTAGTGAAGTAATGCTCAAAATTCTCTAAGCCAGCTTCAGTAGTACGTGAACCATGAACTTCCAGATGTTCAAGCTGGTTTTAGAAAAGGCAGAGGAACCAGAGATCAAATTGCCAATATCCGCTGGATCATTGAAAAAGCAAGAGAGTTCCAGAAAAACATCTATTTCTGCTTTATTGACTATGTCAAAGTCTTTGACTGTGTGGATCACAATCAACTGTGGAAAATTCTGAAAGAGATGGGAATACCAGACCACCTGACATGCCTCTTGAGAAACCTGCATGCAGGTTAGGAAGCAGCAGTTAGACATGGAACAACAGACTGGTTCCAAACAGGAAAAGGAGTACGTCAAGGCTGTATATTGCCACCCTGCTTATTTAACTTCTATGCAGAGTACGTCATGAGAAATGCTGGGCTGGAAGAATCACAAGCTGGAATCAAGACTGCCGGGAGAAATATCAATAACCTCAGATATGCAGATGACACCACCCTTATGGCAGAAAGTGAAGAACTAAAGAGCCTCTTGATGAAAGTGAAAGAGGAGAGTGAAAAAGTTGGCTTAAAGCTCAACATTCAGAAAACGAAGATCATGGCATCCGGTCCCATCACTTCATGGGAAATAGATGGGGAAACAGTGGAAACAGTGGCTGACTTTATTTTTTGGGGCTCCAAAATCACTGCAGATGGTGATTGCAGCCATGAAATTAAAAGACGCTTACTCCTTGGAAGGAAAGTTATGACCAACCTAGACAGCATACTAAAAAGCAGAGACATTACTTTGCCAACAAAGGTCTGTCTAGTCAAGGCTATGGTTTTTCCAGTGGTCATGTATGGATGTGAGAGTTGGATTACAAAGAAAGCTGAGCACCGAAGAATTGATGCTTTTGAACTGTGGTGTTGGAGAAGACTCTTGAGAGTCCCTGGACTGCAAGGAGATCCAGCCAGTCCATTCTGAAGGAGTCCTGGGTGTTCATTGGAAGGACTGATGTTGAGGCTGAAACTCCAATACTTTGGCCACCTGATGCGAAGAGCTGACTCATTGGAAAAGACCCTGATGTTGGGAAAGATTGAGGGCAGGAGGAGAAGGGGACAACAGAGGATGAGATGGTTGGATGGCATCACCAACTCAGTGGACATGAGTTTGGGTAGACTCCGGGAGTTGGTAGTGGACAGGGAGGTCCGGCATACTGTGGTTCAGTGGGGTTGCGAAGAGTTGGACATGACTGAGCAACTGAGCTGAAACTGAGAAGGACCTACTGTAGAGCGCAGGGAATTCTACTCAATACTAACGGCCTATATGGGAAAAGAATCTGTTAAAAAAGTGGACATATGTTTATGAATAACTGATTCACTTTGCTGTAGAACAGAAACACTGTAAATCAACTATACCCAACCAATTTTTTTAAAGTAAAAGAAAATAATAATAAGGGGGGAAACTTATTTTTAACAAAACAAAGCAAGGTTTACTCCTATAGGTATAGAGATGAAATATACTGAACGAACAGCCCTGACTTTGAGATAAAGTATTCAAATTCTAGTAAGCAAATATGATTATGGATAAGATCAGAAATCACAAGTTTTTTAAAACTGTGATTAAACTCAGGAAACTTATTTTACCTAGGAAAATTGCTGTTAGAAGTAGCGTATTCCCAGTATTTTGGACATTTTTTTCCCCTGATTAAAATTAGGAAATCTAGGATATTTTAAGAACAATTAACATAAAAAATTCAGACAGGTATTCACATTGCAGCAAAAATTGTAAATACACCTGTAACTACTACCCAGAAAACAAATATCCTCAATATCTCAGGAAGTTCACATGGGTCTGTTTTCAGTCAAGTCCCCTTCTATCCCCATCAACTACTTGCTGATTTCTATCAGTATAGACCAATCTTCCTTTTTTTTGAACTTCACATAAATGGAATCACATAATGGATAATGTCTTGTGTCTGGCTTCTTTTTGCTTAACTTGTTCCTGAGATTCATCTATGTTGTTATATGAGTTAACGGTTTGCCTTTTTTAAAAAACTGCTGAACAGTATTCTACTGTATGAATATACCACAACTTTTTTAATCCAGTCTTTCACTGATGACCATATGAGTGGCTTCTAATCTTTGACAAGTATGAATAAACATGATATAGAATCGATATACAACTCTTTCTGGAGATGTATATTTTCTTTCTCTCTCACATATGCATGCTCAGTTGTGCCCGACTCTTTGTGACCCCACGGTCTGTAGCCCATCAGGCTCCTCTGTCCATGGAATTCTCCAGGCAAGAATATTGGAGTTGGTTGCCATGTCCTCCTCCAGGGGATTTTCCTGACCCAGGGATCGAACCCGAGTCTCCAATGCCTCCTGCACTGGCAGGTGGATTCTTTACCACCGAGAGTATTTTCTTTGCCCTTGGATAAATACCTACACCTGGAATTTCTAGGTCATGGAGCAAATGAATGTTTAAATTGATAAGAAACTGTCAAGCTTCTTCCAAAGTGACTTTGCTCTCTTATATCCCCTACCAGCAAAGCAGGAAAACTCTGGTTTCTTGACATCCTTTCAGACACTTAGTACTGTCAATCTTTTAGATTTTTAACATTCCAGTGGTTTTAATTTGCAATTCCCTGATAACTAATGATGTTATTAGCACTTCTCATGTACTAATTGGCCATTCTTATATCTTCCTTTGAAGAGTCTACTCAAGTCTTTTGCCTGTTTTTAGTATTTTCAAAATGGTGTCTTAAGATGAGCAGAACATTTTAATGAATAAAGTCCAAATTTAGCAACTTTTGTATTTGTTTGCTTACATGTTAAGAAAAAATGCCAAGAGCCAGAAATAGGAATCCTTGATAGACTGACACCAAGAGAGATGATCTGGACATTACACATTCAAATAAACAACAGGAAGGCCCGTTCAAGTATGAGTACCCTGAAAGGTCTGGTTTCAATGTTAATACCTGGTTTTACCCTAGATACAGTGAGTGGGCAACCCTAGGTTAATTATCTGGTTGAGAGCAGGAGGGGCTGATAGCACTTGGAATAGGCTTCCCAAACCAGGGACTGATGAAACACAAGTAGATACCACCATATGGCTGAGCCTAAACAAACTGCCAGAGACCATCCTGACAGCTATTACTTTTATGCATAGATAACTTCTTTGATGTAATTTTTAACCATACTTAAGGCTCTAGATGGTTAAACTTTGAAAATTTGACACAAGGAAAGAATTGAAAATCTACCTCCTACAAGTCTTCCTGTACGTGGCCGGTCAGTCAGACAGTAATTAACTCTAATTGGCCCCCCTACAAGCTTCTCTGCTTTCTACCTGCAGTGGAGTGGCACTCAAAAAGCAAAATAACTTTTTCTCAGCTTTGAAAACATCAAAGTAAAATTTTTAAAAAATTATTTCCAACTGGATCCTTTAAAAAGTAAATGAACTCTTGGTGCAATCAGCAACAGGAAAAAACTTAGTAATCCCAGTTAGAAACACCTTTAGGAAACTATGAGCCGTGTAGCTAATTACTCAAATAAGTAAGATCAATAATTCTAAAATATCATGCATCTCAGAATATAAAATGTTCTCATTTAAATATTATGATACAAAGAAAGAAACACACTATCATTTTGGTAGAATCTTCATTTATCTAACTAAGAGTGTGCAATTAATATTTCATATAACCATGTAGAGTAACACTAGATTCTTAATGGATTGTATTGATTAAAGCAGAAAGTTCAATGCTAATATTCCTGTAGGGGAAAAACAGAATGATTCGTTATCTCACGCAGAACAAATCATGAATTCAGGAGCTTATGACCACTAACCTAAGGGCTGCAACAAGACTCGTTTTGATAATTTCCATGCAACACATAAATGGACCATATTAAAGGAAAAAAGATTCCTGGAGTAACCCAAACAAGCCCCAGCTGCCACTGCTGAGGCCTGGAGAGAATTCCAGGTCACGGATTGAAGGCAGGAAGTGGGCAATCTGGTTCCACCGGCTTGTGTCACTGCTTGAGGTTCCTTCACACACACTGCTGAAATGGTAAGGGGGTTTCCACCGTGACCCTCTAGACCTGGAGACCTACTGCCCGTGTTCATGAAACGGCTGCAGTTTCTAGCGTGTTGTGAAACAGATAATACCACTATAGGGCTTATACCCCTGTCCTGCCCTTTTACTCCTATATTCATCCACTTTGCCATCCTGCCCTGTCCCCTTCTGCAGACGCTTCTGGACTGAGTGGAATGCTGTGAGGAATAGTCAACAGCCTGTACTATTTTTCAAGATGGCTGTACCAGTCTGCATTCCTGCCACCAGCGTGCATATAGGGGGCGATGGTATCCCTTTTCTCAGCCATCTCTCCAGAATTTTGTATTTGAACATTTTGATAATGGCCATTCTGGCTGGTGTGAGGAAGTGCCTCACGGTGGATTGGATTTGCATTTCTCTGATGGCTGGCCCTGCTGAGTGTCTTTTCATGTGCCTGGTAGCCTTCTGGGTGTCTGCTTTGGAGACGTGTCTGTCTGGGTCTTCTGCCCATCCTGACTGAGTTGAGACTGGGCTGCATGAGCCAGCTGTTTGTTTTGGAGATTGAGCCCTTATCGGTTGCATCATTTGAGAGTGTTTTCTCCGAGTCTAAGGGGTGTCTTTTCATTTTGCTTGTGGTTCCTTCTGCTGCGCAGGGCCTTGTGAGTTTGGGTTCCATTTGTTTCTGTTTGCTTTTGTTTCTATTGCCTGAGAAACTGACCTAGGAAAGCACTGTTAATTTATGCCGTAGGCTGTTTTGCCTGTGCTCTCTTCCAGGAGTTTCATGGTGTCATGTCTTAACAAAAACAACAAACAACCCTATACTTCTAAATGGGCAATTATAATTAAACGTATGCAGAACTGATGCAGGTGGAAACCTAACTCCCAAGTGGTGTTAGTGTTTCTTGGCATTTAATCTTCTGTTACCTTAGAGAATTAAGCATACAGACGAAGGATACAGCTCCCACTTAAAGGAAGAAGAAACTAACTAACTAGACAGAAGTGATTAGGAGGGATCTGATCTCAAAGAGGGGGAGAAGGCCTTAATCACCTAGTTTCCTTAGAAATCTAAGCAATTCTACATGCCAATCGTAAGAAATATAGTCAAATACTGGTGTGTTCCAAAGCAGGTCTCACTTTCCTTGGAACTAGGCTGCTATTTTGGGGTATGTGGGGGAAGAGAATGACACAGCTTCTTAGCTTGAGGTGGCCGGCTCCTCTCCACACATCCCCTGACGAAGGACAGAAGGGGCTGTCATACCCATGGTAGGTGGTGTCTTAGATTGAAGTAGAACAACTACGTAGGTCCATTTTTTAGATGAGGATCAATAATAACTTTTTTTTCTTTTTCAACTTTAAAACCTTCTCAGCTTAAATGCCCTAAAGAGAATGGCAGTTAAAATTTACATTTTAGAGATGGAAGACACAAGTCAAAGATATAATAAATAACCTGCCCGAGGAGTGAGGTGTTCTAGGTAATCAAGACTACGTTTAAGCCAAGTGGGTATTTGCTATCAGACAAACTCTAGTGGGAACGTGAAACACTGTGGAAGATAACAGAGGTGAGTTGATGTTAAAAGAATAAAAACAACACACAATGCTATACTTCTACCTAGGCAATTACAACCAAGTGTACATACAAGGAGTACAGGTATATTTACTTTTCTAGAATTTAACCTCTTTAGTTACTAAGTGTCTTACTAAATAATCAAGGCATTGCTTGACTCTAAGGATCGTAGGAAATAAAATGTCACCACTGCAGCTGCTATATTTCCTGCTCACAGCCCTTTAAATCAAAAAAAAAAAAAAAAAAAAAGGAGGGGGGTGAAGGCCCAATACAAATGCGGAATTTAATTAGTTAGTAAAAGCCCCAATCCTTGCCTGAAGCCTTGTTCTTCCTGTAATATTGCATTCTTTTCTTCTTGTGTAAACTTTTCATTATGGAGGAGACATCTTTATAATACAATAACTCTAGTTATATTGTAACTGCTGGTAACATAACTCCTGCATTGGAAGAGCCAGCATGTTCAAGTAATGTTGTTTTAATACAATTTATGTTCAGCAGAAAACCAAGTTGACTTGGTCATTTAGAATTTGATCAATGTGAATTAGTGTCTTACTGAGATAAACCATTTGATCATTTAGAAATTGATCAATGAGAACCAGAGATAAAACATTTATCATGTACATTTGGTATATCAGAGCCATTCACGCAGCACGAAAGTAGGTTATAAGCAGACATCAATATGTATTAGAGACGATGTGCAGCGAAACTGTCAGCTGCAGGCACAGATACATGCCTGACAGTATATAATTTTAATCCTTTTGATAAGGCAAGTTCCTCAATGAGGCAGCTGGCATCACTGAAAAAATTATAGGAGTTCAACTTTCGAAAAAATGGGAAGAGCCACAGCGATGCTAAACATCTCAAACTTTGTAAATAGGTTTTAATTAAAAGTTTAAGCAGAATGGTAAGTAACATAAATTTACTCAGCGAAACTTTTAGAAGAGCTCTAAGACTATTAATCAGAGTAAACTGTGTACCTGCAGTACAATTAGTTCTATTAATCTAATACTTCCAAGCTGAAGTCACATTGACATTCAAGCCCATTGGCTTATGCATCTAACAGAATTATAAATTTGCCAGTCAAAATCTTATTTAATTATTTTACAGCCAATTAAGCAGGATCTTTAAACACTGTTGCTTAAAACTGTCCATAATCCACATGTGTAATTACAGAGAACACAAGAAACACCTGCTGATACCACTGGCAGGTCATCCTCAGCCTCACTAACTCATTCGTAGTATAGCTACTAAAATCACATATCCCAGAGAGAAACTAAACAGCATGGCCAAAGTGAAACCCTAATAAAACCAAGGACATTTTAAAGTGAAAAGAATTTTACGCTGATGCAAACGTTTGACTATATAATACTTTAAAAAGCCATTTTATCTGTAAGAGTTTTTGCAAAGCATTCTGCAGATACTCTACAATCACCTAAACTCCTTCCATGGGGTAACTAATCTTTTAATACGTTACAAGGATAACCCAGGCTTCCTCCATGAGCCTAAATTTATAAGTCAGGTTTGAACAACTTCGTTCAAGGGTAAAAGTGAAAACTCCTGCTAACGCCTGGCACACAAAGGAGCATTACCAGCATTCACTTCCGACCGCACAGGATCACGCTCCTTTACGAGCGCTTCATCTTTCAGATGAACACCTCTAATGAAATCAGTCCAAAAATATTTTCAATAGATCTATGTCACTTGCCCTATACGTTTTTATGGAAGGTAGAACTGGCCAGTCCATTATCTAAAGGAAAACATGGGAATGAAAGATGTCATCTCTGAAATGCTTCTGTTTGCTATTACATTGTCTTCCCAAGGTTTACACTGCCTTTACGATATCTCGCATTTCTTTGATATTGTTCTACACGTTTGTTTCATGTTTGTATCTGTATTTTAAAAACAACTTGCGTGTACATACACTGTGGTAACGTTTCCTCTCTGTAGGTGTGGTATATCGACAACAAGCCACTGAAGACAACTGGATTCTGATGCTGACCTAACACAGAGCCCTGCAGCACCGTCTGCACAGTCCTTATTCTGTCTGTACATCCTGAGAGCTGATACACCGCGTACTGGGCTGTCCTGTCATAAGCGCTTTACATGCTGTCTCCCGGCTGGACTATGAACTTCCCATGGCTATGATCTCTCTCTAATGCTCTTTTGGGAGCTTTTTGTTTTTCTAAAAACAAATACAGAAGCCTCCACAAGTTCCTACAGTGTGTGTGTTCTTTTGTTATTTTTAAAAAATTTTTCTGGCCCTGCCCCGTGGCCTGTGGGGATCTTAGTTCCCAGACTACGGATGGAGACTGTGCTGCCTACAGTGGAAGTGCAGAGTCTTAGCCACTGGACCGCCAGGGAAGTCCCTGGGAGGCTTTAACATCATCTCCATTTTGTCTAGAACTAGATACAGAAATTTCTCCAATGGTGCAGAGTTTTACAACATGAGTTGGATATAACAATAAAATACTAATATAAAAATAACAATATATAATAAAAAGAAAATCTAACATTTATTGAGCATTTACTTTGTGCTAGACCTGTCTGTGCTAATAAGCACTATTAATATAACAATATAATATTTTGCTTAATTATCTATAAGGTAGACTACAAGGATTGATACTGAACATAATTTTCAGTAGCAGAACTATTACTGCCAGAAAACTAACCCAAAACTAACACCATAATTTGCTCTATTTAACAGATAATAACAAAGGGTGATAAAGGTGGTAAGAGGTGCTTATAATGACCATTTCAGTTGAGCTGAAAAGGTGTATCTTTTGAATAAAAGCTAGATATAGGGGTGTGTGTATATATATATATCAGTGAGTTTACCCAGTGATTTCAGTTTTATAGCTAATTTTAAAGCTTTTTGCAGGGGGAAGTTCTTGCCTGAAAGTAAACACACATTCTTGATCCCAAATTACTTAATTTCCATTGAAAAAATGATAAATAATTTTTAATAACTTCGTGTTTATTAGGGATGCAATTATCTCACCACAGTAGAACTCACTCTGGACTTTTTGGGAAGCTTTGGCTTATTAAAATTCTGTCTTCCACCTGCTCTCCTGTGACGAGCTTCTAAGTTTCATGCAGGTAAGACCCACCTGTCTCCTTCATGGCTATACACTGAGAATACAGCTGAGGGCATGTTTCATAGAAGCACTATGAATGAACGATGTGCTAATAAAGTGGGGAGAGTGGGGAGTGGGATTCCATTGGCTCTCAAGTGTTTGCATGGTTTGCTGCCATACTATAAAGCGAGGTGGAGTGTGAGTTAACATTTAAGCATCCCTGAGATAATTCCATCAGCTGTCCTGCAGGATGCACTAGTGTAACTGGTATTCATCACGTGCGGCCTCAAATGCTCACAGTGTTCATTATTCTTTCTCTTTACTGTGATTTTGTATGGAGCCTTCCATCCCCATCAGGCGTGTAACAGTGCCCTTGAAATTGCATTTTAAAAAGCTTCCATCTCCTGTAATGAAGACCTACCCAAATGAATCCTTCCATCAGATAAAATTAACAAAACCCTCCTCCAAGTCCTCCAGGGTGTGCTGTCTAGGAGAGTCAGCTGAGTTCAGCTCTGCAATGGAAAGATACAGTACACTGTCTTGCCAAAGACTGCAGATGTCATGATTCTCTGAGGTCCCCAAGTTTCTGAGGAGAAACACAATTCCACTGAGGAATCTCTGTGCCCTCAAAGGTGGTAAACATCTCTTGCAGCTGAAGCACTATCATTTCCTTGGTGTGAAGCTGCCAATCAAAATACCATATTCTAGGCAGTCCAGCCTAGCAGGAAGTAGCTGAAAAACATGACATTGAGAAAACCACTTTCTGAAGAACCAGCTCCAGACATTCCTGAATTTTTGTTTGCACTGGAGTTAGCCAAACTGTAAGTCTGAGGGCAGGTTTTGTCCTAACTTCTGGTATCAACTGCAAGTTCAAGGGGCTTCCCAAACTACCCTAACCTTTGAAAATTCGATGAAAGGACTCACAGAACTCACTAAAGCTATTAAACTCAGAACTATGGCGCATTATGGGAAGTGCTATAGAGAATCAGCCAAAGGAAGAGAAACACAGGACAAAGTCTGAGAGGCTTCCCAATGCAATGTTCCCCCGTCCCCAGGACGCACGCCCTCCTGGTATCAGTGCGTGTGACAAACGTAGAGCTGCATCAACTAGGGATGCTCACCCCTTCTCCGCACCCAGAGGTTCACCAGGCCTCGTCACATAAGCTGGCCTGGCTGCTCAAATGGCTGACTTCAGTCTTTGGCACTGGGCTGATACCACATGGCCCAAGGGGTCCATTATGAATAAGAAGACATTTCTTTCACTTGGGAAATTCCAAGGATTTAGAGGTTACTCCCAGAAGCTGAGTACAAGGGCCACCGTTTGCTTTGGGAAAGGTTAAACTGTCTACTACATTGGATGAGAGTAGGAGCTAATCAAGAACAACACCTTCTAATAAAAGAGGATCATGCTGTTGCTGCTGCTGCTGCTAAGTCGCTTCAGTCATGTCTGACCCTGTGCAACCCCATAGCTGTTGAGGCTCTGCTTAAAACCAAGTCCACCCTACAGATCCACGCCACTGTGGAGAAGGTCAGTCATCATGATTTACCTCTGCGCTCCATGCAGTCTCTCATTCTGCAGTAGGCCAGTCCAGGCTGGACTATATGCTTTCCAGGGCCATGACATGGCAGCTGGGTGTGGCTTCAGAAGAGAGATTCTTTTCATCTAAAATCAGGCTTGTTTGTGAAATTCAGCTTCTGCCAATTTTCTTTCCAACACACTAAGTTCATATTTCCGTTTCTCCTTTATCCCTTCTATCCAAGTGTTTGCTGTGGGCTGAAATGCATCTCCCCCAAAATTTGTATGTTGAAATCCTAATGCCTGGTGCTTTAGAGAGTGAATTTGGACAGAGGATTTTTTTAAAGAGGTAAGCTGAAATGAAATCATCATCAGGGTAGACCCTAATCCAATGTGACTTATAAGAGAAGGAGACGAGGACACAGATGGAGAGAGGGAAGACCAGGTAAAGAGAGCCAAGAAGAAAAGCCCCTGGAGAAACCAACCCTGCTTACACCTTGACCCTGAACTTCCAGCCTCCCCAACTATGAGAAAATAAACTGTTGTTTAAGCCACTCAGTCTGTGGCAGCCCTAGCAAACCAGTACACCAATTAATCACTAATTCACATCTAATCTCTCAGCGACTTTTCCATCCATCTCTTTTCTTTCACTTACAGAGACTTCTCATGTGGTATTTCTGGCTTTTTATCTTTCTTTTCCATGCCTCCAATTAAACCTCGCATTAACTGTCAGTTTATTATTACTAAAGGAGCACAGAACTCAGGGTACTCACCTGGCCAAACACCTTGCAATGTGTGTGTAACTTGTGTGTGCTCAATTGTGTCCAACTCTTTGTAACCCCATGGACTGTAGCTTGCCAGGCTCCTCTGTCCATGAGATTTCTCAATCAAGAATACTGGAGTGAGTTGCCATTTCCTCCTCCGGGGGATCTTCCTGACCGAGGGACTGAACTTGAGTCTCTTGAGTCTCTACTGCTGCACCACCTGGAAGACTATGACTTCCGGCTAAATGAAGATCAGCTTGTTCAGCAGGTAATGAAAGCCCCTACTAACTTTTCCACCTTACCTGGCACTAGTCTCCCTGCAACAAACCACTGATCTTAACTAGTTTGTCACCCACCAACTCCTGGGCATGGTTTTCCTTTTGAACACCTTTCCTTCCTGACTGCTCGATACTCTTCTTCAAGCCTCAACTAAAATGCCATCTTCTTTATGACTTCATAGATCATCCTGGTCAGAACAGATATCCTTTATCTTAAATTTTACTTATTTGTATAGCTTCAATCTTACAAAGAAGACAGACCCGGGTTGTCAAGTGAAAGGTTCTCACAGTACAGAGACAAAAGGCTTGAAAAACACTGCTTTACCATTCGTGGGAAAGATAAAAACCCAACTTTAGGAATACATATGGAGAGTGTCTTGAAAATCAAATCTATCCAATTCCATATCTAAATTCTGAAGATAGCACATTAACCTTTAAGAGTGAGATTTATGGCTCATTTTTAGAAGGTCTTTCCTGTCTGCTCCTAAAGAGATAATTCACTAAGGAAGACTGGAGGGTTCTATTTAAATATACCTTAAATCATACTTTTTCTAAAAAATATTTTAAATCAACATTAAAATAACACCAATATCCATTACCACACAAATTACACTACGGCAGAAAGTAATAACATTCTATCCTAGAGTTTAATCATTTTATCAAGTGCTTATAAACATGCCAAGGAAGGAGGTCAGAGCCTAATACAATCTTTTGACTAAACCTGTCACAACACCTTTCTGTGCTTCACTAATTTGCACATGTGCGACTAATAGGGGTTACACAGCAGAAGTATCTATACACTCAGGAAAATTCTGAATGATGTTTTCTTACCTAATATGAGTACTGAAAGCAAAGGGAAAGTACAGGGCTATGGGTCAGGGACACTCTGATCCATCAATTACAAAACACTCATTTAATCATCCCAAGGATTAATACAGGGAGCAATTTAACATCACCTTCATAATCAGTGTCAAGGGAAAGTTCTGTGATTTAAATGTTTTCAAGGTACACGTGAAGAAATAAAAACAGCTTAAACGAGAGAAAGACAGATACCCAAATTTGGACACGCCTATCGTTTTATTATATGAAAGTGAGTGATCTCTGTGTTTCTATTGTTGGAGGTAACAATTTAGCATCCCCTTCATAACCAGGGGTATTCTACTAAAATCATATTCCAAAAGCAAACACTACCACCACTGCTTTCAAGTTCCCCGGAGTTCATACAACGGAGTTGCAACATACTTTCATCAGAGGCCTGTCCCTTGCATTGGAATTCCATGATAGCGATATGGGTCCAAACACACTTCCAAGTATTCCAGAGGGCCAACGTGTTAAAGAGCGGTAAAGGTAAAGGAAAATAATGGTAATACTGTTAAAGACTTACTTGAACTTTGCTTCCACCTCCTCAACAGCTTTCTGGTATTGCTCGGTGGTAACTTTGTAGAACTCTGAGCTCTGTGGATAAAGATTGATAGCAGAGTTTTCACTATTCAAGAGGACAACATGTGTGCAAGACTTCCGATTTCAAAAACTACATAAAATCTTGTGTCTGCCACTCAAGCAGGAGGAGGAAAATTTCTTGCATGGTGACATGAACACTTAAAATACATGTAAGGTTATCTATTTAATAACAGTACCACTGTTGGCATACACATTGTAATCACAGAGTGAGTAAACATTCATGTAAGTCATCAACATTTGAACCTCCTGAAAAAATTCCTAACATAGTTTTGAAAGACTATTTTGATCTCCCGTATTTGGAATCCACCACTGCAAGACCAAAGAGCACTTGAGATCAAATATGAAATTCACACACCATATTTTCCTATCATTCCAGTGTTCCACCTAGAATATTAAAGGATCATTTCTTTTTACACTGTATATTTATCCTCAAGATGGATTCTTCAACAAGTACAATTTGTTCTATCATCTCCATACGACCACAAAAACATCAACATTCATAACAAATTAATCAGGAAGAACAAGGGGGCAGATTTAGGTAATTTTTATTAAAAAATGTTTCCACTATTACATGAATGAACACATAAGTAATATAAATCAAGTTGTAAGAGCCAAGTAATCCCTTTCCTGGCACAGCAACATTAAAAATGATCCGTTCTGACTAGCTACTGTGAAGCCTGTCTTACTGCAGGGGCTGGCCTAAATGACCCGATGAGCCTTCAGACTCCATGGAATACCCTGCAAAAGGCATTGCAGTAAAGAAACACAGTGCAATGCAGTGGCCCACTGTGCCCCTTCACTCTCTATTCACTCAGGCTTCACACGCGTGACTTGGGGTGGTTTATTTTTTAATACATCATTGTTGGCTGGTGAGAAAATGAAAGTGAAATCCTCTTCACACCCAGTGACCCCTTTGCATTTAACAATCTGGGTTGCCCAATGACAGTCACATCCAGGTTTGCTGGATGTAGATAAAATCAATAGGTATGTGATTAGACAGCCGGCTCAGGATGGCTGGAGCAACGGACAGGTCACCATTTGAGATGATGAATGGCTCTCTATCAACCTGGAGTCCCCGACGATGCTAACATTTACTATAATCTTATTTGGGCTACGATTTATCTTTCTTGCACCTGATCAATAAAGATGAACAGAACAGTTGTAGGGATCGATTGTAATTTTTTATCATTTTCAAGCACGAAGGTGCATTTCTGACATGAAGACAATATTCTAAGTGTACTGCTTCTGCCTTTTTTAACATTGCAATGTGAGTGATCAACTGCACCAGTCTATACGCTGAGAGGCTTTAATTCTTCTATAGGTCTCGAGCTATCAAAAAGTCACTTGTCTCCTCAGATTTATCCAACTTTTGGTTGTGTCACTCCTTCCTATCAGTTCCACTTATAAGGTTTTTCTCTCCTTTAGAAGACACACCAGTCAGGACACGCTCTTTCCTACTGTTTGCTTTCAGCTTTTCTCAGAAGCCTTCTAACAAACAGGGCAGTAAAAAGGCAGTTATAATGGGCCACTAACAGTGATGCGGGACTCCCTGCATTACTACAGAGAACTGTCAAATTGGCATTATGTTACTGAATCAAGTACTAAAATGCCACCAAAATAAAAATGTCTTAATATTTTTTATTAGTGTATGCAATAAAACTGGAATCTCTGGACAGAGCCAGGAAAGATCTGGTTTCTGGTTCTGTCTAGGGTCCCTGAGCAAACGACCTCCGCCGGCTTCCAATCCAGCGCTCCTCACCTGTAAAATATGGATGATACTAGCACGACTCATCTCTGCCAAAGCTGCTGTAGAAATCAAGTAAGGTGGGCAAGAGAGCTCTAAAACCTGTTCTGTGTTTTCACGGAGTAAGACGAACATTCAAGTAAAAGAATTTTGGAGACAAAGAACTAATTTGGGCAATTTCATTCTGGGTACACATACAAAATTATCAACATTAAATACTAACTTTCTAACAAGAATGATACACAAAAGCAAGAGTTCTGTCATAATATAAACTAGCAAACTCCCTTCTGCTTTGTAATGCCAAAGTGCAGATTGAATTGCTAATTTTGTCAAACTTTCTCCTTCAAAGTTAAATATACACAAACGTGCACACACACGCACACACCCCCCGTGCACCTGTGTTGCCTGCAAACGTAGCATATGATTTCTTAAAGTTTTAAGCTGATTTATGCTCCATATTTCAAACTCAGTGACCATAAATCTAACAAGAAAAGTCCCCAAGAGGCAACAACCATACAACAACTAAGAAAATAAACACAAATATGCCCAACATCTGTTTGTAGACCATGTTTAACTCATTAAGTATTTACTTGTTCAGTCAAAAAAACTAAATTCTTATTTTTCCAATAATGTCCATCTTGGAGAATTATATCCTCAAAAAGCTTTCCACCTGCTACAAAAGAATTGTACTGAAAGGTCACAAATGCTAAGCTAAAAGTGGTGGACAGTGTTACTGGAGTTCAGAAAAAGTAGAGATCTCTTTTGACCTGAGAAAATACTTCTTAAAGTGAATAACCAAGCAGAAAATAACCCCAAACCAAAAATACTCCCAATATGTCTGCCAGCTGGAGAAAGACAAATGTGTACTGTGTATTCATGTTGGAAATCTATACAGTGATGAAAAAGAATGAATCAGACATCAAGTGGGGCCAAAAAGGCAAGTTGTAGAGCATAACGCAATTTATGTCAGTTTGGAAAAGGGCAAATCACTGAAATAGGATTGGCAAACAGCAAGCTCTATTGATTAACTGTAAGTGGTGGCAGTTATGTGTGGGTGGTAAACAAGGATGAGAGGGGCAGAATGTCATAAAAGAATGCAATGCGGGGGACTTCACTGTACTGTCATATTTTTAAAAGATGGGGGGTGGGTACACAGCCAGTTGTTACGTTGGTCATAAATATTTTGTAATACACACAAAAATTGTGTTACTCCCCCTCACTGCCCAAAGGAGCTAATCAACAACAAATGACTCAGTAGAGCTAAAATATAAAACTATGTGTGGGGGAATACATGCTGAATAGAGTGGCTGAATGCTAAGCTATTGTAGCATTCATACATTACAAAATAAAAGTTCTTTTTTTTCCCAACTCTGTCTTATGTCATCATTTCAGACTTATAGAAGGGGGCAAAAACAGAAAAAGGTTCCTGCATATACTACACTCAGCTTACCTCAGGGCAACACCTTAGATGATCACAGTACAACTGTGAAGACTGGTAAGTTAACAGTGCTACAGCACTGGAGACTTGCGGCATCTGAATTTGACTTTACTTCTCACAGGATCTAGCCCCGGATCCTGTGCTGCATTTAGTGGTCACAGCTTTCTTGTCTCCTCTAATCTGAGACAGTTTCTCAGTCTTGCTTTGCCCTTTGATGACCTCAATAGCCCCAAAGAACACTGGTCAGATGTTTTGCATAATGGCATGCAGTTTGGGCCTGTTGGATGTTTTCTCATGGTTGGACTGACACTATCCAACGTTACAGGGAAGGATGCCACAGCAGTGATGTGCCCATCTCCATGTACTGCATCCAGGGATACATTACATCAGCAGATCTTTTTACTGGTGCTTGATCTTGGCTACTTGATTAAGGTGGTGCCTAAGAGGTTCTCCATAGTAAAGCTACTGTTTTTCCTGTTGTAATCAATATCTTACAGTAGACTGACATTATGTAAACACTATGCTTCATCTTGAACTTCTGCCATCAGTTGATTTTGTTTTTCCCAACCACTGTCTGCAGCAAGGATTTCTATGGTGTTCTAATGATGTGTCAATCCTAAAGGAAATCAGTACTGAAAACTCACTGGAAGGACTCATGCTGAAGCTGAAGCTCCAATACTTCGGCCACCTGATGGGAAGAACTGACTCATTGCAAAAGACCCTGATGCTGGGAAAGACTGAAGGGCAGGAGGAGAAGGGGATGACAGAGGATAAGATGGTTGGATGGCATCACCAACTCGATGGACATTTTGCGCAAGCTCCGGGAGCTGGTGATGGACATGGAAGCCTGGGGTGCTGCGGTTCACGGGGTCACAGAGTCGGACATGACTGAGCAACTGAACTGAACTGAATGATGTGTTAATTTTTAAATGACATTATTGCATATTTAGACGTCACTGATATAATAATCTTCAGTTACTCTCTTACTCAATAGTGAAAACAATATCTTCACAGAAAAAGCCTTTAAAAAAAATCTTCAAAGGGCAGGGAGCTCTTCTCAGGAGAGCATAAATTCCCTACAACCTGGCTATGAAACAAGGGACAGGAGGTAAACAAGGAACTATGCAGGGGTTGCGGGAGGATCAGACCTGAGTCAGGAAGAGCATGCTCTCCACCCCTATTCCCTGTGAATAACTGAGAGGGCCCAGACTCCTGCCAACACAGGCCAGTCCTTACCACTGTAAAGAGGTGACCATTCACTGTTGGGAGAATGAGCCAAATGGGCTTATACAAGGATTGGGAAAAAGGGAGAAGGGGCCAATGAGTGGTTTCAGATGTCCCTTTCGGGGGACATCTGAGCTCCAGATGCAGGTTTTCATAAGGACAGGAACTGGGGTGCCATCCTATTTTATAAGCCCTTGGGGAGAGGAATGGGGACCACCTGTTTCAGAGCCATCTGCAGAGCTTGTGAAATCGCAGACTCCCCTGGTCATGGGGATGGGGTGCAAAGGCTGCAAGCTTAGCAAGCATCTCAAGGGATTCTGGGCACACAGCAACTTGGGACACTACTGGGTTTCTAGAACAATGAAAGGAAAATGAAAAACGTACTACTCAGTGTGCCATTCAAAGTGAAAAATAAATCAGTGTTTTGGAAGAATTATGGCAAAACTACTTTCCACAATTGAACTTTTTTTTTTTTTTGGCTGTACTGCAAGTGGTATCTTAGCTCCCCAACCAGGGATAGAAGCCATGCCCTCTGCAGGGGACGCACACAGAGTCTTAACCACCAGAGTCTCGACCCCCAGGGAAATCCCAACAGAACTAGAACGTTTACAAAGGTGCTGCAAAACAGGGGTGCTGCTAGGCCCATCCACAAGTCACTGATGGATGTGCAATGGCCCAAGAGCTCTGCCTCATGGCCTCCCCCACCACAGCGCTCCTCCTCTGAACTGTACTCACAAGCAGTACAAGCGCCATAATACTGAGGTGGGCTGCTTTTGTTATCCATGTTGTCTTGAGACAGCCCCAGGTCGTATCTGCGGCTCTTTTTTGTTTACTCATCGTAAATTACTGTCACTTTGTCATCCTGATAACTCAGTTTGTTGCTATTTGGTTAACCAACCCTACTGTCTGCAGTAGTACATACTGACATCAATTGTATTTTAGCCTGATCATTTTCTATAATAGCCAGATTTTAAGTGGTCAGTGCTTCTAGTAAGTCAAAGTCACATTCCTATTTCCAAAGAACTGCAAAGGCACACTTATGTACATGGATATGGCCCTGCACAAAGCAATTATACGTGTGTGCATACAGACAGACACATTACACGCACACGCACCCTCCAAACACTGCTGTATTGTGCCTAAGTCCTCATACTATAAGAGGTATCAAAGAAACAACCTCGTGAGATGACCCTATAAGGAGACCCCAAAGAAAGAAGCAGAGAGAGGTGCCTGTAACCTGATCACTGCTTTGGACATGGCCACATTGTTCTATACCTGTGAGGTCCTTACAACCTACAATTCAAAAATTCTGCATTCATATTCACTCTGCATAGTTTGCTGCTCCATCAATAATAGGAAAAATACTTGATGTGATTTGTCCAGGGGTAAGCATATTAAAAAGCAGAGACATTACTTTGCCAACAAAGGTCCGTCTAGTCAAGGAAGGCTATGGTTTTTCCAGCGGTCATGTATGGATGTAAGAGTTGGACTGTGAAGAAAGCTGAGCACTGAAGAATTGATGCTTTTGAACTGTGGTGTTGGAGAAGACTCTTGAGAGTCCCTTGGACTGCAAGGAGATCCAACCAGTCCATTCTGAAGGAGATCAGTCCTGGGTATTCATTGGAAGGACTGATGCTGAAGCTGAAACTCTGATACTTTGGCCACCTCATGCAAAGAATTGACTCACTGGAAAAGACCCTGATGCTGGGAGGGATTGGGGGCAGGAGGAAAAGGGGACGACAGAGGACAAGATGGCTGGATGGCATCACCGACTCGATGGACGTGAGTTTGAGTGAACTCCGGGAGTTGGTGATGGACAGGGAGGCCTGGCGTTCTGCGATTCATGGGGTCGCAAAGAGTCAGACACAACTGAGCAACTGAACTGAACTGACCTTCAAAACATGAATTCTTATTTGATACAAGATTAAAACACGTTTTCCAGCAAGATTCTCTTTGAGAAGGTAGATCTTATAAATTCAAAGTAGAATGACAGTATCTTTCAGATGTTTTAGCATTATCAAAAACCTGATAAAGGTTTATGTGTTTTGGGTCAAGGATAAGTGAAAGGAGTTTGGAGGAGGTGAACTATCTCCAAAATAGCATCATTTGAGATCTGGGGTTCTGTCACCTATATTGGAGGACAAGGCATTACTGGATCACTGGAAACAAAAGGCATTTTCATTTTCTATATCAAAACATCTTCCAATCTCAGGCACCAGAGACCAGTTACTAAATACAGAGGCAACAAACCAAGTTAGGAGATGGAATGCTCCACTGAACATAACTCTTAAAATGTTTCATTTAAAACACATGAATATGCTGTCCACGGCACTCTGCACGTGAGATTCTTAACAGAACAGTGAGGTGGTGACGAGCACACACTTTGGAGATGGACTGACAAGGCATGGCTGCACGGCTCTGGAGTATAACTCAAGAGCCGTCTCCCATCTGTGAAATGGGGAGGGCGATAATAAAGACCGCCAGGACCCTTGGGGGATTAAAGATGGTAAGTCACACAAAGCTCTTTGAAGATTCTGCTCAATACTCCGTAATAACCTGAATGGGAAAAGAATTTGAAAAAATAAACGGATATATGTATAACTTCATCACTTGCTATACACCTGATACAATGTTAACACAACTTTGTTAATAATCAACTGTATTTCAATATAAAACAAAAAATTTAATAAAAAATAGGAACAGTTCAGGCAGTGAGAGAAAGAACTCCTATGAGTGGCCTTAACATTTTTCTTCAACATCCTTTTTTTTTTAAAAAGCAGAATCTAGCAAAAAATAAAATATATATATAAAATTTAAGTCTACAAATAACAAATGCCTGAGAGAGTGTGAAGAAAAAGGAACCCTCCCTACGCTGTGGGTGGGAATGTAAACTGTTGAAGCCACTATGGAGAACAGTATGGAGGTTCCTTAAAAAAATAAAAGTAGAGCTGACATATGATCCAGTAACCCCACTCCTAGACATAAATTCAGAGAAAACACTTATTCGAAAAGATACATTCAACCCAATGATCAGAGCAGCACTGTTTACAATAGCCAAGACACAGAAGTACTCTCCCAGATCGCTCTAGTGGTAAAGAACCCACCTGCCAATTCAGGAGACTTAAAGAGATGTGGGTTCAATCCCTGGGTCAGGAAGATGCCCTGGAGGAGGAAATGGCAACCCACTCCAGTATTCTTGCCCAGAGAATCCCATGGACAGAGGAGCCTGGAGGGCTCCAGTCCACGTGGTTGCCAAGAGCTGGACACAACTGAGTGACTTAGCCCAAACAGAAGCAACCTAAATGTCCGTCAACAGATGAATGGATAAAGAAGATGTAAGGAAGGATGTGTGTGTGTAAAGGAAGGGTGTGTGTGTGTGTGTGTGCACGTGTGCGTGTGTGTGCTTTCCAGTTTGTGCTAGTAGTAAAGAACCCACTTGCCAACGCAGGAGACATAAGAGATGTGGGTTCAGTCACTGGGTTGGGAACATTCCCTGGGGGAAGACATGGTAACGCATTCCAGTATTCTTGCCTGGAGAATCCCATGGACAGAGGGGCCTGATGGGCTACAGTCCACAGGGTCACAAAGAGTCAGACATGGCTGAGGCGACTTAGCATGTGTATATGCTGCTGCTGCTGCTAAGTCGCTTCAGTCGTGTCCAACTTTGTGCGACCCCATAGACGGCAGCCCACCAGGCTCCCCCGCACTGGGATTCTCCAGGCAAGAATACTGGAGTGGGTTGCCATTTCCTTCTCCAATGCATGAAAGGGAAAAGTGAAAGTGAAGTCTCTCCGTCGTACCCGACTCACAGCGACCCCATGGACTGCAGCCTACCAGGCTCCTCTGCCCATGGGATTTTCCAGGCAAGAGTACTCGAGTGGGGTGCCATTGCCTTCTCCCAGCATGTGTATATACATATATATAAATGGACTGTTACTCAGCCATAAAAAGGAGTGAAATAATACCATTTGTAGCAACACGGATGGACCTAGAGATTATTATATTAAGTGAAGTCAGTCAGACAGAGAAAGACAAATATCACACGACATCACTTACATATGGAATATTTTTTAAAAGTGATACAAATGAACTTCCTGATATTTCCAAAGCAGAAACAGACACGCATTAAGAACATTTATGCTTATCAAAAGGGATAATGGGGGTGGGGAAGAAAGATAAATTAGGAGCTTGGGATTAACATATATACACTATTATACGGTAGCTGACAGTATCACTTTTTATTAAGAGCTCATAAAAAGGAGCATGCTATTATCTTGAATCTTAAAAATTTGAGATAAATCCTTTATTGTTCACATCCTCCCTGCTTCCTCAGAGCCCTGTGGCAGACTGCAAACATGGTCACAATTCTTGACTCTTTTCTATATTCATGTCCTTTAGTGACACTTTCTAGCCTCCCTCATCATGAAAGGGTGAAATCTGTTTTTCTACCACTCCATCTGGGCTGTGCCTGTGACCTGCTCTGGCCAACAGAATGTGACAGAAGTGATGAAGTGCCAGTTCCCAACCCAAGACTCGCTCTTGGAACCCTGCCCAGATGTCACATCAACAAGCCCAAGCTAGACCGTTGGAGAGTTTTTCCAGTAGTCATGTACGGATATGACAGTCGGCCCATGGAAGAGGGCTGAGTGCAGAAGAATTGATGCTGTTGAACTGTGGTGTTGGAAAAGACTCTTGAGAGTCTCTTGGACTGCAGGCAGACCAAACCAGTGAATCCTAAAGGAAATCAACCCTAAATATTCACTGGAAGGACTGATGCTGAAGCTGGGGCTCCAATACTTTGGCCACCTGATGGGAAAAGCTTGACTCTTTGGAAAAGACCCTGATTCTGGGCAAGACTGAAGGCAGGTGGAGAAGGGGATGACAGAGGATGAGATGGTTAGGTAGTATCACTGACTCAACGGACATGAATTTGAGCAAACTCTGGGAGATAGTGGAGAGCAGGGAAGCCTGGCGTGCCGCAGTCCATGGGGTCGCATAGAGTCAGACGCAACTTAGTGACAGAATAGCAACACTAGCCAGCTAGAGAAGGAAAGATTACAAGTCTTCCCCACTGAGATCGTCATAGACCAGCCAAACTGCAGCCAACTCAGCAAGAGTGAGCCTGGACAAGCTGAAAAGACATGCCCAGCTGACAGCAGCCCAAACTGGTGACAAACATGTAGAATCAGGAGGTAAATAAACAGTCACAAAGACTTCTCTGTGTTCTCACAGCATCACAGACTTTGATCAAAGCACCTGCCACCATGTACCAACAATACATTTTCACCTGTTGTCTTTCCAGTTAGCCCACACAGTCCACAAAAGCAGGAATCTTGTCCCGTTTATCATTATACTTAGAACACTCAGTTTACAAGACACACAAAACTTACTAAAATAATGTTAAGAGTGACCTAATCATCCTAAAGTGAATTCCAACTTTTGCTTCTATTTAAAACAGAATGGGATAGAGACAGGTCTAAAATGAGTATCAGAACATGGAGAAGGCGATCTACTACATTTATTACGTATCTCCTACAAACTGACCAACACTTTAGTGTGCTCTGCTATGTAAAAGGGAAATAAATATTGCTAAGGATTGTGTTCAATTGCAATATCAGTACAATAATAGTTTAAGCTACAAATAGTAGCTTGAGTGAGTAAGGACATCATTTTTCTCATGCAATAAAGAAGTTCAGATGTTAGAAATCGAGGGCTGATGCAAGTGCCAAGGACACCGTGAAGTATTCCTTTCCAGCCACCCTGAGCACTTGGCTTTTGTCCCCACGGTCTCAAGACGGCTATCACACCTCCAGTGAGCATGCCCACGTTCTGAGGAAGGTTACAAGGGAAGAGAAGGCCTCACCAGAGACTTCTACTCACATCTCTTTGGCCAGAATTATACATCATGCACAACCTTGGCTGTGAAAGCAGCTGGGAAATTAAGTAATTTTGTTTTCTCACTTCTGGAGTAAAGAAAGAGAAGGGAGGCATTTGGAATTGGTGTTTATTGAGCCAATTTATCATACCTGCCACAGACAGCTGAAGGAACAGCACAGAACCATGCGCAAAACAGTGTGGTGGATCCTCAGATACAAGTACTCTAATGTTTCTTCTCCGTCTCCCTGCGAGTTCTATTTTGGGGTATGGGGGGATTTACCCGTTTGGCATTCTGATGCCCAAAGTTTTTAGCCAGTTGTAAGAAGGAAACAGCAATCAACAAGCGTGGGCATCATCCCCACGTTTCTCTGGGCTGGCTGTGGCCCAAGTTTCTGAATGTGTGAGATGCTGCCATTTTCCATTTGCAAAGTTTCCC
This sequence comes from Ovis aries, assembly GCF_016772045.2. Taxonomy (NCBI): domain Eukaryota; kingdom Metazoa; phylum Chordata; class Mammalia; order Artiodactyla; family Bovidae; genus Ovis; species Ovis aries. Next base: position 98,225,070 of record NC_056057.1, read on the forward strand.
TTTTGAAGTGTATTTTAAAATGCACGTGCACAGACACACATTATTGCTAGATTCGAAAAGCGTCTTTTTGAGTTCTAAATTCAATCAAAAGAAAACATGCACATAGGATATTCTTGTAATATTTTCTCAGGTTCAGAAACTTATTTGGTTCTATTATCACTAATATGATCATTATCTGTATCATATGAGAAAAGAACAAATCAAAGTGGTCACAGGAAAAATCTGTTAGCTAGCTCTCGTCAGTTCTTTTATAAAATGCTACACAACACTGCATACTGAGGTGCAATTTAAATTCTGGTGGTCTGACACTGTTTCTCAGAGGAGACGGACACTCCTACACACCGTCCATTCAGATGGTGGCGACTCTGATTATTTAGAAGAGTGGGTGAGAGATGGAGCGAGTCTGACCTTGGATGTGAGCAGACTGACTGCAAGTGTGGGTCTCCTCTTTTTAAGCTGATCTATAATTATCACCACCAACTGTTGGTCTCCATCCCTCTCGTATCCACCCAAACACAAGGATTACTCTATCTGGCTAGCTATTTCAAACAAACGTCTAGTGTTTACACAAACCAATAGAAGAAGCCTTCCTACTGACAATGTCAATAAGAGAATTCCTACTGTTAAGCAGATGGATTCAGAACTGACTTATTTACACTGTTTGTTATTAACACTCAACCAGAAACTGTTATACTCTGTAGTCAGCTGGCTGCAGGTAACTATACTTCCCCTAATATGAAAGTTAAGCATCTGGGGGCAAATGCAGTATGGCTATAATTCCTGGCCCAGAAGCCCTGAGACAGTCATTTACTGTCCAGTCATATGCTGTAACTGTACTCCAGAAAGAGTTCATCAACCATCCTGTCTTTCTTCAGAATTACACAGGATCACAGAGACTGACTGTTCTCCACCACAACAATTTTAAGAGCTATAGATTTTTTTTTTTTAATCACTGTCTAAAACAACTTGTTGATCAAGTGGTTTTGGTATTTCTCCCGACAAACCTTCTATAAGGCAGCCTGTTCACAGGTTTGAGTTCTGCCTTCCCTGTATTCCTGAACTGGCTGAAGTCTTTTACAGGTGGGCAGGAGAGCAGAGCAAGGGATCTGACAATTCTTGGTGAGAAAAGTTGCCCTCGAATAGAGTAGCTGGCATCTTGAAGAAGCTTCCACCTCTCAGACCCATGGTCTTGATTCCATTGTTCCAAGACATTCTCCTTTTACTCCTTTCTATCCCCCAAACCCCCTGGGGCTCAGGTGAATTCTGTCAACAAGACATACTCTGCAAACTGCCAACACTGGCTCAGATATACAGAATATCAGATTCGGTATTCTGTTTCTAAAAGGCACACCAAGGAATGCTTTGGGTTATTTAAATCGAGTCTTGGTTTTAAACACAAAGATGAGGACCTTATCTTTCAGGGTGACTGCATCAGTGAAACAATGTAAGTTCAGTACTTGGCAGAAAGCCTGGCTTCTCCTTGTGGAAGACAGGGATTCTCCATCACAATACAACTCCTGCCCATAGGCCCTGGCCCCCTGGCCTATCCATCAGAACCTAGATCCCCATTAATTTACCTATACAACTACGCACGAACCTGAAGAATGATCACCAAGTAGATGGATTTGAACTTAATCTCTGTTTTTCGAACACCGAGTAATGTTTTGTGTAAGCAATAAACTTACAAGGCTAGGTATTTGTCCTGAGTGTCCCTAAATATTTGCGTATAACCATTTGGGTGCATCTACAAGTATATCTTAACTTTTCTCAGCCTTACTTTTTTCAAATCCTTATTACTGGTGATCAACCATAAACTACTGATTTACTAAGCAGTCCCTAATGATTCAAGGGCTTTCCAGGTGGTGCTAGTGGTAAAGAACCAGTCTGCCAATGTGGGAGCTGTAAGAGATGTGGGTTTGATCCCTGGGTAGTGAAGATCCCCTTGGGGAGGACACGACCACCCACTCCAGTATTGCCTGGAGAATCCTCCGGACAGAAGAGCCTGGTGAGCTACAGTTCATGGAGACACAAAGATTTGCACACAACTGAAGGGACTTAGCATGCAATGACTCAAAAACCCTATTAAGTTCCATGGCAAAGACAAATGAAGATTCCCCGTAGAAAGATTCCACAGGGAAAAGACTTAGCAGTAGCTTACCAAACATCTCTCCTTCCTCCTTATATAACTCCATTTGAAGCTAAATATATGGTCAACTCAACTAAAATTTCCAATTTTCTTCTATTCAGGCTGAGCCATAAGCAGAGTTGTTGCGTGGGACTTCCAGGTAGGCTGCTTAAAGAGAGCTGACCTCGGCTGACAGGGAATCTTTTCAGTCATTTTGCCCCTTTCCTTCTTCTATTATGCAGTGTAGATAGAATGGCCAGAGCTCCAGCAGCCATCCTGCAGTGAGCTGACCCTGAAGAGGGAAATTCTGTACTAGGATGCAGGAATGAAACAGTAAGTGCCTGGGGTTCTGACGACACTGAAGCTACCTTTCCAGTCCTGGGACTGCTCCCCTCTAGACTTTCATTAAATGGTGTGTGGGGGGGGGCAGGGAACCCAAAACAAAAAAACCTCCTAATTAAAGCAATTTCATTTTTATGATAGAGTCAAATGAATGAAGAATAAATGTTCTTTACACCTTGGTATATTTGCTTTTTGCACACCTCATGAATAACTTGAATAAAGTCAAATGCAATGACCCAGCAGAAGCATCTTTTCCCTTTCCTTTGTGGAATCCTCTGCTTCCACTTGTCAGAAATTTATTTCCTTCTGCCTCTCTCCTTTCCTGACACAGAACAGAAAGAATTAAAAATTTTAAAACGATGCTTAACTCTAGCATCAAAGCTTACCATCTCTAAAGAAGCCACATTTCATGGAAACCACACTGTCTCCTGGGCATCCTGGCAAAATTAATACACAGTTTCTGTAATTACCTTTTCATTCCATCTTTGCTATTTCTCATATAAAGAAACAGAGCTTCTTCTGGCATTTCTACTTTTATTCCAGGCACTTTAGAAACTTCACTAATTACAGTCTGAGGTTTTATTTTTTCTTGGTTTAGTTTTTTTTTTTTTTTAATTAGAATAGAAATCCTTACATTCATTGACAGCCTTGCAATAATACTCAAGCTATATTAGTCATGCTATTTTATCTCACACCTCAGTTTCTTCATCTGAGCCACTTCAACATATGCACCAAACACTCATTTGGCATTCCAAGTTTCCTATTATTTGTTCATTTCTTCATCCTACAAATATTGAAGGTCTGTGCCAGAAACTAGGCCAGGAATTTGTAATGTGATGGTGAACAAACAAGATACTTGGCCCTACTTCTATGGAGCTTATTATGGCATACTGGAGAAGAAAGACATAAATTTAAAAATCACACAAATAAATGTATAATTAATAAAGAATCACAGTGCTACCAGACCACATATAGTGTAATCTTTTATTTGTTTCTAAGAAGTTGCTTTTCGAATGAGTCTCCAAAGCCCTGATTTCTCTCAAGTACCAAACTACCCTTCATATTCAGTTCTTAAGTCAGTTGTGCTTTAATTTCCTTTTAATATCACCAGCTTTTCCTGTCAGAATCCAAGCTGCTTATCAGAATTCTACCTGCAAAATATTATTCTAAATCTCTTTTAAAAAAGGGAGATCTACCACTTTTGCAAAGTGATTGGCTGTCCCTCTCCCACCCACAGCTCCCATTAACCCTGCCTATATGGAGAACTCCCGTTTACCTTAACTATAAGTTATTCATTTTTCTTGATATTTTTCCTTTATACGACAAGGTCAATAAAGGTCTGAAATCCGCCTATTGTTTTAGCTCTTCTACCTGAAATAAAACGTTATCCAGCCTTCTATATTTACCTTTCAGACTTCTCAATTACACACCTAAGGCCTTTCTGCTCTTGAGACAGCTGGGTGTCTCGCTGCTCTTCTACAGTAGTGAGACAGAGCAAGTTCACAGTCATCATAAGGGTTATCCCATGATGTCTTGCAAGACCCAGACAGAACCTCGGAAATCACTGTATGTTACCAGCGCAGGAAGCTCTTGTGCTCCAGGGCTGAAGAACGTGACACAGTCATTCTCAAGGTCGACAGCCTTACCTGTGTAGGGCTCAGTGCCTTATGCACATTCAAAAGCACACACATTGGATGGCTGTATTCAGAAAGCATCACATTTGTATTAACAACCTAGCTCAGCGTGCACTCCACCTCACCCCAATCTGGTCTGTCTCCCACAGAAGGGAACTCTGTAACTAACACGCACACTCTCCTGCACTTGCTCCAGCACACGCACGGGCACACACACAGGGTCCTCTTGAAAACCGTGGGCTAAAAGGAAACCTGTGAACAGTAATCCTTACTGCAGAGAAGCAGGCAGATACACAAGCTGCATTATCCTCAGCTGTTTCATTCTGCTTTCCTTTGATGCTATATTAAGGATCTAAAGGGTGTACAACAGATGCTCCCCTGGAGGATCTTTCTCACCCATTTCTCCTTCTTTTCCAGCCCTCTGAAAGGCTAGCCTAAAATTCATTCATTCAGAAGAGCTTACTGAAGAAGCAACTTGGACCAGGCCCAGGGGGTGGGAGGGTGAAGACATCTTTAAAGGCCAGTGGGGAGAGACACACCAACAGCGAATCCACTGCAGTACCCAACGATAACTGTCTTCAGTTTGTTAGTCCTTTCTGCTTCCAAGAGCTCCGTGTGCTGACGCTAATGCTGCAGGAGGGAGCAGGTTCTGTCATTCAATCTAGGATTCCTCAAAAGTGAAACAGGGTCCATCCTACTGACGGAAAATATGATTACATTAATTATAGAAAGAATCATAGAAATCACAGCACAGAAAACAAACTTGAAAGATTCTCATAGAGATTTGAAGACCTTCTGAGATGATTTCCTCAGAATCCAGGTTGAGAAATTCAAGGCTAATCCATTTATTACCCTAGCTTATCATCAGTTAACTCCCTAAAAGGGACTCATAATTAAATAGGACCAGTGCTTTCGAAGGCAAAAGGTAAGCATGTTAGAGTAACCACTGAATCCTTGAGAGGAAGGAGACGTGTCAGGGGAGCACAGGACTGTGACAGAAGAGGACAGAGAGGCCAAGACAAGTCTGCCTTCTTCCCACTCTTGCCTAGAACTTGAGTTCTTAAAATATCACAGAGGCCAACACCAGTAACTCATATCAAGCCAGAAAACCGACTTAAGAAGAACTTTCCTGAAAACTGAGCAAACCTTTGAACTCTGTCACAGACATCATAGAGTTGGTTTCTCCTCAGCACCAGCCCCAAACTGAATCAAATCTATTTGTTCGAAGGTAATACTTTTCCAACACTACCAAAAATAAGCAGCTCACAGACGGGAAGAGCACCTCAACCAAGCTCGGAATCCCAGACTGAGCACATCTCTCCAAGTGAATTAGATGATGAAAAACTGACTGGCCTCAGCAGAGTTATGAGCTAAAAGCCTTAGTGAGAGGGGCTGTGAAGACGGAGACGTGGCAAAGCACTCTTAAGTTTCAAAGATAATTTCATACTAGGCTTTGAAAGTCATGTGCTGCACCTTTGGGATGCACTCACTAACAGCTAGGAGGCTCACCCCCAGACTGTACACAGGGAAGCCCATACAGTGAATACCAACATTCAACAGAACTTTGGCTTAAGGCTGCTAAGGGGCATGGAACTGCCACCCACCACAGTTTCTCATGTGTGGGTCTCCTCTTGTCCCTGGCACTCTGGGTTCTCAAAGGTCGAGGAGGAAAACTATGTGAAATCCAATCAATGCCAAAACTTTAAAAATAATTTTATTTAAAACTTACTGGAGAGACATGCCATTCTTCAGTACCTCCTGACTGAAAAAAATGGTATAGGGCAAAGGTATTGGATACATACACTTTCCTGAAAGCAGCATTTGGTAGGTCATAGAAAAATTTGTGAGACAACAATTGATAAAATCATTTCATTACTGTATACTTAGCAGACTGGCTGTCTTCCTTTGAGGAGTATATGTGGAAATGGGTTCCACTAATAATTTACTAGTGAGAGTATGAATTGGTACAATTCACAGCAACGTGTCTCAAATGCCTTTGACACAGTTTCATTTCTAGAAATATCTGAAGCAATCATAGGTGTGTTTAAAAATGTAGTGAAAAAAATTTTCATCACAGAGTTTATAATACTGAAAATGAAAAATGAAATGCAACTAAAAAATGAAAAAAAATTCAAGTTGTCACAGAGGACAGCTAAAATAAGTAACAGATGACCCATCCAACGGTAGGATGGGAGTTGTTTTTAGGCTATGCTTTTTCGCTTTTTCTCTTGAAGGAAAAGAAATATTTACATTTCTTTAAGATTTAGTCCTTGGTGAAGAGATTTAAACATAAGGACAGTCACACAACTGTTTCTTATGTTCCAAACTGTACCAGTTCTCCTCTACAACAAACAAACAAAACAAACAAACAAACTAAACCCCTGGCATTTTCACAAGCTACAAATGTATTCACCCACAAGGCCAATACAGATGAGCTAATATAAATTAATTTTTTAAACAGGGTAAAGCTTTTAAATTATGAAGGTAAGGACTGGAAGGAGATCCAATCAATCAATCCTAAAAGAAATCAGTCCTGAATATTCACTGGAAGGACTGATGCTCAAGCTGAAACTCCAATACTTTGGCCACCTGATGCAAAGAACTGACTTATTGGAAAAGACTCTGATGCTGTGAAAGATTGAAGGGGGGGGGGGCGGGGCGGGGGAGGATGAGATGGCTGGTTGGCATCACTGGCGTAATGGACATGAGTTTGAGTAGGCTCTGGGAGTTGGTGATGTACAGAGAAGCCGGACGTGCTACAGTCCATGGGGTTGCAAAGAGTCGGACATGACTGAGCGACTGAGCTGAACTGAAAGCTCCTGGTGTCTCTGAAATTCTTCTGCCATTCGTTAAATTGAGTAAATGTTCATTTTTTAATGCACTAAATATTTACTGACAACCATCTCCTAAGAGCAAGGTACTAATAGCTAAGGGAAATATCTAAAAAAAATAATTTTTAAGTAGTTACATGACTCTAGTCCTCATAATCCAGAGGGATGTGACATTCATATGAAGAAAGTCCTGGGAAAAGCAGATGATCTAAAGATTCCATGTTTACAAGATAACACAATTTCATCAAAGCAAAAGTTACACCTGTTGGGAGGCTGGTAGAGACTTGGACTCTCCATCAGCAAATATGACTAGGAAGCAATCATTTATCTCAATTGATTACATTAAAAAAAAAAAAAACCAGTCAAGGAAGAAGTAAAGTTAGAGGCTGCTGTCTTCATTTTATCTATCAGGAATGGTATGCGTAACCAAAATTACACATGTGGTTATTGGCTCATAGGTATAAGTGCTAAACCAGATCAGGCCAGGTCTCGGGCTCCTAATCTAGGGGTTGAGATTTAAAAATACTGTAGTATTTTCAACACTAAGCAATAAATGGTACTCTGTAAGTACTTTCAAATTCATGGTTTCCTTTGAGCATGAAGGTATTGTATTTATTTAACAGTCACACAACAATGAACTGAAGAGACTCAAGCAAAAATATGATCCTATGCAGATGGAACACCTATCTCAAGGTTTAATTTCCTTTCACTGATTTTGTGCCCAAATTCAGACTGTGACAATGGTTCTCTAGAGTCCAGCAATGTGTAAAAAGCTACTCAGGTGAACAGAAAATTCGGTCTTAATTTTAGGGTTAAAAAAAAATCTCAGCTATGAAATGGAGAAAGATTTCAAAAGTGGCAAAGAGATCACCTATCCATTTCAAAGACATGTTTATCTTTTTGTGTTTCAAAGGAAAGGCCTTTTGAAAGATGTGGCATAGAAATATGCATGTGAATAGAAGCACACTAAAGTCTTAGCTTTCAGGTATAATGGCTCTCCCTTAGAAAGTCCTGTGCAGGATTCCTGAATATCTAAGGTACATTTCATAAGCTGCCAAGTACACCAAGGGCCCTGCGGTATCACCTCTATCCAGCTTTTATCTGATGATTCATTAACATTTTCCTCCATTATGGCCCTAAACCCTTCTACTACTTAAAAGCTGCACTCCTCAACTGCACAAATGTATTCATTCATGTGGTACTGAAACATACCAGAATGTCTTATTTGTATTTAAAAAAAAAAAAAAAGGAGGGGGGTAGGGGAGTGGTGGAATGGGGAAGAAAAGATAATTACGGAAGACCCAGTAAGGCAATCTGATAGTCTTCTTCTAGAAATATTCATGAAAATCTGTCCCTGAAAACTGCTGGTATTTGGTAGCCAATCTCTTCCACACGATTTTCTGAGAAACATTCTTAGAAAGATCCCACAAAGGGGTGATAATAAAATGCATTTCGTCAAATGATTTTTTTTTTTTTTTTTTTTTGGTCTGGCATGGAATCTCTCTCTCTCGCATCTTCACTGTAGATTGCAACTCCTCTTCTTCCAAAGCTGATCTCACTGCCTCCGCCTTAGTTACACTGCGCCTTCTGTCTCGTATAAGTCCTTCCAAACTAGACCCCTAAGCAAGGATGCAGCCATCCCCAGAGAACAAAGCATACAGTCTTCCACTGGCTTCCATAAAGGCAGACTTTGGGGATTCAGAGTTGAGGTTCACAAAAGTGTTATGAAGAATAGCATATTCAGCCCCCAGGAAAGAAGTACTTGTAAAACCCCTGTGCTCGGAACACATCTCAAGGGAAAGAGACTGGATCTTTACTAAAAAAGACAAATGTGAAACATAAATGTAATCTGGGGTAAGAAATGTGAATTTGGCCTGGAAATGATCCCTTTTCCTAGCACACATTCACAGAAATTACCCAGCAAAGAATGTCACCCATAACCAGGCTGAGTTTGAATTGCAGCTTATTGCTCAGCGTGACCCAAATGGAGCCAGACTAAATCCATCAGCGGCCAGATGTAAGTGGCCGTGTGCTGGGCTTAGTTTCAACAGGCATTCTCTTTGCCTGGTGAGAGCCCTCTCTCCGACCAGAGGACAAGTTATTAAGAAATTGTTTGTCATCTTAGATTGGATGGATCATTTGTTTCCCTGAATTCTTTTTCTCATCATTTACTCATTACACGCCTCCTCCTGATGGAAGGAGACATTTATTAGCTTCTGCATTTATTGCATTGGCAAACAGAAACATTCTGCTGCATTTCCTGGGGGGGTTCGCTCATTTATCTCTCGGATAAGAGACTGAAGTTTTCTACAGGGCAGAAAAATTAAAATATCAGTCAGGTTGACAGCTGGGAAAATGAAGGTCTCTCTGTGACACAAAGCTTTCTAGAGCTTTTGGTTTACTGAGAAAGAAGCCGGAATGTTATTTCATCAAACCACCACTTCACATGTAACTAAAACTGCAGGCACTGTCTGGCGAAGGAATACTCCAAAGGAATGATACATGTGGCTCAATACACTGGGAAGTACCTGAGATGCAAGGCTAATTTTTATTTTAAATGGAAAATGTAACAAAATGCTCTCCAAGACCAATTACTGTAAGAAGTTAGGGAGCTAGAGAGGGAAGACAGTCTGCTTAAACCAATGAAAATGGAGCTCGGTCATGGAATCCTTTTGCAAAAATCTTCTTTGCAACATCCTTGACAAGGGATCACTCTCCTTCTGCCTAAAGTACTGATGGCAGCCAGGAGACGGGCATATCCCACAGAGCAGCTGATTTTAGAACTGAAACTTCTGCTTGACAGGGGTCACTCCCCCAAGGTGACCTGATTGCTTATGACCTTGAGCAAGGCACTCAACCTCTCTGGGTCTCAAGGTCCTTGCTTTCAAAGTTAGGATGGTGACAGGATCAGAGCTGAAGGAAGGGGAAGTCATCAAGAAGCTTGACAACCTCAACTCAGTCCAAAGACCACTGGGTCTGGTGCTCCAGGATCCCTTACTGTTCTTGGAGACGGCCACTCCACAGCAGAGCCAGCACCCTGCCTGCATTTTCCACGCTGAGATGCAGGTTATTCCAATCCGGATACTGGAGCTCATTTAGAGTACAGCTGTCTTCAATTCTAGTTCTTTTTTCTTATTTCATCTCTGGCTTCACTTCCCTTGAACCAACACTTGCTATACACCTTTCTTTCAAGACAAAGCGGTAGCAGTACTGTGACGGAGCTTTCTGCTGAGGCTGCCAACCTCAGACACAACCCCTCAGGCGGCTGGCCTACCCCAGTCCTGCCCTGATTCCCCGACTCTCTCATAGCAAGCTCTGGGGCTTAGCTCTTAGTTCAGAAAAGCACAAAGAGCCTAGTACTGTGCCAGCAGGAATAAAATAAAGAAAAATTGGCATTTAGTCTTTTGAACACTTAGGGTTTATATATCAGACAACTCCAGCTTTCCTGATAAAAATATTGCTCAAGTCCAATCAAATCATGTTGGGGTAAAGAAAGAACACAAACACTAACAAGTATATTATTTTTACAAATCAGTAACATCTCATCTCTTAGCTAGGTGTTCATAAATGTATTTTTTCCCCTAAACAGCTCTTAAATCTGACCTGGCAGCACCCTGAGCAGCTATACTGTTCTGTGCGCTGACATTTACTGCAACAAGAATCAGAGTTAAGTCATTACCGTGGAGCCTCAAGTTACCACCTGGAAGAGATCCTCATTTGTTACCATGAGTGTGTTACTCACAGTCGGTGAACTCAACGGAAGAAAGTGATGCAGTGATGTACTGGATAACTTCACAAAAAGTTCCCTTAAATGTCCACCCAAACCTTAGAAACCTGTGAAACATACCAAATACAACTTTCCAAAGACTTATTCATGTGCTCCCACCCAGTATAGTTAATGTCAACCTAAAGCCAGAGGATGTGTCATTAAAAAATAAAAATTATACCTTAGTTATTATGACCTAGCTGCTATAGTTTCCCTCATTTGCCTTATCTTCTATATAACCAACTCAGATTAAAAAACAATACAGAGATGAGTCGCAGGTTAACAATTCTTATAGACCAGATCTGCGATACAACATGGGATGATAAATAAAATTTATCCATTTAGTTTCATCACTTACTTTATCCAAGTAAAAGTCTTTCTGAAGACACCCTTAATCTCATGAAGATAAATTCTTTCAAATGCTTCTCATATGCAACAAACTAGAGAAGAGGGAAATAATCCTTGTATTTACATACCTGCTATAGTTTACTGGCTCGTTAAGAAAAGGGAACCATGTCCATGAATCTTAGCACCTAGTAGTCAATGTGCATTGATAAAAAGGAGGAAGGCGAGGCACAGCAGAAAAGTATTACAAATTGGAAACAAAGACAAAGCTAATTTTCTCTTGATTCTGGTACTATCTGACCATACTGAGAAAGATTTCCATTTCAAAAGATGAGTGGCAATATGATAACCATCAATTTCAAACTACAGCAATGACTCAACTAACTGAAAGACTTTTAAAAAATAACATAAAGGTTCTGAAAAAAAAAAAGAAAACTCTTATATTATCTTGCAGCTCATCTTGCTCAGAAAAAACACTATTTTCAAACAGTGTCAGCAATATCTCTAAATATCTCTATTAATTACAAAGATGTATTCAACCATATACCTCTGTCATTAAAGCTTCATTGTCTATAGTCAGAAATGCTAAGACAGACATTTAAAATGAATTTTTCAGATAAAGAGGGTTATGGCACAAAAATAACACTTAAAATAAAATTATGCCAAATGTGTTAGAAAGCAAATCATATAAATGAGTGTCTTGAGAAAAATTTACAGGGAGGGGGAAAAAAGAGAGTGGTCACTTGTGCTAAGAATGAGCAATGAACATGTGTCCCAAAGCTCCAGAACAGTCACTTTAACTTTTACAATGGAGCTCAACCTCTGCAGCTTCAGCAGCCTGTCCACAGTAGAGAAACCTTGGGGAGTCCAACCATTTTCTGTTTTAATGATGGGGAGGAGGTAAGGGGCAGTGGTGGGGGGCAGGGGCAGGGAGGGTCAGGAACCTAAAAGTAGAGAAGGAAAGCGAGAGGAGAAAAAGAAGAAACAACCCCAAAACAGAGACTCAAAGGTGGCAGGTGCAAAAAGCAGCTTTAGGCCTTTGAAGTCTGGCTCAATGAACAGAGGAAAGGGAACGTGGAGATGGTGAAAGATCTGTCCACCTTGCGGACAAGCTAACCGTGGTGACAGGAGTACTTTTTGCTGAACTAATCTTATAACACACATGCCTAGCTTTGGAAGGGACAGCCTAAGTCAAAGCAACCTCTGTGTCTAACTCAATCCCATCCCAACTCCAACCTCCCAGGAGTCCTCCCTGGGCATAGGGTGAGACTGTGGGCTTAGACGTCCAGGGTTCAAATCCTGGCTCTACACCTTACTCTGCTGTGACACTGGATAAAGTATTCACCATTACTCTGCCTCACTCTTATCTGTAAAATGAGGATAACCACCTTGAACAGCTGGAAAGGTTAAATGAAATAACACATGTAAAGTGCATAGCAGAGTGCTGGAAAATGGTGAGCTCATGACAGAAGCTGCCATTCTGCCTTTCAAAGAGCTAGGTAGGATTATTCATGCTGACCTGACCTGGGGAGTCAAGGGAGGCTTAAGAGAGGAGCACAAGGTCACAGGGAGCCTTGGGCACATTTTCACTTGATAAGGCATTTTTTAAAATACTTCAATATTCGTCTACCCGATCCACAGTGCCTGTTTACTGTTCCTCTAGCAGAATAAGGATGAGAATCACTCTTGAAATCAGAGTGCCATTTGAACTCAACATAGAAATGATCTGCTAACAAAGTACACACCAAAATAAGCATCGTCTGCAAGGCTTGGCAAGACCTGCACTGTGGTACTTGAAAAGCAAACCTGGCACTTTCTGAAAAGATAGTGAAGAATACACCAGAGCAATAAATGGCATGGAATCAAGACAAGAGATTGGGCAACGGCCGTTCAACAGTACCTGCCAGAAGGCTCTTCTTCCCCAAAAGCATGGCTCAGCCTGGCACTCAGTCCCTGCTCAAGCGGCACCTGATCAGAGTCCTCCCTGTGTGAAACAGCATCTCCACCCCTCCACATACTGTGGAGCTATTCTTATTATGAGCTATTTTTCCTCATAGAGCACATCACTACTTGATGTCAAATGTATTCATTATTGAGTGTCTCATATTAACAGAGCACTAAACTTTATTGGAAAAGACCCTGATGCTGGGAAAGACTGAAGGCGGGAGGAGAAGGGGACGACAGAGGGTGAGATGGTTGGATGGCATCACCAACACGATGGACCGGAGTTTGAGTAAGCTCCGGGAGTTGATGATGGACAGGGAGGCCTAGCGTGCTGCAGTCCATGGGGTCACAAAGAGTCGGACACGACTGAGCGACTGAACTGACTGAAACTTTATGAAAACAGGGTTTTTTTAAATTTTCTGTCTTCCGCTTTTAAATCCACAGAGCCTAAAATGGAGCCTTCCACAGAGTTCACTCTAAATAAAATCAAATGAATGATTGAGCCTGAGGAACAGCTCGTAGTGATAAAGAAAACATCTGCCAAAAGTTCTCAATTGTTAGTAAGAAGGGTACTAAACTGCTTGTTTTAGTAAATTAATAAAAATATCTTTAAAGTAATAATTACTTTTTAAAAGTTTTCAAAAATAGTAAACTATCTAAAAGTATTTTAAATCATAGACAGACCAAGAAATTGAAAGGACTGTCACTCCTGAGAGCAAGAAAACAGAGGAACATAGAAGATGGGTTTATGAAAACAAATATTTTAGAATTTTTATTTCACTTGTTAACTGAAATCAACAAACATTTCCCTTCCCCTTAAAATGTTCACCTCCCCCTTAAAATGTTCATGCTGCTAAGTCACTTCAGTAGTGTCCGACTCTGTGCGACCCCATAGATGGCAGTTCACCAGGCTCCTCCATCCCTGGGATTCTCCAGGCAAGAACACTGGAGTAGGTTGCCATTTCCTTCTCCAATGCATGAAAGTGAAAAGTGAAAGTGAAGTCGTGTCCAACTCCCAGCGACCCCATGGACTGCAGCCTACCAGGCTCCTCCATCCATGGGATTTTCCAGGCAAGAGTACTGGAGTGGGGTGCCACTGCCTTCTCCTTAAAACGTTCATAGATGAAGTTATTACTAAAAATACATTAAATAAAAGTCAGTATTTCAGCTTCTTAAAAATACTTACTACAAACATATAATATTTTATTGCCACTACTGATCTTAGGGTAAAGAAATAACGAGAACTATAAAGCATAAAGGATATCTACCAACATCTTATTTGGTATGCGGATAAACTTTAAGAGCTGCAATTTTCTCAAAAGAAAAATGGTTTTCTTTGGATAATGGGATGATCCAGAAGGTATATTATATAAAATAGGCTATGAGAACTTTTTTTAACTGCAGTGTGGGTGTTCAGAGTGGTGAGTTAGCAGGTATTTTACCATGTTTTGTACCACACAGAAAATGAGCAAGAAAAAACAATTTACAATAGCTACTTATGCCTTTATCTTTAAACATGCACATATTTCAATAAAAAGACATTTACCCCAATTAAGAAACTAGGCTTTTAATCCTTAAAATGCTCATAATTTATATTATAACAACTGGATACTTGTTATTAAAATATACTATGATTCAAGGGATTAAACATACAACAACTGAATAATTTAGGGACTAACCAATGTTAATTGGGTTTTTTGGTTTGCTTTTTGAGACAGAAGCAGGAAAGAGAACAGGAAGTTGTGGGAAGTAAATGAAAATGAATTTACATGAGAAAGATATCAGCAGTTTACACAGATAAATCTTTTTGAAAGGTTACTGGTTGATGATTTTGTTTTTTAGACTGAAGTCTTCAGTAATTAAGTTTTATGAAAACTCTCAAATCTCAAAAGGTCTTTTGAGGAACCGAGTCAAAAAAGGTACACTTTTAAGGTGATAACACTAGGTATTACTGTTGTTTTGTATTGCGCTTACTTTGTATTTATTTTGTATTGCATTAGGTATTTGTTTTATATTAGTGTTGTATTTGTATTGTGGTTGTTTTCTGAGCTGGCCAATGATATTGTGAGGCTCTTCATCTCATAATCAAAAGGACTTCAGAGATTTTGCTTTTTGGTGAGTACGTTTAATAGATCCTCGTATAAACACAGCATTGCACCTGACCTACTGCATTTTTTCTGTAGAAATGAAATACTGATATCAACATATCCCTAGCATTTTCCTGAAGCTATGACCCCACCAGAGATGGTTTCTGCCTCTCAGGAATACAATGCAAAACGAAAGCCTCATTTTTCAAGAGAAGACCCAAATAATGAGGGTCATAATGTTCTTAACTACGAAGTCCACTCGGAGAAGAGCAGTATCTGCCCAGCGACTGCCCCTCTGTGACTCCTCGCCTCACGCCTCCTTGCTCTTGTCCCATCACCACCCTAGGACCTGTCCTCATTTATGCTTTCTCCTCCTTGCCATCCATTCCATTTTAATGGGTAATAGGAAGAGGGCTTTAAAAAAATAAACAACACTAAAGTAAGAAACTCTGCAAGACTGACCCAAAAGTCACAGTGAGGAGGTAAATCCTTGTTCTCCATTAATATCCAAAGTCAAAGGCTGCCAACAGAAGATTAAAATGAAAAGCAAACACTGAGCAACAACAAGAACCAATCTAGACATGAGCTGCACAGTGTTCTCCCAGAGTCTGTAGGCTCCTCCGGCCCTAAGCTCCCCACCCCCCAGTGACCGCCTTAAAGATGGCACCCCAAAGTTCACCACGACAGTCTCTGGAACCTGACCTCTGTGCCTTTGTGTGCCCAGTCTTGAGGAGCTAGACGCCAACATTATAATGTCATAGGGTTTCATAAATAAGCCATTTTTTATGAACACTGAAAGACTCAACTAAATGGACAAAGATTCACACCAGTCTCTCTCAAAGCATGGAGGATGGCAGAAAAACCTAAGCACAGAAGGACACTGAAGTACCCAGATTACTCTCTCCCACACACAGGCAGCCAAATGTGAACAGAAATACATGCAAGAGAAATCCCTTTTTATGTGATAAAATGAAGTACATTAAAGAGATCTGAAAATCCAAAAGATAATGTAGACCTAAATTGTAGCTTTAAAATTTTTTTTATATGTTTTACACAACAGTTCTACAATTGAGCCAATGATTCCATTCCTTCTGGCAAAATTCAAGTTAACATTTCAACATGATAAAATAATAGCTATTTTTTCCTAGGGTTTTCCCACTCAACGAGTTACCTCAAACAGCATATAATTATCAACCTCCTAGACGATGGAAATACCTAGTGCTATCCTAATTTAATATCCATATATATTCACATGTAACATTTCAGTTCTTCTCCACACCCTCAGGAAACATGTTTTGAAAGCCACCTTACAGATGAGGACTCTGAGGGTCAAAGAGGTTGCAGGGTGCTTCCAAGGACAAAGAACCAAGTAGAAGGTCTAACACCTGAATCTATATCCACCTATCTTTGATACCATTATATTTACCTTGAGGTCTTTTGGTGGAGGGGTCCCAAAGCTTCAATGCATTCTGGAATCATCCAAGCTCATCTCCCTACATTCTTGAGGTCTGGGGTTATTCTTAAATATCTCAGGCAATGACCAAAAGACAAGCATTTGTAGGTAGATGAAAATTAGCAACTGGAACAAATTAGCAACTTAGCCATCCTTTCTTCCGATAGAACAAACCAGGTGAGTTCTAGTAAAGATTTGTTTTGTTCGGTATAGCAAGTAATTTTAAAACTGCTGCATGTCTGCTTTGTACCATGATATCAACGAAGCTAGAGACACTTTTATTGCCTGTTTGATTAAGTTTCATAAAACCTAAGGAATGGTTCCCAAGTATTCATTATATGTCAGTCACCTCTGCGATATCTGCAAGACCACCCCAACACAAATCAGTTCTAGGAACCTGAACACACAAACCCTCATCCACTAACTTAGAACCTACTTGATGAGACAACAATAATGACTAGGTAAACAATGCAGCCGCTCCTCTCCCTAAGCACATAGAACCAATTGTTAAACCTCTAGATTTCTGTTTCCTTGTCTGAAAACAAAACAAAACAAACCCACACTTCTGTGCTGGAAGAATATTAGAGTTCCAAGCAGCAGTAAACTTTTATGTGCCTATAAAATATTCCATTTCATTAACATAGTATCCAGGTTGTTGTATTAATATTGGTTTTAATCGTCAGCACAGGCTTAAAACATCAGCAATCTTATTCTGTTGCCTGGCAAGGCTGAAAATCCAGAATTTCATCAGAATCACTGTTTCCATTTGGCGATGTGTAAAGTAATATTCATTCAGAAGCTATCTTTTGCATAATTACTCTTAAATAGCTAGGGTATAATTGACAGTTCTGTAAATGTAGTTACTTTACGTAACTTGTGCCTCTAGTTAAGACTAAAATACTTACCCTTTTGTCTTTCTGGCATTATTCTTTTGGGAATGGAGTTTGGGGTCAAATCCAAATGATACATAATATAATTTTTTAATGTACCCAACAGAGAAATGGCAGTCTCTGTCTTTAATTACATGCTATTGAATTTTAACAAATAGTTCTAGGAATGTCTGCCAAAATTTCTAGAGCAAGAACATCATGAGAGACTAGACAGCTTACAATTTATTATGTATTATTTTTCCGGAATTACAGAAACATTCATTGTAGTTCTAGTAACACTTTCGTCTTAATGATAGATAAACAGAAACACAGATCTCAGCACAGGGACTGCCTAACCGAAGGATCTGAACCCTCAACCTTGAACTACTCTTCCCTCACGCTTCTATTTACACTCTCCACCTCACATCATTTATAGTCAGTCTAGGCAAGGTAGAGACTACATTATGATGAAGTTTTAGAAATAATAATACTAAGAAGAACTAGCAGGCTAGGAGGAGGGATGAGACAGCAGAGATGAACTGGGCCTGATTTAGCCTCCGTGCATCACAGGACCTACTCTGCACGATACCTGGGCACAGAGCAGGTGGTCAGCATCTCCGAGACAGGGGATGAACCATACTGAAGCCGTAGAGGGAAAACTATCACAGAGGTTAAACGCAGGAGTGGCTGGCTTAAGGGTAGCTGACTGAGCGGTATATTTCTGACATTGATTTAATTACTTGATTTAATTTTGTGGCAGAGTCTAGGGAAGCCCCTGAATTGAAGTTCAAATAGCTCTAATTTAGGAGCAACATCTTTGGCCTTAAACTGCTGCTGCTACTGCTAAGTCACTTCAGTTGTGTCCGACTCTGTGTGACCCCACAGACAACAGCCCACCAGGCTCCTCCGTCCATGGGACTTTCCTAGGCACGAGTACTGGAGTGGGGTGCCATTGCCTTCTCCAAGAAAGGAAATTAACAGTAAATACATATTTGTATGACTATAATTTAACTTTGCAGGAAGTTTATACTCCAAATTTCCACAGGTTCACAATCTAAAGAGCAGGCAAAATGGGCAGGACTGAGTTTCAAGGGTTCTGTCAAGAGATCAACTGGAAGCAATTTTGCAAAGTGGGCCCTTGCAAAGGAAGATGGTGAGGGCAGGAATGCCCAAGTGGCAGTGGGAGTTGCCAGGCCACTCCTGAGCCCTCCAACCACTTCCCCCGTGGTCACCCCACTAGATCTCAGCATCCCCTTGGCTGATCTAGCCTGTCCTTTTGATTTCCAGCTGTTTCTCCCCCCGGTATTTCCAGGTCCTTCATCTTCTCCATCTGTCCTCTCAGAGGATAAGGCCCAATCCACAGATCCTGTACTGTTTCCTTACTGACAGTGTCTCCATCTAAAGCCACACTCACTGTATCCAACACCCAATCATGCTTTATCACTGCTACTCTACTGTAGAATATGATCCATGATTAAGTAAGACTACTGGTGCTTAGCTGATAAAAGAAGTCAAGTACAAATGCTGCTAAGGGAAACATGGCTGAGAATCTGTTATTTGACTCTACTGGGTCTAAACAAGAACTGTGATGCCCACTTCCACCAAAATTCTTCTTAAAAGTCTGGGGGAGTGAAATTGAATAATAGATGTAAGCCTAAGGGAGTCTCATAGACGCTCACTGGTCACACAGGAGAGGCAATCAGTGAAGAGACAGAGAGAGGCCTGGCTGCACTGGCTGGAAAACATTAGCCCAAGTTACCTGATGTCTCTGAGCCCAAAGAACAAAATCAGTAGCTAGTTAGGTGGTGAAGGAAGAAAACACCTTCCCTTGGAGGTCTGTCCTGGAGTTAAATGATTTGTTAAAACATTTTCTGCACTGCCTGGCTTATGATAATCCCTCAATAGATGGTGAAAAGTGTTAGTTGCTTAGTTGTGTCGGATTCTTTGTGACCCCAAGGACTGTAGCCCGCCAGGCTCCTCTGTCCATGGAATTCTCCAGGCAAGAATACTAGAGTGGGTTGCCATTCCCTTTTCCAGAGGATCCACCCAACCCAGGGATCAAACCCAGGACTCCTGCATTGCAGAAAGATTCTTCACCATCTGAGCCACCAGGGTAGCCCCAATAGATGGTAGCTGTTTTAATATGATGCTGATTCTAATGATACTATATTTCTTAGCCAATAGCCTTGGAATAGCAAGGATGTCCAGAGTGCAAAGTACTCATGAACATTTTCACCAAAAGCCAAGTTTGGGGACAACTCATGAAGCTGGGATTCTATTTAGGGCAGGGTTTGTGGATAAAATAGATTACCCCTGCCTCAAGTCACAGAAAAGCAATGAATGAGAACATCACTTAGGCAAAGTGATTTACTTTACTTCACAAGTTTGCCTGAATAGTGGCATCTGCACTGTTTAATTCTATGTAAGTAAGTTAGGCTGTTGCATTAATATTAGCAGCTGGCATGGCTGGAGCAGAAGGACCTGGGTCTGAATCTCTGCGAAACCTGCAGGATAAGGTGTAGCTTGGTGGGAAGTGTGCACTAAGTCACCTGGAAGATGTATATCTAAGGCACCTGGGCCAGTCTGAAGATTGAAGCCTTTTACTTGCTGAAAGCTCCTTTATTTGTTTACTCAACAGATCTTTGTCAAACAAACACCTACTACGTGCCAGGCACCGATCACAGAGATCTGGCGTGAAACTACAAGTCGTGAGGGGGCAGTGCTGTGGCCACACTATCCTCCCTGGATTCTTGTGTGAGGGTGAATGAGGTTACAGAGAAGGATTGGTGAACTTGTGAGGACACAGACTGTACAATTTTTCTGATCACAGCTAGCAAATCTTACTACTTCCAAAGTCTTTCCGAAGGGGCACAGAAAATTCAAGATCATGAAGAAATGGAAAACGCTGTTCCTTGTTCCTCCAGCTCTGGGTCTTGGCAAACACTTGTGGGTTAAAGATCCACGGTGGTAATTCAATATTTATGAAATCCAATTCTTCTACTCGATTTAATGAAAAAAGAAGAAAACTTCTATGGGGACCCTGATCCTTGGGGGCATTCTACACGCCTGATTCTTCATATGAAGATGTACGACTCTTGGGTTAATGGGCATGGCTCTGCATCCTGCTGTGAAAGATTGAAGGCAAGAGGAGAAGGGGACAACAGAGGATGAGATGGTTGGATGGCATCACCAACTTGATGGACATGAGTTTGAGCAAGCTTTGGGAGTTGGTGAAGGACAGGGAAGCCTGGTGTGCTGCAGTCCATGGAGTTGCAAAGAGTTGGGACACAACTGTGCAACTGAACTGAGCTGAAGTGTCCTGTAGTGGGAGGGCCCTGATGAAACTGAGCTACTGCAGGCATAGCTTTCTCAAAGACTGTTAGAGAGAACAGAGATTCTGAAGAGTATAGAGTCAGAACACAGAGCCCTCCAGAGGAGCTATAGACTCCCTGGGCCTCTTCCTCCTCTGTGCACTCTTTTACAACACAGTACACAGGCAGGCAATTCCAGGAGGGTTGCAGGTCCTCAGAAGCCCTCAAATTAGGAACTCTATCAATGAAATTCTATGGCTTCTTGACCTCTACATTCTAGGATGCAATCAGGAAGAACTCAAAAAATGTTAAGCAGTAGCATTAGGCAGAGCAACAGAAAATCTCAGATGGTGGGCTGGGATAAGTTAATGAGTGTTTCTCGAAAAAGAGACTTTATGGTTCAAGTATAATGCTGAAACATGGCATGCAGTATTCTCATCCTGGAAGCTCAGAATGTACACAAACTCAGAGAAGGACTACAGTAAAGAAATCTGTTCTGCTTAGTTAAGCTTAACGTTCTTCAAAATTATTTGGCCAAGGAACCCATCCCACTTCCTGACTAACACGTTAATTTTAAAAGTTATCTAGCACCTACTAAGTGCCAGGCACTATTATGGTGATCAAAAAGCAGAAACAGTTCTGGTCTTCATGGAACTTACATATTTAACATTTATTTCCAAAGATTGCCATTGAAGGTAACCAGTTTATTGGGTCTTTATCTGAGCATTTAACCTGATGAATCTCTTCAACCCACAGAATTCCCCTCTAAATCCCTTGATCTTTAGACCTTGAAGGGACAAAAGTAGTGGCTTTCTCCTCACAAAACAGTTCCGCTCTGGAAGAAAGCCTGGCAAAGCCTACATGGGTCCACTATGGCAATCAAAAGCTCTGTAGCAGATGCCAACGGGTGTTGGTGAGATTAACAAATGTGTGCTCAAATGAATGGTGAATGTCGAGGATTCCCTCAAACCCTATCCCCCCGCCCCCAATTCTGATAAACACTACCAAGGTTAAGCTCCTATCTTAGATAGTCTCCATGGTCAGGTTAGATTTAAATTCCCTCAATTTCATGTTGTCCTTACCATGCCAATCTGCTTTACATGCCAAGTTCAGATATGGGCACTTTTTATTTGATTTTGTTATGAGATAATATTATTTGCAAATGTTTTATGACCAAATACATCTTTCTTAATGAAGCTAATGTGTTGAGATGTAATGCCTTACAGAGGCACAGCTGGCTCATGGTCTGGACATAAAACTGAGATTCAAGAGCATTTTCCAATACCAGCCCTGCAATTTCCCTTAAAAGAATTAATATTCATGCATTTTAATTTTTCAGTCAGGAAAATAGG